>NC_136067.1:1462811025-1463553525 GCF_964261635.1 Lissotriton helveticus
CTGGTTCTTTCAAATCATGGTCCTCCATCAGGAGCTGGGTGGTATTATAGGGAGCAATGGGTTGACCATTTACAAACATTTCTGCTCGGATCCTTGCTGCCCGTTCAGACTCCTTTTCCTCAATAGTTTCTTCTCTTCTCATGTCATCTCCACATAAGGTCGCCAGCGCCTCATTTTCCGATGAGCTCTTCTTCTGCGTTTGCGTTTTGATCTCCCTTCATGACCGTTGTCACCTTCGCTCAAGCTTTCAATTGTCTTAGGGTCCATAGATGTAGGAAGCCAAGGTCCCCCATTTTGGCAGGCCAGCTCAGCAATATTGGGTAGCTTTGGTTGGAATCCTTTCCCAGGTCTGGAATGGTTTGCAGGTCCCTGGTCACAGGAAAGGCTTTCATTGGGTCCATGGTCTTGCGGGAGTGCCATAGCAAAAGTACAATCGCTGATGGTATAAGTCAAAGGATAAAAAAGACACCGGGCTCGCTCATACGGAGACAAGGTCTCTACACAGGCTCCAGTCTCCCTGAAGACCCAAATATGCCCTCGCTGACCTCATACCAACCTAAAACAGGTGGTCCTTTTTTTGCAACATATATTTTTCCTCTACATTCTCTACCTTTAAACCTGACGAGAAACCAGCGATAACCAATCAGATTGATAGTTTCACCTCCATAACCCTCAGGGTGGATATCAGGTTCCAATAATGGACTACCTACTTTCTGTACAAAGGCAGATTCCCAAAGTTCCTCATTAATAATTGTGTATGGGGTACCAGAGTCGGCATAAATCTTAATCTGTACACCTCCTATTTCCATGAGACACACAGGCTTGTTGATGCATGATTCGTCTTTGATATTCAAAACTAGCTTGTTATGTACATTCATCACTAATTCTCCATCTTCTCCTCTTTCATTCACACTTGTATCATCACCATTCTCATCATCCCCATTATTTACAAACTTTACGCTTGTTATCCTTTTGCAGGCTTTAGTAAAATGACCTTTCAGTCCACAATTAGCGCACTTAGCCTTAATTACATGGCAAAATTTACTATCAGCAAAATGTTGCAAACTGCCACACCTGTACTATTTTAGTTTATTCCCCATATTAGAGTTGGATTTGTTGTAGGAAAACCTCATGCTTCTATTATCCTTAAAAGTTTTCTTCTTATCATTGACATTTACCTTACCAACAATATCTGAGGAAGTATTATCTTGCTTAAGAACACTTGCACACCTACCTGAAATGTTAGCTTTACGTACAATGGCAATGATATCATCAAGGGAGGAATCCCCATTGATCAAAAGCCTATTCTGAATAGAAGGGTTAAAGGCATGCATGACTATTTGGTCTCTAATGAAATCCTCCTGAAGAACACCAAATTTACAGTCAAGCGCTAACTTTTTCAATTCAGCAAGATAGAGATCAATACTTTCATCCTGGTGTTGTTTCCTAGAAAATAATTTGTATCGAGTAACCCCTATACACAGTTTAGGGGCAAAGTATGTATCCAAATGAAGTAAGGCTAAATTATATACATTTAAATCACCAGGAAAGCAAGCTTTAGTCATGTTCTCATATACTTTTAGTCCAACTGGACCCAATGAATGTGAAAGTAGTCTTCTTTTTTGAACAGCTGACATTTTTCCTTCTTCATCAAGTGCGTCAATATGATTGACGAAGTAAGGTTTCCATTCAAGCCACTTCAATGGAGGTTCTGATCCTGAAATCCAAAATGGCTGAGGAGGGTTTATATTGTAAGATAGATGACTCATGGTGCAGTGTTAACTTATTAGTTCAAAAGTAAAAAGTATATAAAATGAAAGAAGTATTGCTTAAAGTTTATTCCTTACACAAAAAAAGTTTGTAAATCTTCACAAATGTTATAGTTTATAAAGGTAATATAAATAAATGAATAATATTAGTTCGCTGCCAAATGCGATCAATGTTTACCTTCTGGTAACAATATTGTACAGTCCTGTTCAGCTCAGACTTCCCAACGAGGTTCCCAATAAAATTCAGAAGATTGGTGTAAAAAAAGATTTTTTTCCCAAAATGGCCGCTGAGTAGGGTCACGTAGCGTGACCTGCGTCAAGTCGTCACCTAAAGTACGGAAGCCGGAGGCCTAAAGAATGCCATTCAGCGTAGTTCTCAAGTTGCTAGGGCAAGCGTCATTACACGAAGTACGCAAACCAAAGAATGCAGCAGGAGGAGTTTTATCTTTGCTAGGGAAGGCAGGGGTGATGGCGCGAGCAGGTAGGCAGTTAGGATATTGATAATTTCTAAATATTTGCCAGTACTCACGATGTCCAATGCCTCAAAAATCCTTTCGCATCAGCAACCGAACAGAACAATTGCCATCTTCATTTGTAGAAATGCAGGCAGAAATGGTTGCGGGAGCAACGGTTTCAACTTAAGTTTTACTCCTTACTCACGTTATCCAAAACCTCCAAAACCACTTCAAGACCACGATTCACGATGGTTGCGGTTAAATATCAAGCCCCCCCCAAAAAAAATCCAAGGGTCTCTTCAGGGTTCAAATACGATAAAATTCCATAAAAATGAAAAGAATTACTAAATATAAAATAAATCTTCAGGCTTTCCTTCTGCGTGGGTGCGAAGCTCTTCAACCCTGCGTCGCCAGTCTTAAGAAGGACACTGGATAAATTAATTAAAGAAATTCTTTAATCAGTGGAAGAGCTGGACAAACATCTGGCAGCTTCATCAGCAATCAATAACTGTCTCACTTGAACAAATACATTCTAAATGACCACACTGTATTCTACATGACCTAGTAACATATTCTATGTGACATAGTCCAATTCCACACAGTGTAACAAGTAATAAGAGATAAGAACACAACACTGAGGAGGATTTGTGGCAAGGGCTTGTGTGGTAACAGATGGAGTTATTCAAGAGGGTGCATGGAAAGAAGAAATTGCAAAGGAAATATTGTGTTGGAACTGTTGAGAAGACTTGGTGCCATAACTCCCAAGGCTGAGGACTGGGAACCTGAAGCCCTACAGGGTGGTGAAAGATGAGCTGTGAATGATGGATGGCCTTCTGCGCAGGGGCACCTGGTTAGTGGTGCCAAGTAGCTTGCGCCAGAATGTGATTTAGTTTTGCTTGACCTTTTGGTGTGGTAAAAACTAAAAAAGTTACTTTTAGACTACTTTTTTTTTTTAGTTTTATATAGCGCTAACTAGACCCAAAGATATCGGGTATCAGAGCGCTTTACACAGCACCAGTTTCGTTACACAAGGACACATTAATTTTTGTTAGGCACGGGAGATTAAGTGATTTGCCTAGAATCACAGTATGTTGAGCGTCGTTGCCGAGACTCGAACCCGGTTCCCCGGATTCAACGTCGACCGCACTAGCCGTAAGGCTACATCCTCTCTGTGGCTAGGGTTAGATCTTGAGGTGAAAACAATCATTAGGGATTGTTTTGAAATAGTATCTTCAATAAGATGCTCAAGACAAGAGTTCTTCCTGTGTACATGAGATCACTTTAAGCCATCTGTGCAGGAAGCGGTACTCAACATTATTGAACCATTCTCTGTGAATAAGTCACACCTTATGTTTTCGTACTTCTTGACCTATTTTCTCAATAGGTCAAAAGAGTCTGGGATGTTTGCACCAAAACAGTTGTGGATTTTTTGGGTAATAGCATTCATAGTGAAAGGCTTCCCAAATTACTCTTGACCTATAACAGCACTCAGTTGGTTTCACATGAAATGGAGATATCTCTAACAAATACTTACTAATTAATGAAGTAAGGAGAACAGTTGGCCAAGACCTCAGGCTTGGATTGGAAGGCCAAACTATTCCACCATGTGGTGGTGAATCACTTTCTCCTCTTCAAGATGCTTTGGAGAAGGATACCAGATTGTAATCTGGTCCCAGGTTGAATGGGTTGGAGGAAGGATTGGTGTGATGTGAATGAAGTTGGGAGATGAGTAAATGAATGACAGGCTTCATCTTTGAGGAAGAAGGAGTATTCAAAATGGCCATTTATGTAGGATTTAACGGTTCAGGTAGATGATATGGTGGTGATGAAGCCTCCCAGGGGGTGTATTTCAGGATCCAAATTCACCGGAATGTTGAGGGCAATCAAATTATTTTGTAATGCTGTAAACACTCCTGATGGGAGGATATGGAGAGAGAACATGATAGCACCTAGGAGAAAACACTCTAGTGCAATATGCTAGAGAATTGTATGGTAGTGAACCTCAACAACTTGTGGTAAACAGCACTCTATGTTACTCTGCTGACATGCCTAATATGGTTACATGCTCACCTGCCTATCCGGGCCACTGTGTGTTGAATTATTTGCCTTTTTTAAATTATTCCTTCCCATGGTATGTCAGCAATTTCTACGTTGTTTTTCATGCAAGTGGCTCTATATTTTTTCTTTCTTTTGTACATTTGTTAACCCTGGATCTGCCACAGGAGATTGTAGCCTAGTCTCTCCTACTGGATGTGCTGTTAGATAGTTGGAGGAACTGTGGCACCTGGAACCCCCTTTTGGGGTTCTGGACTGGAATGTGTGTATTTGAAGGAGCTATGGGCCAGATGACTGACCGTTTTTTGTGGTTGCTAAGGGGTTTTAGGCCCGTTTGCGACCACAAAAAAAGTGTGGCCCATGTACCAACCCTATTTTGCGAGTCGCAAACAATTTGTGACTCGCACATTAGGGTTGACAACTCGCTATTAGGAAGGGGCATTCCAAGGGCGTCCCTTCCTAATAACGACTCCAAAAGCCATGTATAAATGCTTTGCGACCGCAATTGCGGTCGCATAACACTCGCAGTTTATCACCCTTTTCAGAAGGGTGGTAAAGCACTCGCAAACGGGAACCCTTTGGAAGTGCATGCGCAAACATTTTTTAAGGGCAGGAAGTGATCCCAGGGACTACTGCCTGAACGTAAAAAATTCAACTGAAAAGTTTCATTTTTATTTTTTAAATGCATCCCGTTTTCCTGTAAGGAAAAAGGCTGCATTTAAAAAAGACTGCTTTATTCAAAAGCAATCACAGACATGGTGGTCTCCTGACCGCAGCAAGCCACCATCCCTGGGAGTGCTAGACATTCACAATGGGGTTGCATATTGCGACAGCCTCATTAATATTTATAAGGCATGCAATTTGCGACCCCATTGGGAATCGCAAACAGTGTCTCAGACACTGTTGTACATAGCATTTTGCGACTCACAAATTGCAACTCGCAATTCATCGCATGGACGTGCATCTAGCCCTAAGTGTTCTTTTGGAGTGGCTGTTGCTCAGCGGCAGCTGGGATGTCAATAATAAAACTCACCTGATGAGTAGGTTCATGTAGTCTTTGTGTGCGTTAGTATGCTCCTGCAGCTGAAAAGACTTCACACAAAACTTGTGATTTAGCCAGAGCACATCAAAGCAAACACGTTTTTTATACTATGTTTATTTGTGCATTTGATCTAGTTTGTTTCTCGCCTATCACCTCTAACATGAATCCCAACCCAAGGAGTCAAAGGTGCCCTGAAACACTACAGCTGCATGTAGATGTGGCTCTTTGCATTGCAAAGAACCTTCATAAGATCCTAAGTTTGACCTTCTTTGCAAAGTTAAAGTACTATCAGGGTTTTTTGAGTGATGGTGGGGAAGGCAGTTTAAAGATAGCTATTCGATGGCACCAACATATGAGCATTTTTTTGAAAATTGGCACTTTAAGCCATCCAGCCCAAAAACCATCTGAAAGTCTTCTTATTGCTGCGTGTACTTAGTCTCCAGCAATGGTAACTTCATGTCTTCTATCCATGCCATATTGGCGTTGAAAAGAAAGTGCTGAATTGAAATGAAATCCCCATCAATTTGCATGTGTACAGCACCTACAAATGCATGTGAGTGACTTAAGAATACTTATACTATCAAATTAAAGTTTGCCCTCCAAATCATTGATTGCATACTATTATGAGGCACATTCCTGTGTGTCAGCACCATACCAGCATTTAACCTGCTTCTTACCAATCCCAATCATGCTTTTCTAAAAGAATCTACCATATGATACCTCACAAACAGACAACACCAAGGAAGTCTGAAATTTAGGCTAATATATTAACTTAGTTGTGTTTAAAGAATTGCTGTTTAATTGCTGTCACTTATTCTTGAGTGAACGTGTTTGCTTTCTCACGGACATTGTGACAAGCAGACAGTAGTTACTGAGGCCAGATTGTGTCAATCAGAGCTTTTTACTACTGTTGTCATGGGACTTAAACTAATTTATCTTTGGGGTTCCAGGCGACTCCTCCGCTAAGGCAGAGAAGCAGTTGCCCCAATGTTTTTTGAGCAATACAGAAAGGAAAAATAAAATGTTAATGACACACTATTATTATCATTTTATTTTTCCATACTGGCTCAAAATTGTTTAATTTTAGGTGCGGGCTGGGCTGTCACAGAAGCAGGGAGAGGAGAGGTGGGCAATCTCGTAAGTGTGCATTACCGTTTGGCTGGCAGTCATGCACACTTAGCATGTTCTCCACCCAGCTATAATGCACAGCGTGGGTGGAGTACTTTCAAAAGCTCCCAGTCACTATCTGAGCACTGAGCCATGGCGCTCAGTCCAATCAAGATGCTGCTGTCATGCTGGTGAGAGCAGAATCATGATTGGGTAGGGGAATCTGGGAGCCTGTGTGCTTCCGGTGCTTCCGTGCGGAGAGAGGCTGCTGCTGGTAAGAGAATTTGTATCCCCTGCCACCCCCAGTTTCATTCATTAGCAGCTGCTACTGTGGGGTTTTGAAACCTTTTGGAAATTACTGGACAAACAGCCAGCACTATTCCCTTGGGACAAACGTGGCATTATCTTCCATGCACAGTATGAAATCAGTCCCTGAGGACTCCTGTGAAACTGTAGGAATCTAAGTAGTCTCTAAGGAAAAAATGGCCTGATTGTGGGCCACTGCTTTATGATACCCAAATCCTGTTAAAGAGGACCTCATTCAATTTGTTTTGTCTTGTTTGTTCATTGGACGTACAGGCAGTGCCTTTGTTCTCAAACAAGGCAACACCACTATAAGGGTCAGATGTACTAAGCACTGTAATGGATGCAAAAGCTTCCATTCGATGTTTGTGGCCCTTAAATTTCGTTTTCTTATGTGGTAATACCATTTTGTGAGTCGGAACATGTTTTTCCGACTCATGAATGGGATTGTGACTGAATAACAATTCAATATCTTAACGGGGCGTGTTGTAGGCATCACTTCCAAATACTGAGTCGGTAAGTAATGTATCAATGTTTTGAGCCTGAAATCCGGTTGCAAAACATTGATCTTTTACTGACACATCAAACCTTGTGAGCCGTTCCCCTTTGTGAGTGAAAAAAAAGTTTGTTGAATAATAGGTAGTGTATAATGAGACCACTTCCAACTCTTAAACAAAAAAACAAATGTAAACTTTTCCTTTTAAATGCAGTCCTATTTCCTTTAGGGAAAATGTGCTAAATTAAAAAAAATACTTGATTGAAACGCAATGACAAACCTGGTGGTCTGCTGGCCTGAGCAGGCCACTATCTGTGACGGTGTGGGTGTAAATGGGTTCCCTGAAATTGAGACACCCTAAAATTTACTTCAATCGAAGACGGTGTTAAACCTCAATTTTATGAGGCAATGTGTCCCCGAATTAAGGCGCCTCTGAAAACATCTGAATCAGAAAAATACAGTTAATCAATTAATTGGGCCCACTTAATAATTTAGTTCAAGATCACTGACGTAAAGGGTTTTATTACAGAATTAAAAAAAGTTGTAGAGTCAAAGCTATGAAGGCTCCAAAATGCAGAGTTCTACAGAATACGTGCAATCAGAAACTATTCGAAGTCTCAATGGGCAGCAAAATCAGGAAAGAATCAGACAGCAACCCTAGTAGTATATGAAAAGACTTCTTGCTCATCCATAAAACCAATGGTTTTATACACAATACTTGCATGAGAAATAAGAAGTTCTGCAGATTCATCTTGGTGTGAGTGAATGTAGCATTTCTTCAGAAAATCAGAGCACATGAAAAATAAAAGTCACATTACCTTAACATCGAAGCCCTAAGCCCTAAACCAGTGCATGAATAATTATTCAGTACCCTCTATGTTAATATCATACGGAGATGCTCAAATAGAACGAGATGCATTAACAATAACATTTGTTAAGTGAATGAATAAGTCTAAGTGAACAAGTGAAGAGATGGCAACATGTTGCAAGTTACAGCTGAACTGGGGATGGGTCATTATGAGCAGAACAACAAAAACAGTGGAAATATCCCACTATATTTCAGCTTGGCTGAGGAGCTTCTGGGGACATGATGTGTGCAGGGAATGTACACAGCATAAGGGGCATAGAGTAAACTTCCATCTTGAGTGATTGAGTACTGCAGCACCTCGTGGCAGCTGCCGAGTGGAAGCCTTGATACCGCTGAGGGTGGGGTTAGGCAGCCATTAGCCCCTCATGCTTTTTCTATTAATGCTTGGCTGATCAACGGTGATGCACCTATCCCCGATTATGTTGCTGATAGTATGTTCAAACTCACAGGAAACGTGATATGTACACACATACATGACATACGTGGTGATATACCTTGTGCTGCATGTACTCCATTGCTGGAGTGTGGCGATCCGTGCAAAGTCTAGTCAATGGGGATACATACCACCTACGGACATACCTACATTCCAACGCCCACAGGGTTGTAGTCTTCTGATCTCAGCTGCTGCCATGTAGTTGGTCTTGTAAAAAGGGATCCACACCGGAGACTGTCGGGAAGATGCTGATTTGGATGAGTATGTTCCACAAATCCTTTCTTTTCGACGAGTTGAGGCAGCTGGTCGGACCGCTACACTCAGCTCATCGGAAATGCACATCCTAATCTGGACTGCGGTCAGCACTTCCTGTACAGCTCTATGGCTGCTGCTTTTCTCCGACTGCCATCTCTGCGGTCTGAGAAATGCTGTCAGAGGAGGCGGTCTTCCGTCGATTGGTCGGCGGTTGGTCCAACCTCTTCTGACAAGACTGCAGTGGTCTGACTTATGCCGTCAAGACCGTGGATGTCAGTCTGACTGGCCATCGTAATGAGGCCTTAAATGGTGAAAAATAGCAAAGTACACATTTAAAAGTAGTATAACATATATATACAATTATTTAATATATACTAAAAACTGTATGTTAAAATGATGTTGAAAAAATGTATATGCATTTTTTTAAGAAATGTTAAAAAAATGTTAAACAATGCAAAGAAGTGGAAAATGCAACATACAATAATACGTAAATATGATTTACATATTTTGTGTAATAATAAAAACTTATATTTTTTTTAATTCAAACATTAAATAAACTTAGAAAACATGAATAAAATACCAACAATACTAATTAAATAACCTAAAATGTTTCTACTATATACAAACACAATTTAAACAAAGTATTTTGCACAAAAAGTATTATATTAAATAATCACAATCCAACATAAACCATTTTAAGGAAAGTGTTGGACACTAAGGGGCTCATTTGTATAGCGGGTAGATTGCCACCGCCCGTATGGCGGTGGCGATCAGCCCCCTAAAAACCACCGCCCGCTCCCAAATTCCCCCACCAGATTACCATGGAGGGGGGGACCCCAGCGGGAGTAAAGACCGTCCGCCGGTTTTCCGCCCGGTGGCAGAGTCTACGGGGCTGAAAAGCAGCTAACATGGTGGCGGTGTCTGGGAGACACCACCATCCATATTTGCATGTTGCGGGGATGTCTCTTTTGTTGCCGCCACGGAAAGGCAGGCGGTTTCTGCCATTGGGGGCCCAATGCAGGCCCCCAGGGACTCTAGAGGGTGGGGGTGCACATGGGGGGTACCTATGGTCCCCCCCAGCAGTTCCATGCACAACATGGCAGGCACCGCACGGAAGTGCACAACATGCCTTCCTGGCATTGTGGCAGGATGCGCCCGCCACTGTGGCGGGCGCATCCTAATGGCCCCCACGGGACCCCTGGCCTTATGGCGGGCAGTCCCATTTCACAACAGGATGGGGGGCGGACAAAGTCCGTCCGCCATCCTAATGGGGCCCTAAGGGCCTAATTACAATGTTGGTCGGAAAGCCTCTGGGATGTGTAAAAACTTTAATTTTTCATTTTCAACTGTAACTTGTGCTGCGGACGGTTTCAACCAGCCGCACAAGCTCCCATTGAAAATGGAAAATGGAAGTTTGCGACTGCACCATGTCGCATCCTAGTTGTGGTGTCGGAACCGCCGACCCGAGTAAATCGGTTCCCCAATCGCAGCAATGTCGTTCGGTGACAACTCCGACCGACATCATAATCAGGGCCTAAATGGGGTGACACTTACTATTCCCACTCCAATAGAAATTAATTTGTGGAAGTTGCTGGACACAAAAGGGCTAACATTTACTATTCCCACTCATAGTCATAGACATACTATTCCCACTCCAATATAAGCCAATTTGGGGATGGTGTTGGACACTAAAGGGGCGACATTTACTATTTCCACTCCAATCTATACAAATTTAGAAAAGGTGTTGGATACTAAAGGGGTTACATTTACTATTCCCACTCTAATATAAACCAATTTAGGGAAAGTTTTGGACACTAAAGGGCCGATTCAATATGTACCAGTTTGGGGAAGGTGTTGGACACTAAGGGGCCGATTATGATGACGTCAGGAAAGCATTCCCACTGAATCGGGTTAGGAAGGCTTTCCAAACTAATCGTATTCAAGGAGTCCTGCCAATTGATTACAATGTGTCCAGATGCTTACATACTCGGTTTGGTCAGACTCCCATTGACTTCAATGGGAGCCTGTGCTCCGAACCAGAACACAGGCTTCCATTGGAAAAAAGGGGTGGGTGGGGAAAACCTTGCACCCTGTGGTGGGTACCCCATGGTGCCTGCCAAACTGTGCATGGTTGGGGAGGGGGTCATTTGGGTACAGCCATGAGCCCCTGCCGGAGGCCTACGAATGAAGGGGGGCCTGCTACCGGCCCCCAAAGTCCGACTCCCACAGCCATTTTGTCTCAGTCAAACCGATTTGGAACGGCTGTCTGAATCGGTCATCGTTCTTGCTCGTTCAGAACCGTCTCCACTGAACGACTTGGGCTGCATGAATCCCAATCGGAACTGATTCAGACAGCCCTGGCGGCTTCCTTGCATCAGACTCGGTCGCACAGAAAGGTGACCGATTTGGTCGGGAACAGAGGTACCTAATTGGATTTGCAGAATCCGGATCCCGGTCTGAGCCTTTTCTGACGACATCGTAATGGCCCCCATAAAGGGTAACATGTACTATGCCCATTTGAAACTAAACAATTTGGGGAAGGTGTTTGACGCTTAAGGGGTGAAGTTTACTATTCGCACTACAACCTAAAACATTTTATGCAAGGTGCTACACACTTAAAATGTAATACACACAATCAATGCTCCATACTCCCATAATTATTAACTGTAAAATAAATAGAAAATTACTTCAAAAATATACTAACCCAAAATACACCCCTATTCATTAATATTTAAGCCCCTGGATAAAAATATAGACTATTCTTATCCATTCTAATAATTAATATATTTATAAAAATATTTATTACCATTCCTAAAATTCTAACGTTAAATGAAATCATACTGCAAAAATAACAATAATAGAAAAAAATCAAAAAATGTTTTCAAAGATTAAAAAAAATCTAATACATTTTAGAAAAATATTCCCAACAGAATTTATTAACTATTAAAAATAATAAAAATATGATTAACAACTTTTCATAAATAATCCAATAATATATCAATATACAACAAAATATAAATGTATTCATTATAATTAATATATATTTATATTATTTTCAAATTATAATTAAACATTTCAGGACTGTTTCAAACAACTGTAAATATAAAAATAAAATTTGCCCTAAAAGGTTTTTACATTTACATTATAATTATCAACATAAAGATATACAAAAAACTTTTTGCTTTCAATAATTTTTTATATATTTTTTTAAAACAACTTAAATTAAGAATTTTATTTTAAAGCAAGTTAAATTATTTTACTTTAAATCTTGGACATCCATGGCCATGCAGCTCACTTCATTGACATATACATTCTCGCTTAGATCTTGTAATGGTCGCTTTCCGGGGGACAGCCCAGGAAGGAATACCTACAATGGAATGGGCCATTCATCAATAATAGATTATCTCATGGTTAGCATGTCCTTATGGCATTTGATCCGAGAATTCTATGTACTTGACCGTTCTGAAAGTGACCACAATCCCCTGGTAGCAGACTTGGATTTGCCACTTCCCGATGGGGAGTATCGAGAGGATGATATGGTTTCCAGTAACATGAGGATCCTACAGGGTGGTAAAAGAATTCGTTGGGCTTCTATTAAGTCCTCGTCAGATAACCTGGCCCTATTGTATAAAAGTGTCATTCCCCAGTTTGAGCGCTTAATAACATTGCACGAAAGTGCCCAAAATCTTGATAACGATGCTAAATTCTTAAATATTCATAAAGAACTAATGCTGGCCTTGGTGGTTAGTTTTTTTAAACCAACAAACCAGTCCAACCGACAGGCATGTACCACCAATCTCTGGTATAATCAGTCTTGCAGGAGGGCGAAGACCACCTTAATTTCCGCCCTCAAAATAGGCCATAGAGCAACCATCATGGCTGCAAGGAATACCTATAAGAATCTCCTTTCCAACGCAAAATCTGAATGGGAAACAGAGAAATGGGATGCTATTAAACAGGCATTAATTATAAAAGATGCAAGAACTTTTTGGAATCTGGTCCATACTGGGAAGCCAGAGGGTAAGGCAAAGATTGACCCCAACATTGCTGAGGAAGCTTGGTGTGCCTACTTCAGCGATCTTTACTCTAGTCCTGTTTCCCAGCACAAAGCTTTACTAACCACGCCACTGAGATTGGCACCTGGATGTCTCCCTCCCCCATTTACCATGTCGGAAGTTACACTTGCGGTACAAGCATTAAAATGTAACAAGGCCCCAGGGCTGGACAAGATCCCAGGTGATCTTTTCAGAGATGAGCCGAAGATCTGGGTCCCCTATTTAATGCTATTCTCGACGGCCAAGATGTTCCAAGTACCTGGCTGGGGGCCGAAATCATCCCGATTTACAAAAAGGGCTCTCCGTTGGCCCCGTCAAACTATAGGCCAAGTAGCCTAATTGACGTCACTCAAAAAATCTATGCCAAACTGCTTTTGCAACGCTTGCAAGATTGGATTACTGAGAACAACATCCTCTCCCACCTGCAAGCAGGGTTCCGAGCTAAAACATCCACCATCGACCAATTACTACGGCTCCAGGTACTTTACTGGAAGCACGTGGTCTTGGAAGGGGGTAGTCTCTACCTGACATTCGTGGACCTCAAATCCGCTTTTGATATGGTGGACAGGAATCAATTGTGGAGCATATTAACAGCAATGGGGATTCCACCTTATTTGTGTCATCAATTTAGGAGACTCCACGAAGGAACCTATGCGAAGGTACGCTATGGCAAATATGGCCAGCTGACAAGAGCTTTTCCAATTGAGAAGGGAGTTAGGCAGGGATGCGTACTTGCCCCTACTTTATTTTCCCTTTTTCTAAACGGCCTTGTTGATGAACTAACTAGCGTCCATAATATTGACGCTCCCAATTTAGCTGGTGGTAAATTTCCTGCACTTATGTTTGCGGACGACACCCTGCTGCTCTCAAAAACATCAATGGGGATGCAGCGGGTGTTAGACCAATTCACCGAATTCTGTAGGAACAGGAATTTGGTGATTAATATAGATAAAACAAAGTACATGGTATTTAATGCCAGCGCAATTAATTGCCCACGCCCGAAAATGGATGGACGACCCCTGGAAAGGGTAAATAATTTCACCTACTTAGGTCTGACCCTAAATGATAAAATGAGTTGGGAAAATCAAATGATTAAGGCTAACCTAACCCTTTCTCAGTCCACGGGGGGGATTCTCAAAGTACAGAAATCGTGTGTCCACAAAATAGTCAACGTACCGATGGAAATATACAAGGTACAAACCAGATCTTCCACCCTTTATGGGGCGGAACTCTGGGGGCACCGCCCAGCGAGTGAGATTAGCATAACTGAGAATAACTTCATCAGACAGCTTCTCTCCCTACCAAAGAATACACCACTAATTCCACTAAGGCTGGATTTCAACCTAAGGCCAATTGCAGAAATAATTGACTCACGCCCACTCCTCTACTGGCGTAGATTGTGGAGTGTCCCGGAGCTTGAGTGCTATAGAGAAGAACTGAAGATTGTGATGGCACGCCCGGGTGCAGGGAGGATAAAGTGATTGTCTTTTATAAGGGGGCAGGCGTCCAGGATTGGCATGGAGAATCTCTGGTCCAATCCGGAGGTCGCATGCCAATCCATCTCAAAGAGAACCCTTGCAGATTCTATAAAATATTACAACTTACAAGAAGTCCTTCGATCGGCAGGGCCCTCTAGTCTCACCGACAGCTTTTTGGATTTTAAGAATGTATACAGCTTTGAGAGGGAACTAGACATTATAGAACCGGTCCTAGCAAAAAAACTGTATTTACAGTTTAGGTATGGAACACTACCCCTCCACTCATACACCGATAAATGGAAAACTGGTCTAGTTCGTCCTTGCCCAGGTTGTGATGATCCAAATGAATCCCTAATGCACGTGGTTTTGTTCTGTCCTGCTTATTCTGTTAGCAGGAAGAAATGGATAATACAGCTATGTGTGAATCTAGGAATTAGGAACCATATAGAGTTTTTTAGAATATTAAAAACTGATACTAATGCATTAATAGTTACTGCTATAGTTAAATTCTTGTTTTCAATGTGGTTAATCAGACGGAGAATGATTCGGTAGTAGCAAGACACTCCAATGGAGGTAGATTGCCTGTCCTACCAAAATTTAGATTTCTATTGTGTTTTAAATCTTTTAATCTGTGTATTTATTGTTTTAGTATTTTAATCGTCACTCTTAAAAAGATATTCTTACCTACGAAATTCCTGTCAACAATATTTTTGACATCTAGTTACTTTTGACACAATATTTTTGTATCGCGATATTTTTGATTCTATAATTCGTCCAAACACTATGGGCCTGATTACAATGTCGGTCAGAAAGCCTCTGACCGCTGGTCCGTGGCTTTCCAAGTGACATTGTAGGTTTACACTCCAACCGCCTTATTACAATGACGGAGGTTAGAGTGTAAACTGGCAGTGTAAATCTACTCAGTTCTGATGGGCAGAAGGAGCTCGTCAGCAAACCAAAATGGGCTCATAATCCCTTAAGGAGGGCATATCCGCCGGCAGGATTATGATGTTGGTTTCCGTCAGCCTTTCCACATGAGACTTTCTGGCATGGAAAGGCTGTCAAAATGTGACTTTGGGTGGCCTTAGCAGGGCCCCCTTTCACCCTGTCCCTCTGGTTCGGGCCCTGGGGTTCACCTATAGTGCCCCCCTGAAAGCCCCTGCACCGTGTGGCAGGCACCGTGTGGTGCCTGCCACAGGGTGCATGGATTTTTACAAACTCCCATTTCTCAATGGGAGCTTATGTTGTGGGCGGTTTCCATAGAGAAATGGGAGTTTGTGACCGCACCATGTGTGGTTGCATACTAATTCATGTGCAGAACCGCCTACCTATGGTAAGGCGGTTCACGCACTGGGACGGTGTCGGTTGAAGGCAACTCCGACCGAGATCGTAATAAAGCCCTGAATGTCATTAACCTCACAGTTAGCCTTCCACTGCAAACACAGACCCTTTTCAAGGAGCTGCTTCCTCTAATGTGCTACCTGGGTCTCCATATCACCGCCCGGCTAGAGGAATGGTCTAGGGTAATCTGGGTAGCCTATTGTAAAGCCATTCTGGAAGACTTTATATCCCATTCTATCTATCAAGCTGGGACGTCATTAAGATGAGCATCCTCCCCAGACTACTTTCAGTCTCTTCTCGCTCCCATTCCCACATCAGACATCTCCCAACTCCAATCTCATATACGCTTGTTTATATGGAACAATGAAACATCTCCTAATATCGAACAAGCTTCTTATGCTCCCCAGAGACAAAGAGGATTGTCATGTCCGAACCTCTTAGACTACTAATGAGCGGACCATCCAAGATACATTTCAGAGTGAGAAGCACTGGTTTCACATGGGCCGGGGAATAGATTGCAGTCCACTATGGGATCTATCCTGGCCCCCATGCCACTCCCAACTGAAAAGCACTTACAATGCAATACCCATGAAAACACTGCTTGAGAATTGGGATCAACTTGAAGTTAAGAGAAGCCTTGTTACCTTCCCTGACCTAACACACTGATAGCTAGAAACCCTGACCATAGCCCGCCCTGGACTCCAAGGCCTTCTCAGACTAGACCCAGGGACAATGTAGGACCCTCAAACATCTAGTTCAAGGAGAATCCCTGAAGTCCTTTGATCAGTGCAAACAAGAGTTTCATATCAAGGCGAAATCTTGTCATGTAGATAGGCTTTGCCTTCACACTGTGTTAAGTTAGCATGAGCTTATTAGAAGTTTAAACGCCATTTTTCCTTTCTGCTGCTTCTGCACACGGCACTTATTGTTATTAATGCTTTGAGCCTAGTAGAATATTTTACTTCACACAAGAATAATATGTTTTCCTATAGTATCAGCTTTGCTTGGTAAACTACGTCTGAACAGTGAGTGCCGAGGCCTTCAAGGGTATTTCAACACAGTGGTTGTTGTTCGGTCTGATCAGCGCACGTCCTAGACATAACACATATGCAGCTGTGGCCAACTCTGGCTTTTGGCGCGTTTAATAATGCACTGCGCAGAGCATGCACGCACACTTGATGAATATTCGCATGCAGAAAGCTGGTGTAAGAGATGATGTGAAACCTTTCTACTAAGACCAGAGGTATTGGGCCACCCTTCTAAAACCCAAAGAGACCTTTTGTAGATATAAAATAATATACTAGCAAGGGAGGGTAAGACTGAGGTGCCATTTAGCCTTCTTCTCTTTAGCATTTTAACATGCTTTCTCCCTTTGTATTTTATGTACTAGTAACTATGCTGATAACCTTGTTGCTAATAATATGTTTGCTTGTATTAGCTAAGATACTGCGCTTGAGAACACGGCATTAGAAATAAATATTTGAAACTTGCACGTGTCTTCATTAACTCCTTGTTCTGGACTGGTATGTTGGTATAACGAAAGAGTGTTCATGTGTTCCACGTTACCTGAGGTGTTCTAAGTCCATGTTCTTGGTTGTCTAATCATTGGGGGTATGGAAGAACCAATGAGACACTGATTGCTAGTCTGGTAGGGGTTTTTGGCTACTAAGGTGGAGAAGTGTGGCTCACTGGTTAGAGGAGGCAGACCCTGAAGCAGAGGTCAGACCCGGGACCAGGGTTTAATTCCCGACGCGGCAGGGTCTTGAGCCCAAAATGTCCACGGACTCGATAATTCTCGCTTCAGTGTCTACTCGAATCACGGGTTCACACTCTGCAACTCTGGGCAATAGCTTGCTTAATCTCCACTACGGCCCCCCCGCGGCAGGATGCCTGGCTTTCACCTTGGGGATGCCCAGTAGGGGTTATCTCACAGGGAAAAAGCCAAGACAGGTTCCCAAAGCAAGCGCCTTGAGACCTTGCAGTGATAAGGCGCTACATAAGAACCTTTGACATTTGACATAAGGTGAGTTATGTTGCACCCTAATTCACTAAGGTTCCAAGTCTCTATGCACAGTTCTGTGTAGGAGCAGAATCCCTGCGACATGGCGCCCAATCGTTGGTGGTCTTATTACATGACGCTTGAGTAGTGCTTTTATCAGTCCTTAACCCCCTTCACTATTGTTTCCAGAAGACAGTGGTGTCGGACAAACCTACCTATAGTTACATAGGTCTTTTCAAGCTTGAATCTTTTCAAACGGTTTCTTTTGAATTACTACACAGTTGTGCTACGTAGTTTTTTGTTGTACCTCTTTCTTACTGTGTCACTATGGTTGACGTTGACATACCGCAGCATAGTCGAATTGCGGTTCGCAATCATTTGCAGGCTTATAACGTTGGGTTAGAGGGCATGGCAGTTATTATGGTGGTGAGTGCGGAAGTAGCTTACCCATACGAAATTTTCTATTCGTGGGTGACCTTCCCTGCTGTGAACACAAATACTGGTGTGTTCGACACTTATGCTCCTACTGCCGTGCCACAGGAATATGTTCCATATAGGACACAGGAAAATCCGATTAATGCTTGCTGCACCGAGTTTGGTTTAATGGCGCCCTATCTCACACTTTTTTAGTCTCACGGTTAGGTCCTTTGACCATTCCAGGCGCTACCTGGCCTGTTTTGGCTGGATTTACACCGCATCCTCGACATGGAGCGGTTCCCGTTGCGGATTTACGGCTGCTACAAACAGTCGCAATTAGTGTAATTAGGTTGTTAGTGCAATACATTACCCGCAATCTCCCGGGCGGGGCCCCGGGTGCTGCGGCGCTTCCAGCCAGACCGAGCGGTATGAAGCTTAGTCCTGTTATGGTTAATGCAGTGATAGGCAAGCGTCCCCAGGATAAAGATGATATGCCTTTCTGGCTTGCCTAAAAATTTGACGAGCTGGAAGCAGTATTTCCTAACATGACTCCTGTTGAAAAACACAGGATTCTGACAATTAGTTTGCCAAAAGACTTGATACCAGAGGCAGGTGACTGTGAGTCCTGGCGTAAGATATTTGCGGCAGTGTATACAAGGTGCTTTGGCACTCCGTCAATGACCGTCCTTCCCTCCGTCATTAAGCGTGTTCAAGATGAGCACGGACCTGAGGCAGCAGTTGAATTGGGTATGCGGCTATGCGGCAGTTTTTACGTAGTTTCTGATCTCGTACTTGCGAATGTCAAGGGAGATGCGGTAAGCTTTTAGGTGTCTAATTCTTTGCAGGCGGTTCCCGATAAACCCTGACAGTTACCAAGAATTACTACCGCGGCTTATAAGACCGTGGGCCTTAATAGTTTGGGTGTCAAGCCTTTCTCTACAAAAGAGAAAAAGCAACTCCAAGGGCAGAAGTCGGAAACAGACGACCAGCCCAAGGCTAAAAAGCAAAATTGGCCAAAAAAACAAAAGCAGGGTAAACAACAGCAACAGAAACAGGGGTCACGTCCTGCATCACCAGTGCCGGCACCTACAGAACGTGTTTATGACTTGCGCGATCGCACGACGATAAAATCTCCTGATCGTATTCAGGTTTCTGAACTACGCTCTCCTCGTTCTTTTCAGGACTCATCGGCCTCATTGACCGGTGGTGGAGGAGGCGGCACAGGTCGGGGTGGCCAGCAGGGACGCGACCAGCCTCGCCCGAAAGACAGTAAAGGCAAGCAGGACGAGTCAACACCGAAAAGACCCCAGTTTCAGAAAAAGAAAGTTGCCGCTTTAACAGCGAGATATGCCACAGATAGTGAGAACGCAGCTTTGGAATCTGACATGGGCTCTGATCTTGCTGGACAGCGCGGCAGAGATTACCATAGTGCGAGAGGCCCTGCGTCCACTACTTAATGTGACAGCGACTGACCAGTATGTTGTTGTGGAGACAGCTGATGCCAGAGTAGCTCCCCCTGATAGACTTTATAGACTTTATAACATTGTCCTTTTAATTGAAGGTGACATACAACGTGCCATAAAAGGGCTATTTTGGGAAAATCTTACGACTACCTATGAAATTTTGTTAGCGGAGGCTGACTGGCCCCCACCTTTTGTTCTCGCAGCTCCGAGAGGGGAGGAGGTGATCCTCCCTAGTTTCGCGCGCACTGTCTCAAAGGAGCATGCGCTGAATTTTGCAGAAGAGTGGGCTAAAGCCCTTGCGCCGGCTCTATACCGTACACACTGTGGTTGGGATAAATTTTCCCCACACCACGAGTCTTTGCCCCAGCCACAACCTCAATATACCATCCGACGCGAAGCTAAGGGTTCCATTGCGGAAATCCTTGAACAATTGGAATATCAAGGTGTAATTGAAACTTGTGTGTCACCGATGAATAACCCTCTTTTTACTGTGACCAAGCCAGCCGGCTCGCACCGTTTGGTATTGATTACCAGCATTTGAACTCGGATTGTCGTACCTGTGCAGTACAGAATACCCACGGCTCTGCTTTAGTGGATGGTCTTTTTTTATTTTATCTTATTTTATTTATTTTATTTTTACAGTTTTCTATAGCGCGAACATGACCCGTAGATATCAGAGCGCTTAACATCTTATGGTCTGGGTTGCAAACACAATATATATAATGTAATAAGATCGTCAAAGTCGGTAAGTGGAAAGCAATAACAGGATGGACTTAATTGAGAATTAAGTTACAATGATCTGAGGTAATATTACTTAAAGGTTTAGTCAGTCAAATCCTGCTCCCATATAGGGTATACAGTCATATAATCAGCGGCCCGTCTTCGGTAGAGATTGTCTTGTTATGGGAGGAACTTGCTCATAAGATGGTTCTTGATTTCCTTCTTGAATGTTATCGTGTTTGTAATTTTTCTGATGTTTGCAGGAAGGGCGTTCCATATCCTGGGAGCTACGCCTGAGAATGTTCTCTCATATGTTTTTTTCTTCTTGAAGATAGGTGGTTTCAGGAGTAGATAATTGGCACTCCTGACAAGTCTGTTTCTTCCTGAGTTTTCTATTTTGTGGGCTAGGTATTTAGGTGTGTTGTGATGAATCGCTTTATGTGTGATACATGCCATTTTCATCTGTACTCTAGCTTCGTACGGTAGCCAGTTTAAGGCCTTCAAGTGAGGAGAGATATGATCAAATTTCCTAGATCCTGTAATAAGCCTTGCCGCTGAATTGAGGCAAGCTTTTAGAGGTGCTGTTGAGATTTTTAGAAGGCCAGCAAGTGTAGTACATCCATATTCTATCCTAGATACAACCAGAGATTGCACAGCTAGTTTCAAGTCTGTCTCCGTTAAAAAGGATTTCATTTTCCTTAGATAGTTCAGATGGAAGCGGGCATTTTTTGCCATAGATTTAATGTGTTTTCATATCAAGATTCTCATCTAATGTGATTCCGAGAGATTTCGCAGAATCTACTAGAGTTGGGATGCAATTTAATGCTGTAATCAATTTGCACCATTCTTTCACTAAGGAATGTTTTTTTGTGGTGTGATGAGTAAGAATTCTGTTTTGTCAGCGTTGAGCTTGAGATGATTGTTAGTTAACCAATTTAGCGATATTTTAAGGGCGCCGTTCATAGTGGTTATATCTTCCAGGCTAGCAATCTTGATGTACAGTTGCGTGTCATCTGCGTACATGTGGTAAGATATTTTCGAGTTCCGTAGAATTTCTGTGAGAGGTTTGATGTATAAGTTAAACAGTGAAGGAGATAAGGTGGATCCTTGCGGCACTCCGATAGTGTTAGGACAAGATGGAGATAGTGCTTGATTTACTAAGACTCTCTGAGTTCTGTTCATTAAAAATGATTCGAACCATTTCAGTACTGTGCCAGAGATTCCCATCCTGTCGTGTAGTCTGATCAGTAATTTTTCATGGTTAACTGTGTCAAATGCCGCTGACAAGTCTAGGAGGATGAGTAGACAGGATTGGTTGCGATCTAGAGCTTGAAGAGCATCGTTGACAATGTGTAGTATTGCCGTTTCAGTGCTGTGATTTGCTCTGAATCCAGATTGGCAGTCATCTTGCAGTGCGAAGTTGTCGATGTGTTTACTCAACTGATTCTGTACACATTTTTCTATGAGTTTAGCAAGAAAAGGGATGTTGGTCACTGGTCGATAGTTATTTGGATCTGTTGGGTCCGCTGTGGGGTTTTTGATGATCGGGACTACTTGCCCAGTCTTTAAGCTTTCTGGCAGGCACCCCTGTGATAGTGAGGCGTTTATGATCTCTGTCCATATTGGGATCATAGAATGGCTGATTTCTTTCAAGCATTTCGATGGTATTGGATCTTTATAATGGTTGTTGGGTTTCTTGGTCGCAAGTGTGTTAGCAACCTCCTTGTGATCTAATAATTTGAAGGTGTTCCAGTGTGCTTTGTTTTTAGTTGATTTGTTTGCATGGTTCCGGTCAGATAGAGTTGGTGGCATGTTGTCTTCAATGTTATCTGCGGCGGTCTAAGGTCTCCTTCCAGCTTATTGGCTTTGTTGATGAAGAAGGAAGAAAATTCATCACAACTTAGTTGTGTTTTAGTGACCTCTTGGACAGATTTTGCCAACTTGTTGGATTGTTGTTTTATGATTCCGAATAGTTTGCGTGTCTGTTTTTGGCATTATTTAATTCTGTTCTGATGTATTCTTTTTTTGTGTTGATGATCTTCTTGTTATATTCCTTTCTGATTTTTCTGAGAGATTTCAGTGGGAGGAAGGGTGTTGTCTCCATTTTCTTTCTGCTCTTCTCAAATTGCGTCTTTCTTCATTCAATATTCCGTTGAACCATGGATTTTTATTCTTTTCCGTCACTCTTTTTAATTTGAGTGGTATGGTGGCATTGACTATTTCCGTTACTGTGGTGTAGTAGTGGTTCGTTAGATCGTTCACATCTTTCAAGTTTTCAGGTGGGTTTAAGTCTCTCTTGAAATTTTCCGATAGCTCATCCAAATTTGTATCCCTAGTGTCTCTAATCCATCTTTTCATTTTTGTAGATTGAGTCGTCTTTATTTTCTCCCGTGAAGGTATTCGGAAGGTTATAGCGTGGTGATCTGACCAGTCGCACTGTTCAATGGAGAGGATTACGATGTTCTTATTCTTCGAGATAATCCAATCTAGAGTAGCTCCTTTAGAGTGAGTAGGTTGAAGACATGCTTGGGATAGATTCAGATCATTTAAAAATTCTTTAAGGGCGTTGACCTGTTTGTCGTTGTTGTCATTCCAACGAAGATTGAAGTCACCTAAGAATATATTAATAATGTCGGAGTTGGAGTTAGCAATGATGATCTCTATCAGTTGGTCAATGAAATTCATATTGTTTCCTGGTGGGTGATATAGGGCATGTAGATTGCAGATCTGTTTATTTGCCGCTCTTATGTTAAGCCCTAGGTATTCGCATGATTTGAGGGGGTCGGATTGAAATTGGCTAACTTCTAGAGTTGATCTATGTATACATGCGATACCTCCTCCTGTCTTTATCTGTCTATCTAATCTCAAAATGTTGTAGTGCGGTGGTACCAAAGGTCTAGGATTGGCGATGAGGATTCCGATAGCCAGGTTTCAGTCAGGATTGTTAAGTCTATTTCTTGTTTTATGATGATGTCTGCTATGTCCGAGGCATGTTTTGCCGCCGATCGACAGTTGATTAACAGACATTTGAGATTTCTCCATACTGGTTGGGGTTATGTTTACCGGTTCCGTGGTTATTTGGATTTGTTGAAGGTTGTTGAAGTTTAATTTCCTTTCCTTCCTAGTAGCTGTTCTGTTAGGGTCTATCGTTACTCTTTTGAGTATACCTAACTCCTGAGGCGGAAGCCGGGAGAAACGCTTGCTAAAATGTTAAATATTTTGATGTGATATTGTGTTTTTACTCACTACTTTCTTCTCCCTGGGCAAAGAAACATTGGTAGTTCACGATCTGGGCATCCACGCGCAGCGGATCTTAGCGCTGCCGCGGGTCACATTTCTTCTTGCCGCCATTTCCCCGGGCCACGCCCAGGCCACGCCCACTGTCACCAGGCCATGCCCGCTCTCCTCTTATAACTATGTGCATTTCCAGGACGTGCAGCGGACGAGCGCAGCGGGCGCGCCTAAGGCATGCCCGTCTGCGCCTGTCCGCGCCAGGTCGGGCCTAGGGACTAGGACAAATGGCGAAAACTACAGCTATACTTCCCTGGAACTCTGCTCCCTACAACACTCTCGCCTCCCCACTCTCGCCTCCCCAACCTGGATTCCGCCACACGCTCCTGTCTAATGGCCAATAACATCTGTCGTCTCCAGTCAGGCCAGGCCTCCTCTGATAAAATTCCCCATGGCTCTCACTCTACTAGCAAAACTTCGAGGCCTAATGACCTTACACTCCGCTGCCTATACTTGAATACACGGTCTATGGTAAAACATCAACTAGATATCTTTCTACTTCTCAACTCTGATAGACCGGACATGCTACTCATTACAGAAACCTGGCTTACCCAAGACTCTCTACCGGATGTCCTTGTAGCTCTCCCGGCAGACTATTATATACTATCAGTGAACAGAGAACCAGGAAAGCTTGGGGGTGGCGTTGCCGCCATCATTCACAAAGATCATAAGTTCACCACATTACCTTCCTTGGGTCTACCAGATACCGAAAATCTCGTAAATAAATCCGACACAGACAAGGGAACTATGGTACTTGTACTGATCTATCGACCACCAAATGTTATGCCCACCTTCCCGGTCTCCCTGAGCGAGCAAATGGCTGGCTTAGCTGTCAACTATGACAAGGTGATGCTGATCGGGGACTTAAACTATTGGTTCTAGGACCCAGCAGCAGGGCCTCAGGCCATCGAACTCTTTGAGCTCCTCTTTCATCTGAACTTTTTTCAATTAGTCCTGACCCTTTACTCACGAAAAGGGACATATTTTGGACCAGATCTGGCCTCACAATGTCCCACTGTCCATCCCGACGGCAACCCCTTGCATATGGTCTGATCACCATTTACTGCCATTCTCCTACACTCTTCACGGCTACACGAAGGCCCCCATTCCTGCAGGAGGGGTAGTAAGGAAATGGAGATCATTAAACAATCACGATCTCCTGTCCTCCTTGGCTAATTCTATTCCAGCACCCACCCTTGATATTAATCTTATGGAAAAAGATCTTACTGACAGGCTCTTGGCAGCCTGCAACGAGCATGTCCCACTCACCAAATTCTCTCTTGCCCGTCGCATGGATGCCCACAGGTGGTTCACGGCGGAATTAAAAAAACAAAAACTAGAATTGCGTCAATCGGAGAGAAAATGGAGACACGGGTACTCAGATGAGGACAGAATATCATATACGACTGCCCGTAGGAGTTATAAGAACTCCATCCTATCTGCTAAGGCAGCATTCTTCTCCAACAAAATTTTGAACGCACAAAATAAATCTAGAGAAATGTTCAGGGTTGTGAATGATCTCTGTAATGATGCTAGAACCTCCCCCTCCCAAGCCCCCACGTAAAAGCTGTGTAATCAGCTCAATAATTTCTTCAACGACAGAATAGCCATCATAAAAGAAAGCATCTCGAAAAATCCTAGCACGGCGGCCATCGAGGACATCTGCAGAAACCCGTCCAAATTCGAGGCTTTCCCTCCGATAGACCAATTAAGGTTAGCGGAACTGATGAACCGTGTGAAGTCCGGTTCACCTAATGATTGCTGTCCCCCGCATGTACTGAGGGAAGTCTATTCAGCAATCCCGCTCGGCATACTCCCCCTTTTGAATGAGTCCCTAGCGCAGGGAATAGTCCCCATCTCGTTTAAAAATGCAATGCTGGTCCCATTAATTAAAAAAACGGGTGCCGATCCCTCTAATCTTTCGAACTACCGGCCCATATCCCTCCTCCCTTTTGGAGCTAAGATCTTGGAAGCCCATGTGGCCAGCTGCATTTCCAACTTCATTGAAACATCTGATTACCTGGAGCCTAACCAAGCTGGTTTTCGCCAGGCGCACTCAACCGAGGCAGTGATCCTCGCAGTCCTGGACACAATGAGGTCCAATGCCAACAGGGGTATACATCAGGCCTTGGTTCTCCTGGACCTGTCGGCAGCGTTCAACACAGTGGACCATACCATCTTATTACACCGTGTCGAACAAGCCGGCCTGCGAGGCTCGGCCCCCGGCTGGGTGAAGTCTTTCCTGAGCGACCGGTCCCAGGCAGTTAAGCTCGGGAACTTCATAGCGCCCAAATTATCCAGTACCGGTGGCGTCCCGCAAGGTTCGTCATTGTCCCCACTCCTGTTTAATCTATATCTTAAACCCCTATTACACTCTTTAAAAAACAGGAGGGTTACGATTTATAACTATGCTGACGACCTGCAGCTAATTTTCCCACTGGACTCAACCGACTCCGCCGTGGAATTTCAGGCTACCATGCTGCACATTCAACGGTGGATGGAGTTGAACCACTTAAAACTCAATCCCGGGAAGACCGAGCTGGTACTCCTGGGTAAAAGCTCGATCAGCTGGGGCCCTCATTTCTGGCCGTCAACAATGGGATCTCCTCCCTCTCCCTCTCTCTCGGTGAAAAGCCTCGGGATCACCATCAACTCCGATCTCTCTCTGAAAAGTGAGGTAGGAGCGGTGATCGTCCAGCTTCCTTCAGTTATGCAAAATTAGGAAAATTGCCCATCTACTCACACACCCTGCCCTCATTCAGGTGGTTCTCGCCTTGGTCCTCTCCCGATTAGACTTTTCAAACTCTATCTATTTAGGCCTTCCCCTGTTTTTGTCTAAACGCTTGCAAATTGTGCAAAACCAAGTGGCCAGATTAATCTTCAAGAGCCACGGTAGGAGTTCGGCGAAACCATTGTTGGCCACTCTTCACTGGCTACCTATAGCCCAACGGGTAATATTCAAAGTAGGATACTTGGCCTTTAAGGCTCTCCACGGGAAAAGCCCCATGTTCATCAACAGCCTAATAATCAAACATGAGCCGACCCGCAATCTCCGCTCTGCTTATCAGTCCCTTCTCATTCTACCCTCCTTTAAACAGAAACGTCTTGGCGGGTGTCGATTTGCTCATCTTGCCCCAAAGGTTTGGAACTCTCTCCCCTTGTCGCTCAGGAGATGCACCAATCTCATGGAGTTCAGGGGTGCACTGAAGACCTGGTTATTCAAGCAAGCTTTGGGTTAGGTTAACTGTTTTGCTACTCTTCCTCACTACTAGCGCCATGAAACCTCTGGGTGCCCGTGCGCTTAACAAATTCAGAATAACATAACATAACATAATATTTCCTGTGCTCTCGTTGGGTCTAATGATTCATATTCCTGGAGTAGTGCTGTTATGTCTTCTTCTGTTAGTGTGTTTTTGTTCCTATCTGGTCTGTTTTGTCTGTCTGTCAAAGGTAGGGATCTCATGTTGTTTATCTTTATTGATGTATTTACTAGCTCTCTGATAAGTTTTACTTCCTTCTGCGTGTTCTTTGAAATATCATAGAGTTTTTCTATCCCTATCTTGGAGTTTTGTATAACCTTTGCTAGGTTGCTGATTTGTGTTTGGGTCTCCTGGATAATTCTCATGATCTTGGGTGCCATATTAAGAATAATCTTCCGTAAATTTCCAATTTCAATATTTCTGTTCTTGAGTTTCCGTTTGGAGCACTGTATCCTTGGTTTTTTGAAGTATCCCTTCGGTCGATTATTATCTTTCTCATTGGTTTTGGCGTTAGTCGTTCTATCATGTTTCGTTGATCCATAATTATAACTGTTATTATATATGATTTGTGTTCTCTGTGATTTTTCCTCGATAGATGAATTTTCTATTTCGTCTATGGCTCTAGATTGAGGGACTGGATCCCGTAGGGTATTCACTGGGATGTTGGTTTGTGCAATTTCCTGTTGTTCTTTGGTCGGAGTAGAGTTTATAGTGTTGGTGTCGGCTGAACTTAGGTTGTCTGTTGGATTATTCTGGACTTGTGCCAGCCAAGTGTCTCTCAGTTGTTTCAGGTCGGTGTTGATTGGGCTACTACTTATAGGGTTATTGTCAGATGAGAGGGTGTTGTCTGTTGTCCGATTCTGGTGTTGAACATGTCTGTCGTCTTTTCTTTGTGGGGCTTGCTCCTGTTCCTGGTGGTCTCTGGTTATTGATCTGCTTGTAGAGAGAGTGTCGGGTAGGATGGGGTTGTGTTCTGATCTACTCTGGTGTTGGAGTGGGTTCAAATTCTCTACATTTCTCTTTAGAATATCGAAGATGTTGTCGAGTTTTTCTAAATCGTCGTTAGAGCCTTGGATCAATACCATACCATTCTTAAAGATAGTTAAGCAAATGTCCACTCTGAGTTTATGTGAGGCCTTGGTCATGAATTTTGTTGCATGCGGGATGTTGGTAGTGGTTTTAATGTGTAGCAGGTTAGTAATGGTATTGCGCCATTTTGCTCTTCTTCTGGTGAAGAAAATCATGTCTTTTACGATGATCCCTTTATCCAGACAAAAAGAAGTGTCTGTGGTCAAAGTGTCAGGGTTTCTCCTCAAGAGGTTATGGTCTTGTGCGAAAACGGTTTAAAACCACACTTGACATTTCCAATGGTTTTTTTGCCCACAATTTGGATGGTCTTAGTTCCCAATGGACCAGTTTTACAAGTAGTGGCAAACAGAGCCAATATAAACGTTTACCTATGGGCTATAAGAATAGTCCAGGCGTGTTTTCTGCCCGCATTGTCTCTCTCTTAGAGAGAGTGGACATGGATGCGTGTTCGTATGTGGATGACATATATCTCACAGACAACGAGCTTTGGGCGCATCTGTGTCACGTTGACCGCATAATTTGTAACTTTGCGGACTTTGGTTACAAATTCAACTTTGCAAAGTCTCACATTGCAGAGTACACAGTGTTGTTTCTGGGCTACGAGCTCAACAATGAAGGTCGAGAATTGGCTCCTCACTTCTTGGAGAAATGCGCACAATTGCGCGCTCCTACAACTCTGAAAAAATTACAGTCCTTACTGGGATTTTTAAATTTTGGCCGTACTTATATTCCCGAATTTGCCCAGCGTATCAAGCCTTTGTATGCTTTGATACAAACTACTTTTACCAAATCTTGCTGGCTGCCGGAGCATACAGCTATTTTGCAATCTTTGCAGGCTGATCTTCTAGAATCTCAGTTCTTACTGACTCGTGATAACCACACTAACCTGGTGGTACACTTCGGCAGAAATGCGGTTTTCCACTGTGGAAAAAGTTTTGACAGCAGTGCAATTGGCGATTCTTAAAGACCGTGCACTGTCACTGGGAAAACGCATGTTGGTTGTTACCCCGTATCCTGCACTAGAGGCAGTGACGAAAGCCAGTGTACCGAATTCTAAAGCTTTGCACCCACGGTGGATACAATGGGCAGCATCATTGACGTCTCCGGATGTCACATTTATTTTTGATGCCTCCCTAAAGTCGCAAGAGTTTCTGCAGTATGAATTTGTTCATCCTGCGCCTTTGACTATGCGGCCTTTGGAGGATTTCCATTGCATCATATACACTGATGGTTCAGCGCAATGTTGGGCATTGGGTCTAAGCACGCATATGTTTCAGCTTGCGCCATTTGGGTAGGTGCCATGGTGAATGATGAGTTCAAGTCCAGGGTCATGCACACGCAGACTTGAGGGGACTGCACCGCACAATTGGCAGAGCTTCGTGCTCTGATGCTTGCATTGGAGTACGCAGATCCTAGTGTGACGACTCTTATTGTGAGTGATTCTTACTACTGTGTCCAGTCTTACAACGAAAACCAGTTCTTTTGGATTCAGAATGATTTTCGTGATTCCAAGGGTAGCACAATAAAAAAATAAAATGATCTGGGTCCGAGTGGCTGAGCTTAAAGAGCAGTTGCCACTCGTGTTTGTAATTCAGACTCTCGGTCATCAGCGCATGGGAGTTCACACTGTTGGCAATTCTTTGGCCGATGAGGCCGCAAAATCAGCGGTATCAACATATTTGGTTGCAGCAGTTACGCGTTCCAAAATTAAGATTGATGATGATATCTTGGCAGCCGTTGCTGCAACTGAGAAGGGAAGTAAATATCCTAAGGGGTTCCCTTCGAAGTATTCATACCACTTAAGTCCTGATAAAGTTCCTTATGTGAAAATACCTGACGTTGGTGAGAGGTTAATTCCCAACGCGGACCGCAGGCCAGCACTGATTACGGCTGCCCATGAAGGGGTTGCGTCTGCACACGCGGGCGTTTCGGCTACTGTATCTCAGTTACAACAACGTATCTGGTGGCGGGGACTGTACAAACAGACGCGTGATTATGTCCTTCAATGTGACATTTGCCAGCAGATTAAACCTTCAACTGCTGCGCGTCCGCCACAGACATGGTTGTACATTTCTAATACACCACTTGGATGTGTTTATTTAGATCACTGCGGTCCTTTTTCTTCTGATACTGCGTATAAGTATATCTTAGTAGCAGTTGATTCATGCACACGCTTTGTGTGGGTTTGGCCACACCACAGCGCTGATTCATGAACTGTCATAAGAGACTTGCGTGTCTTTGTAGGGATTTTTGCCTGTGGTAACTTCCATTTGGATCAGGGTCCTGCTTTTGCCTCTAAGGCGTATAAGGATGCCATGACTTTGTTGGGGGTCCAAGTCAAGTTTTCGTCTCCATACAGACCTGAGACGAGAGGCAGTCTTGCAAAGGGACATTTGCCCTCCACCTCGGATGATGCGTTGCAGATCCCAGTAGTTGGCTGGCTACCCCAAGTTGGAGAACTGGTTCGGGAGAAGATCGAAAAGAAGAAAGAATTTGGTCCCTCTTATCGAGCTCCAGTTCCGGTGCTTGGCATGAAGGGCACGAGAACAGTCATTTTACCACCACTTCCAGGTCGTAAGGAAAACAGGTATATCTCCATTGACAATGTAAAGATACACAGAGTGGCCGATTCTTCTTAGTATGACAACGGCAGTCTCATGTCCTTCGATTTTGAGACATTCTGTTTTGGCCCCAGCTTTTGATCCAGTGCCTCATGTTGCCCTCGAGATGCCTGCAATTTCTAGTCCTTTATTGAGTACACTGCCTGGTACTCAACTTGATGAAACTGACTACACTTACCCAACTGACTTATCGATGCCTGCTTTGCAGACTCGCTTGGCTACAGAATCCAGATTTTCATTTGACACTGTTTCACAAACATCGAGGAAACCTTCAAGTGTCTCTGTTTTGGCTAAATTGTTTAAAAAACATTTTTTGATTTCCCCCTTGGACCTACATTTGGTTGGTGCTTTTTTCAGTTTACCTTTCCATGTCAATTGGCTTTGTGGTTTATTTTTTTTGGCTTGTCAATGGACACTATGTCGAAGAGAGAACATGCATTCGACATATCAATGGAACATTGGCTCCCCATTCCTCATCACACAGATTGAAGAGAGACTTGGCTTTTGTTAACATCACTGCTTGGCCTGTTTTAGATGGGATTGTATGGGATGCTGTTTGTTTACAAATTCATGGGCCCACTGAGGTTATAAATGTCACTAATGTGCTTAGAGTTTCTATGGGGGATGTAATTAAACAAAATATACGTTGTGATGATTGGGATGTTCAGGCCGTAGAAGCCTTGTTTTCTGATTTGAAATATTATGCTGAAGATTTGTATTTAGCATCTGCTAATTACGGTGATTTATTTTGTTACCAAAATTTTGGCAATCACTACCTGCATAAAACTAATACCAGGAGGAACACTGTAAATTATACACAATGGGAGTATTGTCCAGCTCCTATACAAGGCAGTTCTGCTTCCTTTTTGAAAAGGTTCACTTATTTTACCGATTTTAATCAGTCAAATCCCAATGCATTTTATTTTAAGATGACCGAGAAGTCCACATCCAAAGTTAGACTTACTGATACTAAATTATTGTATTCGAAGTCCTTTCTGGACCAGTTAGCTGTAGATGGCTACGAGTTGTGGAAGGATATAATTGACCTTAAATCAGTTTGGGGTTCTAAAAGCTGGCAAGTGCAAGGCACTGAGGCTTTGCACCATGCATGCCTAATCCCGCACCATATGTTGATCTTGAATTCTACAATTTCACAGACAAAATGGTTTGTATTGGCTACTACTAAAAAATTAAATGCTCCTTCTTTTCCTGAATTAGAAGAATATTCCGGTTGGGATATTGCTACTAAATTTTCTATCAGAGAGTTACCAACTCTGTTGCTGAATTCTTCCTTTAACATATCCAGTTTGGATCCCAAGGGTTGGTTGCTCTGGCACAGAAGTGCTGATTCTTGCCAGCATCGTTTTCTGGGTTTGGCTCAAGGCTTTACACAGGTCAGGGTGGATCCTCGTTTTGAAAGTGGCCATTCTGTTACTACCTATTCTGTAGGCAAATTATGTCAGAATTGGCTCAAACATTCCACTTTGGCGTCAGTTAAGCAACATTTATCTAAACTGACTGACGATGGGATTTACACCTGTCTAACTCTTCTGCTGCCACAAGAACTCTTACACCCTATGAGAACCTAGTATGCACATATTTGGGCACTAAAGGTTTAATTTCCAGAATATACCGGGCCCTGCAAGACACTAGACCCATTCCTTCACAAACTTACCAGTCTCGATTAAAGAGATACTTGCACTATGGCAAATCACCAAAAGACTGGGAACAACTCTGTCACTACATACCCAAGGCCTTATGCAGTATTACCTAGACAGAATCAGCCTATAAAGTTGTGTACCAATGATACCTCACTCTGAAGCACCTGCACAAAATATTTCCTATGGCCTCACCACTATGCTGGGATCGTGGGGTGGAAGAGGGGACATTCCTGCACATATGTGGTTGACCACGATAATCCAGACATTCTGGTAGGAGATACTGGGCCACATCAAGGGAACCCTGGTGTACCCTATCCCATCTGACCAGACCACAGTGATCTTGGACATGACACCTTCAACCTTGAAGGGCTATAACTGGATACAAGATACTTATCCGGCATATGCCAGTATCAGTCAAGCAAATCATAGCTCTCTTCTGGAAGACAAAAAAGTCCCTCTCACAGCACTCTGGTTCCATAAGATGTGACAAGTGCTAGCCATGGAGCAGATCACATGCACTCTAAGACATTGAGAAAGGATATTTTCTTGTACATGACAACCTTTTATAGACTACATGTCCAGACTACAATATCAATACTACGCTCTTCAACGACTCAGAATGCAACCAAATTTGAGTAGCATTCGTGGCCCATGATGTTTAACTGTTGATCCCAGAAGCCCCCCCTCCATCTTACATGCCAAGTAAATGCATTGATTCTCTCTATACTGTATGGTCCCACCATCCTAATGTGCGACAGTCACCTATGGGCTAAAACTTTGGCCTCCCTGGGAGGTTATAATATCTACATGCTAACACCTTGCCTATTGCGCCCACCATCTTGAACATTCTATGCCCTGATTAACAGCTGTCAACGCTCTCACCGGCACTCCCTTATATCCCCTTCTTCCCATATTCCCCTCCCTAGTTTTGCATCACATCACTCTCCCTGCAATACAGGCAATATGGCCAGATTCCTTGGACTTCCTTTTGTTTGGTCTTTATACGCTCATAGACATGATTACAGTTGTATTCTAGAAAAACTAATAAAAAAATTTGACACATATCATTTATTAAGAAAACAAAGTGGGGGGGCAGACCTGCGCGTTCATGCGATAGGATGTGTGTCTCAGAGGTCCCAGGCTCTCGGGGTCCGAGGCCTCAAAAATCCAGTCGAAAACCTTAAAAAGGGCGCTGCTGTGGCTGAACTCCCACCGGGAGCCAGTAAGTGGGTGATGGGGCCACTTTGTCCTCCCCGAAGCCACCAAAAATTGAGAACAGATCAGACACCGCGATCACCTAGGAAGACAAAATGGTTCCCGCTGGAGACACTGCAACAGCTATGGAGTACTGATGTGCTGGGTAAAATACGCTGAGAACCACTAGTGCCTCGGACTGTTCACACCGGAGTGGAGTACCGGCTGTTGCCGTCCGCTTGTCTTTGACCACACCAGAGGTGCAGAGTGATAGGGCTAGGGGGTGTGAGCAGCAACCGGTGAAACCAGACTGCATTGTCACAGTACAAAATTCACCTGGGTCCAGGGAAGGCATGGCTTGGCAGTTCGGGCTGGACTGTTCCCAGGAGGCACAGGGTCAGACTGATTTGCATATGGCCATGTCTGAACTGGGCTGGCAGAGTGGGCTAAAGAACGGTGATGGATTAAACCCAGATCTTTTGACTGGGTGTGAGTGTTTGATTGGTTCAGATGCTCCGTCCATCACCACTCCCTTTTGTATCATATAGACCCATATCACTGCTAAACATAGATGTCAATATATTGGTAAAACTTTTAGCGAATAGACTGTGGGGAGTTATGCAAGAGCTGGTTCACCTTGATCAAAATGGGTTTATACCGGACCGCTGAACCAAATTAAATTTAAGGAGGTTGCATAATAACCTGGCGGTAGCCCGTAGCTCACCGAAAGGGAAAGTGATTACTTCCCTGGATGTAAATAAGGCATTTGATTTAGTTAAATGGATCTACCTTTTTGAGGTTATGGCTAAAATGGTATTTGGCCAAGATTTATTAGATGCGTTAGACTCCTATTTGACTGCCCTAAGGTACGATTGAGGGTTAATGGCCACATGTCAAGGGAATTCAACTAATTCAGGGGTACCAGGCAGGGTTACTTGCTCTCGCCTATGCTGTTTGCAATGGCTGTAGAGGTCCTGGCGGAGTGCATGCATGTGAATGCACAGTATGAGGATGGCCTTAGGGAGGGGGTCTGGATAAAATCATCTTGCTATACGTTGATGTTATTTCACTATATCTGATTAATGCTGACAAATCTAGACAGTCTGAGAGAGATATTCTGCATCTTTGGGGCACAATCTTGGTTCGTTCGCCATCAATTGGGACAAGTCGCTGCTCTTCCCAATGGGGGGAAATGGTGGGTGGGCATACTACCACTACCATTGAGGGTGGAGACCTTAAAATCCAAATACCTGGGGTTCTGGATAACCCAAACTCCAGATACATTCTACGAGGCCAACCTCGAATCCAAACCTAAAAATTTGAAGAATTGGCAGTGACTGCCGATCTCATTGTTGGGAAAAGCAGCAATGTTCAAGATGGTGGCACTCCCGAGGTTTCTATATAGTCTCCAAAACACCCCATACAAGACCCAGGAGGGATTCTTTACCTGGCTAGATACAGTGGTCCAGACTCTGCTTTGGGTGGGAGGAAGCTGCAGCTAGCCCAGAGAGTTCTTCAGCGGTCAAAATAAAAGGGAGGTATTGCCTTGCCAACCATATGAAAATATTATGAAGCTGCAGAAGTAAGTGTGGTGAATGACTGGGAATACGTCGACTGGGAATACACAGTGTTTAAACTCGATAGGGTGGAAATGAGAGGGAAAATTTACTTGAACATACCGTAAGGAGGTAGAATTTCATTCAAAATTTGCCCTGCGATGAGGACAGTAGTGAAATTGTGGAAAAACCTAGCTACGGAAATGGGCTGGCAGTACTGACTAACTATCAGGACACCACTATGGGAGGGATCCAGACTATGTTCAGGGACCGCACTACGGGGGTTCTATGGTTGGGATGCGATTGGTTTACTTACTTTAGCGGATGCGTGGAAACGCAAATGGAGCTGACCCCTTTTTTCCACTTGAGGCAAGAATACCAAATGACAGACAAACAGTGGTTAAATTATGCTCGACTGTGCCACGCCCTGAAGGAATGTGTGCCTCTAGAAGAGGAAACACAAGAGGACTCCCCTCTGGAAGCTATCATTTTAGATGGGCATGTGGATAAGAAACTGATTTCACGGACATATGGTGCAATAATGTGAAACACCCAACCCACCCTGATAACGTTGCTAGGTAAATGGGAATAGGACCTAGATAACATGGAGAAGGAAGACTATCTGGAGGCATTGAAATTACCTGCAGAGGTAGCAATAAAGGCCAATTTTAGATTGATTCAGACAAAGATTCTAAACAGGGTGCACTCCACGTGTATCTTGCTGCACAAGATAAGAAAGGCGGTTAACACAGATTGCCTTAGAGGATGTGGTTTGGAGGCACTTTCTTACACACCCTATGTAGCTGTCCTTGCATTCAATCAAACTGGGAAATGATATGAACATCACTTGAAGAGGCAACGGGGTAACCATTGGAATTGACACCAAAGCTGGTAATCCTGGGCGTGAGGGCCCCAACTGACTACTCAAGATACTAAAAGCAACTGATAGATATGGTATGCATTGCTGTAAAATATGTTAGTGCGCAGAGGTGTGGTTTGGGGCCCCTCCCCCCTGGGCGTGCCGTAACTGGGAAACTGCGATGGAATTCAGTACAGTGATAGAAAATACATCTTTAAAGTGCAAGGGTGCATGAACAAATGTGAGAAAATATGGGGAGGATGGGAGTAAAATGGGGGATGAATGTAGTGGGATAGATAGTTGGGGCGAGGGGGGGGGCAGTCCAATCTTAACTTCAGGATGAGAGAAAATGGAATAATGATGATGGACATTTGTGAACTAAATAGCGAATATGGAGCAGAGTGAGACCCAGCGGGAACTGAAGCTAATATTGTAGAAAAAGTGCTTAGCGACTATTGTATTATGTATGCCTTATCTTTTGTTTTCATATAATTGATAAAATAAATAAAAATATTTTACAAAAAAGAAAACAAACTAACTATATTACAAAGCAAAGCACTACATTAGTCTGTACATGTGAAATCAAGCGTGAAATTGCACTTTGCTCATGGTTAATAATGCACAAAAATATGAATCCATAAAAACCTCTCACAATGGCCACCAATAGCAAATTGCTCCCTACCTCATAAAAATTCACGAGATAGATTGAATTTTGACCCACTACAATTAGGATCTTTAAGAATTCTTTACTGGATGCAAATGACTGTTTGCAAATTGCAACCAGATTTTTCTACACCTGGATACTTGTGGTGTACGCTACATATCCCAGAGACCATGATGAGCAGGGTCATCATGGCTCTGTTGACTGGTGTGCGAGCTGTGATTACATTAGTGCAGTCTGACAGGGGAGACAACACCAGTTGAGGAGTTGAAGTGCTCACAGCTTTCTGTATCTTGTAGCTTCGGTTTTTCAGCTGGTCCAGACACAAAACTCATCACCCAAGCAAGCTCAATCCCCATTCCTGGTTGCAATGGTCAGTACATAAGTCTTGGTGCAAGCATCTTGCTGATGAGATTGTTCTTGGTTTCCCTTTTGGGAGGAACACAGACTGTGGTCCAGTCTCCTAGCTCAGCATGGCTTCTTGGCGTTTAGTCTTGCAATGGAACTCAACTGGACCTAAGTTCCTCTGTAACCTCCATCTATGTGAAGTACACTATCTCACTTCCAAAGAAGAGCTATTTGTGGATTTTTAAGAAAATGTAGGTTGACTCATCACGGGAACATTGATCACTGGAAAACTTTAAACAGAGGGCCTGATTCAGAGGTCGGCAGATGGGTTACTCCATCCAGAGATCTTTTAAGGAATAGGGAAAGCAGGCTCTGGCTCAGGGCCCCAGCCTTTCGGTCTGATACAGCCAACTCTGTTCTGCAGAGTCTTGCCCAGATGTCCTTTAATAATTCTTAAAGAGATTGTTTTAAGTACCGTTTTCTTTCATCATTTTTTAATGTGGGTGATGTGTGAGTCTATTACAGACATTTTGCCAAGAAATGTTGTGCTTACTTTTCATACATCAGCCATAAAAATATTCCTTTAGATCAAAACGGATCCTGATATATGAGAGGGCGTAACAAAGATTATTTGCAGTAATATTAATGAACTGCTGTTGTGCTATAATATTTAAAACACACCTCACCATCCCTGAATATTAGATGTACAAAATATTTAGAATTTGGAGGAGGATGCCTATGAACTGTCAGTGACCTGGTTAAAAAGGTCATGAAAGAAGTGAAATTGGACCATAATCTCAAAGCTGTTCTGAATAGGGCCCCCAAAATATGTTTAACCCAGGGCACCAAAATCCTTAAGATCTCCCTGACACCATCACAAACATAACGGATATCCCGTCCACTGTATTACAAGTGCATTATATCCAATGACACTTGGCATATGGTGGACAGGAAATCCATCACGTTTGGGATGGAGTAACCTTTCCGCTAAACTCTAAATCAGGACCTCTGTCCAGGGTTTCTCATCTCCAGTGCAACCTGTAAGAAATCATCATGTCTGGGGAGGGGATGGCTTTTCCTGCTTTAACCTCACACCCCTGTCCCTTCTTTTCCCAACAAGCATTGGCAATGCCAATAGCTCTTGCCCTGTTGGACACAAGTGTGGCTGCTGTTCAGCATGGCTAAACGTTAGTAGCATGGAGGAGAGTAGCGATGAGTGCAATGACATAGAGTGGAGTGGGTAGAGTGAAGTAGAGTGTCATAGAGTGGAGTGGCACAGAGTGGATGTTGGGTTGTGAAGGGTAGAGGACTGGCAAGGAGTGCTGCAGGGTGGAGTATCATAGAGTGGATTGGAATGTCATGAGTGGAGTGCCGTGGAATAGAGTGGAGTGTCATGGATTGAAATATCATGGTGTAGAGTAGAGCTGAGTTGAGTGTTATAGAGAGGAGTGTTGTGGAGTTGAGTTTCGTAGAGAGGAGGGTTGTAGAGCGGAGAGAGAAGAGTGGAGTAGGTTGGCATAGAGTGGCGTAAGTTGGCATAGAGTGGAGTAGAGTGGCATAGAGTGGAGTAGAGTGGAGTAGATTGGCATACTGAAACATAGAGTAAAGCGGGTGGCGTATTGTGGCATCAAGTAGAGTAGAGTGCCATAGACTGGAGGTGTGAAGTGTGGAGGGGCAAAGAGGAGCATAGAATGGAGGGGCACAGAGTGAAGAGATGTAAAGTAAAGTGGCAGTGGAGTAGAGTAGGGTGCAGTAGAGTGTCGTAAACTGAAGTAGAGTGCCTTACAAAAGGAGGGATGAAGAGTGGAGCATCATAGAGTGGAAGGGTGGAGAGCGGAGAGTCATAGGGTGGTGGAGCTTGGAATTTCGTAGAGTGGAGTGCCCTAGAGTGGTGTATTGTGGATTGTTGTTGAGTGGCAGTGGAAGGGTGTAGAGTTGAGTGTGGTAGAGTGGTGCAAAGGGTTGTAGGATGTAGTAAAGTGGAGTGGCACAGTGTAGAGTAGAATTAAGGGTCACAGAGTGGAGAGGCATAGTGTGGAGTGTTGTAGAGTGTACTAACGTGCCTTGGAGCCTAGTAGAGTGGAGTGAAATGCAGTAGCGTAGACTGTCATTGAGTGGCATAGAGTTGCGTGGCGTGACGTGCCATAGAGTGGGGTGTCATAGAGTGGACTAGATTGAAGTGGTATAGAGTGTAATAGAGTGAAGTAGCGCACAGTGGTGTGGAGAGGGATAGAGTAGAGTGCAGTGTTGTAGAGTAGAGTATAGTTGAGTGGATTAGAGGGGCGTACAGTGGAGTGACATAGAGTTGAGTAGAGTATTGTAGTATTCTGAAGCTCTGTCCTCAGCAACCTGGGTATTTCTGATCTTAATCCCTGCTACCTTTTTATGGTTGAATTGAGGTTTTGTGGATTTTTGTTTATTTTGTTGTTTGATGATGTAGTCTAAAGTGCGATGTGTCTCACTTTTTGGCTTAACTTACTCTTCTGATCTTTGGAGGCGCTAGGGGGCGCACAGCGGGATGGCTGGGTGAGACCACAGCTCCGCCGGACGACCGACATTGTACTGGATGGAACCCGGCTAAATGCGTGAAAAATAGTCAACTAATGGCAGAAACTGGTGTCGGAATGTGTCGTACATCTTCTGGGCTATGAATTGGCAGACTGAGGAAACACGGGCGTGAGAAATCGGAGTTATTAGTCGCCGGTGCGGAGCAATGAACAAAATGGCGGCTACCGCACTACTCGGCGACCTTCCTCACAGAACCTACCAGTAAGTGGAGAACGGTGATCAGATATCGAGTATACTGTGGTGATCGTGAGATTTGTCAGCAAAGGGCATGCCCAGACAACTACAAGCAGGGACTCTAACTAGTAATGAGCGGTGTTGTTTCCCTTCACTGCTCGGGGTCCGGCTGGGACAAGATGGCGGCGCCCAGCGCGGAATGGCTCCTCCAGCAACCACGGAGCTAATATGTGCGGAGGGGATGCTGCGATACAGTGCATAGCAACAGAGATGTCCATGAGGGTGAGGCTGGAGACACTGGGCAACGCTGCACGGACCGCTGGGAGAGGTGGCATGTTCGGAGCGGCACTCGAAACGGATGAGACGCATTAACAACACTTTGGGCGCGGGTTAAGTACTCCGAGGTCCGCCACCGCCCTGCTATTACCGCGGCGAACCCATAGCACAAAAGTCCATTACTAGGACGCGTGATGCCCTTTGAACGTACACCACGACGTGCTACCTGCGGTGTAGCGCTTCACTGACGCTGAGCGCGTAGTCATAACTCGGACCACACGAAACCACCACACTAGCGATTTCCGGAGCCACACGGTTGCAGGCAAATACCCCAAACGTCGTGTGAGGGCGGCTGGGGGCCCGTTTGAGTGAGGGCCCACTGGACGACCGAGTGACCATAATCCGGCACCCACCTACCATCGCTCTGTGCACAAAAACGGCAACATCTACAAGACTGACAAGGTCCTCCCTGCTGACAGCCAAAACGCAATCCCACCCGCTAAGGAGGATGGTGAGACCAGACAAGCAACAACCAAAAATCAGCTTCGAAGTTAAGAAGACCCCTAAAAAAACCTCTGAACAAATGGCTGATTGTGGCGAATCGCCGAGGTGGCTCCTAGTAATAGCATTGAGAAAATACTCCAGGCCATTCAATCAAACCTACAGGATATTAATGGTAAGCTAGATCACTTAACATGTAGAATGGATGGAATGTCGGACAAAATCGAGAAACATGGCGAAAGGCTAGAAACAGCTGAGACCAGAATTTTAGAAGTGGAGGACGAGGCAAGGGCCACCGCAACAAAATGCAATGGCATGGAGCGAGTTCTGGAGGTTATCCGTGCGAAGGAGGAGGAATTGGAAGCGCGTTGAAGACGCAATAATGTGCGCATCACAGGAGTTCCTGAAACGACGAACACGGGCGCATGGAACTGTATGTAGAACAACTGTGCACGGAATTGTTTGGTGCGGAGGCCCTGTCCTCCATCTTCATAGTTGAGAGAGCTCATAGGTCCCTAGCGCCGCGTCTTCCACGTGGCGCCACGCCAAGACCCATCGTGGCGCGGATATTAAATTATCGTGACAGGGACGCCATCCTCAGACTTGCACGGGAAAAGGGGCCCATCACCCATCAAGGTAACAAGCTAGAATTTTATCCGGATCACACAGTTGCAGTTCAGCAGGCAAGGAGGAAGTTTGCGTCTGTGAAAGCCAAGCTCAGGGAGCTCCATCTTGAATACTCTATGCTGTATCCGGCTCGGCTCCGGGGGAAATGGGAAGGTAAAGCAATCATTTTGGCGACTCCAAAGGCAGCGCATGAGTTTATCAAAAAGGCAATGAAACAGACCAAGACCAAAGCTCGAGATGAACAGCACATGGATTCAGACTGAGAGCCACCGATGGTTGACGAACGGATTCTGATGAACTGCGGTAAGGCTTTTCCAGTCACTCTGAAAGGCGAGTTCTTATTTATTTATTTATTTATTTATTTATTTATTTATTTATAGTGTTTTGTATAGCGCGGACAAGACCCGTGGGTATCAGAGCGCTTAACAAGGAAACAATTACATATAAAGATAATAAAAGCAATACTAACAACTAGAGAATAGTGAGGTAGAAGGCAGTATACTGTATGGTCAAGAATAAATATATATATTCATATTGGCTGTGCAATTAGCATTATATGGCGGGCACGGCTTGGTTTGTGTCATGGTAACAAACCATGCCCGTTGAGGTAGGGTTATAAGGCGTTCCAGTGCCTATCCGGGAAAATAAGTATAAATAAATCAAGTGTGGTAGGAGTTATATATAATGATTGTGATAGATAGTTAAGGTTCCACATATATGGATCAATAAATCAAGTGAGATAGAGGTTATATAGTATGACTGTGAGATATAGTTAAAGTTCACACATATATGAGGTATCAGTGATGTGGCAGGCTTCGGCTTGCGCACGGCATCAGTTCATTGTCCGATGATGATCTTCCCATTTTCCATGAAGAGGGCGGCCCTCAGTTATCATAATTGATCCATTCCAGTGATCCTTAGGTTTCTCTAAGTAGGGTATTTACTCATCAAGTGGCTCTTCAGTTCTCGTTTGAATGTTACTGTATTTTGAATCTTCCTGATGATTGGAGGGAGTGAGTTCCAGATTCTGGGGGCAGCTCCGGAGAATGCTCGGTTGTAGGTCTTTTTCTTGTGGAAAAAGGCTGGTCGTAGTAGCAAATCTCCTGCGCTTCTAGTTGTTCTGTTACCTCCTGAGATCGTAAGTTTCTTGGCTAGGTATCTGGGTGTGTTGTAGTGAACCGCTTTGTGTGTAATACAGGCCATCTTCATTTGAATTCTGGCCTCGTAAGGTAGCCAGTTTAGTGCTTTCAGGTGAGGAGATATGTGATCGAATTTCTTCGTTCCCGTAATGAGTCTCGCCGCTGCGTTGAGGCAGGCTTTTAGTGGTGCTGTGGATGTTTTTGGCAGGCCCGCTAATGTGGTGCAGCCGTATTCGATCCTCGAGATGACTAGTGATTGTATAGCCAGTTTTAGGTCTGTCTCAGTGATAAAGGGTTTCAGTTTCCTTAAGTAATTCAGGTGGAAGCGGGCGCTCTTGGCCATTGAGTTAATATGGTTTTTCATGTCGAGGTTCTTATCTAGTGTAATTCCTAGTGATTTGGCAGAGTTAACTAGGGTCGGGGTGCAGTTTAGCGCTGTCACCAATTTAGTCCACTCTATAACTTCAGATTGGCTCCTCGTCGGTGAGATTAGCAGGAATTCAGTTTTCTGGGCGTTTAGTTTCAGATGGTTCATTGTTAACCATCGCAAAGCACTCTTTAGTGTCTTGTTCATTAAGTCAATGTCCTCAATGGAGGCGATCTTTATGTATAATTGCGTGTCGTCCGCATACATATGATAGGATACCTGTGATTTTTGAAGGATCTCCGTGAGAGGTTCTACATATAAATTGAATAGATCTGGGGATAGCGTAGAGCCTTGTGGGACCCCTATTGCGTTGGGGCTCGGGGAAGAGATTGTTTGGTTGACTAGGAATCGCTGAGTCCTGTTCTGTAAGAAAGAATTGAACCATTTCAGCACGTTTCCAGACAAACCCATCCTGTCTTGTAGTCTGGTCATAAGCACTTCGTGCTTTACCGTGTCAAATGCTGATGATAGGTCTAGGAGGATCAGTAGGCAAGATTGATTTCGGTCTAGGGCTTGAAGGGCGTCATCGACTATGTGCAAGATCGCAGTTTCGGTACTGTGCCCTGTTCTGAAACCTGATTGGCAATCATCCAGTAACGAAAATTTAGCGATGTGTTGACTTAGTTGGCCCTGCACGCATTTCTCAATGAGTTTAGCCAGTAGAGGGATGTTGGTCACTGGTCGATAGTTGTTCGGGTCTGTAGCATCAGCTGTCGGTTTTTTGAGGATGGGCATCACCTGCCCTGTTTTGAGACAGTCGGGGAGGGTTCCTTGTGTAAGTGAGGCGTTTATTATCTCGGTCCAGATCGGAACTAGAGTGTGGCTGATTTCTCTTACACACTTTCCTGGTAATGGGTCTTGAAAGTGGTTGTTCGGTCTAAGTTCCGCCAGCGTTCTGGCGATCTTTTCCTGGTCGTATAGTTCAAATGTGTCCCATTTTGCCTTATTTTTAGTTTGGAGGCTCTCTGGTGAGAAATTGGATTCGTTACTGGATGGAGGCAGTGCCTTAAGGTTAGTTGCTGCAATTGTGAGGTCATCTTCAAGCAATTTAGATTTTTCCGTGAAAAAAGAGGAGAATTCCTCGCAGCTTATGGGAGTTTTTGTATTCTCTAAAACCGTTTTGGCTAGTTTATTTGACTGTTGTTTTAAGATCTCAAAGAGTTTTCGTGGTCTGTTTATGGCACTGTCCAATTCATCTCTGATAAATTCTTTTTTGGAGTTGATTATTTTTTTGTTGTAATCTTTTCTTGTTTTTCTGAGTGTTTTCAGCTCAGGGGAGGAGGGATGTTGTCTCCACCTCCTTTCGGCCATTCTCAGTTTGCGCCGGTCCTCATTCAATGATTCATTAAACCAAGGATTTTTTGGTTTCTCTGATACCTTTTTCAGTTTTTGGGGCATGGTGTCATTGACGATATTACCGATTGCGGTTGTGTAGTGATCCGTCAGCTCATTGACATTTTGCTTATTGTTGGGAGGCTTCAGGTCACTCTCACACCTTTTAACCAGTAGTTCAGTGTTAGCTTCCTTTGTGTCTCGGATCAGTTTCTTGAGCTTGCGTGGTTGCACGGTCCTACCCTTTGTCATTGTAGGTATCGTGAATGTTATGATGTGATGGTCAGACCAGTCACAAGGGTCTATAGCAAGGATAGATGTCTCATCCTTTCTTGAGATAATCCAGTCTAAGGTTGCTCCTTGTGAGTGAGTGGGTTGGTTGCAAGCTTGTACAAGTTTTAGCTCATTGAGGAAGTCTTTAAGCGAGTTGACCAGTTTATCACCGCCGTCATTCCAATGGAGGTTGAAGTCACCTAGGAATATGTTATTGGCATCCGAGTTAGAATTGGTCGTTATGATCTCCATCAGTTGTTCTGTGAACTTAGCGTTCTCTCCTGGTGGGTGGTAGAATGTATGCAGTTTGCAGCTTTGATTCTTAGGTGTTCTCACATTAAGACCAAGGTATTCACAGGATTCTAAGGGGTCAGATTGGAAATGGCAGACCTCGATCTCCGACCGGTGAATGCAAGCTATGCCTCCTCCCACATTCCTTGGTCTGTCTAGCCTGACGATGTTATATTGTGGCGGTACTAAGAGATCCATGGTAGGAGATGATGATTCATTGAGCCATGTTTCCGTGAGGATGGCCAGGTCAATTTCCTTATTGATGATGAGGGTGGCTATGTCTGCTGCATGTTTAGTTGCCGAACGACAATTAAGTAGGAGGCAGTTCAGGGGTTTCTGTGCTTTAACGAGTTTTCCATTATCCGATTCGGATGCAATAAGCTGAATATGTTGTAGATTTTGGTGGATTGCTTTCCTGTCATTCTTTCTGGCCGTTCTACTAGGGTCAATAGGTACTGTTTTGATATTCTCCTCCATACTACAGGCAGGTTGTTCATAGGATCTGAGTAAGGCCCGAGTTTCTTCATTCGACAAGGGCTTTGTCCTGTTAGGTCTGTTGTGTCTAAATACCAGATTCTGGATGTGTGATACCTTGGTGTGCGTGCTTATCGTCATCTCCCAAATTTTTCCAATTGTCCGTGAGACTTTCATCGAGTTGTGCGCCAGGTTATCTACGAGTTTTTGTAGCTCCTTGATTTCTTTCAGTGTTCGGGGTGAGTTCTTGTTTGAGGTAAACCTGGCTGGATGAGCATTGTAGTTTGCTCTTCTCTGCGACTGATATGATCTCATTCCCACAAATCTTTTCTTGGTAAGGGGTGTTTTTGTGGATAGGGATCTGTAGGATTCCGGTTTCGTATTCGAGGGAGGAACGGGAAGGTCGATATCATCCACTTTGTTCATTTCATTGGCTTCATAGAGGGATTCGCTTGGAGCTGGGGTATACCCTTCCAGCGCAGTGGAGTTGTGCATTAGCGGCACCGGTTCTTTCTTTGGGACCTGATTCTTCACTTTGTTTCCAAGGTTGGTGGCCATCGCTATCCTTTCTCTCTCCGTCTCTGGTGTTACCATCGCATTTACGGTTAAATCTTCAGTGTTAGCGGTTTGATTGTTCTGGCCATCTGATGGATTGGTGTCTCTAGTATTGGAGTCGATGTTTTCAAGTGTGATATCTGGTTGTGTCACGTATTGTTGAACGTTTGGTCCTTCTGAGTAGTCCTTTAATTTTTGGAAAGTTAGCTCAGAGTTCTCGAGTTCTCTGTTGGTTACTTGCATCAGTTCTTCCTTGTGGGTCAGGCTCTGCTCTTCCTTAGCCGGATTGGAAGACCTCCCTGTTCTTTCAATCCTATTCTCCAAGGTTACCTTCTCAATTTCCGTTATATCTCCAAGGTTGGGAGTTTGAGAGTTGTTGCCCCCTGGTTGGGTGGTGTCCCTAGTTGAATTGACACTGTTGTCCCGCGTGACTTCATGCTGGGTCATGGGTAGTTGGTATCTTGGTCTCTCCAGAGATTCTTTTATTATTAGGAACGTCTTCTCAAATTCCTCAAGGTCCCTATTGGCTGCTTGTATCAACACTATTCCCGTTTTATATAACGTGATGCATAGTTCAGCATTGCAACTTCTTGATGGGGAAGTCAAGATTTTTGTGCCATGAGGGATGTTTTTCATATCTATTATGACCAGCATTTCTGTGAGTGCATTGCGCCATTTCGCTGTTTTATTTGTGTGAAAAATCAAGTCATTCAATAAGGTGCCTTTAACCATATCAAAGTATGGGTCGGCGAACAATATGTCCGGGTTTTTTCTCAATGTGTTATGTTTGAACTTTTTAGCAGCATTTTTGGATAGAGTAGGAGGATATTTTATACTCTGTGTTTTAGGGCCTATCGTCATTCGGCCTCTTACATCCATTACAATTGCTGTTGTCAGACTATGTTGATTAGATCTGGGTTGATCAGAGTTGATCCCTTGTCAGTGAACAATTAGTAATCCCAGTATTGGCAGATAGATCACGTACCAAAATGTCAAAATTTCGAGGAGGGTGCAGTTCCTCTGTTGAACTCCAATTATACCTTTCTAGTTCCGTTACCATGTCGTAGGAATTAATTTCACTATCCCTTAAAGAGTTAAGAGAAGTCTTGTGTGGGACTAGCCATTACAAGATGTCCGTCGTTTCAGTATCTATTGTTGTTCTGTGGGGGAGGGCATTATCTAAGTTTCCACTTCTGTAGTAAGTCCATTTTCATTTTGTAATATATCCAGCCCCCTTTCAGTGATGTATTGATCTATCCCGTGTTCTAGTTATAAATAATCTATCTCACGTAGCACATGTTCTTATTCTCTACTCCTGTGCAGGGGTTGTGTGGGAATTTGGCTCCTGCTTGCCACTCGACATACTTTGCTGAGTGGCACTGGAAGAACTATTGACATTCAAAGGTGGGCAGCCGCTACTTATGCAGTAGGTATACTATCGCGGACAATGAGGGACATGAGTGCTTTATTGAACTTTATTGCACGTTTATGTACATATTTCAACTTGCTCAGTTTCGGTTGCAGAGGCCCCCCGGTGCGGTCATGAAAATGCAAGGGAGCTGTAACGAGCGGTGGCAGCAGGGGTCCCCCTCACATATTCAATGTGACACATGGGTGTGTGAACTGTTGGGCTGTGCGGTGCATAATGGCACCAGTTACAAATTTTCTTTTATTCTGACTATGTTGATTTCTCAACGGCTCTGCCAGGCACTACCTATGTACACTGCACGACCACATGAAGCCTCAGCGGTGACCCAACAGGCAGGGTTATGGCCTTGGCAGTGGCTGGGTACATGTTGTGACTCCGATTGAACTGGTTGGAGTACTGGGTTACTACATCACATAGGGGGGTCTGGCACACTATCTCGCCTACCCTCATCTGCCGGTGCCCCCTCTCGGTGAGTGGATGCGATGTTATATGGGAGGGGCCAGGCACACAATACCAACAGCCATGAGACATACATTGATAGCAATGGGACATGCAGACACATCGCACATGTACACACCAAGCAGCATTAGGGTCGTCCACATCCATTTGGTTGGATGTTGAGTTGTGCCCCAAGCGGACCTCCACAAGGGTGTTCCCCAAAAAGTTTTGTTTCAATGGGAAGAGCTACGGTTCTTTCTGGATTACAAGGGAGATGTTACAAGGGTAAATGGCTTCGGCAGGGTTGGGTTGCTGGAGTGGGTGGGGGTGGGAAGGGCGGGAGTTTCGTTACTGTTATGAGACCAACTCATCTGAAATGTGTTGAGTATAAGAATGTGGGGCAACAGTGGGTCACTGAGTTACGTACTAACACACAACTTACATGGTCAACTGTTCATACGAATGCTTGTGCTGACATTAGGGGTTTCACACAACCAAAGAAAATACAACAGATATTTGCTTACCTGAATAGATGGGATATAGACGTGGCCTTGTTACAGGAAACGCACATTGCACCTAACTCCCATCACTCCCTGGGTAGGCGCTGGGCTGAATCAACCTACACGTCCCATTATTCAACCTATTCTAGAGGGGTGATAACACTGATCCGGAAGGGAACAAATTTCACTAAACAACAGGTGATACAGGACCTTAATGGCAGATACGTTATTGTAACTGGCATCTTGAGGGGTCAAAGAATAACACTTCTTAATGTTTATGGTCCGAATGTGGATGCGCCTGACTTTATCCAAGAGCTCTGGGGTCATCTTCAACCACTACAAGACACTAACATCATATGTGGGGGCGACTGGAATGTGGTTTTAATAGATGAGTTAGACAGATCCCCACATTCTTCTGAACCACACAAACAAGCAAGGTTGAAGCTCCAACATATGCTTCAAGATTTGTCGTTGTCGGATCTTTGGAGACACAGATACCCTGACAGCCCGGGCGCGACACATATATCTGCTATACACAACAGCTGGTCACGCCTCGATTACTGGCTAGGCACCGATAGCATCGCATTATGGGCCCAAGACGTGCACGTATTCCCCAGGACACTCTCAGATCATAATCCTGTATTGCTCAAACTCACAATTCCGCATTACACTCCGCCCCCCTTTAATTGGAGATTCAATTCCCGTGCCCTCACAGTCACAATTTATGCCCACACTATTCATACAGCGATCGTGGAATATTTTCAAATAAACGAGCCGGTAGTGGATGATCCTGGGCTCCTATGGGAAGCTTTTAAAGCGACAATTCGAGGTGTATGTATGAGCACAACTGTGGGCATTTTGCGTAACATCAGGCTACAAATAAAACGCTGTGAAACACATATGACAGAACTAGAAGGAACCTTTGAGGCCACACAGGACGTCACATCACATGGGGAACTACGTGAAATACACACAGAACACCAGACGTTTGTGGAAGATGAGATCAAATATCTCAACAAAAAACACAAGGCCAGAGCTTACGGTGAGGGTGGCAGATCGGGCAGAGTCCTGACGTCTAAGATTTGTGATGGTAGGAGACAGACATCCATTCTGCGGGTCAAATCGGGGGAGGGCGATTTCAAGACACAAGCGTCTGACATTCTAGATTGTTTTGTTGACACATACGGAGAACTGTATAAATCACACCCCATTGCATCCACAGAAGAGATTTTAAGCTATTTAGAGGACGTAGCAATAGCTTGGCTGTCAGATGGGCAGAAGGAATACCTGGCATCACCCATATCGGTAGAAGAGGTCACGGATGTGATTAAGTCATTACCAAATAACAAAGCGCCTGGCCCTGACGGGTTCATGAACGAATTCTATAAACAATATGTAGATATTTTGGCCCCACGGCTGGTGGCGATGTACGGCTCAGCCTTCGATCACGAAGAACTACCCCCCACGCTGAGAGAAGCGGTAATAATCACCTTACTAAAACCGCACAAAGACCCAGACCTTTGCGACTCCTACAGACCTCTGTCGCTTATTAACGTTGACTCCAAGATACTAGCAAAGATTCTGGCGGTCAGGTTGACACCCCTGATGACCAACTTGGTGCTCCCAGATCAAGCGGGTTTCATCCCTACACGCTCCACGGCGCATAACACCAGAACGCTTTTTGCCCTCTCGCACTATCTACAGCCCTCCACAAAGGCAGTGGCGGTGATGCTAGATGCCGCCAAGGCGTTTGACTCCATTGAGTGGAAGTATCTGATAACTATCCTTCATAGAATGGGGTTCCCCAAAAGATTCGTGCAATGAGTGTCGCTAATTTACACTAAACCGCGCGCTAGGGTCCGGGTGAACGGGTACATCTCAAACAGCTTTGCCATCGAACGGGGTACTAGGCAGGGATGCCCATTATCACCCCTCCTATTTGCCCTAGCTCTTGAGCCTCTGGCTTGCAGGATTAGACAGAAGTATAAGTCATCTGCTCTGCAATTTCCTTCCAGACCGCTTCATATATCTCTGTATGCAGATGATTTGTTGGTGTATGTACATGACCCTGCTGTCCACCTGAATTCACTTATGAGAGAATACGTAAAATTCGAGGGGCACTCTGGACTGGCCATAAACTGGTCCAAATCCTACATCATTCCTCTAACGGACATGGCCACTCCCCTGACTACAGATTACCCACTAGAATGGCAGACTGATCCCATACATTATTTGGGTGTGATGTTCCATAGGGATCCTGAAATAGTGATCAGAGCGAATTATGGGGTGACAATTTCCAAATTAGAGGACAAAGTACGACGATGGATACAGCTACCGTTATCTTTGGCGGATCGCATCGCGATTGTCAAAATGAATATATTGCCCAAACTATTATACCTCTTTAATAATATTCGAATCACCCCCCCGGGAGAAGTGTTGAGGCGCATTAAGTCGCTAGTGCTGCAACTCATTTGGGCAGGGAAACAGGCGCGAATAGAGTTTCAGACCTTGACACTACCATATAGTAGGGGTGGCTTCAGCGTACCAGGTTTTCTCTTATACTACCTATGCGCGCAAGCTCAGTATGCTGCCTATTGGTATCACGAAGTGCCTTACATTACTCACACGGCAATAGAAGAAGGTGACGCAGATCCAATTCCTCTCACAGCCGTTCTGACGCATAGGCGACAACATCTTCATGCCCAAGACATTAACCCGGTAGACACCACAGTAAGGGCTTGGCATAAATTGGGGCAACTGACACATAAAACGCCACTATATGCTTCAGCAATGCCCTTATCACACCACCAAGCATTGTCGGTCACGGGAGAAAAAGTAAGTATGTCATTACTGCAGCGGGTAGGCATAGAGCGATTGGGGGATTTATTTAACGAGAGTAACTTTATAGACATAGAAGAGTTAACTTACATACAAAACAAATCTCCAATGTTTTACTTCACGTATTACAGACTGAAACGTGCTCTGAAGGAACATTATCCCACCTTTCCTAAGGAACCAGAAAGTCTAGACACACTACAGCTGATCATTACTTCGCAAAACCTATCACACCTGGTTTCTAGACTGTACACAACGGCAGAGGCAGAAATACCGTACACAACAGAAAAAGCCATGGAGAGATGGAACTCGGTGCTAGAGATTCCGTTAACGGAGCAAGAATGGCAGCAGACTTGCGCTTTAATTCAAATCCTAACTCCAAATGGTAATCTTAGAATAATACATTACAAATTCCTTCATCATGCATATTATACGCCTGCACGTATGTGTAAATTTGGGCTCCAAGTAGAAGACAGATGCAAACGATGTGGCAGTGAAGGGGCGGATTTTATGCATTTAGCCTGGTTCTGTTCTGGATTTCATGAATATTGGATAGAAGTACTCACCAAACTGTCTGCCATGCTAGAGTCAGACATTGCATGCACGATACGTGTGGGTTTGTTGGGCATAACACCACAATTTAAAGCCACCAAATGCAAATTTTGTGCAGTGGCATTACTACTGGCCAAGAGACAAATTGCACAATGTTGGAATAGTACTAAAAAACCAACCACGACAAGATGGTTACGAGACATGGCTAGCTGTAGAGACAGACTCCTCACGTACGAAGAGGAACTTCCAGCGAAATCCAGACCCAAGGATTTCTGGTGTTACCTAACGGAATATTTAAACACTTTGATGGTTGGGTCACACGAAAGTCCTGTAGACGAGGCTCAATACAATTAAGATAAAATTACTCGGAATTGTACGACTCATGACTCCGGCTCCACTGTTGTTATCTGTATGATTCAAATGTACTGATTTGGTTGACAGAGTACAATGGTCTCAGTTAACTAGTTACATGTGTTTGTTTCATGTTCACTTATGTGCACTGTTAAAACCTAAAAAACAAGACACAATTGAATGTTTAACGCCGCCAGACCACATGTTGTCGGATAATGGGTTGTGTAATAACGCCACGGTACTATGATACGTTTGAGGTTGCAGCCGGCCCCAGGGTTGTAGGCTCCTGGCTGTGTAAATTTCATTTGCAGTAATAAAGGTCTTGAAACAAAACAAAAAAAACCTTACTCTTCTGATCTTTGCTCTGACTGTCCGACTCTCTCCGAGCGTTTCTCAGATTGATCATGAAAGGAACGAAGGAGAGGTATATCAGTATCCTGACATCTGTCAGGCTTTCTAATATTATCACGGTTCCTGTGATTGCATCTCTTTTTGGTGTGTTTCTGTTGAGGAGACCCACTCTGTGATTGTTGTTTGTTTTGTTAATCTGTTTTGTTTATTATCCCATTTCTTTTTAGAAGAATCGGGTGCTTGCTTAGAGATATCCTTTTTAGAAGTACCCTTAACCACTGGTTTCCCATGCCTGGCTCCCAGATTATCTCTTCCCAGAGAAGTGTGTGTTTCTTTGATAATCTGAGGTAACTCCTGCTCCTGATGAATAGGTGTGAATTCCCTCAGACGATGGTGTATAGCCACCACAGCTACCTCCCCTTTTATGTTACTTAACATAATTACAGAAACTTGGGCAAAATTGCCTATTAGTTTCATCCCTAAGTCCAGGGCAGGTTCTGCCCTGTACTCATTCTGGATTTGCTTAAATTTATTAAATACATCTGGTATTACTACTATTTATGGGGTACCATGAATTTTGGTGTAAACGGCAGCGAAGAGACTGAACCCCAAGTGACGCAATATTCTATCGGGGGAGCCATCCCCTTTGGCAAGCACACTGTTAAAATGCGGTATTTGTCCTGTGGGCCTGTATGGGGAAACCCTGCTTCAGGCTGTGATGTTCTTTGTGCTATCCAGAGTGGTATTTGCTCCCAACTGGTGGGAATCTTTCCCATGATGGCATTCAGCATTTGAGGGCTTATACCTGTAATAGTAAATTGAGGTTGTGCAACTTGAGCATCCCTCACAGGTTGAACTATAAGTGTTCTTTACTGAGCGAACCGAGTCTCATGTTTTTTACAGTGTGGGAGAGGGCACCTTTAAACCTATTTATATGCTCTTGGCAAGTTAACAGGACTTCTATGTCCACGTATGGAAAGTATTTATCTGGTGTCTCATCTTTAATGTAAGTGTGAAACAATTTTGTGCAGCTGGTCATCTAAGCCCAAGAATAGAATACCTCTGTCCTGAATGCTTCGTGTACCGAAGATAACATGTCCACTGGTTGCTGGGAGGCCATTTTGTAATAATTTCATAGTAACTGCCTGTCTGCAATTTTCTGAAATATTTGGAGTAGCTACTTGTACTTCAACATCGTCAGATTGGTCTGTCATTGTAAAAAATGAAAAGTATTCTACTAAAATGAATTTACTGAGATTTGGTTTGTACGATATGGGAAAATTCTTTAATCCTTCAAACTTGATAAAACCTACATCCAATGCATATGGCGTACCTACTCAGCTGAGGTAGATTCCTTTTCTCACTATGGATGTCTCCGGTTTAATGTGAGTAGGGATATATGAGAAAGCATGACTGAACTACTCAGCTTTGCCCATTAAATAAGTGCCTAACCAATGTTGGTGACCATTAAGTAAGTGCCTAACCAACGTTGGTGGTGCTATGTTGTGTAGTTTCTACTAACCCGTAGGATCTGCGCATTGTTTGGCAACATAAACTAAGGGCTTAGTGTCTAAACTGGTTCCGGACACCCTGCAGGATATGTTGGCCAATAGACCAGATAGCTCACAATGCCACCATAAGCCCCCTTAACCTTACCAGGGAGAGAATGGACTATGGTGACCACTGAACATGACATTCCTGCTTACTTAGGGATCGTGGGTACAGTCCAGAATCTTTCAGTCAGTCACTCATGCTTACTTTCTCCCAGAGAAGTATACAGAATACACTGTGGGACATTTTCGATATATTTATTAAACCAACATTATTCTTGAATAAGATACATGTGCTGAAATAGTAAGGAGACAGAAGCAAATGAAGAAGATTACAAGCACGTAAAAAGTGAAAAGTGAAAAGTAGATACATTTTTACCACGGTGCACAAGCAAGAAATAAATGCAAGCATATATGCGACATGGTAATCTAACATACTCCTACGATACTAACCCTACTCTGAGTGTACTCAGAGTGTGTATGAGTGTAGAGCCAAGATTCCCCCAAGGAATGATCCAACCCATTACCTGATAGGAGTGAGTGAAGGACCCTGTCTTGGTCTCGAGTTTGACCCCCCCTCACGGAATGTCAAACCAATGCATGATGATTTCTCAGCCAGTAAGGACCTTCAGTGTCAGCAGAAGTGCCTCGATTACCAATCTATTCGGATGCCTATTGTTTAAAATAAGAAGCAGCCTTTGTGGTGTGCGCGCTAGATTAGTGATGTTATGAATATGTAGATAGTGCTGTTGCCTTGTGGATGAAGATAGGACGGTTTTTGTACCTAGTGCATAGAGAGGCCTAGTACATGTTGTTCAAGGCATCAAGATAATGTTGTGCAAAGCTGGATGTGTAAACCAAGTAGTTTCAGAGAAACTAATACAACATGGGAGAGGGGTTGGCCTAACGGCTAAGGCGCTCGACCTCGGACCTGGGGATCTGGGTTCGAGTCTCGGTAACGACGCCAAAAAACCCCCTGTGATTCTGGGCAAATCACTTAATCTCCCCGTGCCTAAAAAATGAAAGTGTGTCCTCATGTAACGTAACTGGTGCTATGTAAAGCGCTCTGATAACTGATTCGGTTAGGTTCTAGTTCGCGCTATATAAAACTCCGAAAAAAAAAAAAAAGAAAAAAAAAAACATTGTCGTGCATGCATATGTGTGCAAAAGTTCACAGCTGAAATGTTATTTTCTAGGACAATGTAAGGAATGAGCTGCTTTGCTACAGGGCCTAACTTGGGAATATAACAAAGGAAAAGTGTTGAGTTGATGGCTTTACTTAACCTCCGCCACTGGTAAATAGTCTGGTCCACAATCTAGTCTATTGTTTTTTCGGCTATTGAACCCCAGACAGGAACCAGCCATATGTAAATCAGGTGTGGTGCTGCTCCAATCGGAACAGTCCGGCCCAAACTGCCAGGTCAGGTCCCATATGAACTGTAGAACAGTCAGCCTCAGAGTGGGTCTCATCCAATTGGGTCTCATCAGTAGTTAGCACCTTGGTTCAAGTGACAAAATGAGCACAGAATCCAAATCTGGGTATACCCGTCACACTTAATGTGTTGCACTGAGGAAAACAAAAACGTTATGGGTGGATTGCTTCAATGAATCTCAGACACTAGTAATTACTATTGGCCGCAATCCTGGCCACAGTTTTTTGCCCAGCATGCAAGCATTGCTCCCATTACCTTTTGGGTATATGACAAAAATGCTCAAGCTCAAAAGCTCGATTGTTGTGAGTGCTGTGATGAAAGTAAAACATGTACAGCCTGCTATGATTCCCTGCTTCCACACCTTCCAACTCCTATGAAAGACCTTCAAATGGATTCCCCTCGAGCACAGAAAATCTGTCACCCATGCCCTCATCAGCAGCAGACTTGACTACGGCAACACTCTCTACACTGGAATCAACAAGAACCTCTCCTGCAGAATCCAGAATGTCCAGAACGCCTTTTCCAGACTAGAACTCAACCTACTACACCACTGCCACATCACACAACATCTGCGGACCCTACACTGGCTCCCCATCAAGAAGAGAATCACCTTCAAACTTCTCACCCATGGCCACAAAGCCCTCCTCAACACCGGACCTGCATATTTAAAACTACCACTCACCCCAAAGACCTCTCCGCTCAGCCCAGCTCTCCCTGGCAATGGTGCCACACATTAAGAAGACCAGCACAGGAGGTTCCTCCTTCTCCTACCTAGTGGCCAAGGCATGGAACACCCCCCACTCTACCTCAGACATACGCCGACACACTCCAAGGACCTCAAGACCTGGCTCTTCAACGGATTGCCGTGAACATCCATGACCTGTGCCCTCCTACAGCGCCTTGAAGCCCTATCGGGTGAGTATATGATCTTTACAAACCCATGATTAATCGATTGATTGATGATGAACTCTAACGACTTGCACTTCCTCTCCTACAGGGGCGTAACACAGGCCTCCGCAGGCCCCACGGTGCGGGGGCCCCAAGCTGCAGGGGGCCCCCTCAGCACAGTACTCAGGCCTGAGAGCTCCAGATTAAATCCAGAGCGGGGACCCCTCCGTGTTTCTGGCAGGCGGGCCCTCTCAACTTTTGTTACGCCACTGCTCTCCTAAGCAGTACAGGGGGCCTTTCTCTCTCCCAAAGCCATAAGTACTCCAACGTCTCTACCAATACATAACCCTTTCATATAAACTTTGAGAATCTCCTCTACAGTGTACCTCTTGGGCACCGCTTCTCTTATTTCTGATTTGAACACCGGGTGAAAGAAGCATATAGAAACTTTCAGAAACGCTTGCTCAGCTGCATTTATGGGATAGTTAAACTGATCTGGATATGGGAGCACTCTAAAAAGGTCCCACTCAGACTATGTAAATTCATTACCCATCCTTATCCTCACACTTTAGTTACCAAATATTGTGTGACGCTGAATCGTGTACAAATGAGAAGTAAGCAAAAGATTCCCAATGTGGGAATTCACTAAATTATGCAGTAGCAAAATCTGCAATATATCTCTTCCTATATTAGTGAACTTTGCTATGAGAGACTTGTCTCAAGTTTTATTTATTTGTTTGATTAACTAAAATCTTACAAAAAATGGTTAAAATATCATCAAATATAACACAATTTAAAACACTATATACACAGTTGCTATCATGTCTTACTAAAAATGCAATATACTGTATATTTTAGGTTAAAATGCTAAATTAATTCCAATATTACTGCCCTAGTTTTTTTCCAACAGCACTTAAACATTTTACAATTGCAGAGATCATAAATATATCTTTTGAGTTTAGGGATGCCATCAGTGCTTGCCTACGTGTCCTTACTCCACGTTCATTAAATAGTCTCTTTAGGACAATTGTCCTTTCCGTTTCTAGTTCGGGGCAAAGACATAATAAATGTATAATATTCTCTTGTCCACATTTGCATAGCCTACATTCAGTGTTCTCTTCAGTCTTTTTCCATGTGGGTATGTGGCATAAACCCGGCAGTAAGCCAAAGCGTGCTCTAATGAAGACTTTCTTATTTTTCAGCGACCACGGTGTTTCAAGGTATTCTTAGACTTCTTTTTTGATAAACCCATTTATAATCAGCCATGCATGTTTTCTTTTTGCGAATATGTCTTTGTCCTTTATCAGCGACAGATGATTAGTGAGTTTGTTAATCATTTTTTTTAAACTTGCTTGGGTAATAGCATTCTCCCAAATTGATATTATACCAAATTCTTCCTTTGTTTTATTTAAATAAGCCCAGGCCTGTAGCTTCCTTTGGCTTTGACTTCTTGCCATAATAGCTGGGACATTTGGTTTTCTTGATAATTTTTCATCCGGTTCCACACTTCAAGAGCTTGTCCTTTTGTTGCAAATAGCTGGTTATTTATTCCAAATTCCAATCTCACCTGCGCTTGTGAGGCATTAGTCGGCAGGGAGAATAAGATTTTATACGTTTTTGAAACTGCTTTGTTAATAATCTCCACATCTTTCCCATTTAATACCTCACAGCCGTATGTCAGGGTAGACAATAATTTCGCCGAAATGATCTTTAGTAAAGAACGATAAGACAAGTCACTTATTGCTTTCTGAATAATTCTAAATGCCGCAACCAAAGAATTAGCTTTTCTTGTGATTTCTTTTTTGTGCAGAAGAAAATTTCCACTATCATTAAATATAACTCTAAGATACCGATAAGAATCGACCTGTTCTAACAGAGTTCCTTCCAACAACCAGTTAAATTTGTTTTTTAGCCTTGTATTTTTTGTAACTACCATTAATGTGGTCTTTGTTTCATTTATGACCATATAATTTTCTTTTGCATACATTGAAATACGATCAATTAACCTTTGCTACCCAACTTTAGTTTGGCTTAAAAGTATAACGTCATCTGCGTACAACAGGTTAGATATTTGCTTATCAGCTAACCTGGGCGGGTGCGCATTTACCTGGTTCAATGCAGTAGAAAGATCTGCTAAAAATAAATTAAATAGCAGTGGAGCGAGAACGCACCCTTGTTTTACTCCTCCAATCGTAGGTATTTTGTAGGTTAGTGTTTGGCCATCACCGATTTTTACCCTAATCCACGTTTCGGTGTACAGAAGTTGTATCATTTTTAGTAGAGAAATTGGAATACCTTGGTCTTTAAGTTTTCTTCACAGGCGGTGTCTGTTCACACAATCGAAAGCCGATTTGAAGTCAACAAAAAAAATACAAATGCTGTTTAGCTAAAAGTTTATCCTTTACCCAGTCCGTCGTTGGCATTTTTAAATTTTATTTGTATATCTTCATTATTTGGGAGCTTATTTAGCTGTTTCCTCAGTCTATTACGGGTCCGTATGATTTTTTTTAATTGTATGTGGAAAATTGATGTTAGTATCCCTCTTTTCCGTTTGGAGCATTTGTTTTTTATGCGCTTGAAATTACGTATCATATGGTTTAACTATGTTCTGTGTGAAATGTTCCCATTGCTCAATTACCGACCACGCAGTGCTTGTTTTAAATCATTCTTTAATTCGTTTTTGTGCTTTTTCCTTCATACCATCCATAGAGACTTGTCCAAATCCGGCTAAAGTTCACTGTTAAAATAGCCTCTCACCATGTCATGTTCTTGGCATCAGCCTTGCAACAGTGCACATTAGCCACCTAGGACACTCTGGACTGTGGGATACCAACTCGCTCTAGAAACAGTGCTACTCATACACATTGGGCCCTAGCCACTGTCAACCCAACTAGCCAGGTCCAGTTTGAAATCTAGACCACATTGAAACCTTCTGCCATTGCCTAACTGGAAAAAGTAGGATTTGTGGTTTAAATGCCTAGTAGGATTCATTTGCCTAGTTTATATAAAGAATGGTTGACACAGAAATATCAGTACCATCCTGGGATCTTAGCATTAACTAGAAATTGTTGAAAAGCTCCTCTGCAACACATATGCAAAGGTCAGGAGCCTTAACATTATTCAATTTCAACAGACTGAGGAGTTGATGGGATACTCCATCACAAATGTGACTGATATTCCGTCAGCCAGTGCTTTAAATGGGCCGGTACTGTCTGGTACTGAGCTCCTGCACTTTTTTATTTTGAGAGGGAGAGTACCTGCACTTCTCAAGAAAAACGTAATACATTTAGTTGGAGAATACTGGCACTTCTCAGAAACAAGCAGGTACTCTGATACAGAGTACCTGCACTTCTCTTTTTCCATTTCAAGCGCTGGGCATTGCTGTCCGCCTTATTACAAGTGCCATAAGATATAATGCACTTTTTTTTTGTTCAATAATTTTATTAGTTTTAAAGGAGCAAATAAATAGTTAAATACAATAAAAAGTGATACAAGTGATGAAAATTCTAAAAGAATAATAGAACAATTGTGATCAAGTCACAAATATTTCATCCTAAATAGTTCATAAGTGTATTATAAAAGAAGAAAAGACTATACAAAGGAACCATAATGAGCATCAAAAGTATCACCATGAGATAAGAAAGATATATATAGAGAGAAAGGAGACAAGAAAAAAGAGAGAGCGCAAAAAACAACAGTAAGAAAAGAAAAGGAAGAAAGAAAAGAATTCAGAGGGGAAGGGGAAGAAAAGGGGAAGGAAGAAAGGATCTTCTGTGAAGCTACATAGACACACAATTTCAACACTCAATTAGGCGATACAAAGGGATATTGATCAACCAAACCTTTCGAAGCCAAATCCATATATATATCCAAAGCTCTCCAAACACAACTAGAGATCGAGGGGGAAAGATGAGCCACATCAACCGAAGTATGTGCACTTCTCAAAAAGGAGACCCATGCCCACCAAGTATGATATGAGACAGAGGAAAAAGACTTCCATTCCATAAGAATCACTTTAACAGCTACAGTCAATAAAAGATCCATTAATTGTAATTCTAAGGAATCCAAGGGCAGAGGTACCCGGGAGGCCAATGGGCCCAACATAAGCATGGGGAAGGAGAGCTGAAATTAAATAAAATTTTCAAAATTAACATAAGATGTTTATGTATTAAATCCCAAAAGGATTGAAGAAGCGAACACTCAAAAAACATATGTGGATAATCACCTGCAGACAGACCACAACTCCAACAAAGGTCATCATCCTTCAGATGCAGAGAATGTAAGCGTACTGGAGTCCAATGAAGAAGATTGATAGAGAAGAATTTAGACTGAATTAAGGAAGGGGCAATTTTATTGCGAAGAGAAAGCTTCCCAATCAACTGCCAAGAATCTGAAGAAATATGCTCAGAGAGTTCCTGATCAAAAGAACGTAATCATTTTTGTTGGGTAACAGTACACAGGGCAGAGGAAGTGGAGGACAGTAATTTATAAATTTTGGGAGCCACATGACCAGATCTAGGCGACAACTGGAATAACGTAATGGTAGGAGAATTTGGATCCAGACACAGCTTAGCAAGAGCAACTTTTATTTTTAAAAAGGTGTAAAAATCCAAATTAGTGAGAGAGAATTGTTGGGCTAAGGAGGAGAAGGGTAACGGGTCATTATTTGAGTCATAAAGATGACGTACTAGCATAATCCCTTTAGTAGCCCAATAAGACATCAAAGTGGGATCAATAATCATTTTAATTCTAGAATTACGCCAAACTGAAGACCATCTCGATTTATGAATTGGAATAGCAACTCTCTTATCGACCATCCTGACTGCTGCAATGGTATCTAAGATGATCGTACGAGAAAATGGAATAGATCAGGTAGATGTAGTTAAAAAGGAAGAAGTCGGCAAGGGAGAAGAAAGATCTTGCTCAATCAACAACCAAGAAGGCATGTGACCAGGGACAGAGGAAAACCAAAGAGCCCCTTGAGAGGCTAAAAAAGCAACTTGATATTTCTCCCAATCAGGAAAGTTACAACCACCATATCATAAGGTTTTCTTAGAGATTTATATGCAATTCTAGCTCTCCAGAGGAATTTAGAAGTAAGGGAGTCCATCTCATGAAAAAAAGAAGAGGATAACTTCACAGGGAGCATAGAGGACACAAAGTTAATGATAGGTGTTATCATCATTTTCAAAGTTTGGAGACGACCCCACCAGGAGATATGTTTAGGGGACTAAGGGCCATATGTATCATAGTTCCGTTTTGCGAATTCTAAATAGCGATTTTTAAGGAATCGCTATTTTGAATTCGCAAAACGGTATGTATGTCAAAAATCGCTTATTTTTAGCGATTCCTTAACATTCCTAATTTGCGATTAGCAAATTGCTAATCGCAAATTTCCCATTCATTTCTATGGGCCAGAATGGGCCAGGAGGCCCATAGGAATGAAGGGGAAATTTGCAATTAGCAATTTGCTAATCGCAAATTAGGAATATTTTCAAGGGTGCAGGGGTGTCTCAAGAACACCCTGCTGCACCCCTGAAAATGACATGTGGGGGAATATGGTGCACATACATGCCCTAAGGGCATGTATGAGCGTCATATGGCACCTTTCGTTTTTTTTAAAATTGCTTTTTTAAAAGAATTCGCAACTTACCACCAACTAGAAGTTGGTGGTAATTTGCGAATCCTCATGGGCATTTTTGAATCATTTTTTCTTCGATACATTGCATTTAAGGAATCGCAAAATGTGCGATTCCTTAAGTGCAATCGCAAAATAAGGAATAGCAAATTTTGCGATTCCTTATTTTGCAGCAAAAATGTTTCATACATAGCATTTAGCAAATTAGCATTCGCAAAGGCCGAAATTGCAAATGCTAACTTGCTTGATACATATGGCCCCAGGTGTCCAAAAGATGCCGCACTTTAAGTATAGTCTGAGCTTTGTTGTAAGCCACTGTATCGTAAGGGGCACTACAGAACCAAATCCCCAAATATTTAAGTTGTTTAGATTGCCATTTAAAGCCTGCGGAACCCATATGTGCTGGAAAACAATACGCATTCAGGGGAAACATCTCCATCTTATCTCTATTGAGGGTAAAACCAGATACATTAGAAAAAAGACTGATGGTATCTGAAATAGCGGGAATGGCCAACACTATGTCATCAGAGAAAATGAGAACATCATCCGCATAGGCAGCCGTCTTTATACAATGTGAACCAAAATTAAACCCCTTAATATCTGGATGGAGGTCAATTAGTCTAAGGAGTGGGTCAATAAATAATAAAAACAAAAGCGGGGACAAAGGACAACCTTGTCTGGTGCCTTGGCAAAGATTAAAAAACGAAGACGTAGCCCCATTGACTCTAATATTTGCTCTAGGCCGGGCATATAAGGACATAACCATATTTACAAAAGAGCCACCAAGATTATGTGCACAAAGAACAGCATGTAGAAAGGGCCTAGAGAACTTGTCAAAAGCCTTCTCGGCGTCAAGGGCCAGAGCAGCTGCTGGAAGGTTAGACCGCTTAGCTGTACCCAAAATATGGCAGAAGGTACGAATGTTGTCCCTAGCAAGTCTACCCTTGACAAAGCCCCTCTGAGAAGGGTGAACAAGCTTAGGAAAATATGACTCCAAACGTTTGGCTGGTATCTTGGCAAAAATGTTTGCTTCCATATTAAGAAGGGAAATAGGGTAAAAATTCTTGGGATCCGGGTGATCCTTACCTTCCTTTGGAATCACCACAATAGTGGCATCAGCTGCCGAACCCGAGACCGACCCCCCTTGATTAAAAGCCTCAAAAACAGACTTAAGGCGAGGAACAACAGAAGGAAGAAAGGTTTTATAAAACATAATGGGAAAACCATCGGGACCGGGAGCTTTTCCAGATCGTGTAGCTTTAATTGCATTTATAATTTCCTCAGACGAAATCGGGCTACCCAATTTTTGACCATCATCCAGCGACACAGATTGGATAGGTATCGTCTTTAAAAATTCTTGGCATTGTTCAAAAGAGGATTGATTAGTGAGAGTATAAAGCTTACTATAGAATTCTCGAAAAACATCAAGAGTCTCTTTGGTCTGAAATTTTTTCACACCAGAGCTATCATTAATAGAGGATATCTGAGAAGATTTAAAATTAGAATCCTGAAATTTCAACGTTGCCGCCAAAATTCTACCAGCACGATTTTTCAATAGCAAACATTTAGATTTCTGGGCCTGTACCCCAATGTGGGCTCTCTTGGTAACAATAGTATTATAAGAATACATTAAGTTTTTAATGGTTTGTAATAACTGATTGTCTTTAGAACGGCGATAAAGAAGCTCTTGTTGTTTAATCTCATCTGCTAAGTCCGTCCGTAAATTCCTTTTTGATAACAGCATTCCTTTTCGCCATACATTTAATAATTTGACCCCGAAGAGTACATTTAAAAGCATCCCACAAAACTATTGGAGAACTAACTGAACTATCATTATCGGCAAATACATTTTCAATTTCTTTAGACAGAACCAGAACCTGAGATTCATCATGTAGAATTTCTGTATTTAACCTCCAAGAGCGAGGTTCTTTTTTAGGAGCAAAGGTCAAAAGAGAAACAGCCGCGTGATCAGAGACGAGAATAGGATGAATGTACGGGGAAGATGAAGATTGCACAAGGGACGAGTGAACCAAAAGATAATCAATACGAGAAAAGCTAGAATGAGGAGAGGAAAAGAAAGAAAAGTCACTACCTGTAGGATTATGAAGACGCCAAAAATCCTGAAGATGAGCAGAGGAATACATATTCGTCATTTGTTTGTGCGCTCTAGGAGGACGGCAAGTAAAAGCAGAGCTCCTATCCAACAAGGGGTCCAATGGTAAATTAAAATCACCACCAACAATTAGATTGCCTTGATGCAGTCTGTCAGCTAACTTTTTAGTAATCATTCGCCAAAATGAAGGATCATCACCATTTGCAGCATAAATCTTCAGGACATAAAGATCATTAGTACCATGAGAAAGTCTGGATAGCAACCAGCGGCCCTCTGAGTCATGTTCAGCAGAGACCACCGATAAACCAGAATTCTTAGAAATTAGAGTTATTACACCATTCTTTTTGCCCAAGGCATCAGAGTACACAACATCAAGGACCCACTCTTTCCGCAGACACAAAGCCTCCTTGTACGAAACCTTTGTTTCTTGTAATAGTACCAAATCTGAAGATAAAGATTTACAATAATCCAGAATTTTTTATCTTTTCACCGGATGATTTATTATTATATTATTATTATTTAAGAACTTGTAAAGCGCGAACTGTCACCATTGCAGGCATCCTGGCGCTAACAGAATCCAAACCCAGATAGAAACAGAGGCAGCCGAGTGTACACCGGGGAGAGCGGCTAGCCAGGAAAAAGCCAGGTTTTTACCTTTTTCCTAAACTGCAGAAGTTCATTAGTGGCCCTAATCTCGATGGGGAGAGTGTTCCAGAGTCTGGCGGCAGTCACCTGAAAGGATCTACCACCAGCTCTGACTTTCCTAAATCTGGGAATGACTACCAGTTTAGCATCCGATGAGCAAAGATGTCTGGAAGGAGTGTACCAGACAAACTTGGACCTTAGAGGAGCTGGACCGCAACCGTGGAGAGCCCTGAACACTATGCAGAGGGCTTTAAATTGGATCCTCTGTCTAAGAGGAAGCCAATGTAGTTTTGCCAGGGCAGATGGTCCATGAGATCTTCTAGGCAGCCCCAACGCCAATTTAGCCGCCGCAGATTGGACCCTTTGGAGTCTGTCCAGTAGATACTCAGGGGACCCGAGCAGGAGGGCATTACAATAATCCAACCTGCTCAGGATGGTACATCTAACCACCTGGGCGCGAGCATGGGAGGGTAAAAGGGCAGAACCTTCCTAAGAGAGCGAAGGATGGCAAAGCAGCAGGCCGATGTTTTCTGTACATGGGTGTCCATACTGAGCCCATGGTTCAGCATGACTCCTAGGTTGCGGACAGAGTCCGCAGGCCGTACGGTGGAGCCGGATTCCGAGGGCCAGAAATTGTTGGGAAACGGTCGGGGGATTCTTGTTCCAGCGCTGAAAAGCACTTCAGTTTTCCGGGCATTAAACTGACGCGAGTTTGCCTTTAACCAGCTTGCCGTATTCCTTAGGCAGTTATGTAAAACCTCCACAGAGATGGACTCCTCTCCTTCCAAGGAGAGGATCATCTGCGTGTCATCGGCATAGTTAACAATTCGAATGCCGAAACCTTTAATAAACGAGATTAGTGGCCTCAGGTAAACATTAAAAAGAATAGGGCTGATGGCAGAGCCCTGAGGCACACCATGCAGGACCGGGGAGAAGGGTGATTGAAAAGGAGGCATTGAAACCGCCTGCTGCCTGTCCTGCAGAAAAGAATGGAACCACCTCAATGCCGAGTCTCTCACCCCTGCCTCAAACAACCGCCTCAGCAAGATCTTATGGTTAACTGTGTCAAAGGCGGCAGACATATCGAGCAGGATCAAAAAAGATGCCTGATTTCTGTCTGCACGCCTCTGAAGTTCATCCATGGCGGTGATGAGGGCTGTTTCGGTCCCATGGGCCGGCTGAAAGCCGAATTGATCCTCGTCAAGTAGGAGAAATTGTTCCAAGTGGGTGGAAAGAGTGTTGCTAACCACCCGCTCAACTATCTTGGCGGGGAAAGGCAGCAGCGAAATGGGTCGATAGTTTTTTGAACACTCAGGGTCCAAAGAAGGTTTTTTTAGCAGGGGGGAGACTAACGCCCGTTTCCAGTGAGCAGGGACGGTGCCAGTCACCAGGGATTGATTGCAGATGAGATGGAGTGAGGGAAAAAGCTCATCCGCAAATTCCTTCCAGATTTTAGGGGGGAGCGGGTCCAAAAGAGAACCGGAAACAATCCCTATCGCTATATTAGAAAAAATTTCAAAAGTGAGCGGCGGGAACCTGAGCAAAGATCTTCCCAGAGCCAGAGCCGAATTGGGTACCAGGTTGACCGGTGGAACAGGACCAGATTCCGGGGGGGAGTCACTGTCAAGGGGAATGTCCAGATCTTTAAGAATCAGATCAATTTTTTCTTTAAAGAAACTGGCAAGATTGTCACAAAAATCTTGGGACGGGACAATCACATTCTTGCACGCGTCTGGATTGGTAACGCTGTTTAAGATGTTAAAGATACTCCTGGCGTTATTGGTGGTGCTACAGATCAAAGAGGAGTAGTAGTCAGCTTTCGATCTTTTAATAAGATTTTTATAGGCAAGAATCTTAGTTTTCCATATTTCTTTAAGGGATTCATTATAGTCGCGTCTCCATTTCCTCTCTGCCTGTTTACAGTCCAGTTTTGCAGTTTTAAGATCGTCGTTGAACCAAGGAGCAGAGTCTCTGCCTCTAAGGATGCGATTTTTTTGAGGAGCACGTGAGTCAACGACCGATGAAATACTGGTGTAAAAGGAATTATAGTTTTCCTCCGCACTCTTATTTACATCAAAAAGTGACTCCAGATGGAACAATTCGCCAGAAGAGTGTAGTCGTGAGAGCGCTTTCCAATCTCTACATTTAATTTCTCTAGTTGGGGCCGGTACATTATGTGAATCCAGTTTCTTATGTAAGAAGGATTTAACTAGGGAGTGGTCTGTCCAGTCCATTGGCAGGGTGTCTCCCATGACCACCAAATCTGGTCCTGCAAAGACCATATCCAATAGGTGGCCAGCTTTGTGGGTGGCTGTAAAAACCAGTTGGGAGAGACCACAGCTGATACAGGCTTGAAGAAGGTTTCCAAGAGCTGAGTCAAGTGTACCATTATGCCAAAGATTAAAGTCCCCAATGATAAGTAACTTTTGATGGGATACGGCGATATTGGTCAGGGTGGTAATTAGTGCTTGTTGCTGTAACAGGTTGAATGAACCTGGAGGGCGATAGCAGAGTAGGCCCGTGACAATTGTCCCAGGTCGAGTCAAAATAGAAAGCCCCAACATTTCAGTACCCAGAGTTGGGTCTAAGCTAAGGACCTTAATGTTACAGGAGGATCTGAAGATCACTCCCAAACCCCGCCTTTGCCAGTAGGCCTAGGAGAGTGGAGAAACTTGAACCCGTCAGGACAGGCAAAGCCGGGATCGACCAAGCAATCTGGCCGGGTCCAGGTTTCTGTCATGAACAGAATGTCTAGTTCATGAGATTCCACTAAAAGCTGGATCTCCGTGCAGTGTTTAGGCAGGGACCTAACGTTTAGTAGACTGCAGTTCAGAAAGTCGTCGCATATTACATCAGCTCGGGGATAAGACGTAGGAGCTAAGGAGATGATTCCTTTGTCTGCGTATAGCTGACCCAGTTGAATGAGCTGCTCTCTAGAGTAGGGTGGGCCGGGAGGGAGACGCTCCTGAAGTGTGGGGTCAAGTCTGGCAGCGTGGGTGGCCCATGGCGCTATCTCGGCGCGGACGAGCGCAGACGTGCTTGCCTTAAGCGTGCCTTCGGCGCGCAAACGGCGCGCCCGCTGCGCTCGTCCGCTGCGCTTCCGGAGGAGGCACATGTTAAATAGGGTATGAGTAGTAAAAAGGGGGTGTGGCCTAAGTATTGGTGGGTGTGGCCTCAGCGTGCCGAGGGTGGCGGCAACACGACCAAACAACCCGCGGCAGCGTTAGATTCTGCGGCGCGGTGGTGCTAGGAATAAAGTGCAAGTGAGTGGTTTTAAAAACACAAGAACACACTACAATTTAAAATAATTAGCAGCACAAACAAATCTCCCGGCTTCTGCCTCAGGAGGTAAGGAATTCTAGAGTCCCGCTTGTGAGTCAGCGCGCTCTAAATACCCGAATGTAAAAAGGGGGCGTGGCCTAAGTATTGGTGGGCGTGGCCTCAGCGCGCCGAGGGTGGCGGCAACACGACCAAACAACCCGCGGCAGCGTTAGATTCTGCAGCGCGGTGGTGCTAGGATTAAAGTGCAAGTGAGTGGTTTTAGAAACACAAGAACACACTGCAATTTAAAATAATTAGCAGCACAAACAAATCTCCCGGCTTCCGCCTCAGGAGGTAAGGAATTCTGACATTAAGGGATAAAACATTCAAGCCAGGCATAATCCTACAAAAACAATGAATCTATAATACATAGATGATAAAGGAAGAAAAACAAAGACAAAATCAGACATCCAAAGACCCACCATAAACACCACAAAAGGGGAGCACCAACAGGAGATCCAGGGAAAGAGAAAAAAAGGGAGAAAAAAGAAAGGAGAAAGAAGGAAGAAGAAAGAGAAAGCAAAAAGGAAATTGGAGAAACAAGAAGAAAAAGACCCATAGGGGAGGTCTATATAGGACCAAATTCATATCAGGGGGGACATGGAAAGGCAAGCAAATGGACTACTAGGAAGGATAGAATATCAGATAAAAAAAAAACATAGCATAGGATGATATAAAAAACATGGTATATAAGACTATACAGGAAAGACTCAAGAATCAGAATCTGAATATGCTTTATTCGATTTTAACAACAATTAAAAATCATAAAAGCAACAATAAATATACATTTTATATTAAATAAGTGTCTTCCAAATTTAAAAACATTTTAAAAAGTATTAAACAGGTACATTAGCGATCCAAAACATTTGCATACTAAAAATTAACAGCCATTAAATTCTGTTTCCTCAGGATACTTTTTAGAAAGCCAATCACAACCATAATGCATTTTTCAATCTCCAGTTGCTGTAAACTTAAGTAAGCTGGTCTACATTGCCTCCAGAAACCCTCTCTCAGATGTTGTCTAATCCATGTTCTGCATTCCTTCTCGTAATATTTGCAGAATAATGTTACATGGAAGGTGCATTGTTGTGATAAGTTGTCACAGGGAAATGTATCCAATTTCCTAGACCAGTTATTTTTTGTAGGAAAGGTTACTAGGTGATGAAATAAGTTAAACCAGAACCTGGTCAGAATAAAACGTTCAAAGCCCAAACTGCATAATGATAAATATGGTTGGGGGGCGTGGGTAGCAGCCGGCGAGGATGGTCGCTGCCTGACGAGGCTCCTGACCCCCGCCCGCTAATCTGTTAAATTTCTCCACGGACTGCCGCGGAATCCCCCTGAAACTTGGGGTGAGCCCGCAGTGCATCCCAGTGCCTGACCAGGTACCGGCAGGACCCTGGTAGCCGCGAGCGAGAGGTCGAACGACGAAGAAACAGGAAAGACTCAGAGGCGGAACAAGATGGTGGCCCCTCTGATGCCCGAGCTCCGTGAGTAGGAGAGCCCCTTCAACCGGGTTCCAGGCGACGGTGACCCGTAGAGACTGACCGCTGAACCGGGCATCAGAATATATCCGGGGAGACCCGCGCCTGCTGGCGACCCCGGCCACGGCTCCGGCCGGGAGTGAAACTTTAAGTAAATTTTGCCAGGCCACTTCTTTTATTTCTTTTTCCCTATTAATCCGGGCTCGGTTATAGGTCTTTCTAGAAGCCCTAATTAGGCAGGAGTCCCTGGCTTTGGCGCTGAGTGCTCTTTTAAGATGGTTGTAGGCTTTGGTGCATTTTATCAAACCATCCATTTGTCTTATTGCCTTTCTTAGTGTTTCTCTTTGTTAAAGAGTCTTGTATAACTAGTGTTACCATCCCGTAGGCGTCCAAGATTTCGCTGTTAGTAGATACCTCGTCTAAACACACCATAATGGATGTCAGGGCCTTAGAAATAATGGATGTGTTTATTTTCACCGCGTCCAGTTTGCCCCATTTCAATGCATAGCCATTTTGGCGTGCCAGCACTATTTCTTGGGTCCACACCAAGGATTCAATAGTGGCGGACGTATCACAAACAGGAAGGTTTAAGTACAGACTAAGAGGCAAGTGGTCACTGAGGCCGTTAGGATGAATTATAAATTGTTGCACCCAGCTTGAGTATCTTACGGGAAAAATAATAAAATCAATGATAGATTGCAGACCCCTTGCTATAAATGTAGAGCTAAATTCGACCTTCGGGGTACACATCGTGTTTGCAAAGCCTAGGTCATATGAGGCCATTATGTCATTTATTATTTCCCCTCTGTCTGTGTGTACTAGATGATTCATATCCTCACTTTCCTCCTGTACATAATCCCTTGATCTGCAAGCATTGAAGTTGCAAACACTGATGTTAAAGTCCCCTCCCCATATCAAAATTACATCTTTCCCTTTAACCATATTTAGGTAGTTGAGGTCTGCCTGGAACTTGCTCATCTCCCCATGGAAAGCAGTTGTTTTGATGTTGTTATAGAAATTAACCACCAGTAATTCCGTGCCTGAGTGCAATATGACGGAAACCATTTGGTAATAAAGGGAGTGCTTGATCATTTTAATTCTCTGTACGCTCAACAGGTTTGAAACATATACCCAGATACCTCCTTTATGTCTACCATGGGCGGACTGTTCCGCTGCGGTATGATAAGTTTTAAAACCACCCAGGTGTAATTCCTTCACGAGCCAGGTTTCCTGGATACATAACACATCAAATTGCTGTATAAATTCCCCCCAAACAGAATTGGACACTTTACTTTCCAGTCCACAGATATTCCATGAGACTATCTTGAAAAGACCATGCGATGAAGATTGCTCTGCAAATGCAGTAGTGACATAGTAATTATTGAGTATGGGTTTTTCCCTTTTAGCAATGGCGTTTGTAGATAGTACATCTCCCACCAATATGGGGATATCAGCTTCACGAGTCGCCAGAATGTTACAGGCAGTTATCGTGTTTACATGTGTATTTATGGATGCCCCAGGATCAACCATATTGTGTGGAAGATCGATTTTATCACCATGTGCTAACTCAGCTGGGTTGTTGTTATCATTCAGTCAGTCGCACTCATTAAGGCCAGATAGTACTGAAAATCTATTTGGTTCTGTTGGAAAATAATGTGACCCCTGTCTTGCCCAATATGGTATCGCTACAGGCCTCATCCATAATGGTCTCACGCCCTGCTGTGTTCTGTACTTTGGGGCCCTGACCTGTTGCCACCCATTCCAGGTATCAGATCTTAGTCGGTGTGGGGCACCGTAGAAATAACCCAGAGGCAATATCTCAATGCTTGAACCCCTTGGCCTTCCGTCATGCGTAGCTTCACTTAAAATTCTTTCCGCTATTATCGGGCAATTGAAGTTGACCACAATACAATCACACGATTTCGATTTTTTTGACATACCCAGCCAAGATGCCCTTCTGACCATTATAATGCTGTGACCGAGGTTATTACCTTCTATGGTGTTACGTGACAGCCAATGGGCGACCTTGTTCCTTAGCTGGAGGTAATCTTCCCTGTCTCCCTCCGTAAGTGGTGGGACGTTACCTAGTACCACCACTAACGGTGATGCTTGAGGGGGTAAGTTAATGACGGGGTGAATAACCACATTTTTACTGGATTCAACCAGGTTTTTTCCCTCTTCATGTTGGGCTGATGGCAAGATTGGTAGAGGGGTGGTCTGGCCACTTGATGTATCTTCCCTCCCCAGCCTTCCCTGCTTCCGAGCTACCCTTCGTAACCCCTTCCTTACTATTAGGTGGCCTTATTCCGCCTGTTTTCATCGATGGATTTAAGGGAGTTTTAAGGGGGGGGGGTTTACCTGTTTCATTGTGCCTATCGTACTACCTATATCAATCGGGCTGGATAATAACTTCGCTAAGGCATGCGTATTTTCTACAGTAGCCTTCTGTAGCGTATCCATTTTGTCATTAATTACTTTTAATCTCTCGATGATTGGGAGTGTAAATGACTTGAGCAACTGCTTGACTTGGGATAAGGTGCATGTCGCCTCCATAACTATATCTGAAGTGTGAGATAAAGGCAAGTGGCTAACATTCGATAAGTAGTTAGGGGTGGAAATAACAATTGCAGAAGCTTTAGTTGATATGTTCGATTTAATCAGACTTGGCAGTGTGGAATTTTTCGTTATTTTTTGCACCTTTGGTTTCCTTCCTAGTTGGCCCCCTCCGCCCCTCTTTCTTTTGCCTTTATGTGCAGGACATGTAAGTGAATTTTTAGTCATGTTTTTATTTGTGTCTGCAACCTGTATATTCTTGCAGAGTTATAGGGTGAAAATCCTCCATAGGTAGGCTATCAGAGGATGTAGTATTAAATGAAGTATTCACAGTGGTAATAGAATGACGCCCCTCAATGCGTTTGCCTGGAGATTTAAGTGCGCTCGGCCTTTGGGTCTCAGCATAATCAGGTGTGACAGCATTGGTAGCAGCATGCATACTGGAGAACCCCTATTAGACGTACGTTCAAGGAAAACTAAAGATGCAACAGTGAGATACTGTCATCAGCCATCTACACAGCAAGACCTTGAAGTGTAGTTTGTCCCTGCCACGATTTTCTGCTGATAGGATACCAACAGCAGGTTGAACCACGTGTGAAAAAAAAAAAATCCCATGAAGAACAAATAACTGGCAGCACAACCGGAATACCGAATATAAGCAGTACTTATTTTTCTCACAGATGCAGAGACCACAAGGTTAAAGAGAAACTGAGTCTCTCATCAGATTAAATAGTTGGGGAGTATTCTCCACCGTTCTCTTCTCAATAAAAGAAACTCAAGAACCCCCTGTTTTTAGATTTTGGTGTGTGTATTTGTATTTTGTTTATTCTGTTTCTGGCCCTGAAGAAGGTGAACCAAATAACAACAATCACCGAAACGTACGTAGGCCGTACGCATCTAAGACCCCCTTATTAATTATTTTGACATATGTAAAGAGAAAGAAGCAACAATATGTTCATAAAATGTAAAAGTGAATAGTTACAGGACTTCTCTCTCACAGTAAAACTATAGGGGTCTGCCAAGAATAATTTATTGTTTGTCTTATGTCTATTGTTAATAATGTTTATTCTGTTCTTTTAGATTATGTAATGAGTGTAGCAGTATGTATGATGGAATGAATGAAATGAGGACAAGATATATGGCTTGGGTTTCTTTCTCTTATGTTTAACTAAGTTTTGCTCAAACTGATCAAATCAAATATGTCACTTTATTTGTGTATGTAAAGAATATGTTATGTATTTATTATGAACAAAATAGAATGAATGAATAAATGAGAAAAAATAATAAAAAAAATATTTTTGAATAATTTCAATGTCTGTTTCATATATATAGCATCCTTTTTGAAAGTGTTCGTGAAGATTATCACTGTAAAATATATAGGTCTGTCAGAGGTACTCTTTTGCTGTTGCTTTTTCCTCTCCCCCTCTGGACCTCAAAGTATATTGGGAGAACTCTTCTCTTTAAACCCCAGCATTTCTAATGTCGCCCAGGGAAGACCTCTTGGCAGCTATCAGTTCGTGGGATAGCCGCTTCTCGGTGAGGGCTATCTCCCGCTCAAGCACAACCACCGCTCTTGTAATGAAGTTATCAAGCGTGCCAGTAATGGTTACCCCCGTGATGCTAGATGCTGGCTTACCCCCCTTCCCCAGGTGGTGAGCCATATTTGGACAAACAGTTCAGAGCAAATAAGTAGTTGTGTATAATTTGAACGCGCAGACAAACAAACAGTATGGCCCAATGTAATTTTGTAGAAAGACTCAAATATACATTATAAATATATAAATGAGAAAAAACTAGAAGAAGAATAAGCACAAACTGACCAAGCAAAGCACGTCATATAAAACTTAGCTAAAGACGGAAAAAATTCAAACGCAATATGCAATATAAGAAAAAACATCATGAATCAATAATTCATCACGAAGAGTAAAATGAACATCAAGATATGTAAGCTATACTTATGAACTTTATATCAACAGTCCTAATATATATAACATATATAAAAAATTAAGTAATTAAGCACTATAAATATATACATATGAATGAATGAATGAATGAATGAATGAATAAGATTTATAATGCGCAAACAATAACCCGAAGGTATCAAGGCGCCTAACAGAACAGAACAATAAAAGAGGAAATCACTACATCGCTACAGGTACGCTTGCACAAAAAGGTGGGTTTTCAAGGCCCGTCTTGAAAGCCTGAAGGGTGGGTAATGATCTTATTTCCAGGGGGAGAGCATTCCACCATTTAGGGGCCAGTGTGGAGAAGGCCCTGCCACCCCATTTCGCTCTCCTGACACGGGGGGTAGATAGCAGGAGTCTGCCAGAGGACCGCAAATTTCTAATGGGAGAGTATCGGGACAGAATAGATCCAAGACCAGAGGGGCTATTTCTGGCCAAAGCCTTATACGTCATGCACACGATCTTAAAGTGAATCCGTGCCTCAACAGGGAGCCAATGAAGCAGCTTTCTAGCCGCTGTAGCAGAGGAGCGCTTAGGAATGTCAAGGACAAACCTGGCCGCCGCATTTTGGACTACCTGCAAGCGCTGCAGAAGGCTCTTTTTCAGGCCCGCATACAGCGCATTGCAGTAGTCTATTCTTGAGCCTATAAGGGCAACGGCTATCTTTTTCCTGGCCTGAGGGGAAAGGTAGTTTCTAATCCTTGTCAGGATATGGATAATGCCCCAGCAGGTGGAGATGGTTCGACTGACCTGCTTGGTCATGTCGAGGGCAGGGTCTATCATGACCCCCAGGTTTTTGGCAGAAGAAGTAGGGGAGGGACAGGCTCCTAGTGAGTCTGGCCACCAGCTAGAAGACCAAATTTCCTCTTTTCCTTCGAACACCATCACCTCGGTCTTCTCTCCATTTAGTTTAAGCGAGTTGGTAATCATCCACTTGCCTACCGCCTCCATACAAGATCTAAAATTGGAGGCAGTCGGGGCGCTAGCAGAGGAGAGAGAGACTAGGATCTGAGTGTCGTCTGCATAGGAGACTATCTCATCCCATAAGATCTGATAAGCCTGGCAAGTGGGGTCACGTAGATGTTAAATAGGGTCGGACTAAGCGCCGACCCCTGCGGGACCCCACATTGCACAGGAAGGGATGGAGATAGGTACTCCCCCAGCTTCACTCTTTGCACTCTGTGAGAGAGAAAAGACGTGAGAAGATCCAGAGCTGCACCCCGCACCCCTATCTCACTCAGCCGAGTTGTTAATACTGAGGGAGAGAGGGTGTCGAAAGCCGCGGTTAGATCTAAAAGGATCAGGAGGGTGGTCTGGCCCTCATCAACCCGTGTACGTATGTTATCTAGCACGATGGTGAGGGCTGACTCCGTGCTGTGATCCCTCCTGAAGCCATGTTGGGAGAGATCAAGGCATTCCGAGCTTTCGATAAAGGCGGCAAGGTGCGAGTTGAGATGCGACTCTAGCATCTTAGCTGGGGCAGGGAGTAGGGAAATTGGCCGGAAGAATTTTAAAACCGCTCTTTTCCACTGAATGGGAAAGACCCCATCTCTCATGGATCTATTCATGATGTCCACCAAAGGGGGTAGAAGGATTTCCTTGCATTGTTTAAGGATCCTTAGGGGACATACATCTAGGGGAGAACCAGATTTGGTCTTGTTGAGTAGACTGTCAAGCGTATCTACGGAGAGAGGGGGAAAGGAATCTAGGGTTTTCAGGGAAGTTGATACAATGGGGGCAGATTCCCTGGTCTCTAAGAAGGGGGGCCCATTCAAAAGAGATTTTTGCAGCTCCAGGGCTGAGTAGATATCAGATATTTTAGTCTGAAAAAAGGAGGCAATGTCATTACAGAGCTCTTGGGACGCCACTACAGGATCAGGGGATTGGAGAGTTACGAGAGAATCTACGACCCTAAAGAGCTCTTTAGGTGAGGACAAAGAAGAGGTCAGAATCGTGAAGTGTTCTTGTTTAGCCTTGATAATTTCGGCCTTATATTTTCTGAGTAAGATCTTATGACCTTCCTTATCTTTAGGATTCCACCCAGTGTGCCAGAGGCGTTCCTGTCTCCTAACCTCCTGTCTCAGGAGTCTCAGATGCTCTGAGAACCAAGGGGCCGAGGGCCTTTTCCTGGTGCGTCGGCAGGGTTGTAGAGGGGCTAGTTCATCTAGAGCTTCCGTCAAGGTATTGTCAAACTGTGTCGCGGCTAGAGGGGCACTTTCCTCCTGAGCGGGGCACCACTTAGCTGCCCACTTGGAGAGGGAACTGTTAGAAATGGCCTTGTAGTTCCTACGGAGTTCCTGTTTGCTCGGTATGTTAGGGGGCAGAGAGATACCAGGAAACCTAAGTTGGAATGGGACGGCCATATGATCAGACCATGACAGATGGATCGGTTCTTCAATCAATATCTTCTCGTCATTGGTAAAGATGCCATCGAGGGTATGGCCAGCTCGATGAGTGGAGCCTTTGACCAACTGATTGAAGCCACAAGCTGACATCATATCCAACAAAGAGATGGTGTCTTTATTGTTGGACAATTCTAAATGAAAATTGAAGTCTCCAAGTAAAGTAAAATCTTTTCGGCCGAAAAAGGGTTCGAGAACTTGAAATAGCTGTTGTCCGAAGTTGGTACGAGGGCCTTGAGGGCGGTATATCAAGATGCCATTTAGGAGGGTTCTGTGGCTGCTTTTTATGATAAAAGAAAGGGCTTGGAAACTGTCCTTGGGATCTGTGAGGGCGACCGTGTGGCAGTGTAAATGGTCCTTGTGAAGAATAGCAAGTCCTCCACCCACCCGACCAAATCTATCGTGACGGTTCAGGCAGTAGCCTTCAGGTATTGCTTCAATAAGATCTGGGGCAGAGGATTCCTTAGCCCAAGTTTCAGTGATGAAAACCAGAGAGGGTTTTCTGAGGGAGACAAATTCTTTAAATATAACGTTGTTTTTAATGAGAGATCGGGCATTCAGAAGGATACCCCGTTCTATCTCAAACGAATTAACCGGATTTATAATGGGTGCCTTAGGCTGGAATCTAGGAAGAGATTGAGTGTTAGCAGCATTGAGAGTACTGCAGTTACAAGTAAGCGGACGTAGCAGGTCCTCGGGGGAATAGGTATGCAGGCAAGAGCGAATCGGGGGTTTAAGTGCGAGTAAGATATGAAGGGCATATTTCAACTGTGGGGGCCTGGAAGTAGTATGATCAAACGACCAGCTGTCCAGCCCGTCCTTAGCGCGGACGGGCGCAGACGGGCTGGACTCTGGCGTGACTCCGACGGGCATCCGTCGCGTCCGCAATCGCGTCCGCTACGCGGAGAAGCCCTTCCCTTTTTTAAAGACAGCTAGAGCGCGTCACGGCGCACCCCCACACAATATGGCCGCTGTCCTAGCCTCGCCTCCCCGGGACCAACTCTTAGCGTCAACACTCAGCTGAGAGTGGCCCAGGCGGTAAAGGGAGGTGAGGAATCAATTCACAAATGAAGCGCTTATTAAAATCAAGCGACAAGCTTTTACACGGCTAACTTTTAAAAAACGATCCTAAAAATGCTTTTTTGTTCAAGCGTAGAACTGCTGGCAGTATAGGGAGGAGAAGAGCGTAAGAACCTCCGGCTTCCGCCTCAGAGGGTGAAAAATAGGGCGACAAAATAGATCAATCTCATTAAGCTTCCAACATATAATGCATTGCAGACTCAGGAAAAATGAACAACCCAATGAACAACAAAAAAAACCAAAAACCTAAGGGAACAAACGAACAATATAAAACAAATCACCAAGCACAAGCAAACAACACGAGCATATCAATACGTATAACACACCACATCTCAACAGAAAAGAACGGACGAAAAGGAACAAAATAAGCGAAATCGCGACGTAGAAAGAAAAGAAGATCAGGCATAATACATCTAGAGAACTACAAAGAAAAAGAGCAACCGCCAAGAGCAAGAAAGAAATACAGCCACGTCAACAAATGAGTATAACAACAGTGAGGAATAATAAACATCCAAAGGACAACCTAACATAAAAATATGAAACAATACGAAAAGCTTCCAACAAAGGCAATGAGGCTCAATAACAAAATAACTTTGAGAAGAAAGAAAGAGAAAGAAGAAACAACATATAAGAGAAAAACACGAAGAGAAAAAATGACCAAAAGACCTTACCACAACAATTTACAACATATCAACTATAAAACTGACAGAAACCTTTTCAGTAACTAGGAGAATAACAATTCTATCATGCAAGTCTGAAACACATTACACAGCTAAACAGAATGAAGTAAAACTCCACAGAAAAACAAAAATACATCAAGAACCAGAAGGACCAGGAGCAGGAGAAGAGTCCATCTGAGACTCAATCTGCTTGTCCAGGAAGGAAGAAAGATCAGAAGGTTTGTCGAAAATTCTTGAATGGCCCTTAAAGGTGATACGGAATTTCGAAGGACCAGCAAAGGAAAAGGGGATGTTCATGTCTAGAAGACGTTTCCGCAAGTTAAGTCCTTCTAATGACCGTATCTCTGGCAAAGTCTTGTGACATAGAAATCCGATGACCTTTCCAATGAACTGCTTTAATCTTCCTCATGTGAGCCAAAATGTGTTCCGAATGTTGGTGACGTAACGGTTTAAAAATTATCGCCCTAGGATAAGGCGAGGACTTGGGTCTAAAGGTAGGAACACGATGAGCTCGTTCAATTTCAAAATCCTTCTGAAACGAAATCTGCACAGTAGATGGAAGCCATTGGTACAGAAAGTCTATCACTGAGGGAGCTGATTTTTCCGCTTCCTCAGGTAGACCAAAAATGCGCAGATTGCTTCTGCGATTGAGATCTTCCTGTTCTGTGAGGTCTCTCCGTAATGCCGCCATTGAGCGCTCCATCTGTAATAGGGATCTAGAGTGCTGTTGTGCATTATCCTCCACACCACTGATACGTGTCTCCGCAGTCGAAACACAAATAGATAATGCTTTGAAGTCATTCCTAATAGCTGCCACCTCAACCTGTAATAAGTCAGTATTGGTCTTAGTAGATTGCGCAATTTCATGTACAGCATTCAAACGTGACAGGATGGTATCCAATGTGGAACTAGTGTCTTTTTGATTTGCCTCTGGAGAAGGGGAGGTCTGTTTGGACCTCTTTAGAGAGCCTTTTGCGTCTTTCGAGTCTTTAGCATTTGGAGAAAGACCCATGTTGTCGGCCATAAGGTACAAAAAACAAGAAAAACCACAATAAGCACTCCAGAAAAACTGTGCAAGAGTAATTTATACAAGAAGTGCCAAAAGATGACAAAAATAAACACTCGCACTAAATGGTTCAGTAATATCTTCAGAGAATCAAGCAGAGGAGAGAAAAGTTTATAGGATGCGGTATTAGGCGACAAAATGGCGGTTGTTTGCAGGTAGGGAAAAGATAACCATATTAAAAGTTAAAGAATCATTAAAAAGACATTTTAAACAAGTCCCCAATGACAGATAAAGCAGGGTAAGCAGCTCATACCGTAAACTTGGGCCAGCTCCTATGGGTTAGCATCAATGTGAGGCAAAGACATCAACCATGAAGCCCACGAACCTAAAAGGTCTCATAATTTTGCCTATGAATAGGATAAGGCATCTTCAGAGCGAATGAATAAACAATTGTGGCCAAAATCACCTTTTATCCAGCATATATGGCCAATTCCGTTCAGCTGTCGTAGGTTGCTGAGGAGAAACGCGAACGACCCCACCAAAAAACAAAATGGCGGGCGCTCGCGAAGTCCAGTGAGCAAAGCTTCAAGTTAACAAAAGACTGGTTGCTGCAGTTGTGGAAGTTCAAGAAGCCCGTCGGAATGATCACGGCATAATCCCAAATCGAAAATGCCGGTTCCAGGATAAGATGCCTGCTACGGGGAGCCAAAACCTTCCAGACAGCCGCTGTTGCCCCGGAGCTCAAGCGCGATCCGCCATCTCGCAGCGGCGCGCAAGCCACACCCCGATATAATGCACTTTTAATACAGTGGGTGGGATATCAGTCATGTTTGTGACAGAGTATCCCCTCTGCCAGACTCTAAATCAGGCCCTTAGTAATTTGCATGCATGTTCATGTAATATAACCTCTGGCAAAATGTTCCCATCTAAAGTGATTCTGGGACATCTAAAGGGTTTCAGCGACATGCATTGCTGTTTATCACCCCAATTTTAAACCCAATCTAGATTCTTTTTGAAAGCTTGCCTAATATCAGCGAGCATATTACCATTTTACAGGCAACAGAGTGTGCAAGTGAAGGTAAACCATTGCATTAAACAACAGCATCATCTCTGCATAGTCTTGATGATACGCCCATTCCCACCACACAAACCAGGAGCCTATAGGAGCGAAAATATGTATAATTCAATCAGCCAGGATTAATTTACCCCAATACAGTAAAAACTTAGCAAATTGAACTATGCGGCACTTGAAGACGAAATTCTGTGACAGGGGTGACTAAATCATGCAGCAAGAAAACGCTAATTATGAGGGGCTATGTGGCATATTCTCTGACAATAGGATTTTGTCGTTTTGTCATTTTAACTAACATCTAAATTAACTGGGGAAATAATTCAGCCCCTTAGTATCAGTTTATCACGTGAATACAGCAATCATCATCTGAAAATGTACCTTTAAAGGGACAGTCACTGTGTGGCACCGTTTGTTGATTGTTTTTTTAGTAACTTTTGATTAGTTTAAGCTAGCAAGTATGTTTTAGTCTAAGGTTTGCAAATTATGCAGCAGTAGGTGGGTTATGAGGCAAGCACAGTAGATCCATCACCATGCGAAAAAATGCTGATCTTTCAGAATTGTTTATTTCAAGGGCCCTAAGTATAACTTATTCAACAACATTTATGTTCTGGTAATCTGTAATGTCTCTTAACTTGTCTTTCAGTTTCTGGAAGTAATGCACTCCAAGTTAAGTTTATGTGAGTTTAAAAAGTTGGTAGTGAAGACAGATCAGAGAAGAAATGCACCTTTTCCTGAAAATTGAACCTCCATTTCATGGTATATAGCATGACATAACACGAAATACCTATGGCATTCTGCTGTGGCCTCCTCTTCGTGAATCACGGTGAATCATGCAAAATTACTGCACCGGCTCCAGAACAGGATGGGAATATCAGGTACGGTCCTGAAATGGTTTTAATCCTTCCTTCAGGATAGAAATCAAAGATTCCTGGTCAATCAATCTCTTTCATCTTCAAGTCCAAACACGATTGGAGTACCACAAGGATCCACATTATCTCCTTCACTGTTCAACTTATATATCGAACCGCTCACAGAAATTCTTCGAAATTCCAAAATTTCCTTTCACATGTACGCGGACGACACACAAATATACCTCAAGATCTCCTCGTTGGAATACATCAAGTTAATGAATGAGGCCTTAGAAATGACACTGCAATGGTTAACAATCAATCATCTAAAATTAAACACTCAAAAAACAGAATTCCTTCTAATATCACCCTCAAAGAAGCACACAGAAGTCAAGGAATGGGCTAAAATGATCACGGCACTTAACTGCACCCCTACCTTAGTAGACTCAGCTAAATCACTAGGAATAACACTTGGATATGAAAGAACATATCAAGGCAATGGCAAAAAGTGCCCGTTTTCACTTGAACTACATCAGGAAGGTGAAACCCTTCATCTCAAAAGCAGATCTTAAGCTGGCAGTTCAATCATTGGTTATTTCGAGGATAGAATATGGGTGCACTACGTTAGCAGGCTTATCACAAATCTCCACCACACCGCTAAAAGCCTGCCTCAACGCAGCGGCACGACTTATCTCCGGGTCAAGGAAGTTCGACCATATCTCTCCACACCTAAAAGCATTAAACTGGCTACCATACGAAGCCAGAATTCAGCTAAAAATGGCATGTATCACCCACAAAGTGCTTCACTACAACACTCCAAGATATCTTGCCCAGAAAATAGTACTATCTGGTGGAAATAGACCTGCTAGGAGTGCTATGGAGCTGGTACTGAGACCACCCATTTTCCGAAAGAAGAGAACGTATGATAGAGCATTCTCGGGAGCAGCCCCTAGAATCTGGAGCTCTCTTCCACCAAACGTCAGAAAAATAACAAACACAGCAACATTTAAGAGGGAAACGAAAATATTTCTAATGAGCAAATTCCTCCCATAGTTCAAGATCGATCTTCTTTAACATAGAGACAGAATTAAGCCCAAGACACTTACTCACAAGAAACGAAAATAATCACAGCTACGGAGTAGGTCTTACTAGAGGAATATAATCCATGGACGGTGAAGTTGGATATGACTGGACAAGATACTGGACAAGTGAATTTATATCCTAAAAACAATATATACCGCAGGTCACTGTCCATACGTTGTTTAAACTAAAATAGTACTTTACTAATCATGGTATTAGATTGTTAAAGAATATTGAACACTTCGGAAAGATCATTTATAACCTTTCTGCAACCAGGAAACCTCTCCACAGAGATAGCTTGTATTCAATAAGCTATTCTCAGCCTTGTTATATATTGTGTTTATTGTATTTTTATCTTGTGTTTGATCACATGTAATTTTGCCATATCTCCTTGTTTAACCTTTCCTGACAATTTGTGTCTTCATACTACCTCATGCTATGTAAAGCACTCTGATACCCATGAGTCTTGCTCGCGCTATACAAAACTCTTTAAATAAAAAAAATAATAAAAGTAGCAACATAGAAATGTCATGCTTCCTGCACAGATGATGTAAAATATGTGAAAAAGAAGACGCATGGTCACTCAAACTGCAGCTCCCACTTTTCTATGGTGAACTGAACTATTACTTGATTATCAGTTTGTCAGATTGCTATAATTGGCCTACAAGCTGACTCATGGGGCAAACTTGGACATCAGTGTCCTGTGAGCTCACCGCTTGATGAATGCTTATGAGAAATTGGATCTCACAAACAGTTTAACAACATTTAAGTATAAAATTCATATTCTCTGTGCTTGTGGGCTCTAAGTCCAGGATCCATACATTATCTATTGGGACCATGCTGAAATATCTTTGCGCTTTAATTTTATTATATCAAGCCCTTTCATCATATGCAGGAACTTCTTGTTATTGGTCCTCATTTCGTCTTCAAGATCTGAGATAGCCTCTCTGCCTGATCGGTTCTGATCTCCTGTTTGTCAGGCTGTTCCTTCATATGATTCATATGAATCATGAGGTTATCAATTTTCCAATCCATGGAGAGGACTGTTGTGATGGAGAAGCCAGACCACAAAGAAGGTGAAGAAACCTTTAATGAACGTAGCCGGGTAAAGCATGACCCTTCTTTCACCAGCTACGAAGTAACCAACAAAGACCGAATCAATACAGTACAAAGATTCCATCAGAACTCTTGTGGTAAAACATTTTAACAGTTAAAGGCAAACAACAATGCAAGAGTACACACACTACAGATCCCCTCTCTTTCTATTCAAACACTAAATAAAGAATGACATAACACATTAAAGCAATGAAAATAAACAAAGACAATATAAACATAAGATGACATAAGTTTGCAATAATCCTCCAGTTTACGAGGAGGTTTACAATTCCAAGAATACAGTCGCGGTCGGCAGTAGGAGTTCCTGCAGGGCGGTGATGGTGGGAAGGGGGAGGGGCAGGGTGGGGGTAGTAATGTATGGATTACGGAGTTTAACAGGTAAGTAAACGGAATTCGTTTTATTTATTTATATGTTTACTTACCTGTTAAACTCTGTAATCCATACATTACTACCCCCACCCTGCCCCTCCCCCTCCCCACATCACCGCTCCGAGGAACTCCTACTGCCGACTACGGCTGCAAGAATACCTTGTAAACATGAAATAAACAAAAGATGCCTGAAGTTTGCACATAATCCTCCAAATACCGAGAAGGGCTGCGGATCCTGGGATTCCGTGTTTCTCTCATCCCAACATGAGGTAAAGTATTGTTACAGCCACTCTCATTTCCATTCCCTCCACCATTCTCAGAGTGACTTTTCACAGCAACTACCATATCCCTCACCAACTCTTCATCATCCATCAACATAAAACTGTTAAATCCCACTTGGGATTTTCATCAGTTTTGCTAACAGTCGCTCCTCTGTAGTATATGGCCTCTCTGTGCTTATTCCACTTGTTTCCATTCTCCAACTCCACATTGCTGTCAAACCCCTCAAACCCCACAATTCACATAATACTTTACTCACTCCTCCATGCTTTATTTGTATCCAGATACTAGCTCTTATCACACTTTTGCTTTGCCTTTTCCCCTCATTTTCCCTCTTTTCATGGCTACTAATGGTCAACTATGCCAGGGTCAACTTGGTGCTTGGCTTTTAGTCAAATGGAGAACCATTGATCACACAATGTGTTAAGGTGCAATAGACCCAAATCATGGCATTCACCATCACCATAACACCTCTTCCGCTTTGACCAGCCATAGATACAGCGCTCTTCACTACGTGGTTGAAGCGTTCCATCATACCATTGGCTTGGGGGTTGTACAGCGTGGAGTGATGGTATTGTATTCCACCCTTATCGAGGAACAATTTACTTTCATGTGAAGTGAGTTGTGTCCCATTATCTGTAATTAACATGTGAGAAAATCCTTCCTCTAAGAACACTCCTTTCTAAATCTCAATAGTACTTCTCGTAGTCACTTCAGTCACAAACTTTACAACCAACCACTTGAAATGTACATCCACCCTTACCTTTGCATTCTTCATGATATCCCTCATCACTTGCATGGATCCAATGAAATCCAAGCACACTGTATTCCATGGAATGCCAAGGTCTTTGATATGTCATCGTACTGCCTATAGGCCTGTCTTTAGTCTTTTGTCGCTCTCTTTTAACCTGATCACCCATACACTGCCACCAAAATGACTCCCTTACTCTGTTTTTTTGTCATGGTTGGCCCATTGTGGCCCTTATGAAATAGATTTATAATCCTTCCCTCCAGACCTTCAGGTGGCATAAACTCATAATGACCCCCTTGTCTGCAAGAGTCAACTCATCTAAGATCTTCACAAACGGTCTTACAGAAGGGGCTCTTGTAGTTTCTCTAGGTCCCCTCTCACCACCATTTGTTCAACCCCTTTGAGAAGAATATTGCACTCCAAGCTCCGACTCCATTCTTCTACTGTAAAAATCCCTCCCACACATTCTTTCACATCGCACAACGATGCCACAGCTCCCTCCTGCTCTTTGTCCAAAATTCTATGTCCGTCAACCTCTGCCCAATCTAAGGAGAAGTGTGAGAGGCAGTCCACTTATGCATTTTTCCAGCCTGGTATATGTTCAACCGAGAATCGATATTGTTGAAGTCGGGAGGCTTACCTCGCCAGATAGCGAACCCCTTTCCAGCTCCTCCAGAGGTCAATGCCTTGATGAGGGGCTTGTGATCTGTACGAATGTAAAAATCAAAACCCCACAAGAAGGTTCTGAAATGTTCCACAGACCATGTGGCAGCCAAGGCCTCACACACTATCACAGAATAGTTATGCTCACTCTCCAATATGGAGCACAAGGCAAATGCCACAGTTTTTTCCTTGACCCTTATGCATCTAGGACAGTACTGCTCCCACTCTGCAAGTGCTTTCATCCACTGTTAAAATTGATATGAGCTGGGTGCGAAGGGTGCCAGAATCCATGCCTCACACAGGTCTTTCCTCACAACATCTAAAGCTTCTTATTGAACCACACTACACTTAAATGTACATCCTTTTGCAACAACATTCTTAATCATTTAGTCTTCTCTGTGAAATTGCTGACAAATTTGGAAACATATTTGATCAGACCCATAAAGGATTGTAAATGATCTGTATCACAGGGCACAGGTGCAGATCTGATTGTTTTCAATAAATCTTCCTTGGGTGTGACTCCCTCACCCAAGATGGTATGGCCATCACATTCAATTTCCTTTATCAGAAACTTGTATTAGTCTCTCCTCAAAGTGAGACCTGCCTCCATTAGTCTGCTCAAAACTGCCCTCAAAACATTGTAATGTTCTTGCAGAGTCTCTCCAAAGACCAGCATGTTATCCTTAGGGTACCTCACATGTTATAACCCTTTGAAAACCTCTGACATTATCCACTGAAACACATTCACAGCTGAGCATTGCCCAAAAGGCATCCTCCTAAACTGGAACTTGCCCTCCATCGTGACAAATGCTGTAAGACATCTAGATTCCTAATGCAGCCTAATATGAAGGTAAACACTTTCGGATCAAGTTTGAAAAAGAACCTATCACCCTTGAGCAGCAACAGCACCTCATTGGTGTTAGGGAGAGGAAATGTGTCTGTTACTTTATGATGATTTAGGCTGCATAGATACACGCAGAACCTGAACCTACAATCGATTTTCTTTGTTATGACCACCAGGGAGACCCATGCAGAGGCTTCAACTGGTTCTATGACCCCTTCTTTTATCATGTCATCTATCATTTTCTTTTTACTTCTGCCCTTACCACCACTGGCTCTCTCCTCAACTTGTGTTTCAGGGGAACCATACATTTTTCCTACAAAATTCTGTGCACATAGACATTCAGTTCCCCCAATGTCTCTTTAAAAACATTCTCATCTAACAATTCCTCAACAATTAAATCTGCCATAGCCAACACTTGGCCCAAAGTATGAGGATCAGTCACAATGTGTTAGTCATATGGATGCACCCATCCTAATATTGGTTGTCGCTCTTCAGCCATGAAGACTTTTAATCCGCTGTGACTAGAATTCAATAGACAATCGAAAGGACCCAAACACATCTATTCTCTTCCCCTTGTATCCTCCTGGATTTATGTCTTTAGGCAATAGGGTAACTTGCGGCCACTCCTTCCTCCACAACCTCTTCGGCACAATGATGTACAATGAACCAGAGTCTACCATTAGTTCAACATCTTTGCCCAAAATCGCAAAGGAGGCTTTTGGTCTGACTTTTCTGTCATTTTTATCAGCTTCAGGGTGAACAATCAGCACCCAATCCTCTTTGCTGTCCTCCCAGACCATTCCTTGTGTAACATCTACACAGGATTTATTATTGACTTAGCAAATATGGTCAATAATAAATCCTGTGTAATATGGTCCATTTAATGTATGTGGCCTCAATAATATAAACAAGCCAAAACGTGTGATGCATGAGATTCGTTTGATTCAACCGGATATAATTTGTCTCCAGGAGACGCATATACCATGGCCAAATAGAAAAGTTCTGAACGATCTTGGGTATATAGTACTGGCAGCTTCACAACAATCTACCATGAATCGAGGAGTGGCAATATTGGGGCGACAATCCATAGTAGCAACAGGGAAAATCAAAGTGGATAACTTTGGACGCTGGGCAATTGCGGAATGTCTCATAGGGAATGTTGCTGCTACTATATGTACAGTATATGGATCTAATATTGATGACACTGCAATGATAGAATTTTTGAATGTAGAGCTGGCTTTATGGGGCACTCCATTATTCCTACTTGGTGATTTTAATATTCATGGGGATTTGAATACGTGGGATTGGGGGTTTAGTCGATATTCAGGTAGGAAGCCTAAAGTATTTAAAGAATTACGGCAACTACTTCATCAACATGGTTTGATTGATGGGTGGCCTTTAGCAAATCCGCATGATCCTGGCTTCACTTTTTTTTCTTCACCCCACAAGAAAATTGTGCGTCTTGATTATATTTTTTTACCTCGGTTTATGGCTGAAGGGTCCCGAATGTCCGTAATGCCACGTATTACATCTGATCATGCTCCGATTGTTATAGATATGCCCCTGCTTAAAATCCAACGTATAAAAAGGTCCTTTACATTTAATAAGAAACTTCTCTCAGACGAAATCTATTTGCAACAAGTTTTAAAATGGGCTCAGCAGTTTTTTTTTATCTTAATAGGGGCTCCACTTCCTATGCAATGGTATGGGACTGTTTTAAGGCAGGTTTACGTGGTGAAACTTGCAGTTATGGCTGGAGCCTTCAACAGGAAGGTAAAAACAAAATCGCTCAACTTTTGCAGGAGTTAACAAATGCAGAACGGGATTTAACACATGATATTAGTTTACACCGAGATAGTAGTGTCGCACAAGACGAAGTTGCCAAATGCAAGGCTAAAATTAATGGGGTATGGAGCCAGGACATAGCACGTCAATATAAATGCCATTGTGCCGAGAGATATGAATATGGGGAGAATGTGGGAAGATGTCTAGCTCAAAGAATGCGGAGGCGTCAGACAGCACAGCGTATAACATCTATAAAAAATCGCCAAGGCATTCTAGTAGAGTCATCAGAGGGTGTTCTTCAGGTATTCCATGACTACTATACAGATCTTTATACTCAAGAACATTTTTCTATTGATCTAATTGATCAATATATAGATAGACTTGATTTAACTCAACTAGATCTCCTGCTTAAAGAAGACTTAGAGCAGCCAATTACAATGCAAGAACTTTAAAGTGCCCTTAGAATTAGCTCTGGGAAAGGCTACTGGTCCCGATAAACTTCCTCTAGAGATATACCATACCCTGTTCCCTATTATTAAAGATGATATGTTGGCAACGTTCTTAGATGCCCAGATTGGAAACCCCCCCTCCATCATGGGACGACGCCAGTATAATTGTGTTTAAAAAGAAAGATAAGCCTTCGCAGCTTCCTGGGTCATATCGACCTATTTCACTTATTAATGTAGATGCGAAACTAAACTCCAAAATTCTTGCGAATCGGCTGATTCAAGTCGTGCCGACACTTGTTTCTGAACAACAGCATGGCTTTCTTCCCGGTCATGGCACGATCAATCACATACATCGTGTTATTGCAACTCTAGATTACGCTACGAAACCCCCCTCCATCATGGGTCGACGCCAGTATAATTGTGTTTAAAAAGAAAGATAAGCCTTCGCAGCTTCCTGGGTCATATCGACCTATTTCACTTATTAATGTAGATGCGAAACTATACTCCACAATTCTTGCGAATCGGCTGATTCAAGTCGTGCCGACACTTGTTTCTGAACAACAGCATGGCTTTCTTCCCGGTCGTGGCACGATCAATCACATGCATCGTGTTATTGCAACTCTAGATTACGAAACGGCAAATCATAGAAATGTTGGTTTGGTGTTCTTAGACGCCGAAAAAGCGTTTGATCGCGTTGCATGGGCATTCCTATGGGCGATCCTGGGGAAAATGGGGTTTGGACCACGATTTATATCTGTTCTACAAGTCATGTATAGACATCCCAGGGCCAAGATATGCTTGTCAGGCCAAGAATCAAAAGTAGTTAACATCACTCGGGGGACAAGGCAGGGGTTGCCATGCTCACCATTATTATTTGCCACGTACATAGAACCACTTTTAAAAATGCTGATGTCATCTACACACATACAATCTATGGTTTTACCTGGGGGTAATGTACGAGTGTTAGCCTATGCTGACGATGTTGCGATTATAACATCGGATCCAGAATCTGCATTATGTGAAATTGAAAACCTGACTCGTGAATTTGGTAATGTGTCAGGGTATAAACTCAACATCCAGAAAACACAGGTTATATGCTCACCTGGACTTTGCCCTGATGATAATCGGGTTACCCATGAGGCTAAATACCTGGGCATTAAAATCAGATTATCGCTTCAAGAGCTAGTTATGGTGAACTGGTCAGATATATTACAATCGGTTAGAAATCAACTCGAGAAAATTGAGTGTCTACATTTATCATAGGTTGGGAGACGTAATGTTTTAAAAATGTCCATTTTGCCAAAAGTTTTATATTATTTCCAAGCTGTACCTTTGGAGATACCCGTATTACAACAGCGGAAATTACAATCTATAGCTGATAGATTTTTATGGGGTTGGAAATCTGCGCGTAGGGCATCTAAATTTATGACATTACCAATATTACGTGGGGGTTGGGGAGTTCCAAACTTTGCACTATATTATCTGGCATGTCTTATGCAGAATATTAAGTATTTTGCGATTGGTGGAACTCCGCCTATATATGAGAGCCCTGATATATTTTCTCTTTTACTTGGCCCACAATCTTGTCAAATGCTGCTTCGTTTTTTAGAACCCAGTTATTATAAAAGAACCAGATTCAAATTGGTATTATCTGCATTTAAAGGATGGCGGTCTATACGGAAACGTATCTCCCTTGGTCGTATTAATTTCTATACTCCATGTAACTCTATAGAATTTTTTCCGCCAATATTTTGGGATCACACTATGTCTACATGGGGGGGAAAAGGCATATTAGCTATAGGCAATATTGTTAAAGATGGTACAATCGCTTCTTTTCATGAGTTAAAAGATATATATAGTCTCTCCCAACATGACTTTTTTAAGTATTTGCAAATACGTGACTTTATTCTCAAACATCCAAATGCTCTACCACTGTGTCAAAACTACCTTATTGAAATACTTAAAAAACCATCACGTATTGGGACTCTATACAATCATTTGGTGATTTTACAGCAGGATGATATCGGAATGCAGGAATCCAAATGGTGTAATAGATTGGGTACATTGGCTGTGCCCTTTCAAGAGTCCGTTAATATAGCTGCTAAAATTATTTTGTCTGCCAATTTATACTCACAGCATTATAAAACTTTATTTAATCTTTATCATACGCCGTTTAAAATGATGAAATGGGGTAACGCTAATAATGGGAAATGCTATAGGTGCCAATCTGATCAGGCAGATGTAGTACACATATTTTCAGAGTGCCCTGTGTTGAAACCTTTTTTTATATCTATAGAAAAATTTCTGGCTTTTATTACAAAGTGTGATGTTATAATTTCAAGAGAGATGATTATTTTTGGCTTATCTAATGATAATATTTTGTTTTCAGGGTATCAAAATAACAGATATATAATATTTATGGCTATGGCGGTAGCTCGCCTATGTATATCTTCAATGTGGTTGAAGCCAGAAGCACCTATATAGGAAATGTGGCGAGCAAAGTTTTACAATGGTTTTTATTTAGAATTTAATCTGTATCAGATCAAATCAGTTAGGAAAATGCAAAAAGGGTATAAAATCTGGCAGGCAATGATAGATCATTTGGATTCATAAAAATGATTGTTTTTCTTCATTCTTTTGGTTACTATGACGATATTGCTGTTTATATAACATGCTTAGATACTGTTTTTTTTTCTCTTTGATTATTTTTGATTGTGTATTTAGTAATCTGTTTGCTTTTGTGTGGCTTTGAACTGAACTAATAATTTTTTTTTTTTTTAAAAGCAAATATGGTCAAAATGACTTTTGAGCTCACATTTCCTGCACTTCTTGTTGGACGCAAAGCACCACTTAGAATCACTGGAATGTACTAAGCTGCCACACCTCGAGCACCCTCTTGTCGTAGCTCCTTTCTTTGACTTAGCATTATACTTGCTGATTACTCCCTTATTTCCTTCCTCTTTATTCTGCATTGCTGCAACTTCTCCTTCTGTGCTCACTAATACTTTCTTATTCATTTCTTTCATGCATTGTTCAGACTCTTCTACTATTTTAGCAATGCTGATAGCATCTTTCAGTGGCGAGTTCTTGGCAGCCCATAAACGTTTTTGAGTATTTTTGCTTTGACATTGAACAATAAATTGGTCTCTGATTAGCTTGTCTGTAATCTGACCAAACTTACATTTGACTGATATCTCACGTAGCCCTGGAACAAAGTCTTCCAATGATCCGTCTGGTTTCTGTGGCCTGCTTTAAAACTTGTACCGAGACATGACAATGTTGTTTTTCTTTACCTTAATCTTTTCTCGAGCTGTAGCTTGGTCTTTTTCTACACATCATCTATTGGGCAATTGTCATTACCAAGCATTTGAGGTAAGTACTTAAATATGTGGTGAGCTTCATTACTTATGGTGCCTAACAACAATACTTTCTTCCTTTCAGGGTCCCTCTCCTGACCATCTAGTGCTATTAGATAACTGCCAAAAAGATCTATCCAGTCCTCCCATTGGATAGATGGGTGTCCATGATGTGCTAAAACTGGTGGCGGATTAACTATAAATGAAGTAGCCATTGCAGACCACACAAAACGATGTCTTTAAATAACATATCACTGCTTGGCTGCTTATAATGAGTTAAACCTGTACACCAAAACTGGACCATGCTGCTGCCAAGGTAAAATCCTCTAATGGTCATGTGGGGTGTGATGCAATCATTTTGTTGCCCTTGCAGGGTGAAGGAAAACCAGAGCAGGAGAGTTGGGAAGCAGCCATGCCTAAAAGTCAATAATGAGTCCCAGCAGGTGAGGAGCTGCGTGTTCGTGGACACAATTGGCGGATGAATACAGCAGCCACCAAACCGTGGAGTATCATGGTCAGCACGGGTGAAGGGCATGGGAGAATGGCTAAGGAGTGCTGAGGGAGGCCTGCGGAGAGCGCTTGGGCCATTCGGGCCACTGAATGTGTTGTGGCTTAGGGTAAAGGCTACTTACAGGTTTGTCTATGCTCACCACCGGAGATGTCCTTTCAGCAACAGAAAGTCATTGGGCAATATCTTTGCCTGTGGTTTACTCCAACTGCTCCGCACACTTAGCAGTGTCTCTTGTGTCCCGTGGGATAATGTTGTTCTCTGGCCAATGCTGTCTCCCTTTGTGGATGGTGATCGTCACCAAAATGTTGTGATGGAAATTCTTGACCACAAAGAAGGAGAAGAAGACTTTACTGAATGAGGCCAGGTAAAGCGTGATCCTTCCTTCACCAGTCATGGAGTAACCGACTAAGACCGATTCAATACAGTACAAAGTTCCATCAGAACTCTTGCGGCAAAACATTCTAACATTTAAAGGCAAACAACAATGCAAGAGTAAACATTACTACAATAGCAGTGTTCGTCATGTCAATTAACAGAGCCCATTTCGAAATCACACACTTGCCCATAGCTGGTACTCGAACTCAGTGGCCCCTCCAGTCTGTTATCGGTCACTTTATTTGCATTGCTTTTTTTACATCGAAAGCAAATTTAGATTGTGACTGGTTATTTCCCACATTGACAAAATCTAAACATCATGTACCAGATTAAGACAAAGAATCAGAGACGTAGCACCATTTCGATCCAATAGTAGCCTCCACCAAATCTACAGATAATCTGACACTTCAGGTCATTGGGAGGGGGTGAGTGGCCAGTATTACAGACTGAACAGTGGGCTTGCAATGGAGTGTCTGCACCTCCTGTAACTAGTAGGCAGCATCAGATCTACAATGTTTCCAGCTAATCTGACTACATCGTGTTTTATGCTATCTGTGTTCAGTGATTACCAAAAGGACAGTTCCTGATAGCCAACTCAGTCCTGCAATAAATCCAGGACTCAGGTACTAAGGTACTCACAATAAATAGAGCCTTGCTTGGTGAGGAAGGCGGTTACAGACTTGTCTGTATTTAAATTCCAATTAAAGTAAACTATATAATGCTGTATTGTTGGCTTATTGTGTCACTAACCTTCAAAAGAGGCATAACTGTGAAGGGATCCTTGGCTCACACAGGCCAAAGAAAAGAATCAAAATGTACTAAAGCTAATGTTGAAAGTGTATATGTTTGGGAAGCAGTTCATGACAGTACTCCAGTCTGTAGTGCCATACAGTCAAAAGGGTCAACGTTGGTGATGGGGCATCAGCCTCAAGTATCAGTGAATCAGTATTAACATGGGTGGGCTAATGTCAGTGGGCTACATTGGCAATAAGTACAAAACCAGCCAATAGAGTTCTTCCAAGCAACCAAGTACCCAGGCTGACAAACGTCTCCAGTACCCATCAGCTGATCTGACCCCGCCAACAACAATTAAGTCTGTACATCAGGCATTTGAGACTCATTAAGTTTGGCGTCTCAAAAAGGGCTGACCACCTGCAGCAAGTCAATGACAGTTTCAGGCAAGGTCATGATCATGGTTTCTCAAGGTTTCAAAAGTCCATACCCTGACACAGAATAGCCCTGGCCACAGGCTTTACACACCTGGCTTCCAGGCCCACACATTTCCAAGTCAGCTGATCAGATCCATTCAGGTAATAAGTTGCAAACTACACAATGATGGCCACACCAGTTGCTGACCACTACAGGAATACAGCTGCAACGTAACAGCAGACTTGCCACTTTCTGCTGCCATCCTCCAGCGAACCTTTATAACACCCGCTTGACTGTACAGGTCACAGAAAGTGTGTCGAGAGGTGGCTACTGCAGGAGTTGGAGGATGTAAACAAACTCCTGGTGAAAGTATATGGCTTCTGCAATTTAATACACCTCCTGGCATCTGGAAAGCTGATTGTGTTACACAGTTGATAAAATAATAGTTGTCTGTGTAACCAGCGCCGCTCAAAGTGCAGGCTTATCTGACCATCTTGATCATCAATCTTCACATCACTGTTTGACCCTAACAAGGAATTTTAATTAAAAAAAGTTAGACTGCTTCTGTGTCTCTTCAAATGTTGGTACTCCTGGAGGACTCCTTAGTAGATGCAGACCCCCAACTAATTGTGTCTACCATTTCCACACTTTTAGAGACTTCAAGACCAAATGAGTCAGTCACCAGCTTTACCATGAGCTATGTCCCAAAGTGGCACTTGTTACCAGTCTCTTCTTAAGTTGTACCCCAAGACCTACCATAAACTAATTGTGATACTCAAAACCTACATATTTAACTTGACTGTTTTGGCTAGAAACTCAGCAGGTGTAAATCCAACCAACTAAATTATCTAGCTTGCAACGAGAACGCAAACCACTACAGCAGAGTGAAGATAGGTCTATCCATCCTTTTCTTTCTGTCTTGCACACTTTCTCAATTGACTAAGAACTCTTTACAAACATTGTAATAAATAGCAGGTACTGTGCACACGTGTGAGGATAAACTTAATACTGAGAGATTTACAGAAAATCAAGATGACACCGGTTGTGTAATATACACGTTGTTTATGTAGACATTTTCTTCATGAACATATAACGCCAGCCGACACGTGTTTCGGCTACAAGGGGATACCTGTGACTCTTCAGGGCTGTGAATTTATATTAAAAGACAGTATATACATTAGAACAAATTCAAGAAATGCTAGTGAGTACAGTGTCCCTATAGGAAGGACAGGTGAAAAACAAGCACCTAAGTAACGCGTGGATTACCCCTAGAAAAAAGAGTTAAACCAGAATGTGATGGTGGCGTGGGGGGCTAAAAGATGAGAAAGCACCCCCTAAGATATGAAGAAAAAAGGCTAGTAAGTGTATTCCAAACTATTAGCAACAAAATCTTGACATTTTTGCATATAGGTCAATGCATAAATCGGCCAGCACGAGAACTCATTATTCGTCTTTTGATTAGAACAAAGGAGGGCAAATGGCAGAAAATTGAGACTACAAACCATGGTGCGATAAATGGCATGGTAAGTCGAAAACATTTCGGCAAAACGGAGAGCAAAACAGGAGTACAATGATTGCAACGGTGTGGCAGTAGTACAAATGTTGTGGAACGTTATTCTGATACGGAAAGTACACAAGGTATTAACACATGCGAACAATAAATCATCAAATACATTATCTACCGTAAACCATGTGTACTTGCATGAACAGTGAATAGCAATGTGACATTGACTGCCTAAAACATGATCCTGTGAGCCAGCGAAGTGATGTGAGTGAAAAACGGGCGGAAAGCGATCAGTGCACATGCAAGAGGGGGTCTCGTGGTGTGAGTACACGGGTGGGGTTCCAAGTTAAAACAGAGGGGTTTTACTTGCAATGGCGTGATGCACGAAAGCTAATTGGGAAACAAAAACGGAGGGGGCGCGAGGCCAAAATAAGACAAATGTTGGCAAATGTGAGCAAGAAACTAGAACATGTCATTGTCCAGGAGGAAATCACCTATTAACCGGTGATAGTTCCAACCCGGTCGACGGTTATAAAAGATGCCGTAGGTATGGTACGATGGGATGAGGGAAAACAAACACAGAAGGGTATTTCTATGTAGCCAAGACCTGAAAGTCAAACTGGAGGGGAAGTCAACTTACGGCTTTGTAAAGGATTGTGACCTAGTATATGGAGGTCGGGTGACTCGTGAGAGGTTAATTACCTTAGGATATCGGGTCGCGGCGGTGCTTGTCTCTGTATTCTGAGTAGGAGACTGAGTAAGTGAAATGCTCGTGTTTAAAAGCCCTAAGCGTATGGATGACGCATGCGAGAGCATAACGGAGATAGGAAGTGAGGACTCGAGCGTGCCGGAATGGCTAGAGTGCTAACCTTCATCGCGTGTTGTGAAACGAACCGAAGGATCGCATAACGAGCAGACAATGAGAAATTATGACAGTGAAAGGGGACCGTGAAAGGGGGGTGTTGACGAGTGGGCGGACCTAGGGTGTGGCACAGGATCACATTCGTACAAAATTGTAAATATCTAGATTGTAGGACACAATAAGACCATTGCTTACGAAGTTTTATTTGAAAAACAATGAAGATGTGAACAGTTAAGTGAGTCTATTAGAGGGAATACATAGTTCTAATTGCTAGTAAATTATTAGCGAGGAGTATACAGACAAACATTTAAAATATGAGATCGGACAGTATCATGTTTACGCAGATTAAAACGAAAAAATTCATGAAGCAAAGGACAACAAGGCTAGTGGTGATGGTGTTGTATAAGAAGAGACAAAATTGTAAAAAGTTGTCTTCGCCTATAGTACAGTACGTGTAATAATCATTGGCATTAATTGTGAGCAAGAGAAGAGAGAGAAACAAGCAAATAAATATCAAATTGGGCAAGCAGAAACAGGTATAATGATAACCTCCAATTGAGGATCTCTACTAAACAACCAGTGGATGGTGGTCAGGCATGATAAGGGTCATACCCCTCGACATCCAAGGAAGCCATGGAGGTATAGCTGATGTGCTCAAGTGTCTAGGAAATATTGGAGCTCATGGTCAATGTTTTGGCCGTATTTGACAGTGTGTAGGTGCATGTTCCAGGTCGCCTCAAGGCACCTGAGCTTGAGTTCACGATTGCCTCCCCTTACACTCGGTTTGGCAATATTGATTCCATAGAAGTCAAATCTCTTGTATGTACTCTGGCTGGGGCATGTAACCATATGTAGAGCCATGGAGTAGCAGGGATCTTGTTGATGCATGGCTCTTGCGTGTTCGCTAATGCGATATTTCAGCGGCCTGATGGTACTGCCCACATATTGGCTATGGCATGTGCATTCCAAAATGTAAACAACAAATTTTGTTTTGCAGTTGAAGTTGACATTTATCTCATATTTTTGTTTATGGTGACCGGTGAATGATTTGACACTGTTCCTTGCCCATTTGCATACCCCACAACAGCCACATTTGTGGAATACTTTGGTGTGCGGGGCCAGCCAGGTTGTGGATTTGGTAGATGTAGGTACAGTGGGACTCAGTCTGGTGCGTAAGGTTTTACCACGTCTATAGGTGATGAGTGGTCTGGGCCTGATGTTTGTGCACAGAGTTTTGTCCACAAGTAGGATGTTCCAGTGCTTGTTGATGCTTTTTCTAACAATAGGACTAAGCTCATTGTAGTCAATAATCAGTCTGGTTTGAGGAGTATTGGAAATTGGTTGACTTTTAGGTTGTAGTGTGCTTTTGCGGTCAAGTGTGTTGATTCGTTTGACCGCTATGTTGATCACTCTGCGGTTGTAACCACGCATGTGAAATCTGTCTCTCATGTCAGTGACGCATTTGTTGAATTCCGTATTGTCACTGCAGTTTCTGCGTGCTCTGACTAATTCCTAATAGGGAATTGTATTAATCTGGTGTCTAGAATGTGAACTGTCAGCTTGTAGTATGGCGTTGCGTGATGTCTCTTTGCGAAAAAGCCTACTCTGAAGGATGTTGTTGGTGACATATAGTTCAACGTCTAAAAAGGTGATCTTGTGTGTACTGTTGTTACAAGTGAGCTTCTTGTCCATATCATTGGTGCTGAGGTGTTTGAAGAATGCTTCTAGTTCAACTTGAGACCCAGACCAGAGGGTTAGACAGTCGTCGATATAGCGACCCCAGTCGACTATAGAGTCTACCCAGAGTGCTCCTCGTGCGCCCCAGATCCATGTGGCTTCAAGTGTGCCCATGTACAAGTTTGCAAAAGAAGGGGAAAACCTTGAGCCTGTGGCCACCCCCTTGGTTTGCTTGTACCATTTTTGGTCATACATGAAGAAGTTGTTTTTCAGGATAATGTCCATCATGGTGATAACCATGTTAGTAACCTCTGAATTCTGGGCACCACCACCAGACATGCTGATGAGGATCGCAAAGGTCTGGCTGTCTTGTACCATGAAAAAAGTTCCTGCAACCGAACAGGCCCCTGCCCATGGAGGGCCCTGAAGACTATGCGAGATGCTTTGAAGCCGATACGCTGGTGGACAGGCAGCCAGTGGAGATCTTTTAACGCGAAGGAAGAGGAAGCCGAGCGCAGCCGAGAGAGGGCCAACTTAGCTGCCATGTTCTGAATGCGCTGCAGCTTACCAATCAAAGTTCCATGGGCACCCAGAAGCAGTGCGTTACAGTAATCAAGCCTGCTAAGGATGATACTGCGCACTACCTCTGGTCTGGCTTGAGTCTGAAGCATAGGGAGAATTTTACGCAAAGTGCGAAGCAACATCATGCATGTAGCAACTGTTTTGTTGACGAAGGCATCCAACTGTAAATTTGGGCCAAACATGACACCCAGGTTGCACGTGGAACCTGCCGCCGCAACGGTACCCTGGAAGAGAGGAGGACAGAAATCCATAGGCAAAGGACGAGGGATGCGATCCACGGAACAGTGCAGCACCTCTGTTTTGGAGCCATTAAACTGGAGGGAATTAAAGCGCAACCAGTCTGCGGTAGCTGTCATGCAATGATGGAAAGTCTCCTGAGACACGGCATCACTGCCTTCGAAGGAAAAAATAAGCCGAGTATCATCAGCATAATTCATAACTGAGATACCAAATGATTTGATCAGCTTGACCAAAGGGCGGAGATAAAGATTAAATAAGATAGGGCTGATTGCCGACCCTTGAGGCACACCTTGCCCCACTTTTCTGATAGCAAATCTATAGGGTGGCAAGGCCACTACCTGATGCCTATCATGCAAATAGGAGACCAGCCAATCCCGGGCCGAGCCAGCCACCCCGACTTCCTCCAGTCTGCTGATGAGAATATCGTGGCTGACCGTGTCGAACGCGGCCGACATGTCGAGCAGCACTAAAAAGGCTGCTTGATCAGAGTCGACACGCGAACGAAGGTCATCCAACACAACCACCAATGCAGACTCATTGCCATGAGCTGGCCTGAAGCCGAACTGGGCCACGTCCAGGCAGAGGTTGGACTCCAAAAAACTGGACAGGTGTTTAGTGACCAGCTTCTCAAGGATCTTAATGGGGAAGGGGAGCAGCGAGATAGGCCGATAGTTCGCCGCACAAGTAGGGTCCAGCGTTGCCTTCTTCAAAAGAGGGGAGACCACAGCCAATTTCCAACAATCGGGAACAATAGCGGTGCTGAGAGACTGACAGCACATGGCATGGAGAGGGGGAAAGAGTTCCTCCTGAAACACCTTCCAAAATCTATGAGGAAGCGGGTCCATGGGAGAGACCGAGGACACGCCATTGGCCAAAAGGCAGAAATCCTCAATATTAATACTGTTTATCCTCACACGTGTGCACAGTACCTGCTATATGTTGTTCCAGTGCCAAGGGTTCTCATCTTTGGCACATTAAGAGGTTTAGGGTATTCCTCCACACTGGCTGCACCGTGATAACCTGTATCAATTATACCACTCTGCAATGACTTGTACTACTGTTTGAGCGCCAGTGTCCTGCCTACTTCCAAACCCTACGCAGGCCTTCCAAACATTGTAATAAACCTGGCTCATTCAGAAGCTGTTTGAAAACACCTACCCACTGCCCTATGGGGATAAAACTGAGCACTGCCTAATGTTATTGACAAATAACAGTCACACAAGGGTATGAACAGATTTTAGGTTTGTTTCTCAACCATAGTAGGTGCTGAAACATTCTGTTTTTGTGTGTAACCTCCTTTTAACAATCATATTTTAATATATCTGATATTAAAGTGCAATTCTTCATTGATTATATATAGCATGACTGGACACAGAGTTTATTGTTTTATTTATTGTGTCATGCTGTGTCAGAGTTTCTAACACCTCTGACCTAGTGGAGGAAGGCTTGACTGCTTGAATTTGTTACCCTTGTGGAGTAACTTAGTTATCCAAAGGTGTGCAATAGTGGTGTTAGCCCTTGGACAAAGTGTATAAATGACAACTCCAAGTAGTGCACTACCCTAGTAACCACCTACGGCCTCAGACCTTAGGAAGTGGTATTAAAGACTCCATTGGTGCAGTGAAGAATTGATGTAATTAAGGCTAAGTGTGATTGCATTTGCAGTGGATGTTCTTACTAGAAAATGATCTATGCTAACAATTTGAACAAAAAGAAACCTGAGTTAAAAATTGCAGCCACCTGAATTAAAGATTAGAGTCAACCTCTACCCCTAGACCTTTGACTAGTGCTGAGGAAAGAAGTTAGATTGTCACAAAAGATTGATATCCTGGAAATGCTTGCTGCCACTCGAATCTCAAAACTCAACAGACTTAAGGCCTGATTTATATATTGGTGGTATGGATACTCCATCGCAACAGTGCTGGACTATCCATATCGGCATAACTGTGGTCTTGTCCGCCTGATTTAAACGCGGGCATACCTTTGGTTTAATCATAGTTGAAACTACACCATCTCTGACGTGATTAAACCCCTCGGACGGCCCGACAAAATAACAGCCATCAAAGGTTGACCTCTAATTGTGAACACCTAATTCAGATGGGCAGAATTAGAAGTCAGTTTTCACTGCCCGTCATCGCCAGAAAAACCCGGGAAGTAAGGAGCTCAGAAAACTACAAAATGCTCCCCTTGCCATGGCGATGGGCTCAAAGTCTTTTTTATGTTCAAAATGAAAATCCTGCTTCTGTATTTATTTATTTTATTTTAAAGAAAACAGATTGCTGTCATGCTTGATCGAGTCGTGCATCAAATTGCAAAAAGCATTGACAGGATTGGCAATGCTTTAAGAAATGCTTGGCAGTCATTTCATAATTTGGTGGGTGGAGGTGCAGTCAAGGCAACGGAGTAAATTGCCCCTTCACCTGACTGCCAAACCTCTGTCCGCCAAATTATAAATCGGCCCCTTAATTTTAAATAAATCTAGTACTGCCATTCAGGTCCAAACAAAATTGTATAAATGGGGGCTCTGTTGGGAAGTATAAAAATATTTAAATTCCAGCATATTATGGTTGTCATTGGCAAAGTTTGTGAGGATACATTCAAAATATCTAAATAGAGTACTAAGCAAATGAAGATTCATGTTAAACACATTGGTGTGAGAGCCAAGCCCTACCGTGCCCCATGTTGATTTTCCAGAAATTATGCTTTTTTTCACAGGAAAGAGATGCACTGAGATCTGTTGGATTTGAATGTGTAGAAAGCAGTCATGTTCTGACCACTGAAGCAGAATTCATGTGTACCTCTGCTCTTTACCTGAAATTCAGAAGCTGCTGCAAAGTCAGCCAATATATCTATTGCTTTATGTACTGCACATTCTTTTATTTTTTACACAATTTTAATTACACTGTTTTGTTCTCAAAGAAAGATGGCGGTGTATTGGTAGCTGCGGCAGCAAGAATACACGAAGTCCACTTTCAGTCATGTATTGAGGAATTAATTAACTGTAGCGCTCTTAGGCATATTGTTGGACTTGGCCCTTTTTGCATAGTCATCCCTGAACTTTTTGCCTTCTTCCTGAACTTGTTCTGACCTGTTGTTGGCTGTGTTATGACTCTGGGCACTTTACCACTGCTGATCAGTGCTAAAGTGCATATGCTCTCCCTATCATAAATTAATGTATGAATTAGTGATTCCATGATTGGCTGGTTTGGTTTACTTGTCAGACCCTAGTACAGTGCACTGAGTGTGCCCAGGACTTGTACATCCAAATGCTGCTGGTGGGCTTGCAGCACTGGTTGTGCCACCCACAGAAGCAGCCTGGTAAAATGTGTCTAAGGTCTGCCATTGCAGAGCCTGTGTGCAGTCTGGTACTGTCATGCTGACTGGGCAAGTACACCCACTTGCCAGTCCCTAAACCTTCCCTTTTCTTCATATCAGTCTCCCCTATAGTAGGCCCAAGGGCGGGGTGCATTGTAAGTATAAGGTAGGACATGCCCTGGTGTGTGTGGCATGTCCTAATAGTGAATTACAGCCATTTTCGTTTTTCACTATTGCAAGGCTACCTGTTCTCCATAGGCCAGAATGGGCTGTTAGAATGATTACATCTTATAATCCTAACTGACTCAGGGAACACAGTAGAAATTCGAGTTTAGTATGCCTGAACTCATACATCTTTTAGTGAAGTTGATTTTAACATTCTGTGTTTCAAAATACCACTTTTAGAAAGTGGGTATTTTCTTGTCTAACTATCCACAGCCTGCCTCTGCTAGGTTGTGTATTCCTTGTCTGGAGTTTGTGAGAGACAGGGCTGGGGGATTCCAAGGGACAGGATGAGTCAGCCCAGTGGTGAATAGAGAGATCTGAATCTAGATGAGAGGGAGGAGTTGCACCTGAACCTTTAATAGGGCTGTGCCTGCCTTCCACAATGCTGGCTCCACCTCCTGGGCAGCGGCTGATGTCTCTGCCCTGCACACTGAAAGAAGAGAAGGAGTTGTGTAAACAAAGTGCTCCAGGACTGTACTTGCTTTCCACAATGCTGGCTCCACCTCCTGTGGGGCGTCTGATGTTTTGGCCCTACACTGTGAAAGGAAAGGAGAAGTCTGGTAAACAGAGTGCTTCAGAACTGGTTTGGACTGGGTAAAGGCCCCTCTACCCTCAGAGAACAAAGGATTTGGGGGTATAAATATTGGGACCCTGATCCCAGGAAATTAGATCACTTTGGACTACAAGAAGAAACCTTTACTGAGGAGAGGAACCTGGAGAAACTGAGGAGAGATTATTCCCAAGCTGAAGTGTTGCTTTGGGGATTGACCTGCAGTGGTTGCCTTACTGCCAAAGGAAGGAGAAAGGAACTTTGTGTACTTTGCTTTCAACTTGTGAAGGATCTACAAGGGCTTGGAAAAGAGCTTGCCTCCTGCTGAAGTCTCAGGGACAATAGACTTCAACCCCCAGCTACCCAGACTTCTTTTGGAAGTGCATGCTGCTGTTTTGGGCGTTCTGAGGAACTGCGCGTCTCAAGGAGCTGGAAGCGCGACGCAAAGAGATCGAGGCGTGTTGCCATCGCTGCTGCTGCCGTCGCACTTCTGAACAAGGGTGTCGCCGCTGGAGTTGTCGCACTGCACCACATCGAGATAAGCGTGCCGCAATGAAGATGAAGCGTGTCGCCGTCGCTGTTGCCTGTCGTCGCACTTCTGAACAAGGGTATCGCCGCGCAAGTTGTCGCACTGCACCGCATTGAGAGAAGATTCTCACAACGAGGTAGAAGAGTGTCGCCGTCGCTGGTCCTGGCGTCACACTTCTGAACAAGGGTGTCGCTGCTGGAACTGTCGCGTTGCGCGGAAGCTTCAAGCATCGTGGGAGAAGAGTGTCGCAGTTGGAGCTGTTGCCATCACACTTCTGAACAGGGTGTCGCCGCTGCAGTCCACGTATCGAACCGAGAACTTCTCGCTTACCCGGAGAAATGGGCCGCATCTGGAAGATCTTCACATCTTTATTTCTTTGTACTTGAACTTTGCCGCATTTCCCTCGCTGCGACATTGCTTTGGTAGAAGCACAACACAACATAAGGTACATTGACGCAAAGTGTCGCATCTTAAGAACTGAACTAAACTAAGCTAAATCTATCATCTTAAAGTAACAGTATTGTGTATTTTTGTCATTTATGGTCTTGCGATAAATCTATATAGAGTATACATATTTTTAATATAAAAACCTTGTGTGGTGTCCATCTGTATTGTTGTCACTGGGTTACTGTATGTGGTCACAAATGCTTTACACACTGCCTCTGAGATAAGCCTGTCTGCTCGTGCCAAGCTAACAAGGGGGTGAGCAGGGGTTATTTAGGAGTGTAATCCCCTTATCCTGACTAGAGGCATGGGTCCCTATTTGTCACAAGTACCTACCTGTGCCAACTCTAACACATATAACAGCATTATTTTCAGGAAGTTAAGACATATATTCGGCACGTTAGAGACACTGTGCACTTCAAACTTTTTATCCATATGTAGCACCTATTACATATGTATCATAAAATAGTATATACATGTAAAAAGGTTATGTCAAGGCAGTGCTTAAAAACCCACAATCCGTCACTGAATTAAAAAACTGAATTGATGACAGACACTAGTGAGGTAGGTTGTGTTGCTCGGTACTTTGAGCAGGTTTTTCTTTCTCCAAGTTATTTTGGGAATAGGTAAAAAACGCAAAACAAGGAAATGGGCGAGTTTTTTTCTAAAACGTCTATTAAGCTCCAAATGTGGATATTAGTTACAATTTGGTCCTAGCAATTTCTCAGACTTTCTGGGTTGTCCGTAAGTATAATTTAAAGTAGAATTTATGCTGTAGTGTTGTTGTCCGTCTGGTTCTGTGGTCTGCATTTGAGTTTCATTCCTGGCCTACTGATTTCTTGGGTTTTCATCATGACGAGTACTGAGTATAGAGATATATATCACAGTACGACTGGTAGAAATGATGTGCAGTGCCATAATACCAAAAATACAATTTAGCAACTGAGATGGCGGGTGGTGCTTGAAAGCTAATGTCAAAAAGGCAGAATAGTTCATTTGGTGGCATGTGAGTGGGAAAGACAGAAATTCTCTTACCTACAGAAAGAATGGTTGTGACGGCGAGTCACAGGTTCCTGTAAGGGACTGGTTGCAATATAGGTGAGTAAGTATGAAGGAAACATGCACAGTAGCCAGTATGTATCAGTGCCATAATGATGGGGCTACACTGCAGAATGTGAAGAGGGCCCCATAGCCTCCCATTACTCATTGATATTCACTGTTATTGGCTAAATGGGACCCGGCATTCCAGAACTCCAAAAGGGAACTGGGTAATTAACAACAAAAAATGACAGAGCTCCCAAATGTGTTGTTTACTGTACTTCACTATTTAATTACTGTAAAATACATCAGTAATCTATGCGTCAATCAATTATAGAAATGAAGCTGACCGTGTAGTCAAAGTTTACCACATATAGCAATTGTATTCAGTAAATATATCTTTTGTGTTGAATTTGCTGTTTTGCAAGGGGTGAATCGTGTCATATAGTTAATTTAAATCATAGTTCAGTGTGGGTATGGCATAGTGAGCAGAAGAGATGGATGAGGTCACAATAAAACTCATACCACTTTCAGCTTGCATTCATATGGTGAAAGCCACCATTTTACATATTATTAGGATTGTGAAATGTAGTACACAGCCCTTATGGGAATCCTACAAAAGTAGAGGAACACCGCTTTTTAAATCAATGGTTCCATAGAACACTAGCATTCTCATGTCTCTCAAAAACACTGCGAAAAGTCAATGATTCAATGTAATACTAATGGATACCGAACACTGATTAAATTCTGAAGAAAAAACAGAAAGTTGAAAAAAAAGAAAATACGGATACAACATACGAAACTTTCTGCTGTTTCTTCATAATTTAAGTATGTTCGGTACCCAATAGATTGTTCCATTGAATCATTGATTTTTTTCGCAGTGTGTTTTTAGACATATGAGAATACTAGTGTTCTACGGAACCATTAATGTGAAAAAAACGCTGATACTCTACTTTTTTGTAGTTTTGAATTTTGTTTGTTCCGGTTGTTTTAATGGTTGACCTGGAGAGTGAGCACGTTTCTACATTAAAGAAATAACAGTGTGCTGTAAATATGTACCACAACCGTTTTTCTATTGATCCATTTATGGGAACCCTGGGGCATATTAGCAAGGAGTAGCGACATTTATCGCTAAATGCGCTTAGCGCACTTTTTTTATCGCTACCTATCGCCGGATATTATAGCATAGATAACGTGCTATTAGCAACGTTTATCTCCAATGCGATAAGATATGCGGCGATAGCGGCTCAATGCGAGAATATCGCTGGAAATCCAGCGATATTCTTGCATTAACGCCAATGGGGGCTTAATGTGATAATCCCCCCCCCATTGACTATACAGGTAAGTCAACTTTTTAGAAGGCGTTAGATTCTAGCGATAATCGCGCTTAGCGTGACTTTTTTTATCGCTTCGCCTGTCTTGCTATTAGGTGATAGCTGTGTTAGCGACTGTTTTCAGTCGCTAAAAATTTGGGTACGCCCACTTTGCATGTCATTAGCGAAAAATATCGCTGACATGCAAAGTGGACCCCAAACCTGTAGCTATCGCTTATAAGCTGTCGCTAACTGCTGAAAAAGTCCCGCTAAAGCGGCGATATTGCCCTTCCTAATATGCCCCTCTGTTTTATTTGTTTTGTCATTTAGATGCAGACACAAATTGTTGACGCCAGTTGCTAGTCCTTGTACCAGGCAGCTCACCTGGAATACTGGGAACTGGCTAAAGCAGGTCCTCATCTCTCTTTGTTATTTTCATAGAAGTGTAACGCTGTCTGATGTAATGACATCCTGGTGACCCTTTGCACTGTAGCGTGTTGACGTTCCATTAGGGGCTGTGTCAAAAGACATATAGAACAAGAAATATGTAGGCTGGTGTTGATGGACAATAAGTTGGTTGTATGACGGAACCCCGCTTGTCTTTACCAGGCGTGGCTGGTCATCTCGGGAAATACGACAAACGCATCGTTGCCACGCGTTACTCTATCATGCAAGTAGTTACAACGACATGCCTTAGGGGGCGCTGAACTGTGGAATAGTAATATTTAGAATTTCAATTCCAGTCTGCGCAACAGTAGGGAAGGTGTTGGTCTTGAAATCCAACACCAGTCCAACAAGCACCCCCTAAAGCAAGTCGTTGTAACAACTTGTGTAGTAAAGAAATGCTTATAACGGCATGTTTGTTGTATTCACCTTGTTGTACAGACATATTGTGGCTCCATCTTCGTGGTAAAGGATTTTTCCTCAAACTGTCTTTAGTAAATATGAATAATATTGGAGGGCAGTACAGGAGCATTTGCTTCTTGAATTCTTCGGCTGTAATAAGGTGATTAGGTGTGAATTAAAGGTCAAAATCAAGCAGACTTCTGTTCTCAAAAAGGTCACATTTTGTGTATTTTCCTTTTGGGTTGGATGTAATATCACTTAGGATTACCACCTTAGCTCCTACTCTAAGTGATTATTGTTTTGGAAGTGTTGCAACCAAAGGTGCACTGGGATTTTTACACTTTATCTGACATTTATAATGTCAAGTTAGCCAAATAAGCTTTATTATCGGCCATACGGCCATAAAAGCAGTACAAGAATTTCATTAGAAAGCAATATACAGTGTGTTACATGACCGGCAGAGATATGAAACAACATTATATAAATGTGATGTCACAATTAAGTCTATAATAGTTAAAATATGAAGTTAAAACAATCGGATAAAATGGCATAAAATCGATTAAAAACTGACAAACAGTACATTAGATAATCAGGTAAATACAATATTATAGGCTAGGACTGACGCCATCAGATAGGAGCAATGGTCATCCCACATTTCAGGTCTGTGCGGGAGAGACAGGTACCACGCATCTCCCTATTTCCATTGATTTAATCTTTGCACTTCAAGTACAGCACATAGAAAATAGGAACCTGGAGGTGACAAATTCCATCAAAAAGGATGTATCGTATTTTAGAAATCTGTACACCTCCAGATAATTCCTAAGGCCCAAGTTCCTACACAATTGAACAATCCATTTAACTCTGGCCTTTTTGTATAAAGGGCAGAATAGTAAAACATGAAAGTCTGACTCTACACTAGCATCGCACCCTGGACAACCCTGAGCTGGTGTGAGTGCACCTATCCACTTGTTAGTGTAGGTCCTAACTGGGAGCGTTCCATATCTAAATTGCAGATATAATTTCTTTGCCAGAAGAGGCTGAATTTGGTCGAGGAACTGCTCAAAATGATAATCGGACTTTACCTGCAAGAATCTAGAACTCAATACACCTAGAGTGCTATTTCGTGATAGGCTAGCCAATCGATAATTCTTAAGGGCAGATACAAGAGATTTTTTTGAAAGAAGGGAACAAGTCTGTTCAGGTAAAAGCTATTAATAATGTATTAGTCAAGCTTTTATTTTGCATCTGTTTTTCCCATGTAGATGAGCCTGAGGAAGGTTTTTCCTTTCCTCCGTTTGACAGTCAGGAAAACCTTACTACAGGCTCTTGTAGTATGTCACCTTGACTCCTGCAATGCCCCCTCCTAATCTCAGCCATTGAAGCATCACTCAACAGACTCCAGGTGGTTCAAAACACCGCCGCCCGATTAGTCTCCAACTCTCCAGCCAGAACCGCTTCCTTGCCCCTACTTCAAGCAGGGGCGGCTCCTGTATATGGGCGTAGGGGCAGCGTCCCCCTTTACTTTAATGACTTCTTGAAGAACAAAAGCTTAAGTACTATACAAAAGCGTAATTGAAATTAAGGTTAGCAAGATTACTGTACTACTCTGCATTTATGCAAGGGGGCTCCTTTGTGAGGCCGTGCCTGATTCTGTAGTAGCAGGGCTTATTCACGCACAGCCCTGGCCTTTTCTTCAGAGTGTGGTGACGTTGCTCTGATTTCTCCACCTTCTTCCTGTGCGCACATTGAAAACTGCCTCGGGCGTTTATCTGTCAAGCCCGGGCTTCACAAGCTTGCATGTCACTCAATAGTGATGTCACAGGGGGAGGTGGGCCAGCATGCTTGACTGGCCAAACTCCACCCCGTGACAAGATGTGAAAGGGTGTGTTTAGGAAGTTTCCGATTCTAACAGACGCTGCTGCCAAAATTATTTTTTTTAGTCTGTGGTGTCAAGTCGCACTAGATTTGCTGAATTTACTAGCAAATTCCTGCTCAGGGCAACAGCACAAGTAAGAAGCCCGAAAAGGTCGAGTTCCACTATATTAAAATGTAAAAAAAAATCCTGTTAACTGTGACCTAACCTTTACAATCAAGATGAACAGATCAGCTGCTGCCTCAAAAAAACAGAACTGCACAAGTAAGTTTGGAGAAAAAAATATGTTCCTTCTCTTGCCTTTTTATTTTCCTTTCTAATTGCTGACGCCTTTGCAGTACTAATCGGGTCAGGGCAAAACATTTCACTGACACACTGCATGTGGTTATTTTTTCTCCATTGCAGATTATATTTGCTTATTGTGACACTAGATGTAATCTGCAAGGAGACTAAAACAAGTGGTTACAAGGTGCAACTGTTTATGAATTAAATTGCTGGTTACTCAATGAGTGATGTTTGTGTGAATGGGGGAGGCATTGAATGTGGGGTTGACTGTGTAAATAGGTAGATGTAATGGTTATATGATTTGGATAAATGACCTTGTGAATCTTGATGCTTGATTGGTGAATATGAGTGGGTAGGTGAATGATGTAAATTGGTAGGGTGAAATAATTGTTGAATGTGGTAATTAGGTGAATGATTTTGAGTGAGTAGTTGAGTGAGTAACTGAGTGTATGACTGTGGGAATGATAAGGTGGGTAGAAGAAAGCTTGTTAAAACACAGTGAATAATGAATGCAGCCTGTTGCCTCAAATAACATATTTTAATAACTGGAAATACAACAGTGAGCTGGTAAGGCAATGTGAATGAGTGGGAGGATAGTTTAATGAGAATGTATGAGTGAGTGTGTGAATGTGTATGAGTTAGTGGGTAAACAGCAGAATGGGGGCTGAGCGTGGATGGGAATATATAGTTTAGTGGGGAAATGAGTGTGTATTGCTGGTTGGAAATATGTGAATTGATGAGAAATTGTGCTGAACATATGCTGGAATATTGGTGAAGGTGTGAAGAGATTCTGGTCAGTCTTAGGCCTCTTAGCTGGGTCCGAAGGCTCATTTGACTAATCCATCCACTAAGCCTTCTGACAAAGCCGATGGATGATCTGTATTTGACCCCACAGCACTTAACTCAGCCTTTCATCCTCCAGGTTGAATAAAAAGAATACTATTGAGAGAAAATCAGGCATCAGGTTTGCTCGCTATGCTCAATTGTGTGGTGCAATGCGGTGTATGGACTTCAGCCCACCACTTTTTGCACTCACCAGCCGCCACTGCTTCAGGGCCTACACTGGTTGCCTGTTCGTAAGCGGATTCATTTTAAAATATGCCGTATAGTGCATAAGGCACTTCACAGCAATGCTCCCAGCTATCTCAGCGATAGACTTATACGGTATCAGCCTTCTAGAACACTCCGATCCAGATCAAAATCGCTCCTTGTGGTTCCTCGGAAAAAGAAATCACGTACAGGGGGGAAGGCCTTTTACCACTTGGCCCCCTCATACTGGAATCAACTTCCTCTTCATCTTCGTGAATGCACTAACTATTTGCAATTCCGTCGATCTCTTAAAACAAACTTTTCCAGATTTCCTCATTGACATTGTAACTCTTCTTCCTATGCTGACCTAATAACACTCTCATAGCGCAGGGATACCCCTTTGTGGGTGATTCGGGCGCTCTATAAGATACATAAATAAAAGATAAATAAATGCACAACATGTGTATTGCAGCTCGTGAGTTCCTTGGTGTTGCTAGTCACTTTAATTAGTTGCCGTCAATTGTTTGACTGCTTATTCTGCATGTGGTGCATCCATGATGTTCTATTGTTATGTGTATGGTCCCGCGGTATCTGAAGGTAAGTTATGTAGCCTGTGCTCTTTGCTTCTCTAGTTTAAATAATCTGCTCATATACGTTTCATCAAAACACACAAGGTGATGGACGGAATGCTGCACGTTGGCAAAACATTCACCCCCAATTCGCAGATCTGGGTTTAATTCATCGTTATTTTGCTCATCACGCCACCCCAGTTCAGACATGGCCATATGCAAATCACTTACAAGAAGCTTGATACAGATATTAAGTTTGAAATGCATAGCATCTCTGTTTAATTTCTCGAAAACATTCCATGAACAATGTTGGATAATGTCAAATAGAGCCACAATTGGTTTGTGTTTCTGTACATAATCAATTCCTTAAATTCATGGTTCAATGGGGACCTCATTATGTATTCATGTATAGTTATAGTCTTTCCCACTCGTCTATCAGAATGAGCCTTAATCCATCTTTGATGTGGTGGCTGCAGGAACCTCATCTATGGAGTTAAGGGGCGCTCTAATTATCACCCGCAAAATAAAAGCAGTGCGACATGGCAAATGTTCTAAGATAGAGTTGGAGTAAATACACTGCAGAGCTGGTGACACCATAAAATTTGAAATTGTAGCTTTTGTGGCCTTAGCATTATACTGAAAGGAAAGTGGACACATAAAATGAAAACACAACTATAAGAAAACATAAAAGTGCTTTGTTAATAGTAGAGTGTGTGTATCGGCTTGATAGCAAAATAGCAGTCAGAACAGTGGCACACCATGTGTGTGCCCATATAAAAGATGGTGACTATGCATGTGTTCTTGGTCTCCAAAGGTAGGGATATGCACCACACCACTGATCACTGCTAAAGGCCTGCAGTCTGTGCCTCCACCCAACCCATCTTTACCGGTGAGAAGGGACGGACAGCAGGTGATACTCTTTGAAGGGAGAGTTTGTGATTTAGAGCCATTTTGGGCTCAAAGGACCCACACACTGGTGGTCTGCATCTCCTCTGGTGAGGGAGCAGGGGTCTGACCTGTTGCTAATCCCTAATGTGCAACATATGCACAAATTACCACAACAATCATAGCAGCAAAGGGTATATGGAAGAACCGGTAACTATACCTTGTATCAAACCTCACTTCCGCGGCAGTTAAATCCCATTCGTTTTTGGAGGCATTTTTTCTGAACATGGCTTTTTTCACTTCTTTGCATCTATGACTCATATCTATTTACATCCTGGTGGTATAGTACCCTTTGGACAAATTTAATCTTTGAGATAGAAAACAAAGCCCAACAGGAATATTATGTGAAAGGCTAATTTAAGTACGTTCACACCTCATGATGCAGCTGAGATAGAGAGGTTCTCATCCATCATGCAGCAATTATATCGGCCTGGTGCTGAGAAAAAACAATGCTTTCAGAGTGTAGGTTAAAGGTAACAAATCATAAATTGTCTTTAAATAGAGCAAGAATGTTCCTGAGTGCTGGAGCTAACAAAAAGAAAGAGCATCTACCAAGTCTCTGTCCATGAAGTGGGGAAAAGCCAAAAGGAAAATATCTCCATAACGAAAGGTACAGACTGGGTAGTAGAGTAGCTATGTACTTTTTATAAGGATTACTACAATTATACACAAATGGCAATTTTGAGCATGGCATTTCCCTTCTTAGATGAGCGAAGCAATATTGTTAGACCTGGTATCTTTGGCATGGTTTGCCCCCTAACTTTTTGCCTTCAACCCTCCTGTTTGCTGACTTAATTTTTGCTGACTCTAGGACTCTGCACACATTACCACTGCAACCCAGTACTAAAGTTCTTAGGCTCTCTCCTTAAAACATGGTAGAATTGGCTCATACAAAGTGGGCATATTAAATTTACTTGTAAGTGCCTAGTAAAGTGGTGCTACTTGTGCCCAAGACATGTAAATGTAATGCTACTAGAGGACCTGCTAGTATATGTACTCAAGGGAAATCCAAAGATCGTAAGGGACTAAGGGTACTTGAGTAATTCTAGAGACAACGGCCGCTTAACAAAAAATGAAATAGTCATTCTGGATACAAAAATCAGTACCTTAAACAGATTCAATGATCAGAGTTTACAATTTTATTACTACAATTTGAACAAAAATTTGAATTACCCCAGCAGGAATAATTTCAAAAACGAAACATTAAGAGAGCAAAAAAACAATGAATTGAAACAAACAATAAGCAAAAAAAACAATAATGCACAGAAAAACAGGTGCTAAAAATTGACAACAAAAACATATAGACATAAATAGGCAGGCAAACAGTGACCACCATTTACGTAACACCATTAGGTCACTTATTATTAAAAGCAAAACACTATTGCACCCAAAACAAAAATACTACAAAAGCATAGTGTAACGATGACGTTTCGATGATCTCGTAAAAAATGGGATCATCATTAGGACTGAGGATCAGTTGCCTGGCATGGTATCAACTGATATATTACATGAAGCACCTGCTTTTTCAACAATCTGTAATTAGGCAGACACACTTTTTCAATACAAGTAGTGCCTGTTCATAATTAAGCAAGCAACAGGCTTTTTCAAGACAAATAGTGCCTGTCATGAGTATCATACGATGATGAAGCACCTAAAATAAACAAGGCGAGAAAAGGAAGGAATGGGAATGAGAATTAGGAGAATGAAGAAATCATTTTTATTTTTAAGATATGTATATTAGGTCCATGCACCTAGAGAGATGTGTGCTGCGAAAAATTTCTCTGGGAGTAGTGGAATCAAAGGACCTTTTTAATATATATACCGTACCTTTATGGTAGGCCCTGGACAGCCCAGAGTGCCCAGAGTGCAGGGTACAATTTGTTTAAAAAGTAGGTAAAAAGGTAGGACATGTACTCTTAAGTTTTACATGTCCGGGTAGTGGAAAAACTCTTAAATTAATTTTTCACTACTGTAAGGTCTCCCTTTTCATAGGATAACATTGAAGCTACCGTATTACATTTAATAAGCTGTAATTTCAAAATCGGAGGAGATAATCAATTCATGTTTGGTATTGTTAAAATTTCAATGAAAAATCCTAACTTACGGTGAGATCAGATTTAAAATTAAAATTTTAAAAATGCCACTTTTAGAAAGTTTGTATTTTCTTGCCTTAATCATCTGATGCTTGCAGCCTGTCTGTGAGTCACATGACTGGGTGTGGTTGGCAGTTGGGCTTTGTGTATTCCTCCTAGACAGCCACACACAATAGGGAGCATACGTGTACCTGGATGGGCCATCACTGGCAAGATGGGAGGGAGGAGCTGGGCACAGCCCTATTTATACTTGAATTAGCTGTGTCCTGCCACCTCACAATAGACTGCTTACCCACTGTAGTTAGTCTGGAACCAAGGCACCTGTGTACTTCATAAGTAAGCCTCTAGAGGCGTCTCCCACTTTACGGCTCAACTAGGAAAGAATATTGGACCTCAGATACCAACTCTTCAGTACACTTCTGGACCTGCATCTGTTGAACCCAGAACCCCAGAGTGATTCCAAGGGCTAGTTGGCTGGTTGGCTGGATTTCTGACTTGAGCCTCATGGACAGACGACTCAACAACCTCGACCCCAGCACCTAGACTCTGCCATCTGTGAGTCTACCCTGCGAAGTGGTGCCAACCCTGTCCCGGACCTTGGTAGTGTGCCTAAGGTGCTCTGCCAGCCTCTGTGGATCTCATGGAACTGACACAACTTTTCTGCTGCGTGGCACAACCATGAGCTGAACCAACACATCATCAACATTGCCAAGGTCATCCCTGTGGCAAAGACCCACTTTGCATCGCAGTTCACAGCCTCATCTGAAATATTGTTGTATCCCTCGTCAACACCAGCTTCCGTGATAATGCTGGACTCTACATCCCAGCCTCGCAGATGACACATCGCATGACTGCACGCACATTCTCCCTGCTAGACTTTGCATCAGAAGCCATCGTCGACTGGATCCTCGATGATGATGCAGGACCTCCCATTGCAGCCTCACTGGATCTAGGAACCGTTGCATCGTTCCAGCTACGGAAAACATCCTCATAATGGACTCCTTCACCGCTACGCTAACCAAGATTTAAGACACTTTGTTCGGCTGGCATAACTGGGCCCCTGTAGCCGGCTCCCGTTCAATCCCAGTCAGCCTGAACTTGTGACTTTGCTCCCGTTCAGCGTGACCAGATATCCACAGTTGGCACTTTGTGTTTTTTTGGAGCTATTGTCACTGAAATCTCTAAACTTGCACATCTCCGGTTCTACATATTAGATTTTTGTCATTATAGTTTTGTGTTATTTATAATAATTTGCTCTACTGTTCTAATCTGGTATATGATCCTTTTTGTATGGTGTTTTTACTTATTACTGTTTGAAGTGTTGCACAAATAATTGACACATTGCCTCTAAGTTAAGCCTAACTGCTCTGCGCCAAGCTACCAGAGGGTTGAGCACAGGTAAATTTAGGGTTGGCCTGTGCCTCACCCTGACGAGGATTCTGGTTGCTGCTTGACTAGGGTTCACACCCCTGTCAACCAGGAACCCCATTTCTTATAAATATGAGTACTTATGAGTATATAAAACCAAACACACTCTGAGGACATTAGCACTGGGTCACTGGCAACGGGCTCTGAAAGGGATACGTCTGGAAATGTCAAATGTTCAAACAGACATTGACTGGCCAAATAATTTACTCATTACTTAGGTCAAGCAAAATCAAAGCACCAGACCTTATTAAATCTTTCTTGCCATTCCGAGCAGATGAGAAGATATTTTGAGACCTGAGACAGCCTTATCGTGTGATTTTTATCCACTCAACTATGTGCACATTGAAGGCGTGAATCTGACTTTTGGACAATAAATTCTGTTTTCCCAGTCCCTCTCAGTCTATCTGGGTTTTTCTGTTATCTACAGTATGGTTTGCCTGTAAGAATGCTATAAAAGCTGCTATTTAAGAAAGTTTATTGTATATCACCTATGGCATCCATGTGGCTTTCCCAAGTTACACAAAACGAATTCCCTGTCCCTGCTTTCTTTAATATATAATTTGCCCTCAAGCTCAGAAGATTAAGATAGGTTTGCATAGAGCTTAAGATTGTAAGAAACTGAATTCTGTCAAACACCCTCACTCTGCAACTCTCTGTAGACAGGTTATGAAGATTGATTATTTATGAGGTATATGCCCAGAACAACTTTCTGTCAAGAAAAGGAAAGACCTGCGTCGCTCTACCCATGTAAGTTGTCCTAAAGGGACCTGAAGAGCCAGAACCAGCCATGTTGTTCTACAGTAAAGATTCAACTGAGATCATAAATAAGGACTCTTGGAATTTTTAATCATTTTGTAGTGTTGTGAAACACTTGCAGCAAGAGATTTCTTTTTAGTGCTAATGTAGGATCTGACTCCAACACCCACTGACCTATCAAATTGATCATGTCCTAGTCAAACCATCCTTCGTATAGTCACCAGAGATGATTTGTGGTGATCAGGATTAGCCATTTTTCATTGATGTAGGGCCCAGGTATGCTTCCTACTATCTGCCTTTATTTTGTGTGACAGGGGAATTTACCCATGCAGTATGTTTCACTCTATTACAACCTTGAACACACTTATGGCATATTTGCATAGTTTCCACAAAGTCTTAACCACTTAAACACAGCTCTTGTACAATCTTAAGTGTTTGGCTCTTCTCATTTGAAACTAATTATGAGACTTATCACAGAGATAGTGAAACATTTAATGTTTTGGGCCTTTGAGAGGTGGGCAAAGTGAAACACAAATTATCTGAGTCCACTGCCCAGTTGAGAAATGTGTGGTGTGAGCTGCATACCAGTTTGCTGTGCACATTATAAAGTAGGGTGAAAATGCAGAAGTGCAGTAAAAGTGATTGTGAGCAACGACAGTTCAGAATTGTAATATCATTTACTTTTTGGGTATGGTATTGACCAACGTCTTGTAAGCAATTGGTTATCAAGAAGATGCAGCATCTGTAGATAGGTTAGTTGAGCTTCTCACACATGACCTGCAATAACATTTGCAAATGGTGATGTTTTGCAGTGTACTAGTGGCATTGAATAGGTCAAAGACACTAGCTTCCAGCCACACAGACTTGCATACTGTTAGGTTACCCCTGAAACACGGTGGTGGGTAGTGGTAGTGTATTTTGGGTGTAAAGTTTCACTGATTACCCCTTACCATTCTACACTGGTGTGGATCTAAACCGTACTTCACAGCTCGGGAGCCAGGTAATTTTTCAAGGACAGTGCATTTTTGCTTGATGCTCAGAGGTAGATATTAACATACAGCAACCATATAGCTATCTTGTGGCGACTGCAGTTCCACATGCAGCTGATAGAGTGGAAATTAGTGCCCTACATGTGGTACCTGTTAGGAGTGCAATGTGTAACCACTTGTAGTATGCAACCTGGGAATCATCCTCGACTCAACGCTCTCAATGACCAAGCAAGTCAACGCCGTCTCCTCCTCCTGCTTCAACACCCTCCTCATGCTCTGCAAGATCTACAGATGGATCCAGACAGATACAAGAAAGACAGTCACCCCCCACCTGAGAAACCTGCACTGGCTCCCCGTCAACAAGAGGATATCCTTCAAGCTCCTCACCCACGCACACAAGGCACTCCACAAGACCGGCCAAGCCTACCTCAACAGACGTCTCTCCTTCTACATCCCCAACCGCCAGCTACGCTCCGCCGACCTCTCACTCGCCACCGTCCTGCGCATCCGAAGAACAACCACCGGTGGTAGATCCTTCTCCCACCTCGCCGCCAAGCTATGGAACACCCTCCCACTGAGCCTACGACAGACCCAAGACCTGATGACCTTCAGGTGGATACTCAAGACCTGGCTGTTCGATCAGTAGCGCCCCACAGCACCTTGAGACCCTCGCGGGTATGTAGTGTGCTTTACAAATGATTGATTGATTGATTGATTCAGTGCTGTTGGTGAAACAAGATATTAGAATAAATGTGAATCAATTAGCATGTTCTGTGGAATTCACACAATCCGATGTGAAGTTTAACAAATGATTTATAGAATTGTACTGAATACGTGTAAACAATGTAACACACTTCTTAGGGCTCAATAGTGATGTCACGCATTGACACATTAAATATATTTTGAATGTTATTGAGTCAGTGACTATAGTGGAAATATATTTATTAATATAGTTTAGTGAATGTCTCTATTGAAAATGCTAATGACTTTAGGGAAATACTAAATGCTAATTATATGGTTAATTTATTATTTTAGCCTAAGGCATAGGCCTAAATCCACAGCATGTGTGAATGTTCTCGTTTCTGAAACAAATTCTTAGATTCCCATGCAAGGTAGTATAATGTAATTTGTTTCATGTTTGCATTGCAGGTGGACAAATGCCCTGTTAGTGAAGAGTAGAGGTTTTGCTTCAGTAGGTAGTTGAGGAATGAAGGAGTTACAGTTAGCTCGGCCTGGCGAAGGTAAGGTGAAAAAAGGTGTGTTCACACGGGAGAAGGAAAAGATACCAAGGACGAACTGTTGTTGAGGGTGTACATGGAGATGGCTGTGAAAGGAATCGACGTCAAGGAACATTTTGTGGCTAAGCCTATTGTAGGATACATGTGAGAAAAGCATTATGAGACATTTTCTGAATACAATTTTGATTGCATGATGTATTGAAGAGAGGGCAGACTCCCATTTCCATCTTGCCATCCTGACAGAAAGCACCTGAGAGCTAGCTTGCTACTTTCCTACTTGTGGCTTTATGCTGCTTCATCCATCTGATGTTGGAGGGATTCTTAGGAGGGTCCAGCCACTTAAATCCTTGCTTTTCTCAAACCCTTTGCTTAATTGCTAAATTAGGGATGCCATGTCAGAGTTATAGTAGGGATAGATAGACTGTAATGCTTTCATCAACGAAGTGTTGATGCAGGGGAGCCTTAAGTTTTGATTTCTGATTACATGCATAATAGTCTTAGAACTTGTTGTTCTTTTCTTCCTGAATTGAGTGAATCTCTCCAGAAGATTTGTATTTCTTCTGTTTCTATTGTATTTTTATACTCATATGCTGAGATTAGTATATGTCCAACTATTCCTGAATTTTCTATATATTTTACTAACCTTCTTTTGGTTGTCAACCTGAGTTATTGTGCAGAAACATTAGGTTACACTGTATGCAAAATAGATTTTCGAAATTTGTATCCCCTTCTCACTTTCATGCTGCTAAAAAAAACTTTGAAGGATCAACATCAGGAATGTACAGAACAAATGGGACCAGGCCCTTTCAGTTGGTAGCAGAGACAGATGGTTGTCACATGAAGTAAGGGGAGAAACTGGGACTTAGTCTACAATAGTCAGCCCCAACCCAAAAGTCCCCATGTAGAGCCCCCGACGATTGAGAACTGGAGAGGATGGAGTTTGGCAATGTGCGGCAAGACCAGCGATGAGAGAAGGAGTGAGAATCAATAGAGTATGTACGGAGTATGTTAGATTGTGATGATGGTGTGATTGTGTGATGTCTTGTGGAATTGACGTGAGAGTCAAGTGAATATGGTTGTCGGGTCTGACGTGCCCAAGGATTTGAGGTGGCCTAAGCTCCTGGGATATTTTGAAGGTGAGTAAGACACTGAGATTGTGATTGTCTGCCGAAGAGTTGAAGGGTTGTCATGAGATGTCGTCAACAACTCCACCTAAGACATGGAACTTTGTGTGAATAGAACGATTGGGAATCGTGTAGTAGACCTTCTGCACAAATGGTAATCAGTACTGATTCAGGCGAATCCCCACTATTTGAGGTGTCGCTGTAAGTATGTATTCTTGTATGAGTGTGTCCTTAATTTCTTTATAAAGACAGACAATTACGGATTATAAGATGTTTGTGTGAGTGAATGCATACGGAGAAATTGTGAAGGAGGGTGAACCACTGTTAAGAGTGAGGGTGACGTCAGACTGTGCCGCGCTGGAATAGGTCAGTTGGTGTAACACCATGCTGGGAATGACAATCGTCTGTTACGTTCCGTGGGTGCTCGCGATTGCACGGTTGTTGTATTTGAATTTAACTTCATTCGGATTATTGAGATTTTATAAATAAGCAAAATCATGCAATGTTTTAAAGTTCTAAGAGACATGTTTTGAGGGGATGAGAGTATCACTACTAGAGTGGATGATGAGGTGCCACCAGAAGATACAATGGCTTATTATATGGTGACAAATGTAGGACTACATACTATTCTTTGGCTCCAAAAATAGGCACAATATCACTGAGAAAGAGGGTACATTACATTGTCACGCTATGGTACTTTCAGGTTAGAAACACTTAATCAGTTGAGGAGAGTGATGTTTAACATGACACCTATAGATAGACCTGCACAGTTTGAGGCGGTGGACTCATGGATGAGTGCATCTCATGCTAAACAGTAAGATTGCTATCAGAGAAAGATGAAGAACATGATGTGAGATTATCAAGAGACACAATGGGCCACTAAATTACAGAGGTGGAGAGTAGACATGAGTGGGGGAGAGAGACTGATGAGAGATGAAGATACGAAAGATAGGGACAGGAAAAAGGGGGCAGATGGAGACAATGATAGAGACACTGATGCCAGCTTGTTAAATGGGTAGTTGGCTGATCGTCCACCCCTTTATAGTCGACAACAGGATGGAAGTGGGAGAACTCTTGTTGATTCTGTTAACACTGAGAGTGTGTCAGCATCAGTAACCCCAGATCCTGGTGTTTTGGGAGTGATATCAACAAGAGTGATGTTAATGGGAAGGAGAGAAGAGGTGGGGACATGTACCACGAGTGGTTCAGATCATTGTAACACTTATGCTGATAAGAGACTACCAGAAGCTCTTACAGTATCAGTCATGATTGGGCCTATCGTTTCCATATATGACCCGAACTCGACAAAGAAAGAAAAACAGCTACAACACATAGGTATTGAGGGGACACTATAGGGCAGATCAGGAAATATTGAGGGGGGGTTTTATTCCACTGATTCTTATGCACTCAAGTACTACGTATAAAGTGACAGCAGACCCTTATGGTTGTGCAGAATAGCTCCCATACTGCAAGACCCCTAACCGCAAGGGATGTATGTCATTACATTGCATACTAATACAACGCGTGCCATTACAACGCGGGTATTACTACGCGATGTCAATGACAATGACATGCCATTACATCGCAAACTTTTACCACAAGTATGCCTTTACCACGCTTGTCATTACAACGCAAAGGCATGCGTGGTAAAGCTATACTTGTGGTTAAAGTTTGCAAGGTAAGTGACAACCCTACCGCTACACAACCCTCCCCGATCCCTAGTCCTCTCCCTACAATAACACTACACTACCCTGCACGACCCCCCGACACTACCCTAAAACACTACACTACAACACTACCCTAAACCCTAAAACACTAAACTACTCAAACACTACAACACTACCCTAACCCCTAAAATACTACACTACACAAACACTACAACACTACCCTAAACCACTACACTATACAAACACTATAACACTACCCTAGACCCTAAAACACTACACTACACAAACACTACAACACTACCCTAACGCCTAAAACACTACACTACACAAACACTACAACACTACCCTAAAAGACTACACTGCTACACTACCCTAAAGCCTAAAACACTACACTACACAAACACTACAACACTACCCTAAAACACTACACTACAAAAACACTACAACACTTCCCTAAACCACTACAAAAACACTACCCTAAACCCTAAAACACTACACTACACAAACACTACAACACTACCCTAAACACTAAAACACTACACTACACATATACTACACTACCATAAAACACTACACTACACAAACACTACCCTAAACCCCAAAACGCTACACAAACACTCAACACTACCCTACACCCTAAAACACTACACTACTCTAAAGCCCAAAACACTACACTATACAAATACTACAACACTACACTAAACCCTAAACCACTACACTACACAAACACTACAACACTACTCTAAACCACTACCCACACTACTCCCACCCCTAGACTACCCTAAACCCTAAAACCCTACGACACTACAACACTACCCTAAACCACGACCCACACTACTCCCATCCCTACACTACCCCAACCCTAAAACACTACCCCTAGCACGACCCCCTACACTACCCAAACACCACTACACTACCCTAAACCCTAAAACACTACAACACTACCCTAAACCACTACCCATACTACTTCCACCCATACACTACCCCTAACCCTAAAACACTACGACACTACCCTAAACCACTACCCCCGCCCCAAGCACAATCAGCCTTACCTCTATCCTCGTGGTTCCTTTCCAGCGTCGGCGTCTCTGCTCCCGGTTCCTGCTTCCTGCTTCACGGCGGTGCACGTCGTTGTGAGGAAACAGCCTCAGTTTCCTCACAACGAGGTGGAACGGCATTACATCGCATGCGTTGTAACAGCGCATGCGATGTAATGGTATGCATAGTAATGGTTACGCATAGTTACATCGCATGCGTTGTAACGCATGCGATGTAATGGCACAACATGATAATAACCGCGTTGTGATTTCTGTTTGCCCCCGCAAGAAGCACTGTTTCAGATCCAACATTGTGGGGAACACTTCGGAGGGTACAGAGTAGCACACATCAAGAGACAGGTGCAACACCGGGAACACCTGACAAGCAGCACATTTTATATGTCTCAGACTTAGAGTCATGGTTTAGAGATCAAAGTAATATTAAGGAGAATCAGAACACAAAAGTGAGTAAGGGTACCATAAAATCTGCAGTGAAGGCAAAATTGGTGGATGGGGTGAAGATGACAGCAGAGTTGGATGAGATATTCAGTGGAAATGTAGTTATTGATAGGATAGAGGTATACAAACCTGATGAATTACTGGTTATGGCGAAAGATGTTGCCAGGAGAGCAAGACAGGCACAGGAGAAGTTGACGGAATTGGCCCAAAAAGAAGATGTAGATCTGGTAAAAAGATGTTGCAAGTGAATCACAGGCTTGCTTACAGTGACCAGGAAATAGAGGACGAAAGAGGACCTGGATTAAAAAGACACATTCAAGAACTGGTAATAGGATGAGACCATGGGGTATGTTAGACAAATGGGAAGAAGGACGGTCAAGAAAGAATAGTGCAAAGACGGTTACATGAGATCCGCCTCCTCTGGGGGAGCAGGAGTAGAGTGCCTAGTGGGGGTTATGTGCATGTGTCTTGGAGTCGAGGTGATCTTGCTGCATTCACAAATAATTTCCTGAAGTTGAAGGCAAAACCTGCTAAATGGTACTTACAGGTCAATCGATTTGTGAAGATTTTGAAGGTGTTGTAAGTCAATTTGAATACGTTGTTTGAAATTGTGTTCCTTAGTGACTTGTGATCTGCATGTAAGATTGCCATAGTAGAGCCTGAAGGGGAACCAGTGAGGGATTCAGTGACTCAAGGTCTGTCGCCAATGGTAATGAAGAAATATGATCAGGTGTTTACATACCTACAATCTAAAACAGGCCCACAAGATATCGATTGGGCCAAAATTGATCGAACAACCCAGGAGCCCAAAGAGGCAATTCATGTCTATTATGAAAGATTGTTGAAAGGCTTTCAGGCAGTATAGTGGATTAAACACCCTTGACCCCAAAGACATGGGACAGTTTGTGTCTACGTTTGTAACAGGATAGAGACCTGAGATTAGTATCATGATACAGCAGTATTTGATTTGTTGGCAGAACAAGATGGTCGATGAAATTCTGCTTTATGCAAGGTACTGCAGTGATGAAGTTGAGTCAAGACATAAGAGACATAAGAGAATGAAAGAGAAATTGATGTTAGTACAAATGAGGGATGCTCAAAAGGGAGGACAAGTACAGGCACCTGTTGGAAATGTCGGTCGCACACAGGGAACTCACCACACCAGAGTTCGTACGCAGCATAATGGAGGATTGCCAGGACAAGGAAGAGGTAGAGGTATTCCAATAGATCCAAAGACATGGAGAGACTTTGCTACGCTGAAGAAGTCCAAAATGTGTCATTTCTGTAATAAGGTGGGGCATTGGAAGCATTTATGTCGTCTCAACCTTGCAAACCAAGAGCAAGGTGGAGAAACTACTCAGATTTAGAATGGTGTGGCACAGATACAGACTGTGACTAGGCCATGATTACGGAATATTGGAGGACATTAAGACCATGTGATGCAAATACCGCAACCTCCGTTGATATCACAATTAAATTGAATATACCACCAAATACCCTGTGATGGAATCTTTTTATGAGTTTGGCACAGACCGGTCTTTCTGACGATGCCTGAGGGGGAGGACGACGGTTCACTTGGCACAGTCTTTGAGGTAGAACAGAGAGGAGCCTACATTAATGCAGATGTTGATGGCCACCCAATTACATTCCTGATTGATACTGGTGCTACCCGCTCTACTGTGAGAAAAGCAGAAGCCCCAAACATACCCCTCTCGGGAAAATTAATCCAAGTTGCATGATTTGCAAACAAGAGAATGTCAAATCCTCTAACTGAGGACATGCCTGTGAAGATTGTGTCCTTTGAGGACCATCATCAGTTTGTGGTATGTGATTGAAGTCATGTGTGTCTGTTGGGACGCGACTTGTGTAAACTGAATTGCACAATATATTACACTCCAAAGAGAATTGAACTACAGACAAATGATGAGGACATTGCTTTCAAATTTGCGAACCAGAATCTGTGGGTCTCAATGTTTCCTATGCTGACGGTGTAGGAAATGCCTTCAGACCTTAGGGACACAATCTCCACAGTGGTGTGGGACTTCACGAGGGAAGAGATTGGACTCATAAAAGGAGTTGAACCAGTCTGCAAACAGGTTAAGCCAAACTCTGAGTTTCCAACAACACCACAGTACAACCTGAAACCTGAAACTGTGGCGGTTATCACACATGTGATTGATTCCATGATTGAACAAGGCATTATGAAAGAGATGCTGTGGAGCCCATGCAACTCTCCTATTATGGGTTTGCAGAAGCCTAGCGACAAATGCTGCATTGTGCAGGACCTTCGAAAGATAAAAAGTATAGTGGTTCCTGGTTATCCTGTGGTACCGAAGCTATCAGTGATACTGTTTAAAATTCCATGTGAAGCTGAGTGGTTCACAGTCCTTGATCTTTGTCAGACATTTTTCTTGATTCCACTCCATGAGGGGAGCCCAACTGGGAAATCACGTCTTAACATGGTGTCGTATCCCACAAGGGTATACTGGGAGTCCATCCATCTTCAATCAGATTTTGAAAAAGAGTCTTGTGGCCTTAATCTTACCTGGTAACTCAGTTCTGATTCAGTCCATCGAGGATCTTTTGATCGCATCTAAAACAATGGAGGCTTGCAGAGATCGTACCATTGCTCTGTGAAATCATCTGGCTGCAAATTGACATAAGGTGTCCCTGAGAAAGCTCCAATATTGCTTACATGAAGCACAGTACTTGGGACATCGAATTGAGAAGAGAAAGGGCTCACCTGAGAGGGTATCAGCGATCATGCAAAGGAGTCTGGCAGGCACTCAGAAAGAGGTCAGGATATTTTTGGGAATGGTGGGATACTGTTGACAGCGGATTCCCAACTTCTCTCTGATGGCTATGCCTATACAGATGTTAACAGACAAAAACATGCCATATCTGGTGCCATGGAATAACAATTGCTTGCTTGCCTTCTTGGAGTTGAGAGAGAGCCTGTGTTGTGCTCCAGCTTTAGAAATGCCTGATTACAACAAAGCATTTTAGCTGTTTTGTCACCTAATAATAAGGTTGTGCACTCTCCGTAATCACACAGTTGTATGGAAGTGCATGTAGACAAGTGGCCTATTTCTCTGATGCATTAGATCTTGCAGCATCAGTGTTGCCCAGATATCTCAACTCCAATACTGCAACTGGTATCAGTATTGAACGATGTGAGAGCAATGTGATGGGTCATCCACTGGCAGTGTACATTCCGCACTCAGTGAAATTCTGTTGACAAGAACAAAAAAAAGCACTTGACCAGTAATCAATTGCCACAGTACGAGCAAGTGATTTAGGCTGCTGACAAACCCTGCAACCTTGTTATCTGTTCCAAATTCTGAAGGGGAGGGAAATGAAGACCATGACTGTCTCGTTATCACTGAACTGGGCACCAAACTGCATCCTGACATTGTTGATGAGCCACTGCCTGACCCTGATCATGTTCTGTTTGTCGATGATTCATGTCTAAGAGACAATGAGAAATGTTTGGGAGCAGATTTTGCTATCTGTACTGTTTCTGGAGTGGTGGAGGCTGCTTGGTTACAAGAAGTATACTCCACGTTGGTGGCTGAACTCACTGCCCTGACTCGTGAATGCGGTGTCTCTGAACAACTCCGAGTGATGATCTACATCGACAGCCGAAATGGGTTAGGTGTGGTTCATGACTTCGGGCAGCCATGGTCTCAACTGGGATGTATGACTACATCTTGGTCTCCAATTAGGAATGGGGAGATTGTGAGACAATTATTGGGAGCACTACAGCTACAGAAGGAAGTTGTGGTTGTAAAATGTTCTGCCCACTGTTAGAGGACCGACTATGTTACTGTGGGAAATCAATATGCAGATAAAGTTGCACGTTACTGTGCTTTAAATGCAGGCGATTTCATGGACAATACAGAAACGAGGACACAGAGGGGACTGATTTCAATATGATGTTGACTGCTGCCGACACTTAGGATGAGGAAAGGTGTCTCCAGGAGGAGGTTTCTGAGGAGGAAAAGTCAGGATGGATCGGAGCACGTTGTGTGAAGCGAGAGGATGACATTTGGGTGTCGACTGCTTATTGTACCATATGGCAAGGCAGATTCATGCTTCGCACATGTAGGAAGAGATGCGATGGTGAGGTTGTTCAGACAGACATGGTTCAATCCAAAGTTCCGAGTGATTGCAGAAGCAGTGTGCCATTGATGTGTAGCGTGTCAGCAGATGAACACAGGGAAAAGGACTGTTATTACTCTGAGTCACTTAGGGAGATCAGGAGCACCTTTCAATAGGATGCAGTTGGATTCTGTTGAGATGCCCACGTGCAATGGATTGAGGTAGATTCTGGTTGTGGTGTGCATATTCTCCCTTTGGGTCGAAGCCTATCCAACTAGAAGGTGTGACAGTCTCACAGTGGCTAAGTGATTGTTAAGGGGGCTCATTCCTAGTCTCGGATTTCCAACTACATTGGAGTCAGACTGAGGGACTCAATTTAATATTGAAGTACTGAAGTATTTTGTGCAGCTTTGAGGTTGGAACAGAGACTACATTGCCAGAAGCCTCCGGAATTTGCGAGCAGGTCAATGGCAACCTGAAGTTGAGATTGGAAAATATGTGCGTGTCGGCTTCTTTGAAATGACCCGATGCACTGCCGCTTGTGCTGATGAGTCTATACAATATTCCGGATAGAAGATCTGGCCTTGTTGCCTCATGGAGATCTTATGGGGTGAGCAATGGGAATGCCTGTTGTGCCTGCCAACATGCTTGTAAATATCTGAGATGATTTGGTTCTCGACTACTGTAAAGGATTTGTCTGATGTGGTTCGTTCTGTGTCTCATCAGGTTGAAGCAGCGACTGCACCAACGTCACGAGACCTCTGCCACGACCTAAATCCTAGAGACTGGGTGCTCATCAAAAGGCACGTGAGGATGAGCTGCCTTGGCGTGGACCATATTAAGTGATTGTGGTGACTCTACTGCTGTGGAATGTGGCGGAGTACTGAACTGGGTCCATGCCTCTCACACTCATATAGTTCCAAGCCCTTCTGAAGAAACTGCTCCTCTCCCAGAAGCATTGACAGAAGTGACTGTTGAGTCACAGAATAGGACAAGCCAAGTTGTAGAGGGATTGGTGGAGGCTGAAAAAGCACTAGAGCAATTTGAGGGGGGTCCAGTCGAACAAGACATTGGCATCGACTTTGAAGAAGAGGGAACAGTGGTGTATGAACAAGAGTCTGACCCAGACAAAGGAACTAGTGAAGAGAGGAGACAAGTGCAGTCGAGACCAAGAACAATCCTGAATGAGCCCTGGCCAGAAAGAACAGAGAAGAAATCTAAGAATAACATCTAAAAGAGAGCTCGTACCAAAAAGTAAAAAGTCTGGATCTGAACAAAGTGAAGCCGAACGTGAGAGACTGAGCTCGAGAAGATCCAAAAGGATTAGAGTGCCTTGATGGAGGTACTTATCTCCTGAGTGGACTTATTTGGCTGCCCATGTCAATGAGGGCGAGCACTGGGACATCAGTGCTGTTAGTCGACAATCTGGTGAAGATTATGGGGACTGAGTTGAATGCATGTCTTTCATTGGCTGTTCTTTTACCACCAAGATTGAGTGGCTTGCTAATTCTGGTTTTGAACGAAGTTGTCTCACCCCATTTGGGTGTAGAACAATCACCAGCAGAAGTTGCAGAATTTAGAACTGATTTGTTACAATTACTCAAAGATGAACTTAGCTCAGGATGTCTTAGGCAGTTCGGGCTGGACTGTTCCCATAAGGCACAGGGTCAGACTGATTTGCATATAGCCATGTCTGAACTGGGGTGGCTGAGTGAACTAAAGAATGGTGATGGATTAAACCCAGATCAGTTGACTGGGGTGAGTGTTTGATCTGTTCAAATGCTCCGTCCATCATCCCCTTTTGTATCGCTTTGTTTGCCCTAAGTGTGGCAGGGTATACTCAGACGTGAGTCCCTTGTTCACTTGGCCACTGGATTCAAGATAGCCTGGCTGATGAGGATTATGAATCCGAAACCGGTCCCAGGATGCTTGTTTCCGGTCCAGGGAAGACATGGCTTGGCAGTTCGGGCTGGACTGTTCCCATAAGGCACCGGGTCAGACTGATTTGCATATAGCCATGTCTGAACTGGGGTGGCTGAGTGAACTAAAGAATGGTGATGGATTAAACCAAGATCAGTTGACTGGGGGTGAGTGTTTGATCTGTTCAAACGCTCCGTCCATCATCCCCTTTTGTATCGCTCAGGATGTCTTAGGGACATTGAATTAACTTTTATGAACTTTGTGAAAGTATTCGGAGAAAATTACCTAGGCCCAAGTGGACGAAGAATACATTTAGGGATTACATTTAGAAGAAGGTGAAGCAGGGCCAAGGAAGTCTCAAGAAGATTGTCTAAATTACTGTAAAAAGAAATGAGGGAAAAAGAGAAAGCTGCTGGAAGTTTTACTTAAAAGACTTTTATGTTTTCCTGCTTTGTACGAGTAGAGACTAACAGAGAAGAGAGACTCTGTGACTACTACTTCTCTACCCAAAACTTGGTCTCAGTCTAATTTAGAATGGAGTCTTAATATCTCAACCGTAGCTGCAAATGTATTATAGGTACACTTATAACCATTGTAGTGGTAGTAATAGTAGTATTAATTGTAGAATCAGTCTCGAGATCCTCGGAAGAGGGGACTATATAGGACTAACGCATCTAAAGTGCCTACACCCTATATTTCAAAGAGAAGTACTCTGGGATCAGAGTGAGGTTTAACTGCTCAAGGAGAACAGCATCTCCATGTAGATTTATCTAAGGGGGATTATACATTAAATGCTTATGCTAGGCTTTTATATGAGTACGTAGACACTATGGAAGCTGGAGATTGTTATGTTTGCATGCAGTTACCCGCATTAGTAGAGGAATGTATCATATACCAAGACTTACCTATGGCATTAGTTGTAGTTTGCTTCTTAGTATGTTTTATAAGAAGGATCATTATAAGTACTGTATTTCTTTTAGTTCAAAATAATTTTATTGAGTTTCCAAAAAGTGACATAAAAAGACAATACATAAAATCAAGAAATATCAATAAAACCCAATCAATTGATCTGTGCAAATAATAAACGAAATACAATAGGTCAAGAGATGACAATTAGCAAAATAATCAATGAAAGGAGAAATAAAATCATGGTAAGGAAAAAAGTGGGGGGAAATGGGGCAGGGGGAAGAGGGTACACATTATATCATCATATAAGGATCATAGAGTTACTATTAACATGTAAGTTGAATATATAGTAATTGTGAAAATAACACATAAAATTATTGAGAACTAGTGTTTTAACAACAAATAAGAATCAATAGGAGCCCAGAAGGATTGATAAGAAATCTGATTATGATTAACTCCATGTAATGATAATTGGGCACCTCTTCTTGTGAAAATAATCCATGACCACCAAGCATGAACAGAGAGAGAAGAAGCATCTTTCCAACAAAAAGTGATTGATTTTAACGCAGCAGAAATAAAACAATTAAACAGTTTTGCTTCAGAAACTTGAAGAGGATGAGCAAGCACAACTGATTTGCAAACTAACAATTTTTAAGAGAAAACATCCTGAAGAGGTAATATTTTTAACAAAACGTCCCAAACTTCGGACCAAAATTTTGAAATTATATGACATTCAAATAGCATGTGGCGTAAGGACCCAGGATGTAAATTACAGTGCCAACAAACATCGGATGGAAGTAACTGAGCACGATGTAGCCGTAATGGTGTCCATAAGGAATTAAACAAAATATAAGCATTAGTTTGGTAGAGAGACACCAGTAACCACCCAGAAATGCTATTAAGCCAAATAGCTTTCCAAGAGTCATGAGATAATTGAATTGAAAGTTCAGTGTTCCAAAATGTTGAAATAAGATCAATATTGGTACCTAATGAAGTGGCAAATTGCTTATACAAAATGGAAACAGTATTGGAAGATGCGGAAACAGCGTGAAGATAAATGATCAAATCAGTTGTAACAGTAGTGGGTACACCAGCCGGGAAAGAATTTAAAATTGAGTTACACAGAGATTGATATTTAATTAAATCATTCTTAGGCAACTGAAATTTAGATTGCAAACTGTCAAAAGAAATAAAAGCATATTCACAAAATACATCTTTAAGGTAAAATATGCCCGCTTTAATCCAGGAATTCCAAAAATTTATATTTCTATTTAGTTTAATAATAGCACTATACCACAATGAGATATCCATTGTAGAGCATAAAGGAGAAGCAACATTTACATCTAAATCATTAAAAATTAATCTGGATGATTTGAGTATGGATGAATGGTGCACAACAGGAGATTTACTAGACATTGTGATCAAAGAGGGCAGCGGATAAGGAGCAACAAGCGATTTTTCTATAACAAACCAAATAGGAGGGTTAACAACAGGTGAGACAGTGAACCATAAGGAACTTTGTTTCAATATGAATGCTTTGTGATAAAGAAAAAAGTCAGGAAGGCCAAATCCTGCATTACATTTAGGTATTTTTAACTTTCTATAAGCAATGCGAGGAGGCTTATTATTCCACAGAAATGTGGATAGCAATTTATCAATATCTTTGTAGAATTTTAATGGAAATTGAGGGGAATAAAATATTTTAGGAGCAATATTCATTTTTATAGATTCCAATCTACCCCACCATGTGAGATGGAGAGAAGACCATCTAGAAGTTTTATTTTTAACATAATCAAGTATAAAATTACTATTTAATTTTAACGTTGAAGGTAAGGAGGAAAAAAATAAAATACCCAGATATTTCAATTTGTGTTGTTGCCAAACAATATCAGATAAAGGTAACATATCAGGGGTACAAAGAATATTTAAAGGAAAAAATTCTGTTTTATTAACGTTAAGTTTATAGCCTGAGATTGCAGAATATTTGGCAATAATGTCTAATAATGAGGGAACAGATGAAATTGGATTACTAATAAACAATAAGACATCATCAGCATATGCTAAAGTTTTAATGGTGACATCTTTAATTGTAATACCTTGAATATCAGTACAGTTACGAATATAATTAAGCAAAGGTTCAATTCCTAGCAAAAATAACAGTGGTGAGAGGGGGCAGCCCTGTCGTGTTCCTCTAAAAAGGGAGAATTGAGTAGAGGTTTGGCCATTGATAAATAAACGAGCAGTGGGAGCAGAATATAATGCAGAAATCATACGAATAAAAGAGGAACCAAAATTAAAGGAAATTAAGGTTCGAAATAAAAATTGCCAATGAATTTTATCAAAGGCTTTTTCTGCGTCCAAAGCCATAACTCCAGCAGGAGCAATAAGGGCAGGACTTTGTTCAATAACATGTAGCAGGGTTCTAGTGTTATTAGTAGAGTATCTATTTTTCATAAATCCTGATTGATCAGGGTCAATAATAGAATGGAGTACAGGAGCTAATCTAGAGGCAAGGATTTTAGCATATAATTTGCAGTCTTGATTTATTAAGGAGATAGGACGGTAATTGGAAACTAGGGTAGGATCTTTATCGGGTTTGGGAAGAACAATAATTAAAGCATCAGCAAAGGAGCCTGAAATGGTGCCAGAGGAGCTAAAGTGTGAAAAAAGCTGAAATAAATAGGGTAAAAGATGAGGCTGGAATACTTTGTAAAATTCAGCAGGGATACCATCAGGGCCTGGAGATTTATTCTTTTTGAGTGATTGGATAGCTTTCAGAATTTCATCCTTAGTAATGGGAAAGTCCAATCCAGTTCTATCTGAGGGAGAAATTTGTGGTAAATCACATGAAGTCAAAAAGGTATCAATTAATGAATTATCACATAACTCTGGTTTGTTGTATAAGTTTGAATAAAAATCAAGGAACTCTTTAACAATATCATTATGAGACAACGCAATCTTACCCTGAGGACTACGAATTGAAGTAATCTGTGTTTTATCTCTTTTAATGTGTAGGTAATTAGCAAGGAGTTTTCCAGACCTATTGGAATTGAAACGAAATCTAGCACTAGATTTAGCAAGTTGAACCCCAGCTTGTTTACTAAGAATAGAATTGAATTCATAACGGAGTTTTTGTAATTCAGTTTTGTATTGAGGATTAGCAGAAGTAATAAATAAACCGTTCAAATTTTGCTATCTGTTTCTCCAAATGTTTAATATTAGCATTAAATAATTTATTCGCATGAGTCATAATAGAGATTGTAGCACCTCTAATGTAGGCTTTAAAAGCGTCCCATCTATTGATAACAGAAGTAGAGTTTTCTGGATTAAACAAAAAATAGTCTTGAATAGCTTGTAATAATTTAGGTTTATTATGCTCATTGAGAGCGATACTAGAGTTCATACGCCATCTGGTTTGCTTAGTGAAATTGGATGAGATATTTAAAACAAAAGAAATTAAAGCATGATCTGATATGTCAATATTACCAATAAGCGGGGGGGTTGCAGATTGAATAAGAGATGGAGAAATTAAAAAATAATCAATTCGTGAGTGAGAATTATGAGGGTTAGAGAAAAAGGTAAAACATTTTTCAGTAGGGAAGTGTAGTAGCCAAATGTCAGCTAATTTGGTAGTTTGAGTGAACAATTTAAAGGCATGAAACACCTTAGGGGGACGAAATCTAGTTGTAGACAACCGATCTAACAAAGGGTCAGCAATAATATTAAAATCACCCCCAAAAATTATTGGAGCATTACCTAACTTTAAAACTTCAGTGGTGATAGAAGACCAAAAAGTGGGATTGTCCGCTGTAGGGCCATAAATATTAAGCAAAAATAAAGTAGAATCATCAATTTTAATTTTGGCTATTATATATCTACCCTCAGAATCTGTAATTGTATTCAAAACCTGACAATGTAACCGCTTCGCAAAGAAAATAGCAAATCCATTTTTCTTTCCATTAGCCGGTGATGAAACAATAGTGTCAACCCATTTTTTATTCATATAATGTAGTATCTTATCATCAATATGAGTCTCTTGCACAAAGCAAATATCAGCTTTACAACTACCTAAATAATCCAGAATTTTTGTACGTTTAACTGGGTGTCTCAAACCTTTCACATTAAGAGAAACAATTTTAACATTGTGAACAGTAGCCATTAGACGAAGAAAAACAAGGATAGAAGGCAATGGAACAAGAAGAGATGAAGAAAAGTAAAATTGAAAGACAGATTAAAATAGCAACTCTATATTTTAGAACAGAAGAGGAGGAAAAGAAAAAAGGGATAAAGGCACAAACAAGATACATAAATAGAAACATAGAAATGCACACACGTTCCACAAGTATGGCCAGAACCGTTGAAGCCCATAAAGATAAAGATGAGTCATAAATGTGTCATCTAATTTCTGACTAAAAAGTGTCAAGTGTTAGGGTCATGAGTATCCATTGAAAGTGGAGCTTGTTGATCGAGGAATTGCTTCAGGTCTTCAGGACGTTGAAAGGATTTGGAAAAGTTATCTTTCCATATGCGCATTGTAGAAGGGTCAAAAAGTCCATACTTGAAACCAAGGCTCCTGAGCTGTGGACGACAGACAGAAAATTCTTTACGAATAGCAACTGTTTCTTTGGCAAAGTCTTGATGAATAAAAATGTTGTGACCATTCACCATAAGTGAGGGAATGTCTCTTGCAGCTTTCCTTATCAAGACAAGATGGTGATGACGCAGTACCTTAAATATCATTTGCCTGGGTTTAGTATGGCGAGGGTTACGATGTGAAGGAATTCTATGGGCTTTATCCACTTCAAATTTTTCCGGAAACTTGATATTCAAAAGACCAGGAAGGAGAGATTCCAAGTATAATCGACAATCAGAACCCTCAACTTCTTCAGGCAAATTAAAAATGCGAAGGCTGTACTGTCTATTTCGATTTTCCAATTCCAAAAGTTGAACATGCATAGGATGAATTCTAGCCACAAGAGGTGTAAAAGCGTCAACTTTACTTTTATTATCTTGGATTTTAATGGCATTATCAGAAATTTTCATGGACCGAGAAGCCATATCTTTGCGCACACTTTTAATGTCAGAGGCAATAGCTTCAGTATTAATGCGTAATGCCTTGGTTCAGAAGACTCCACCGCCTTAGACTTGACTGGAGGAGGGGAAACTTGCTGTCTCCTTTTATTGTTGAGTAGATTTTTATTTTCCATAGTGAGGAGAAAAAATCCACAAATAGACGAAAATGATACACAAATGTGCAAAATAACACACAATTGTGAATTAATTGAGCGAAGCAGTGAAAAGAGTAATGAAAAACTCTTAAAAGCTCATAAAAGTCACTGGTGCAGCAGCTATGTCAGACTGTGGGCGTGGCTAGGCCCAAGTCAGGCCCTTTCCTGAGAAGCACTCCTCCCCCTGGATATAGAAAGCAGGCAGTACCTTCATGTGTGGCTGGGAGCAGGAACCAAGAGGCAGGAAAACAGGCTTCCAGCGACGAAAACTGCCTCAAAATCGCATAGGAGGTAAGAATCGACGTTATGGAGCAAGTCCCCTTAGAAAATCGAGAAAGTTGACAGGAAATCGTCGTTTCTGAATAAAAACGGGCCGACAATGTATCGGAGTCTAAACGGCGGCGGCCATCTTGATCGACGCGCTCGCGCGTCCCCATAAGTACTGCATTTCTAACTATGATGTAGTACTTCCTGAAGTACTGGTGTACAAACGCCTGAATAAAAATGACACAAAGAGGACAGTTGAAATGATAGAGCATTATTTTGTACCTACTGCAACGCTAGATACAGTCCTATTCTCATAGACACAATTTAACCTGCACATTAACTAACATTGAAAGGAAGTTTATAGATCAGAGAAAAGATAGATTTAGAGTTATAGTTAGTGAGTGAAATAAACCATGCAAATATCCTCTCTGAATGAAGGAAGAACTAGATCATCGTGCTACAGGGAGTTCAGGAACATTAGCTTTGGATTGATAACAACAAGGGAGCTATGTATTCACCAAGCTGAAAGAGAATATAGCTCTGTGTTTGTGAAAAGAGAGAGTGTGTTCACACGTTTTTGGTCCATGATCCTTGGAAGATGTTTTTAGACTACACTGCACATATTATACCAGGAGTTTACTCTGTGTGTGGAAAGAAGACATATTTGAGATTGTCTAGTAAATGATATGGCACGTGTTATTTGAGAGTGGGGTTTCCCACATTGAGAATTTGGAAGCCTATGGAGAAGAAGTGAAAGTCAGACAGAAACGTAGATTGAGTGCTGGAGAAGTTGTGGGAGATATTTTTGGAGCCAGGATACCAAGCTTAGGGGTAGTGGTGAATGACATCAAGATTAGAAAGGTGTCGGGGCGCGGCTTAGCCGAGCAGCAAGATGGCAGCTCTCTAAGCGTGCACTGCCGGCCGAGCTATACATCCGGCATTTATCCTAGAAATATGGAGTGCACCCCCCTTCTACAGCACAGATTCCAGTAGGAGTCATACCGGCGATCATTTCTATGCAAGTTGGGAAGCTGCAGACGCGGTGTGGGTGCTGATATTGCGTTGGAGCCGAAGACGCCATTGCCGGATCGGTGACGCAGCCCCTGCATCGGCGCAACTTCGAGCAGTGAGGAAGATCGTGGACTTTCCAACTACTCTGCCTTCCTCTATCTGAGCCGAACTTACGTGCTCTCCCCAGGATTCACGAGTGGCAGAAGTGAGCTAATCCGCTGGAGAGGGGCCCCAACGGCTAAATATCCTAGGTGAGTCGTGGCGCTCAACATTTAGCAATCTACCAGTCGACCTGCGAAGCCAAGTGCAACAGCTCGATTCTGAAAGGGCCCAGGAGACGGTGCGGATCTTTCTTTCAGACGCCATAAGCAAACCAATTATGGCTGCATCTGGGTCACTGAGTCCACTTGCACATTGTTATGTGGTCGCGAGGCCTCTGGCCCTCACGCTTCTGTCGCAGGCCCCATAAAAATCCAGGCACACTGCTGGAACTACGGCAGCGGATCTGGGGGAATCCAGACGTGCGCTGCCCACATGACTTAGGTTGGTGTTACATATTTTATTTACCAAGCCTCATATTCCATTCATAAGCCTGCCTCTTGCAATAGAAACTTCTCCTGTAATTATGATCTAGGTTATCCTTTGTCAGAGGATCAGTAGAAATTTTGCTGCAGGCAATTAGAGATGTTATCCCCCAACTGTAAACTACTCCTTATACACTTCAAGTATTTGAACCGCATTTACCGAACTCCCGTACAGCTCAAACGTATGGGCATTCGATCCAAAGCAAACTGCTGGAGATGTAAATCTCCAGATGCTTCCTTTATACACATGGCCTGGAGCTGCCCCGCATAGAAAGATTCTGGAAAGAGGTTCTACATTCGGTCAATGAGATCCTAGCGACTCGCCTACTTCCATGTCCTAAAATTTGTCTCCTGGGGTACGTTAAAGAGGTTCCACCAGAACATCGTAGACTACTTGCTATGCTTTTATTACTAGCTAAGCACCGAAATGCGATGCATTGGGGCAAGCGCAAATCTCCCGATATTAAAGCCTGGGTTCTGGACACCACATTCTGTCAAGAGCAGTTGAATATATATATTGGGAATTACTGTCACAGGCATCTAGACCAAAGACATCTGGAGTCTGTTTCAGGCCTTGTTGACAGCCAGGAATGCCGCCGCTACCCAAGATCCTGAGCCTGCCCCTGAATCCCACCTAATGACAACTACTGACTTCATTATGACTCCTTGATTTACCTTTTTATATTACAGTGTAATATTTTCATAACGCCCTCTCCCTCTGACTATTGTCTTGTAGCCGTTTTCTGTTACCTCATGTCCTGATCGATATCATGCCACATTGAATCTCACTTATTGATATGGTCTAATGTGCTACTTCTACTTTGGTTGTGTTTCTTAATGTTTACGTTATTAATGGAATTTTCCTTTTTATAACATATGGCAGATCATACTTGATCATTGAATACTTGTACTTTACCAAATGCCAATAAACAAATAAATAAAAAAGATTAGAAAGGTGTCTACCATAGTTGATAAGCTATCTACCAATACTGCTAGATCTCTGTTGCTTATAGATGGTCGAATGGTTTTGATCAGGGCTAAAGTGATGCAGAATTGACTTGCTTTCAAGGTTTTACTCGCAAAAGAAGAAGGAGTATTCTGAATGATGAAGGACCAACCGTGTAGTACTTACATCCCTGACAGGAGTAAAGATTTACAGAAGTATATTAGAAATATTACTGAATTACATCGGGAATTGAAAGATTTAACAACTGAAGGTGTTTGGGATCAAATTGGTGAAGCATTTGGTGCAATTGGAAAATGGTTTGTGGACTTAGGACGTGGATTGTTTGGCCAATATTGATTGTTGCCATCTGGATTATTGTTCTTATTGGAATGATAAGAGGGTATAACGGGTACAAGGCAAGACAAAGCGAAAGAGTTCAGAGGGAAAAAGACAGGAAACTAGAGAAGCTGCAAGATAATTATTACAATAACCTGAAGCGTATGGAGGTGTTTAGACACAGTCAAATGGCGACAACATCTGTTTAGATCTGTCCATCTGATTCACCTTACCTAAATGATCACCTGATAGGCTTAACTGATGATATAGGATAATTATTGTGATGACTTAACGTCATCAGAGAGGGGACTGATAGAACCGAAATTCATGCCCTACCTTTAGGAGTGCAATGTAGCCACTTGTAGTATGCGTTCACATATTATTCAGTGCTAATTAATATGAATCAATTAGCATGTTCTTGTGGAATTAACACAATCTGATGTGAAGTTTAATAAATGATTCATAGAATTGTACAGAATATGTGTAAACAATGTAACACACTTATATAGGGCTCAATAGTGACGTGAGCCATTGGCACATTAAATGTATTTTGAATGTTAATAGGCCAGTGATTATAGTGGAAATAGATGTATTAATATAGTCTAGTGAATGTCTCAATGTTCAAAAAGGTAATGACTTTAGCGAAATACTAAATGCTAACAATATGGTTCATTTATTATTTTAGCCTAAGTCGTAAGCCGAATTCTACAGCATGTTTAAATGTTCTCAATTCTGAAACTAATGCTTAGATTCTCATGCAAGCATGTTATTTGTTTCACGTTTTGCATTGCAGTTGGACAAATGCCTTGTAAGTGAAGAGTAGGGGTATTGTTTTAGTAAATAGATGAAGAATGAAGAAGTTACAGTTAGCTCAGCCTGGCCAAAATAAGGTGAAAGGAGGTACATTCACAGGGGAGAAGGAAAAGAGGCCAAGGATGAATTGTTGCTGAGGGGCGTACATGGAGAAGGTTGTGAAAGGAATCCACATCATTGAAACTTTCTGAGCCTACGTGTGAATAAAGCATTATGGGACATTTGCTGAAAACAATTTTGAATATATGATGTATTGAAGAGAGGTACAGATGCCCATTTCAATCTTGCCTTTCCGACAAAGCACCTGAGAGATAGCTTGCTATTTTCCTAATTGTGGCTTTATGCTGCTTGACCCATCGAATGTTGGAGTGACTTCTTAGGATGGCTTCAACAGCTGACACTGTTCCTTTTTTTCACCATTTGCTTAATTGCTAAATTAAGGATGCCACTTTCAGAGTTAGAGGAGGTATAGATAGAACTTAATGCGTTTCATCAACAAAGTGCCAATGCAAGGGAACCTTAACTTTTGCTTTCTGATTACATGCATATTAGTCTTAATACTTTCTGTTCTTTTCTTGCTGCATCAACAGAATCTCTTTAGAAATTTTAGATTTCTTCTGTTTCCTCTGGATTTTTATACTGTAATGCTGAGATATGTATATGTCCAACTATTGTTGAATATGTAATAAATTTGACTAACCTTCATTTGGTTGTCGACCTGAGTTATTGTGTAGCCACATTAGGTTATACTGTATGCAAAGATTTCCGAAATGTTGCGAAATTTTGCACCCTTTAACACTTTCATGCTGCTAAAAAGAACCATTGACATTGGGGGTGTACTGAACAAATGGGCCAGGCCCTTTCACAGGACAGCATAACAATGTTGATAAGTGGTAAAATGATCATCTCCAATCAGTGATAGCGATATTACTACTGTATTGTCACTGATACAAAGACACATCAACTGATTCCAATGTGAACTTCTTTATCAGCTGTGTATGTCATCATGGTGATGGCTGAACATATGGAATCTTGGTAAAATAACATGATGGGAAGCCTGAGCTACTGCAACACAATAGAGATTTTGATAGGTGCTCCACAGACTGCATGCACCAGAATTTTACCAGTACCACTCCATCTGAATTTCTGTACACAGGTGAAAAGTTTCCTATGGCTAGCAACTGTCAGGATTTCTTTTTCCACTTGAGAATATGCAATATCAGGCTTTGTCAAACTGTGAAAGGCATAAACAATGATGTTAGCCTGTGCTGTAGGATCATCAGGAAAAAACCTTATTAGCTTTGATTCTCCATGTGTTGCCTATAGCCTTTGCTATTGCTGGAATCAACATTCTACTAGCCTGACTGGAGTTCTATTCAGTCGGAAAGTTTTGTTTTCCAATGATTCACAGCTTTCCCTGCTAACTGCCCCAAACAAGTAACACTCAACCCCTTCAGTCCAAAAGTTACACATGCGACCTGAGGCATGCCTTAAAGATCATCCCTCTTACTAGATCTCCAACAACTTCATGACTCTACCCGCAGCATTCCTCAAAAGCTATATCATTTACCAGATGTATGTCCAGAACAACAAAATATCATCTCAATCCCTGGAGAATTAGAAAACAGAAAAAATGGCATGCCTACCCCAACACGCACAAATATTGATGACGACCATTTTGCTCTGCTTCAAAAGCCCTAAAACTGAGATCTTGCTTGTTAGCCTTAAAAAACAGAGACTCTCAACACAATAAGTCCTCTGTCTCTAGGTTCTTCCCTGTTTCATTAAAAATTCAGGCGGGTGTGTGGCCTGGCCGAGCATAGAGTAGAACGTAGTCTTCCTGAGCTCCACCCCACCTCGGCTCTCAGCTTTGATACAGCATTCAAATATGGTGCTACTTATTACACCAGAAGCCCCCAAAAACCTGTAAGCATGACTGCCACAGCCTCAACCGAGACAATGAGCTTGAGTCATGGCTCTGACTCTGTTTTCGCCTCCTCCTTCATGAGTCATCGGGCCCAGCCTCTATCTTGGAGGCACTACCAGCCTGTTGTATGCAGTGGCAGTGGATTTGGGCCTCTCACCTCCCTGAGCGAAGACAGCTGGCGCGCTGGGGGTGAAAGTTCGGCAGCACCACTACTCCCTTTGAATGTCGACATGTGCAGGGAGCGGGAAGTGGGACCTGCTTACAAGTGAGCTACACACAAAATCGGGGTATTAATCCCTGGGGGATCATAAAGAAGTATTATACCATTGAGATGGGATGCCCTCCTTCCTGGATGGTCCAGTGGAAGAACTCTCTGGAACAAGGGGGGTCTCAGAAGACAACAACCTACCACTGCCATGTCAGCACCCCCCCCCCCTCCCCACCCAGTGGAACTGTGGACACTACCTGCAAGGTTCCAAGGTCTCCACCGGGTGCTGCCATACCTCTGCCCAACCTCAAAACGTGGCCCTACCAGTTCTAACTAGCGAGTGCGGTCAGTTGGGTACCTATCTCGTGGGTTGCCCTCCTTGAAACATTGCGGACCTCTCCTAAGAATTGGGTCACTTTGAAAACATGGCTTTGAATACCCTCACCACACCCCTTCGGTAAGCAGATACTGCCCTTGCAACAGAATTCCTTCTTGAGAGATATTCCCCCGTAAAAGTGTGCCCTATTGCTGTAATTTAACCGGGCAGCCCCTTCATGACAAACGATAGCAACCACAAACAGGAGAGAGGTTTCTGAAACCTTCTCAAGAGTACCCACTGTGGATGGGAAGGACTTCATAGCCCATATAACCTCTACCTGTTCATCCTTGCAATGTACCCACCATTCTGAGCCCCTATAACAGAGGCAATAGCTTTCTTGAGTTTATTGCTCATCTCCTTGCCACAAAATGCGGGGTTGGTAGCCCCCATTGCTCTCGCGCCCCACGTGACAGAGAAGAGACAGGGGAACAGAGGACATAATTCACATATGGTACCACTTCGGGAGACTGGATAATAGGGCTGCTTCATCAACTTTGCCACATTTTTACAACTGCAATACCACTCACACACCAAGGACTGCATCCGGGGCTTGAACCTCAGCAGTTGCCCAAATAGAGAGGGCACCAATCTCTATCTGAATGAAGGACAAGGGGCATGGGCCCATAGCACTGTTTTGAGTCAAGAGAATATCTCATCTTCAACCACATCGGACACATCTCTCTGGGCTTGGTGTGGCGACTCCTCACAGACTCAATCAACGCCGCTGGGTCAGAACAGATTTCCATGGACCCTAACATTGTCCTACAATATGGCCAAGGGCAAGCCCCAAAAAGAGGTCAACAATATGTGGCACCAATCTAGGGGCAAAATATGATGAGTGTAAAAAGAGACAGGTCCTCTAATCAGGCCACAGCCGACATTATATCCCAACTTCTGAAACTGAAACAGGAACCCTCCAAAAGGCAGGTCTCCTGAGGGTCGCACCTCTTGTGCGGACTAAAACTACCATCCAGCTTCTCCATGGATAAAGTGTTCTGGTTTGGTCCTCTTGGCCAGTTTGTTTTTTATACCCCTTTGTATTTGTCCCCCTCCTATCCTCTCATACCCCTTGCTGGACCTTCCAGGAGGGTGGGTGGAGGGCTTGGTTGACATGCAACTTGATGCACCTGTTGGAGGGGTCTTCACTGCTAACAATAGCATCCCAATCCATCAACTCTGGGAGCAAGCCACAATCATTCAAACTGCTCTCATTGAATATTCAGGGCTTAAATTCACCAAACAAATCACCAATGGTTTATAGATATTTACTCCTACACAACTGCAATATTATTTTCTTACAAGAAACACACTTACTTACTAAGGAGCACCATCCTTTGTGTCACCTCAAGAACCCTCGTTAATACTGGGCATCCCATTAAAAAAGATGGCAGGGGTTGCAATTCTGTTCAAATATCTTATAAGACAGGAACACCTATCTGTCATGAGAGACCCTTATTGGCACTATCATGCTGAAAATTCAAAAGGAGAATTCTCCACTCACAATGTTTAAATAGAAACTCCAAGATGACCACAGGAATATTATTGTAGGGAGAGACTTTAATCTGGTATGGTATCCCAACAAAGATAGGAAAATGAATACCTATGAGCGGATGGGGACTTGTCTGCACTCAAAAATGAAATCACCAACATCGGATGATCAATGCCTGGCAATACCTTCACCCTGAGCTTACACACTATTCTTTCTTCTCCCACATTCACTCGACTTATTCACGCATAGAGTACATGTTTATTACGCATTATCGCTTCATCATATTAGATTTGACCTCACTTTCAGACATCTCTATCTCAGACCATGCTGACATGGAAATTACCTGGAAAGACAAGCTATCCATCTCTAGGGGTCCGCATCTGTGGTGACTAAATCCAAAAATCGTAAGAGATCCAGTTAACAGGTTAACTATTCTAGACCATCAACACATATTTCTCCCTTAATGCTAAAGCACTCACACATTATGGAATGCTTTCAAAGCCACCACCAGTGGCACCTTTATTATACTTGACATTGATAGGACCAGGGAAGTTTGTCTTTTGGTGCAAAACTCACCACTGAGATAAAGGCCTTAGAAACAATGGATAAACTAAACACCTCCAAACACAATCACATGGACTGGTATTTTGCGGGGGCAATAAAAATCATAAACAATCAATTGTGTGGAGAGCTTGTTACTTTCCATGGTCAACGCTTTGATGACAAAGGAAACAAGTTGGATACTTTACTAGCAAACTAAATCAGACGTCACAGGACTAAATCACATATTCCCCAAGTTAAGTCACAGTAAGGCTCCTGGGCTACCAAAGAAAAAGATAAACAAGATGTTTGTCACAACTTCTATCAATCATTATATAATAAAATGCCTGAAAACCCAGCAAATACACAAAAATATTTGCACACAGGTAATTGGCCACCTATCACCCTTCACTATAGAGAATTACTTTAAGCTCCCATAGAACCTGCCAGACTGAGATTGGAGGTTAAGTTAAGGCCCAGTGGCAAGTCTCCTGTGTCTGCTGGCTTTACTCTAGAGTTCTACAAAAACGTGCTTTCCTCCCTACAAGACTACATGATTTACTTTTCAACTCATTCACCCAGAGTCCTAGCCGTAAACCCTCAATCTGTGAAGCAAAGGTTGCCCTCATCCCTAAACAGTGCAAAGATCCATTTGATTGCTCATCCTATTACCTGATTGCACTCTTGAATGTAGATGCAAAACTGTATGCAAAAATTCTAGCGATGTGGCTGGACTCCCTCCTTCCTAGGTTGATTAACCTCGACCAGGTTGGCTTCATTCGCAATCGGCAAGGCAATGATAATATTCGTCGCCCTGCTCATCTATTTCGGAAAGTGAGCAGGCATGATTTATCAGCTGTCCTGGTATCCCTTGATGCAGGGAAACCATTTAATCTGGTAATCTGGTTCCTACAGACGATCCAATTAGGCCCCATCAAGATGGATAGAATCATGGTAGCGTATACCTTTCTCTCTGTAGTAATTAGCATAACACACAAACCCTGTTAAACTTGCTAGAAGAACTAGACAGGGGTACCCCCTCAGCATTTTTGGTTAGTGGTGAAACGGCTAGGTATACGGATCAGGCAAACCTTAATGGTATTTGGTACCCTATTGAGGGGTAATCACAATCACAAGCTTAACCTATTCACCGATGACATTCTCCTTACATTGACCTATCCTTCTGGATCCCTACCATCCCTGATCATGGAGATAGATTAGTTTGAATTGGCCTCAGGTTTAAAAAATTAACAAAGAGAAATCCCATACCCTCAATTTAACGAAGCCCCCAGGGGACTTCTCTTCAAACCCTAGTTCACCACCAGTGGGCAAACACCTCAATCCGCTACTTGGGTCTCAACCTCACAAGCCTACAACTTATGTCTTTTTGACATTTTTCTTAGGACTCAGGACTGAGTCCCGAGTCCTATGATGGCTGCCGCAACATTGTTGTTGATGATCCTCAGTGGTGTGATATATGCAAAGTTTCTGAGCATTAATTACTCAAAAACTTCTGAACGGAATTACAGTAAATCACAATTGGCACTTGTGCTGGACCGAGATCTAGCTTTATGCCAGAACTGGTGTAAATACATTCTGCGGTTTTGGCTATTGCTAAGCGTAAAGTTGCTATGACAAAATGAATGGGACAAAAGTGTTTTGGGACACCCCCTTTTTCTCAACCCCTTCTTGATAGATAACCCAAAAAAACTTTTCCTGTGCAAACTAGTTAAAAAGTAGCACTCTTTTGAAAAGCTTCGTGGGGATTCCTCAAATGGCGGCAAAGTTATTAGCAACAATAAAAGGCATTTCCTATGGAAACAAGATCCTAACTATAAGTACCTCATGACAACCGCCACTGGGCAATATGTATATTTTCTGAAGATGTGTCAAACGGGGCCAAAATTATTAGCAAATAAAAAAATGCTTTTCTTATGGAAATGTGATCCTAACTACACAGTGGCGACTGCCCCGGGTGGAACCAATGCACCCAGCAAAATAAATGTTGAGATGGCAACAGAAGTGTGAGAAGACAAGATTCTGTCTGGAGCTGGCTGGGGTCACAGGGGGCTTGGGGCTCCTCCCGCGGCACCCAACTACTCCCCAAGCTGTGGGTGCCCTGGGTGGGATGAGAGCATCCACATTATGAATAATAAAACAAAACAGGAAAAAGAGTTACCGCCTCGCTGCACTCCAATGAATCCCAAAATGGTCTGCCAGGACTTTCTTTTAAGCATTTTAGTTATCGTGGTGCTGCACGGAGAGCACCACCAACTTTAGATGTAAATGTTGTGGGAGGCTGCAGGGAGTGCAACAGCTCTACAGGAATTTGTTACACTATGGCTCCTGTGTCACTGAATTCATGGATCCTGGAGAGGGTTTGCATTATGTTCAATCACTTTTAGGCCTGGAACATTTGTTCTTTGGTTCTGGAGTTCAGGGAACCCAAGTGCTTGGTGCTATGGCTATAATGTGTGGCTTGGAAATTGAAAATAAAGACTAACAAATATTGGTGATTATTTTGAATGCAAAAACTTTATTGACAATTTAATTGAGAAATCTTTAAATGTTCATGTTGATAAAGAATATATTTTAATAAGGTTATTAATGTAATGGGTTTCAATAATGGGTCGTAACATGTGGTACGGTTGGTATTAATGTAGTGACCTTTTTTACAAAGCCAGTAGGCCTGTGTTATATATTGATTTGGTGACGCCTTGACAAAGCAAGTAGGACAGCCTTACATAAAATGATGCCCCTTTATATTGTGATGTTGTATCTGACATAGATTGGGGTGTTGGCATAGTTTAGTATCGGAATGTAATCATACTTTACGTAAAAAAATACCCTAGTAAATCACTGAAAAAAATCTAAGTTTAAAGTGCTATAGTTAGGTATGATAACAATATCTTACTTTACTTTATATTGAAGTTGAAAATTCCCTAAAAAATAATTATTAAACTGACGTTTATTTAGGTGAACATGTCAGTTAAAATGACATCAATTATGTAATTTGAGATGTCATTAGTAATTTCACCAATTATATCATTAAACATGTCATGAGTAATGCAATAAGTGAGGTCATAAGCAGTGCATGGAGGAGTAACAAGTTATAGTTAACTCGGTAAACTATGACTGTTGAATTTCTGTGTTTTTGATTTTAAAATGTTACATTTTAGCTGACATTTTCACCTAACTATAACATCACTATAATCTTTGCTTTTTTCATTGTGTATATATTCGCAGGTGTGATGTATCGCCAAACTAGAGGGACTGCTATGGGAACGTGCTTCACCCCCAGCTACGTGAATTTATTTGTGGGCTGGTGGGAGAAGCACGTGGCCTGGGGAGGGACCAATGAGAAGTGGTTGGATCATATAATGATCTGGACTAGATACATTGATGATCTGTTTGTCATTTGGCGAGGTGACAGAACCTCGGCTGAGGAGTATCTCGCAGCGCTAAATGACAACAGTCTCCATCTAAGATTCACGAATACTATCAGTGACAAGTCCGTCCACTATCTCGATCTGGAAGTCTTCATAGTAGGTAATTCCCAACAAACAAAACTCTATCGGAAACCCACAGCGGGTAATACCATTTTACATGCGGCCAGTCATCATCGTAGGAGCATGATAAAAAACATTCCCTTTGGTGAGCTGCTCCGCCTCAAGAGGAATTGCTCAAATAGAAGCGATTTTTCTGAAGCGAAAGAGGCGGCTATAACACGTTTCCGGGATAGAGGGTACTCGAAAGCATCTTTGATAGATGCATTGAGTAGAGTAGATCAGAAAGACAAGGGATCTCCTAAAGAATAAAACAAAGATCACTGAGTATGAAACAGAGACTAGAATGATCACCACCTACAACATGAGGTCTAACGAACTGGTCCACATTCTGAATAAAAACTGGCATATCCTCAAAACGGATATAGTCCTGAAAAATAGATTACCCCCGAAACCATCTATAACCTCTAGACGTTGCCAGTCCCTCAGCAATCACCTAACCAGCAGTCATTTTGAGGACACCCTCAAATCATCTAAAATGAAAGTTATCCCTGGCTTTTTTCCTTGCATGCATTGCAAAGCCTGCAAATACAGTAAAAAACTTACAAAGTACGAAGGAAGACCCAATGACCCATGACCCACCAGGACAATTAACAAATTCCTGAATTGCAATTCAGAATTTGTTGTTTATTGCCTGGTCTGTCCTTGCTCCAAGAGGTACATCGGGAGTACCATTAACCCGGCAAAAAAGCGGATCTTGGAGCACATGCGTGCCATAACAAATAGAGACAAGAACTACCCGGAGGCACGCCACTTCGAAATCCATCATAAAAGTAATAGGGACCTTTTGAGCTTTTTTCTCATTGACCAGCTAGAGAAAAAAGAACGAGGTGGTGATAAAATTTGATCTCTGAGGGCACTAGAATCCAAATACATAATTGACCTCCAGACGATGCAGCCTAGGGGGTTGAATAATGATGAGGAGCTTTGGGTACACCTCGAATAAACTGTATGGCATGATTACTGCAAAATAGGGTCCACTTGACACAGTTGAAACAACGAATGGTAACCAAGAAGTAAGAAATAAACAGACAAAATAGTACTGACAATCCTTCTATATCTCTCCCTGCTATCTAGCACTGTTGAACCTAACACATAAGATCATATCAATATCTTTGCCCATACAGGGCAAGACCAACAAAACACAAACGAAAGGGATATAAGGAACTCTTGGAATACAAAAAGATAATGACAACAACAACCACAATTACACATATAGTGCAGAATAAGTTTCGGCATGTTATAATCCAAGTAATGTGGGAACTGGGATAAAGTTTTGATATTGTATTGGAGAAACTCTTAATTGGGTTGTTAAAAACGAGATTGGTATTTATGATAAAATTGCTACATCACCCAATCATGATTAAAACCACATTGGGATTTCATGACACAAATAACACTCATGAATTGCGATTGAAAAGATGGTTTTTTATATCCCAACACGAAACAGACTATTATTGTTATTTTTTTAGTTCCCTTTTTTCTGCAATAATTAATGGATTAACATGCGCTTTCTAAATATCATATCATGATTGAATGTGGTTGTTGAGAAACATGTTTTTAAATTGCACAAGCACTTTACCAACACCAATCTCCACGTATTACTATCGGAATGTTTCCTTTTGCCAATGTTTTTGTTACGAAATTCATTGTAAGATGGCTGCCACTGAAATCGAGGCGCATTAGTCCTTTTTCTATTTTTGAGAGAGGTGGAGATAAAATGGTGTAACTTTCTATGCACGGGTTGACACTGAAGAAGCCTTATTAGTGAAACGCGTCTGTTGTCTTGGGGGCAGGGGGGTCTGCCAATAAATCTTTTCTAAAATCCACAGCTCAAAAGTGCCGTCTGTCTTCGTTTTATACAACGAGTACGTTCGAGAAATTAATTGCGGCTCACCACCGCTAGACGTAAGCACCCGGGACGTGGTTGGAGCAACGGCAGTGACGGTGCTGTTTGATAAGTTAATGTGGCCGTTTGCCCCGAGGTTTGGAAGAGGACCGCAATAGGCATCCAGATTGTGGAGCCGGGAGCGAGGATTCATGGAGGAGAAACATGCCTGCAGCCTGCCGAAGTTGTGAGGTCGCGGGACGCCGGACGGCTGTTACGGACTTCCGACGCGGGTAAGTGCCGCTCGCACGAGTACCCTGAATCTCAAAAGTGTATTATTATCACACCTCAGTCCCGTTTATTGAGCGTACTGTGGCAGACCCCCACTACACTGCAGTTGTACCCCCGAAAAGCGTGTGATATATACAGCGCGAAGCGAGTGTGCATCTTATTCCCTTTGTTATTATGTCCAACACAGCTGATAGAGAGAGAGAAGCTGATGATGTCTTTAGGAGTCTGAATACTGTGGCAAAGAGAACGGAAGCCACTGCGGCCCCACAACTACCAATTAGTAACTTACAATTGCTTTTCCAACAATTAGAAAAAAAACAAGAGCGAGAGATAGGGAAGTGGCGGGAAGCCACATCGCTGCAACGCTATGTGGACTGCAATCGAGTACCGAGGGGCCTGCGCATATTCACCATACCCTCATACGAGAATCCAGATCCACAACTCTTAATAGACTGGGCAGCCTACACTGCAGATTCCAGTAAAGGGATGTTGCACATGCTAATAAAGTATGCGTGGAGCGACAGAGACAAAGCTCTCGCGGAAATCCAGAAATTGGAGGATAACATCATAAAAGACAAAGACACCAAAACTGCTGAGGATTTACGCACATCAATGCTAAAGAGACTAAAAGAATATGAAAACGGGATAAAAAAGAGAAAACAAACAAAATTCCAAAGAGATGAGCAAGACTATCTAACTGGTCGCATTCTCACCTTTGCGAAAAAATTTGACGCAACAAGAAAAAGGCTCGCACAAGGGGGGCAAACTGCCTCTGAAGTAGTTACATCAGAATCAGAAGCATCCGTCTCAGAAGACGAGTCAGCTAGGAACAACAGAAATGGGAAAAGGGATACTGTGAACACCGCCACAGTTGCTTTTTTAGACGAATTTCAGGTCCTCAAAGAGACCCGCCAACGACCCCAACCCCAGAAGCCAACAAAAACATTCAAGAAAAAAGGAGGAAAAACAGGCGGGGTAGGAGGGGATGACCAGGCGGCAACCCCTATGACAACTCGCAGCTGGGGCAAGAGAGGGAGATGGTGAGACATGAAGAAAAAACCATAGTCAATCTCTCAGATAGAAAGCTGACGGAACATGAGGAAGCAGTTTTAAAGAGAGGTATGACCTTCTGTCCCACGGCTAAATTCGATCCCATACAAACCTGTATTGACATCTTCAAATTTGTGCGTAAGCTAAAATTACAAAAGATTTTTGCGTCAAAACCCATAACAACAAATCCACCTATTCCGGATAATATGGAAGAACCGGTGAACAGTCTCCACAGACAATGACCTGCCTCTGTTGATCACCACACACTCTTTGGCAGGACCGGATGAATTACCCAGCTCAATAGAAATCTTGAGAAAAGAAGAAATAACACAAAAAAGAGATCCGAGCAATCTCAAACGTAAATCAAGATTTCTACCTCACGTCACGCATGATGCAATCGACGTATTTAATGATGCAATCCTACAGGATCTGGAGAAAATGACTATCAAAAACGTGGAATTGACTAGAAAGAACTCAAACATTTCACGCATGGAATGGCAAGCTATTACATCATTGAAAGAGGACAATTCAATTGAGATCAAACCCTCGGACAAGGGGGGGAATATTGTTATTTTCAGCAAAAGTAAATACAAAAAGGAGGCCCTAAGACAGTTACAAGACAGGGATTGTTATACTATCATCAACAAAAAGGACTTTGAAAAATGCACCACAGACTATCATGTACTATTGAAAGGGTGGAGGGACGAAGGGATGCTCAATAAAGATGAATTTGAATAGCTATATTGTGAGCACCCAATAATTCCCACATTCTATCACCTACCCAAGGTGCACAAAGACATCCACAATCGACCGGGGAGACCTATTGCCTCCTCAATAGGTAGCCTCCTTGAAGCAACATCCAGGTTTATTGACAACTACCTGTCCCCCTTTGTCAAAGATCTACCCTCTTTCGTTAGGGACACCCAAGACTTCCTAAGGTTGATAGACGGCATCAGGTGGGAATCAAACATGTGCTGATTACCCTGGATGTCGCTAATCTACACACCTGCATTGGACATCAACAGGGATTGTCAGCAGTCAAATGGTTTCTTGGGAAGAAGAACATGCAGTATCACCAACATAACCACATGCTTCTCCAAATGACAGAATTCTGCTTATATAATAACATCTTTTTATTTGCAGGGGTGATGTATCGCCAAACTAGAGGGACTGCTATGGGAACGTGCTTCGCCCCCAGCTACGCGAATTTATTCGTGGGCTGGTGGGAGAAGCACGTGGCCTGGGGAGGGACCAATGAGAAGTGGTTGGATCATATAATGATCTGGACTAGATACATTGATGATCTGTTTGTCATTTGGCGAGGTGACAACCTCGGCTGAGGAGTATGTCGCAGCGCTAAATGACAACAGTCTCAATCTAAGATTCACGAATACCATCAGTGACAAGTCCGTCCACTATCTCGATCTGGAAGTCTTCATAGTAGGTAATTCCCTACAAACAAAACTCTATCGGAAACCCACAACGGGTAATACCGTTTTACATGCGGCCAGTCATCATCCTAGGAGCATGATAAAAAACATTCCCTTTGGTGAGCTGCTCCGCCTCAAGAGGAATTGCTCAGATAGAAGCGATTTTTCTGAAGCGAAAGAGGCGGCTATAACACGTTTCCGAGGTAGAGGGTACTCGAAAGCATCTTTGATAGATGCATCGAGTAGAGTAGATCAGAAAGACAGAAGGGATCTCCTAAAGAATAAAACAAAGATCACTGAGTCTGAAACAGAGACTAGAATGATCACCACCTACAACATGAGGTCTAACGAACTGGTCCGCATTCTGAATAAAAACTGGCATATCCTCAAAACGGATATAGTCCTGAAAAATAGATTACCCCTGAAACCATCTGTAACCTATAGACGTTGCCAGTCCCTCAGCGATCACCTAACCAGCAGTCATTTTGAGGACCCCCTCAAATCATCTAAAATGAAAGTTATCCCTGGCTTTTTTCCTTGCATGCATTGCAAAGCCTGCAAATACAGTAAAAAACGTATAAAGTACGACGGAAGACCCAATGACCCACGACCCACCAGGACAATTAACAAATTCCTGAATTGCAATTCAGAATTTGTTGTTTATTGCCTGGTCTGCCCTTGCTCCAAGAGGTACATCGGGAGTACCATTAACTCGGCAAAAAAGCGGATCTAGGAGCACATGCGTGCCATAACAAATAGAGACAAGAACTACCCGGTGGCACGCCACTTCGAAATCCATCATAAAAGTAATAGGGACCTATTGAGCTTTTTTCTCATTGACCAGCTAAAGAACAAAGAACGAGGTGGTGATAAAATTAGATCTCTGAGGGCACTAGAATCCAAATACATCATTGACCTCCAGACGATGCAGCCTAGGGGGTTGAATAATGATGAGGAGCTTTGGGTACACCTCGAATAAACTGTATGGCATGATTACTGCAAAATAGGGTCCACTTGACACAGTTGAAACAACGAATGGTAACAAAGAAGTAAGAAATAAACAGACAAAATAATACTGACAATCCTTCTATATCGGATTCCGCAAATTTCATGGCACGGAAACAGCGCTCATTAAAGCAGCGGATGACATCCGATTAATCAGAGACCAAGGTGGCACAGCACTATTGGTGCTCTTAGATTTATCGGCCGCTTTTGACACGGTTGACCATAAGATCCTGGTCAACCGTGTCGAAAAGATGGGCGTGCAAGGCCTGGCAAAAGATCTGCTGGCATCTTTTTTAGCAGAGAGAACCCAGGCAGTCATACTGGGCCAGTTTGAATCCGCTGAGCTATCACTGCCATGTGGGGTACCTCAAGGTTCATCCCTGAGTCCGACACTATTTAATATATACGTGTCGGACCTTGCCAACACCATCAAAGCGCACGGGATGAACCTTACCTCATATGCGGATGATACACAGCTGATACTGGCTGTCAGAAATGATGGGGAAACAGTGGCAGAAAATTTCAAGACAGGAATGCTGGCCATTGGAAAATGGATGTCAGCAAACTGTCTGAAATTAAATTCCGACAAAACCGAGGTGGTCACTTTTGGCCACCTCAGCCCTAGCTGGTCCCCAACCTGGTGGCCATCATCTTTTGGAGTAGCGCCCAAACCAGTCACGAAAGTGAGAAATTTAGGAGTCATATTTGATGACAACCTTAATTTCATGGCCCACGCCAATCAGACAGCCTCCACGGCTTTTTACAAGCTACGCCTGGTGAGGAAGATTCTCCCTTTTCTTCCAACAAATGTGGGAAAGACACTGATTAGCGCTTTGGTCCTATCAGCACTGGACTACTGCAATGGACTGTTTGCAAACGCCCAAGTTAGGATAATTAAGAAAATGCAAACAGTCCAAAATGCAGCAGCCAGACTTCTCCTTAACATTCCTAAATTCAAACCTATAGCAGAGTCATTGAGGAGTCTTCACTGGCTTCCGGTCAGGAACCGAATTAAATTCAAGACTTTATGTCTCGTCTATAAGGCACTTCACCGTCAAGCGCCGCAATTTCTGTGTGATCACCTGGTTCCATATACCCCCTCTCGAACGCTACGATCTGCAGGACAGAATGACCTAGTAGTGCCACGGACTAGGCTGGTCAACTGGGGAGACAGACGTTTCCTAGTTGCCGCCCCAAGATTGTGGAATACTCTTCCACAACCGATAAGATCAAGTCCAAACCTAATGTGTTTTAGGAAGAAATTGAAAACCTGGCTTTTCAACCTCTGAAAACTTTTCCAAGCTCCTATAGGAGGGTAACACAGTATAGCGCCGAGATGCCTGCGGGTAATTGTTCGCGCTCAATAAATGCTAAAAAATAAATAAATAAATAAATATCTCTCCCTGCTATCTAGCACTGTTGAACCTAACACATAAGATCATATCAATATCTTTGCCCATACAGGGCAAGACCAACAAAACACGAACGAAAGGGATATAAGGAACTCTTAGAATACAAAAAGATAATGACAACAACAACCACAATTACACATATAGTGCAGAATAAGTTTCGGCATGTTATAATCCAAGTAATGTGGGAACTGGGATAAAGTTTTGATATTGTGTTGGAGAAACTGTTAATTGGGTTGTTAAAAACGAGATTGGTATTTATGATAAAATTGCTACATCACCCAATCATGATTAAAACCACATTGGGATTTCATGACACAAATAACACTCATGAATTGCGATTCAAAAGATGTTTTTTTATATCCCAACACGAAACAGACTATTATTGTTATTTTTTTAGTTCCCTTTTTTCTGCAATAATTAATGGATTAACATGCGCTTTCTAAATATCATATCATGATTGAATGTGGTTGTTGAGAAACATGTTTTTTAAATTGCACAAGCACTTTACTAACACCAATCTCCACGTATTACTATCGGAATGTTTCCTTTTGCCAATGTTTTTGTTACGAAACACATTGTAAGATGACTGCCACTGAAATCGAGGCGCATTAGTCCTCTTTCTATTTTTGAGAGAGGTGGAGATAAAATGGTGTAACTTTCTATGCACGGGTTGACACTGAAGAAGCCTAATTGGTGAAACGCGTCTGTTGTCTTGGGGGTAGGGGGGTCTGCCAATAAATCTTTTCTAAAATCCACAGCTCAAGAGTGCCGTCTGTCTTCGTTTTATACGAGTACGTTCGAGAAACATATATATATATTCACTGAGAAAACCATAGGTTTAACACACGTTATAGTTAGGAATTAGCATTGAAAAAACCTTACTAATTTACTGAAAAAACCATAGGTTTCACACCAGTTATAGTTAGCTGGACATTTCACTCATACAAAACCATTGAAATTCCCACGTTATAGTTAGTTGTACTCACTATAACTCGCGCGCCCGCAATCCACTGCTGATGAAGTCACATATTGCATCACTCATGACATGGTCAGTGACATCACTCATGACATCACTGATGACATCTCAAATGACATCACTGATGACATCATCCTTCTGAAAGAGTAGCAGACCTCTCACCCTAATATTATCTTTGATACACACATTCAAAAATGGAAACTACAATTTTCAAACAAAATGGAGATACCAATACCAATTATGACAACCTATTAGGTAATTCCAACATCTACATACACATCCACTCATTCAAAAACAGTCCTATATAGTCACTTATACATGTACTCACTCATCATATGTCCCTGGGGGGCAACTAGCACACCAGGAGCCTCCAGTATAAGCCAGTGGGCTTCATTGCAGAGAGGTTTAATGAGGCCACACCCTTTTTTACACCTCTCTGGAACGCAGCCCCCGGGCGTGTTTGCAGAGGGGGAACTAATTCCCCTTGCATACTGGGGGTCCCTGGGGGGCAACTAACCCACCAGGAGCCTCCAGTATGCGCCAGGGGACTGCTTTTCTTTGCCCAGGAGGGCGGCAGTCCCCGGGGCAGTGTGGGGGGGATTGGGCACCCCCCACACTTCTTTATAACTATGCCCCCGCGATTTGGTTCCCCTTGGGGTAATTTTTAAATAAACATACTGTTTTTAAAAAAAAACATTTTTGGCCTTGGGGGTCCTTGTGGGACCCCCTGAGCAGGCCTAGGGGGTCAGAGTGCTTCTACCCTGCCCCCTTTTTTTCTACACATTTGTTTTTCTGCTTTCTTGTGGTCTACCTAGCACAAGATGAATGCCAACACTTCCTGGTTAAAAGTGTTGACAGCCAATGAGCATGCTGCTTTCCTGTGAAAGGCATGCTGATTGGCTGCCACTGTCTGTCAACACTCCAAACCAGGAAGTGTTGGCAGCCATCATTTGCTTCAGTAGAACCAAGGCACAAGAAAGCAGTGAAACAAAGTTGCAAAACACGCAAAGGGGGCAGGGTAGAAGCACCCTGACCCCCTAGGCCTGCTCAGGGGGTCCCACAAGGACCGCCCAGGCCCAAGAATTATTTTTTTTTTTAAATCGCGGGGTTCGCGCACCATACGCGTACCGTACGAGTACCGTACAAGTACAGTGCGCGCACGCCGTGATTTTTCAAAAAAAGAAAATTTTGTTTTTGGGCCTAGGGGGGTCTTTGTGCAGGCCTAGGGGGTCAGGGTGCTTCTACCCTGCCCCCTTTTTGAGTTCTACTCGTTTGTTTTTCTGCTTTCCTGTGCCTCAGTCTACCGAGGCACAAGATGGCTGCCAACAATTTCTGTTTTGGAGTGTTGACAGACAGTGGCAGCCAATCAGCATGCAGCTCGTACTCAGGAAGGTACAGAGTACAGTAAGCTTACAGTGCACGCACGGTGCAATGCCCATAGATAGATATATATTTTTCAAATTCGATTTTCTCAAAAACTACTGGAGGGATTTACACCATTTAAACAAAAGGGCGATCTGCGAATCAGACTCTACCATTTTGCCAAATTTCTTGTAATTCCGTTCAGCCGTTCGGGCTGTAGCCGTGTCTAATCATCCTATAGAAAATTGCATGGGGAAAACACGTTTTGGGACCCCCCTTTTTTATCGGCCCCCGCTTGACAAATCCCCCCGAGACTTTCAGGGAAGGAGCGGAGCGTAACGGGCCAACATTTTGGAAAATTACTTGCAAATTCCCTAATCGACGCCAAAGTTATTCCAAATAGAATGTTGTGGATTTCCTATGGAACTAGGTCCTAACTATAACTACCTACTGGCGACTCAAATGTCCCTGTGAAAAATATTATGTGGGGAGCACAATTAACAAACTAAAGTTGCGTATTCTCCAACATCTACGGGCCATAAAAAACAAGGATCCAAACTATCCTACGGCGAAACATTTTAATGAACATCACCAAGGAGATTGCTCTCAATTAACATATTCTGGAATCAGACTTGTGAAAAAATCTGAAAGAGGGGGGATCTAACCTTGAAATTGCGGAGAATGGAAAGCTGAATGATCCTTGGAATGGGCACAGAATACCCACATGGACACAATCTGGATGGCGAACTACATGTACACCTCTAAATAACTGGACAATGTAAATAAAATAAAACAAACATCAATCAGAATCTGGATATTCACCTCTGTGTAAATAAGACGTAAATAATGTAATGAAAGTGAAACCTTCTCAAATTGTGAAATCGAACTCCATCGTCATGAAAACAGTATCATATGTACATAAAGCAAGAAAGAAACACAGAAAAAAACAAAGACAGGGACCAATAAGGGAGGATGGAGGATATGAATTTAAACTGTACATAAGGGAAAATGAATGTAAATATGAAATACAACTGAGGCTCTAACAGGAACCATCAAGGGATATGATATAGTACTTTACAGACACATCACCTTGAAATGAGCAAAAGAAGAAGGAGTCACCTTATAAAGACTAAAATGAACACATGAATGAATTTCAGTGACTGTTCAAATCCTGTTCAGGAACCAGTCCTTTTTGCTCTGTTCCTCTGCTCTAGACCCCTCCTTTCTTTCTTTCTCACTTCCCTTTTCTCTTAAAAAATGTACAGTTTTTGATACACACTTCCATACACCTGTTTACTCTTCCTCGCTAAGATATCCCTACCCTTCCTTGTGAATTGAATTGGCACTTTTGCACTTTGCACTTTATTAATATGATCATATGTATAAAAAGAAAAAAGAAAAAAAAGTACTTATACTAAAACAAGCAAATGAAGCAAAAATTATGTGAAGAAATGGCGATCAGTTGGTGCCTAAAATTGTGAATGAAGTCGGCAGTCTAGTTGTTTTTAACTATGGAAATCGATGATGGTTTTAGCACTGAGCACTTTTAAAAAACGTTCTAGACAGCCAGGGCTCTATGGTCCAGTTGAAGACTAATTGCAGTCGAAACGCGTAGGCCGTCCATTTTGCACTTTTTACACATGGTGTACTTAAAATAAACTAAATCAAATTATCTTACTGTTGCGGTGCCGTGACTTCCGTCGTGAAATCTGAGAAACGTGAAGATTCGAAGAGATATATATATATATATATATATATATATATATATATTACATACTGGCGGTCGCCAGTAGGTATATATAGTTAGGATTTTTTCTCTATGGGATTTTTGAAAATTCTATGTCTAATAACTTTGGCGTTTGTGGACGGAATTGGCTGAAATGTTCAGGAAAATGGAACATTTTGTTTCTGAGCAGCCCCTGAAAATTTGGGGGGGGTTCGTCAAGGGGGGGCCGAGAAAAAAGGGGGGTCCCAAAACGTGTTTTTAACATTGAGTTTTCCATAGGGCGGTTGGCCTCACTTTTAGCCCGAACGGCTGAATGGATTTCCACAAAACTTGGCAAAATTGTAGGGACTGGTAGCCCGATGTGCCTTTGCTAGGTCTCAATATATGTGCTTCAGTGGATTTTGAGAAATTAACGTTCAAAAAAAGATATATATCTGTAACAGCGGACCGGGCAGCGCTCCGGTTCGCGGACTTTTCGCGGTACGGAGCTTTGTGAAGCGAAGCTGATTGGTTCTCCGGCGTCTGTGAACATTCCAAACAGTCCGTAGCGGCCGCCATCTTGTCTCTCGGTAGGATCGAGAGACAAGAGGAGGCCAAAGCGAAGGGGCAAATGACCATAAGGGGGCATAGTAGATCCTCGCTGACCCCCTAGGTTTGATGTGGAGGTTTTAAAAGGGCCCCGCGGGGCAAAAAAAAAAAATAATAATAATAATCGAACGGCTGAATGGATTTGCACGAAACTTGGCAAAATATTAGGGACTGGTAGCCCGATGTGCCTTTGCTAGGTCTCAATATATGTGCTCCAGTGGATTTTGAGAAATTAACGTTCAAAAAAAGATATATATCTGTAACAGCGCTCCGCTTCGCGTACTTTTCGCGTTACGGAGCTTTGCGAAGCTGATTGGTTCTCCGGCGTCTGTAAACATTCCAAACAGTCCGTAGCGGCCGCCATCTTGTCTCTCGGTAGGATAGAGAGACAAGAGGAGGCCAAAGCGAAGGGGCAAATGACCATAAGGGGGCATAGTAGATCCTCCCTGACCCCCTAGGTTTGATGTGGAGGTTTTAAAAGGGCCCCGCGGGGCAAAAAAAATAATAATAATAATAATCGAACGGCTGAATGGATTTGCATGAAACTTGGCAAAATTGTAGGGACTGGTAGCTCGATGTGCCTTTGCTAGGTCTCAATATATGTGCTTCAGTGGATTTTGAGAAATTAACGTTCAAAAAAAGATATATATCTGTAACAGCGCTCCGCTTCGCGGAGATAAAATTATCTCTGTATTACCTAGCTGTTGCTAACACCAGTTAGCGACCGCTAGTAGGAGATAGCGACCATCTTGGGCCCCACTTTGCATGTCAGTGATATTTATCACTAATGACATGCAAAGTGGGCATGCCAAGATGTTAGCGACTGGAAACAGTCGCTAACATCGCTATCTCCTATTACCAACTTTTGGAGATATTCGCGCTAAGCGCGAATATCTCCAAAAGCTACCACCTGCCCTGAGCAGTTCTTAGCCATGTTATCCAATGGGAGGTGGATAACATGGCTAATAGCATTAGCTCGGTAATGCATGAATATCGCTGAGTTTTCAGCGATATTAATGCATTGCGGTCGTTTTTTATGGCATTTGCGATAAACCTTGATAATAGCAAGGTTTATCTGCGATAATTTCTGACGATGCTTAGCGGTAAAAAATTCGTTGCTAAGCATCGTTAGGGATAAATATCGCTTAACTTTGGTAATATGCCCCAACGTCTGTTAACGTTCGATTCAAAGGAAATCAGGAAGTGTTGAAAAACATTGTCTGCGCCATCTTGCCTTTTTTCAAATGCCACACTTTTGTCGTGCACGGCAGCCATTTTAGATGACTTGACCAGACCCACTCTCTGCACGCTGTCGATCCTTAGCATGGCTCCCCACCCTCGCAAGCATCTCCCCAGGCACTGGTCACCCCAGCTCTCTGTCTTATGCATGGGTAATAAACCTCCCCCCATCTGCGCTGTTCTTCCCTGAGAATCACACCCTGTGCCCGCCCGACACCTCCCTTTCGCCCTATTCACTACCGCACCCTCTGACACTCCTTTTCCTCTGTGTCCGATTGTCCAGGCCGGTCCTAGGCTATCAGCTAGCCCTGCAGATGTAGTTTATGGCCCCAGCTGTAAAGAATCACCCCTCTTCAAAGGAGTTATAGTAGATCAAGGCCCACACTCGATGAGATCCGTCACAGCACACGCGTTCCTACTATCTGAAAACCATCCTGTATTGTGATTGGGGAGGGGACCGAGCCTGAAGCGGAAGATTCCAGGGATGACTCTTTGTACATCAAAGTTTTTACAATTATGTGTCACATTAAAAATATATAGCACTCCAACAAAGTAGTAAGATTATAAAACTTTAATAACTTATAAATATATACAACAAAACAAAAACAGTAAAAACATATAAACATTTTTAGGGAAAAACAACGAAGTAGCGGTCGGCTGTGCGAATAGTCCCAACGCAGCACAACGTCCAGATTTCTGGACGGCACCCAGGTGATGTTGCCTGGGTGCCGCACTGATTTCGGCATCCGGCGTGGGGCGTCGTGGGGGGTGGGTCATCAGTAGCAAACTGTTGTGCGAATAGTTCCAAGGCAGCAGAACGATGGCACCAAGGTGATGTCCAGTAAGTTGCCGCACTGGTTTTGGTATCCTACAATGCTGCTCCGAATAACGGCGTGGGGCGCCCCGGGGGGGGGGGGGAGGCGGCGTGAACGGGCCTCTCCAGGTGGAGTCTCGTCTGTTGTAGTGGGGCGCCCCTTTACCGTTTCAGTTGCCATTCCGTCCGCTTTTGGTCCACTGTGTCAAAAGCCGCAATTCAGCTGAGTTGCGCCCACTCTTGCGGTGCAGCGATAGGCGGCTGCCACAGGACTCTCATAATGGCGGCAGGCTCTTTCCTTTTTGGGCCTGGTCCACTGAAATGGCCCTGGGACACCTTGGAAATCGGACGACTGTCTGCTAGGTCTTGGACCCCATTCTCGAAAGCGTCCCCTCCGCCTTGAGGATTCAACAAAAGTTTTGGGGGCCCCCGACTCCTGCAGGCTTCTGGTGGGGAGCGGCTGCCATGATTGCTCGCGGAATGACCACGACGGAGCCACGAGATGGTGGTGCTTTCATGCTGACGCCAGCTTCAGTCTGAAACATCCAGAAACAAGGTGGGGCTTTCATCGTTTGGGAAAAAAAAAAGTTTTCATCCAATGAAAAGTGTTATTTTTAGGTCATATGATCAAGCCTTCCATCATTAGGAAACCAAAAGTAAAATGAACCAATGAAAAGTTTTATAAACAAGTCACATGACCTGTTATGCGGCATAGGGTATAAAATGCGGAGAAAATACGTTGGCACGTGAGGCGGCGTCAGTAGCGGACCGATGTGCGAATAGGCCGAAGGCAACACAACGCGCCAAGATCCGGATGGCACCGAGGTGGTGTCCAGCAAGTTGCAGCACTGGTGTGGCCATCCTACAATGCTGAAAGTCGGCGTGGGGCGCCCCGTTGGCCTGTGAGTTCGCGTCAGTAGCGGACCGATGTGCGAATAGGCCGAAGGCAGCACAACGCGCCAAGATCCGGATGGCACCGAGGTGGTGTCTAGTAAGTTGCCGCACTGGTGTGACCATCCTACAATGTTGAAAGTCGGCGTGGGGCGCCCCGTTTTGGCACGTGAGGCGGCGTCAGTAGCGGACCGATGTGCGAATAGGCCGAAGGCAACACAACGCGCCAAGATCCGGATGGCACCGAGGTGGTGTCCAGCAAGTTGCAGCACTGGTGTGGCCATCCTACAATGCTGAAAGTCGGCGTGGGGCGCCCCGTTGGCCTGTGAGTTCGCGTCAGTAGCGGACCGATGTGCGAATAGGCCGAAGGCAGCACAACGCGCCAAGATCCGGATGGCACCGAGGTGGTGTCTAGTAAGTTGCCGCACTGGTGTGGCCACCCTACAATGTTGAAAGTCGGCGTGGGGCACCCCGTTGGCCTGTGAGATGGCATCAGTAGCGGACCGATGTGCGAATGGGGCCAAAGGCAGCGCAACAATATTTTCGGAATAGAAGACACCACAAGGCGCTGAGATGCCAACATCCGGATGGCACCGAGGTGGTGTCTAGCAAGTTGTGGCACTGGTGTGGCCATCCTACAATGGTAAAAGTCGGCGTGGGGCGCCCTGTTGGCCTGTGAGATGGTGTCAGTAGCGGACCGATGTGCGAATGGGGCCAAAGGCAGCGCAACAATATTTTCTGACTAGAAGACACCACAAGGCGCTGAGATGCCAAGATCCGGATGGCACCGAGGTGATGTCTAGCAAGTTGCTGTACTGGTGTGGCCATCCTACAATGCTGAAACTCGGCGTGGGGCGCCCCATTAGCCTGTGAGATGGCGTCAGTAGCGGACCGATGTGCGAATGGGGCCAAAGGCAGCGCAACAATATTTTCTGAATAGAAGACACCACAAGGCGCTGAGATGCCAAGATCCGGATGGTACCGAGGTGGTGTCTAGTAAGGTGCACTGGTGTGGCCATCCTACAATGCTGAAAGTCGGCGTGGGGCGCCCCGTTGGCCTGTGAGATGGCGGCAGTAGCGGACCGATGTGCGAATGGGGCCAAAGGCAGCGCAACAATATTTTTGGAATAGAAGACACCAGAAGGCGCTGAGATTCGGTTAGCACCGAGGTGGTGTCTAGCAAGCTATGCAGCTGAGTTGCGTGTGCACTTGCGGCGAATAGGTCGAAGGCAGCACAACAATGTTTTCTGAATAGAAGACACCACAAGGCGCTGAGATTCGGTTACCACCGAGGTGGTGTCTAGCAAGTTGCTGCACTGGTGTGGCCATCCTACAATACTGCTCCGAATAACGGTGTGGGGTGCCCGAAGGGGGGGGGAGGCGGCGTGAATGGGCCTTCCTAGGTGGAGGCTCGTCTGCTGTAGTGGGGCGCCCCTTTACCGTTTCAGTTGCCATTCAGCTGAGTTTTGGCCGCTCTTGATGCTACAGCGACAGGCGGCTGCAACAGGACTCTCAAAATGGCGGCCTGTTCTTTGGATTTGGGCCTGGTCCACTAAAATGGCCCTGGGACACCTTAGAACTCGGACGCTCGGTTTTTTTTTCCTTTCCTCTACATGCAAAAAAAGGTAAATGCCCGGTACGTTATACGCTTCATCTGCCACGATGTACTCTCCAGAGGAACCGAAAAAAAATATAGTTATGGTAACTATACCATGCATCGTCATATGGAGAGGTGGCACCAATTAATTATAGTGCTGCATAAAAGAGAGATTTGGAGGAGAACCCCCGACCTGCCAGTACATTCATCAAAGAAGTGGCACTGACAGCATCAGAGGCAAGGGAAACGGTCCCAAATATTTAGAAGAACTTTGCAAAGATTAAAATGACATGTTTAGATTGTGGCAAATTAATTTCATGTGGACAGATGAGTGTTACTCTATAAATACAGCATATGAACATCATCATAGTCGATGGTTGGTAGAGACATTTTGACTATATCCTGGACCTGCCCGTCCTCGCCCAAAATGGCGCCGGAATAAATGGGACTCGTAACTCCTTGTTGTGTACTGGTTGCAGAACCTTGAAATCACGAGATACGTATGCAATTTTGAAGCACATGGCGGGCGGGGACGAGAATTGATTGAGTATTTCGACATCCCTATTGATATTAAGTTCTGATGTGTTATTGATTACTGTACTATTGAAAGTTCGAATTAACGTCACGCATGGTACTTGCCCGCAAATGTATATCTAGATAATTTTATTGTAACTGGCCCTGTCGTATTTTAATTATAAAATGTACGTCCACCGATTCCGCAACTGTTAGACACCTTAGTTCTTGCAACCTAATGGCCCGCCCGTTACGTTCCTCTACAGTGTAAATGTCTACTCATCATATACGATTACAGTTTGCTCCGTGGCCGGCCCACGTGGTCATAGGCTCGTATTTGTATAATGAAATTTTCACAATAAAGGTTTTTAAAAGAAAACATGGTAGTAGTATATACATTGGTAAAGTTTTTAATAATAGTCACTGTTTTAGAATCATTAAAAGGCAAGTGAAATAAAGCAGACCAATCACATGAAGGGTAAAAGGTATAATACGCAGGAACGCAGTAAAGATAAATGGTCAAGGGCTGTTGTGTTTTCTACTCCTGCAACATAAAGTGATCGATAAGAATCTCATATTCAGGCGTATCGGCGACTAAGACAGCAGGTCGACCCTCTTTTGCTCAACGGCTCCGTCATGGGACGAAGAAACGCCCTTTTTCTCGAAAAAAGAATATATTTTACTTGCAGGACAGTTGTAAATTTTCCGGGAAAGTACATTAGCCTGGAACATTATAACATATATTTAAGAAAAAATAATGTTCGGAAGTAATAAAAAGCGTAATTTTTAGGTCATATGACCAAGCCTTTCATCATTAGAATAAGAAAAGTAAAATGAACCAATGAAAAGTTTTATTAACAAGTCACATGACCTGTTATGCTTACGTTACGCGCTGCGCGTCGCGCCCCGGATGACTTCCGGATGCGCTAACGCGGCGCGTCATATGACGCATTACGCGACAACGCAGGTCCAGAATATAGTCAAAATTTCTCCACCAACCAGCGGTCGGAACACAACCCCTTTCAGCAGGCTAAATAGTTCTGTTAAATGACAACAGAAGGGACAGGCAACAAGAACCATCAGTCAAAGAGGGGAGGGCTAGTTCTTCTCTACCGGGTTACATTGGGGCGCTACCGGAACTGATCGAATTGGTAGTCTACAGTGTTTCTGGATGTTTCAGACTGAAGCTGGCGTTAGCATGAGAGCACCACCATTTCGTAGCTCCGTCGTGGCCATTCCGCGAGCAATCATGGCAGCCGCTCTTTATCGTTATTTTGGGCGGGGTGGGTGGCGGAGCCGAGCTGTATTGCAGCCATCATGGTGTGGAGTTCAGTTCATCTCACTAGTTTCGTATTTGTCATGAGGGGTTGTTCTTAATGTTTCTATTTTAGCGAGGTCAAAAAGAGATCCCATTAGTGGCCTACTGATTTTGCTCGATTTCTTTTGTTTTTTCTAACGATTTTTCGTTATCTGCAAAGACTAAACAGAGTATTGCAACTCTGTGTTTGTTTGTAAATAGAGAATGAACCAAAGAGAACCAATTCTAAAACAGTAAATGCTTGGATAACAATCAATCAAATGGAGAGAGAAGCAGGCACGACGTATTACAACGGGGGCAAAGGCCTGCGTTAACTACCTTTCACTATCTGTAAAGAGAGAGTACTCCTAATAGAAATGAGGGGGGGGGGCAGCATTCAAAGCAAATCAGTGTGCATAAACACGAAAATGTTTTTACTTACCACGTACTTGACATTCGACAGCTTATGATATTTGCTATTAAAAAACCATTGAAATTCACTGAAAAAACCATAGGTTATAGACCATATATAGTTAGGAATTAGCATTTACAAAACCTTGAAAATTCACTGAAAAAACCATAGGTTATAGACCATATATAGTTAGGAATTAGCATTTACAAAACCTTGAAAATTCACTGAAAAAACCATAGGTTATAGACCATATATCGTTAGGAATTAGCATTTAAAAAACCTTATTTTACCCACACAAAACCATTGAAATTCCATATATAGTTAGTTGCACTAACTATATATCGCGCACCCGCAATCCACTGCTGATGATGTCACATATTACATCATTCATGACATGGTCAGTGACATCACTGATGACATCACTGATGACATCTCAAATGACATCACTGATGACATCACTGATGACATCTCATTTGACATCAATGACCACATCACTGATGATATCATTCATGTGACAATACAATGCATCTCCTCACATTTTATTATAACCTCTGTTTCACCCAGTGTTAAATACAGAGTATAATTTTTGAAACCATTGACACACCAATACTAGTTACTACATACGCACTCACTGATTCCTACGTCTAAACACACCTTCACTCATTCACCCATACAATCATTCATACATACAATCACTCATCTTTACAACACTATCATATGCACTCATACACCTATACAGACACTCACAGTCTGCCACTCATCCATGGAGTTACTCACTCACCTAGTCAGTCATGTAAAGAATCAATGACACTTCCATTTTCTTGTCTATACAGTTAAACATAGAGCACCTTACATTTTCAAACATATACTAACACATACTTACCTTCTTATACAATCATTGATACAAGTACACATTGATCTGCACAGAGTCACACACCTCCCAGCCAGCCACACACACACTCAGTCTCCCATACAAATACTTGGGCAATCAATCAATAACCCATATAGTTACTCATACAGCTACTGATCAACACATGCAGCAGTTTACAGAACAACAGACATAATGATGCACAAATTAAGACAGTTTAGTCAGTAACCCATGCACTCAGTGAGACACATTTAATCACTCACTCATACAGTTAGTCATGCACCTACTAAATCCTTCGTCCAGACACTTATACATCCACTCATTCTTCAATATGTAAGACATATTTAAACTTTACAGAAACAAAAAATCACTGGATGTTGTTATCAGTCATGTCATCAGTGATGTCATTTGAGATGTCATCAGTGATGTCATCAGTGATGTCACTGACCATGTCATGAATGATGTAATATGTGACATCATCAGCAGTGGATTGCGGGTGCGCGATATATAGTTAGTGCAACTAACTATATATGGAATTTCAATGGTTTTGTGTGGGTAAAATAAGGTTTTTTAAATGCTAATTCCTAACGATATATGGTCTATAACCTATGGTTTTTTCAGTGAATTTTCAAGGTTTTGTAAATGCTAATTCCTAACTATATATGGTCTATAACCTATGGTTTTTTCAGTGAATTTTCAAGGTTTTGTAAATGCTAATTCCTAACTATATATGGTCTATAACCTATGGTTTTTTCAGTGAATATATATATGTATATATATATTACCTACTGGCGGTCGCCAGTAGGTATATATAGTTAGGATTTTTTCCCTATGGGATTTTTGAAAATTCTATGTCTAATAACTTTGGCGTTTGTGGACGGAATTGGCTGAAATTTTCTGGAAAATGGAACATTTTGTTTCTGAGGAGCCCCTGAAAATTTGGGGGGGGTTCGTCCAGGGGGGCCGAGAAAAAAGGGGGGTCCCAAAACGTGTTTTTAACATTGAGTTTTCCATAGGGCGGTTAGCCTCACTTTTAGCCCGAACGGCTGAATGGATTTGCACGAAACTTGGCTAAATTGTAGGGACTGGTAGCCCGATGTGCCTTTTGTAGGTCTCAATATATGTGCTGCAGTGGATTTTGAGAAATTAACGTTCAAAAAAAGATATATATCTGTAAGCGCGGACCGGGCAGCGCCCCGGTTCGCGGACCTTAAGCGTACCGGAACTTCGCGTAGCGAAGCTGATTGGCTCTCCGGTGTCTGTCAACATTCTAAACAGTCCGGAGCGGCCGCCATCTTGTCTCTCGGTAGGATCGAGAGACAAGAGGAGGCCAAAACAAAGGGGGAAATAACTATAAGGGGGCATAGTAGATCCTCGCTGACGCCCTAGGTTTAATGTGGAGGTTTTAAAGGGGCCCCGCGGGGCAAAAAAAAATAAATTTTTTTTTTGTTTTTTTTCGTGGTTAGCGCCCGGTCCGCGAACTGGGAAGCGTTCTGGGGAGCGTACTACAATGAAAAATGAATGATAGTCTTTTCAAATGCTGTATGTTAATTGATTGTTGGATTTTTTGATTATTTTTTATTTCCTTTATCTTCCCAGGGAGCGACCCGGTACGCGAACCGTTGAGCGCCTCGGTTCGCGGACCTTAAGCGTTCCGGGAGTCCACCATTTTGTGTTTCGGTCAAATTAAGATACAAGATGGAGGGCAAATAATGTTCGGAATGGGTAGAAGGGGGCACGGTAGAGTTATCTTGACTCCCTAGGTTTTCTGAGGGTGGCTGAGGAGGTTTATATGTGCGAAAAAAAAACATTTTTTTAAAAAAATTTCGCGAGGTTAGCTCCCGGTACGCGTACCAGGTAGCGCCCCAGGGAGCGTACTTTGTTGAAAATTAGTGAAAAAAGTTAGAGTAAAATAATAATTGTGAGTGATTAGATGTAGGGTAGCTCTGAGAAGAGCTTTTGGGTTTATGGTACATTTAGGTACTTATAAGTAGGTACCAATGCACATTCTTAAATTCAGAGTGAAAACTCTGTTGCCCTCATCTGAGAAGTGAACTCCATCTCCTCTGTACATATCTTGCATGTAGTAACGCAAGTTATTGTTGTACAGGGAGCCCATTCCATGGTCTCTCATGTAAGCTGAAACAGATTTGTTTACATGCTTCCTCGACTTCTCAATTTGTGGACAAAATTGGTTTGACCACATCCATTTCTGTCTTTGGCATATATTTGAATATACCAAGGCAGTCTGAGGAAAAAGTGCCATTAATTGCTCAAAGGTGTCCTTTAAAAGCATTTCCAGACCTACACCAGTCAAAGTGCCCAAGTCATTACCTCCACAGTGCACAATTAACAGGTCAGGTTTTGGCAAATGCATAAAGGTTTTCACCAATGGTATCAATTGGTGACATTTTAATCCTCTGTGGCCAAACCACTTAATTTCCACATCTTGTAAATTGAGGTTAGGTAAATTCCTGCTTTCAACGTACCTTTGAGCCCAGTGAATATAACTATGACCAACAATCCAGACAGAAAACATGGTGAGAGAAGGTTCTCCTGCAGTCAGATGAAGTGTGGCAATGAAATGGCAGTTGAAAAAATGAGAGTGTAAAATGAAAAAAAAACTGTGGAGTTTCTGTGTTCATGAAGCAGTAACAGTGATTGGTGGATTTTGATTGATGAAAACAGAAAGTTAGGGTGCACAGATGTGTTCTTTGAAAGATGTATTTTGAGTGGTCAAAAAAAATCATTAAATGAAAGAATGCACTGGATATGCAGGTGCACTGAGAGTTCAGAGTTCAATTGCAACATTGTTGTGTGAACTTGCAAACACCAGAGTTTTTCCAAGAGGTGGTTGCTATGGAAAATAGGCAGAAAGGGCAGAGGGGGAAGGGTTTTCATTTGAAAAAAAGTGAGGGAAGAGTTTTGATTGGGTGACATGAGAAATATGTGTGAAGAATTACAGCATTTCTGTGCTTTTGATAGCTGCAGACTCTGGAGTGCATACCTTTTGCTCTGCTGAAGACAAATTGGTGTGTTTCTTAGACTGTTTTCAAACTCAAAGTATTTGCTAAGGTGAGAAAATATTTCTTTAATTTAGATAGAGAATAGTGTGCTTTAAGGAGAAAATTATGATTTATGTGGCGCAAATTGCTTGTAAATATGCTCTCACATGTGTATGGAAAATTTTGATTTTGAATGTTTGTGTTACATAGCCATGTTAAAAGTGACCCAACCATGCTGGAAAGCCAATCAAAAAATGCTTTCATGTGTTTTAATGACATTTTAAGTCATTTTCCCATGTGCAGTGTTTAGAAATTATGATTTGAAAATCGTTTTTGGGGAAAAGGAATTGTTTTTAAATTCATGACAAGGACATAATGGTGTATGCTTCTTTATAAGGCAATTGACTGTCCCTGATGTTATTTTTCTCATTTTAGTGTAAGACCTTTCTCTGTGGCGCAAATTGCTTGTAAATATGCTCTCACATGTGCATGGAAAATTTAGATTTTGAATGTTTGTGTTACATAGCCATGTTAAAAGTGACCCAACCATGCTGGAAAGGCAATCAAAAAACGCTTTCATGTGTTTTAATGACATTTTAAGTCATTTTCTCATGTGCAGTGTTTTGAAATTATGATTTGAAAATCGTTTTTGGGGAAAAGGAATTGTTTTTAAATTCATGACAAGGACATAATGGTGTATGGTTCTTTATAAGGCAATTGACTGTCCCTGATGTTATTTTTCCCATTTTAATGTAAGACCTTTCTCTGTGGCGCAAATTGCTTGTAAATATGCTCCCACCTGTGCATGGAAAATTTTGATTTTGAATGTTTGTGTTACATAGCCATGTTAAAAGTGACCCTACCATGCAGGAAAGCCAATCAAAAAACGCTTTTATGTGTCTTAAGGACAATTTAAGTAATTTTCCCATGTGTAGTGTTTTGAAGTTATGATTTGAAAATCGTTGTTGAGGTAAAGGAATGTTGTTAAAATTTATGTGCGCCATATGCCCCCAAATTTCTTTTTTAGGGTTGCAGCAGGGTGTTCTTGAGACACCCCTGCACCTTTGGAATAAATTCCTAATTTGTGATGAGCAAATTGTTAATCGCAAATTGCACCTTCATTTATATGAGCCTCCTAGCCCATGGAAATGAATGGGTAAAATAGCAATTAGCAATTTGCTCATTGCAAATTAGGAATGGTAAAGAATTGCTATTTATTCCTTAAAATTCGCTATTTAGGAAATGCAAAATAGTTTGATGATACATATGGCGGTTGATCTCTAACAAGATAAGAAGCTTATGGATTCATTTATGGTGACTGGCGCAATGAAGTAGACATCACTTACTTCATTGGTAGAGCTTTACATATATTATCTCCTCTGTATTCTTCATCAAGCGTAAATTTAATCTGCAATCCTGAGTAGGCCTCACTTTAAACAAACCTCTGGATAGGCTACATCTTATTGTTATCCTGTATTAATCATTTAAAATGCTAGGGACAGATTTATGATAGGTGTATACCTCTTTTGCGCCACTTAGAAAACATTGTCCATGGGGAAATGACTTAAAATGTCCTTAAGACACATGAATGTGTTATTTTAAAACGTTTGCAATTTTTTTGGGTCACTTTCAACATGGCTATGTGACTGAAACAGTCAAAATCTAAATTCGCAATGCACAGGTGGGAGCATATTTACAAGGAATGTGCTTCATGGGGAAAGGTCTTATAATGTAATATGGGAAAAATGACATCAGAGACACTGAAATGCCTTATAGAGAAGCATACACCATTATGTCCTTGTCATAAATTTGCAAACCATTACTTTTCCCCAAAAACGATTTTCAAATTATATTTTGAAAACACTGCACATGTGGAAATGACTTAAAATGTCAATAATTCAAAATTTGCGATTCCTTAAATGCAATGTATCAACAAAAAAAATATGTAAAAAATGATATTAAGGATTTGGAAACTACCACCAACTTCTAGTTTGTGGTAATTTGCGAATTCTTTTCAAAAAGCATTTTTTTCAAAAAAAAAAAAGGTCCCATATGACGCCCATACATGCCCTTAGGGCATGTAGGTGTGCCATATGCTCCCAAATTTCTTTTTCAGGGGTGCAGCAGGGTGTTCTTGAGATACCCCTGCACGCTTGAAAAAAATCCTATTTTGTGATGAGCTAATTGCTAATCACAAATTGCAACCTTCATTCCTATGAGCCTCCTAGCCCATGGAAATGAATGGGTAATTTGCAATTAGCAATTTGCTCATTGCAAATTAGGAATAGTAAAGAATTGCTATTTATTCCTTAAAATTTGCTATTTAGGAAATGCAAAATAGTTTGATGGTACATATGGTGGTTCATCTGTAACAAGATAAGAAGCTTAGGGATACATTTATGATGACTGGCGCAATAAAGTGCACATTACTTACTTCATTGGTAGTCCTTTATATGTATTATCTCCTCTGTATTCTTCATCAAGCGTAACTTTAATCTGCAATCCTGAGTAGGCCTCACCTTAAACAAACCTCTGGATAGGACACACTTTATTGTCATCCTGGATTAATCATTTAAAATGCTAGGGACAGATTTATGATAGGTGTATGCCTTTTTTGTGCCACTGTGCGTCACTTTTATGATGCAGCGGTGGTGCAAAAGATTTGCTATGAGGCGACAACATTACAAATTGATGCATTTAGGCAGATATGTCATGGTGTAAAAAAAACGTACCACATAAAACCCAAGCAGCAGTGATGCAAAAGATGCACCATGTCGCAAGACAGGCCTCACTTGGGGCCATATGTATCAAGCTAATTAGCATTTGCAAAGATCAAAATTCTATGAATTTCGGCCTTTGCGAATGTTAATTAGACAAATGGTATGTATCAAACAAGTTTGATGCAAAATAAGGAGTAGCAAAATTTGCTATTCCTTATTTTGCGATTGCACTGAAGCATTTGCAAATTTTGTGACTACTTAAATGCAATGTATCAAACAAAAACTATGTAAAAAATGACATTAAGGATTTGGAAACTATTGTGGTAAATTGGTGGTAATTTGTGAATTCTTTTCAAAAAGCTTTTTTTCAAAAAAACAAAAGGTGCCATATGACGCCAACACATGCCCTTAGGGCATGTATGTGTGCCATATGCCCCCAAATTTGTTTTTCAGGGGTGCAGCAGGGTGTTCTTGAGACACCCCTGCACCCTTGGAAAAATTCCTAATTTGTGATGAGCAAATTGCTAATCGCAAATTAAACCTTCATTCATATGAGCCTCCTAGGCCATGGAAATGAATGGGTAACTTGCAATTAGCAATTTGCTCATCGCAAATTAGGAATGGTAAAGAATCGCTATTTATTCCTTAAAATTCGCTATTTAGAAAATGTAAAATATTTTGATGATACATATGGCAGTTCATCTGTAACAAGATAAGAAGCTTAGGGATAGATTTATGATGACTGGCGCATCACCAGGGATGTGACAGTCATCCTGCGCCACTGTTCCGCCACCCATGTTGTGCTGCATTTACAATGCGGCGCAGCATGGGGCAAAAACGGCACAGATGCGTGACGCATCTGTGCCGTAAAGGTGGCGCATTGCTGGAGTTGTATCGCAAGTGCGATGCAGCTCCAGCAAGGCTCAGGGGTGCCCCATCTCCACAATGCTGCGTCAAGACCTATGCCAGCTTCAAGCAGGCGCAGGGTTTTGACGCAGCTTTCTCCTATCTGATTGTAAATGCGGCACACCATGGGTGGTAAAGCAGTGGTGCACATTAACTGGTGCATGCCTGGGGATGTGCCATTTAATATAAATCTGCCCTTTAACATTTAAGTATGTGCAGGGGACACAGAGTCGGTGAGGCTTATCCAAGGTTAAGAAGAGATGAGTCCTGTTCAGTGAAAAATTAGACATAGGCTTCACCTGCTCAGCATTGCTGGACATGGCTAAATAATAGCTGCAAAATGTTAATCTTGTTAAACAATTTTACTATTATAATCTCTGAGATTTGTTTCTTACTCTGCAACATCTCATTGTTGTTATCTTTCTTTAAAGATAAAGACAACCTCAACATGAGCGACAATCTGCAATCAGTTGATTTTGACCTCATCATTGAACTTGTAATTGAAACATCAGTGGATGTTGATCCTTTGGATGATTTAAATCCTGAGGATGAAGAAGAGCGTGATGAGGATGCAGATTTGTCCGAATTATATGATATAGGATGGGAAGCTGACCTGCTTGAGCCTTTGGAATTATAAACATTTATTTTTAAAATTTATAATCAATAAAAAGTAAAAAGGTAAACCGTTTAATTTAAAAATAAAGACACCTTCAAAAACAGGTTATGTGTAGTGTCTTCAATAAAATATTAAAATATGCTCATAAAATTAGATCAGATTCACATATAAAATAGCATAGGTAACATAAATATAAATGTCATTTCTTTTCTGGTATTTCTGTATTGTAAAATTGCCAATGACTAAAAAATCTTCAAATTAAAATGTCAAGTAGTGTGTTATGTTTTTGATCACTATTACTGATTTACTGTTTGATAATAATGTTTATTAACATTTTTTATTATATTTTTCCTCAGATTCAACTGCAGATCATTTCAAGATTTCACCATGCCTACAATACAAAGACAGATAAAGGCTGCAAAACGTCAAAGACAGCAGGTGAAAAAAAAAACGCAGCAGTCCTCTAACAAAAAGATTTCTCAAGCCACGAAGAAAGCACCGGGTAAGAGCTCTAAATATTTCATAAGAAATATTTGTAATAAAAAAAATATTACTACAGAAAATGTTTCAGTCCATAACACGAGAAGGAAATCAAATGGAAAGAAAAGGACAATGAAAAATGTTACTGCTAGAGCAAGAGATAAATCTGTGCATGATAGTAGAAGGAAACAACAGTTTAGGGAGATTCGTAAACGAATGTTCCGCAACAGGATAATTGGCAATTTGTTAAAAAATATTAAGAAAGGTCAACAGAAACTAGTTTTTTATAAGAGAAAAAAAAAGTTGAGAAAGTTATTGATCAGGCATTTGAAATTAAACGTAAGTTATTTATTTTGATAATCAATAGAATTAGGAAGCTAAACAAGGCAATTTTTGATTTCAAAAGAAATAGTAGATGGAAGAGAATAGTTAATCGTAGTAATTTTTGTGAAGTTTTTTCTGGAGAATGGATGCATAGTTCAAGCTGTGAGGCATTTTTTAATGAGGAGAGTTATTTCCAGGATAATGATTTGGTGCATGCAGTTGACACCAGTGGTCGTGCTTATGAAGTGAAAGATGGTTGTCCAGTTGAAAAAGAAAAACTTGTGACAACAGAGGCAGAAGAGTTGTTAGGTAATGAGGTTTTAGGAAGACGTGCTAAGGGTCCTGTGTACACCTGGAAGTGTAGTAGTATTTGCAGTGTGCGACAGGATTCCATCAATTTGCTTTGTGATTTTGTACGGTCATTTAACAAAAAAAGTTTGAAGCAGAAAATGATGTTGTTGCAAGAATTAGATCCTTGCAGAGTAAGAGAAGTGACAGGTTTGCATGGTCATTCACTGGCTTGTCTTTCAAGGAGAGTATGCCAGAGTGTTTTTCATCATTTCAGGATGCTAGCAGTGCATCATAACAAAGTGAGGAAATTAGTTAGAATGTTGTATTATGCTAAGAGTCCAGCAATTATGCTGAAACAATTATGCGCTGCTCTTTTGCATGGTTCTGAAATAGATGTGAAGAATATATGTGAAGAAATTGAGTTTTGTTACTTTGGAAGTAAAGAGGAGAATGTTGAAATTGAGCAAGAAGTAGAGGGTCATGTGGAAGATAGTGTACAGGTTTCCAGTACAGATAATTTCCAGAGGGAAATTGCGACGTTTGACGTGAAATCAAGTGAGAGGCCTAATTTCACTTGTGTGTGTTGTAGATGCACTTATTATAAGAATCAGACTAAGTTAGTGGATTTATATGCAAAAAGTGAAAGGGAAAATAATAGTGAATGGAAGGATTTTGCAACATACTTGATGGTAGAAAATTGTTTTGATTTGGGATTGGATCAACGTGTGTGTACTTATTGTTGTAACAAATTAAAACAAAACCAGATGCCTGCTAGAGCAGTTCATAATAATCTGGAATTGGTTGAGATTCCTTCTGAATTGAAGGACTTAAATACTTATGAATCTATTTTGATTCAAAGTATCCATCCCTTTCAGGCTATTGTAAGAATGGAGCCAAAGACAGGGAAATTGCCTCCATCAGATTTACAGAGAGGATTAAAGGGAAGAGTTGTTTATTTGCCTCTAGATTTCAAGAAAAACATTAACACAATTGGAGTAGAAAAAGTGGAAGAGGAACCTCTGGTTATCTTAGTTAATGGGGTTCCGACAAAGAATAAGAAAATATGGCAAGATTTAGTAGATGTTAGGAAAGTTAAAAAGGCAACATTGTATTTGAAAAAAAATAATAAATACTATAAGAATGTATATGTTGCAGAAGAGGAAGTAAGTAAGGAAGAGGATAGCGATTTGTGTGCTGGTCAAATTGAGAAAGTAGAACCCTCTACTAGTGAAGAAATATATGAACATTATAGTGTTCATCCTTTGCATTCCAAGGAAGTCATGGGGAATGCTATTGAGTTGTTTCAAATGAAACAAGCCAAAGGGAGTCCCATTAGTGTTTGGGAGGAAAGTTTGGAAGCTCGGTGTTTCCCACAGCTTTTTCCAACAGGTCAGGGAGGAAGATATGATGAGCGACCTCATCAAATTCCTGCTTCTGAATACCGGACTTTGCGATTGTATGCAGGAGATGCTAGGTTTCGACAATGCATTCCTTATTTGTTTCATCTCCTGTTTGAAAGCGATCTGTCTGGACTGTCATATGCAGTGAACCACATCTTGAAAAGTGGTATACACATGCAAAACATCTCGGCAAGTGATTTTATGGATAAAGTGAATGTCCAAGATAGTATTTTGGATTCTCACCTGATTAATCTCATGGCGTGTCAGCGTGGTACTAATGAGTACTGGTACCGTCGTCATGGTGATTTAAAATGTATGCTGAGGAACTTAGGTACTCCCACATGGTTCCTCACTCTGAGTTGTGCCGAGTATGGCTGGGAAGACTTACTTCAATTTCTACGAGAGGCAAATGCTAACGTAGATAACATCGAATTCAAGACACCCGGAGAACTGTGCTCTTTGGATCCAGTCAATGTATGTAGGTACTTCAATCATAGATTTGAAGCTATGATGTCTTTCGTCATGAATAAGAAGAATCCACCTCTTGGAGAGGTGTTGGATTTCTTCTGGAGAAAGGAGTACCAAGCAAGAGGTGCTCCTCATATACATATGTTGCTGTGGATCAAGGATGCACCTAAATTTGGAACGGATCCAGAAGACTCAGTGATGAGTTTCATCCAACAGTATTCTACGTGTGCTGTTCCAAACGCAAAGGAGAAGAAAAGCCTAAGAGAAAAAGTTCTGCGTTTCCAAAGCCATCGATGTGGAAAGTACTGCCGTCGTAAATTCCGAAACAAAGACAAGTTCTACACCAAATGTCGTTTCGGCTTTCCACGACCGGTGATTTCTAAAGGAAGAGTAAACAGTTTGATGTCTTCGCTGCGACATAATGTGATGAAGAAATCACCTAAAAACACATACAATTTGAAGAGGAACGAAGAGTCCAAGTACATCAACGACTACAACCCGGTGATTTTGTCCATGTGGAATGCTAACATGGATATACAGTTTGTGGCTGATAACTGTATGGCTGTGGCTCGGTATGTGACGTCTTACATCACCAAAAAAGAGAAGACAGAATTGAAGGATATGTGGGAGGACATTTCCCATGAAAAGAGCCTCAGCAAGAAGTTGTACAGTTTCAGTCTGAAGATGTTGTCGCATCGAGAAATCGGAGCGTACGAATGTTCTGACCGGTTGTCTTCAGCAAGTCTCTATGCCAAGTCCAGGAGTATCGTTTGGGCGAGTCTTGGTCTTGCTGCAACGCGTAATCGAGTTCTCAAACCTGTGCGGGAAATTGAGTATTTGGCGGAAAAGGAGCCAAACAGTACCGACATTTTGAAGACAAACATGTTGGATACATATTATCCAAATCGAAGCAGTCACCTCGAGAATGTTTGTCTGTATGAGGTTCTGCAAAATTACATATTCAAGAGGAACATCAAAGAAGATACTGAGAAAGGAGTGTATGCTGTAATAGGAAGTGAGGGATGTCTGGTCAAGCAAAGAAAATGCCACTTGGTAAACCATCGAAAATTGAGTGGCGAATCTCCTGAAAAAAAGGAGTTTTTCTATTTAGCACTTTTGCAACTTTTCAAGCCTTGGCGTGCAGAAGAGGAACTGCTTGGAGATTTCCTCTGTTACGAAGACTCTTTCAATGCCGCCAAGGAGACCATAGAATGTCCTGCTTTTCCCAAATATGTAGAAATGTTGAATGCAGAAATTGAGCAGGAAGCAACGATTGCAGCCGAGATTGCCAGAGACAGTTCTCAGGACAGTCAGAGTTCTGCTTCATTGAGTCAGGATCCACTAGGAGGACCTCTTATCGAAAATGAAGCTGCCACTGCTATGAATGAAGTGGAAAGAGCCATGGCACATGCTCAAGAGGATGCGGTTAACTTAGAAGAGTTGGAAAGGCAACTCAACGTTGAGCAGAGGAAAATATATGACGAAGTAACCATGCAAATTGATCATGGATTAAGTCATGATAAGAAAGAGTGCTCATGTACGTCGTTGAAGCCTGTCCGACTGTACGTGAGTGGAGAAGCGGGAACTGGAAAAAGTTTCCTCATTAAAGCAATTTCATGCTATTTGCAGGAAAGGACAGAGTCATCGCTGTCTTGTGTTGTCACTGCTCCAACTGGACTGGCAGCACATAATATTAAAGGGATTACTTTACATCGTTTACTGATGCTGCCAGTGGAGCATGACAACAAATTAGAATATCACAAGCTATCTGGAGATGCTTGTTTTGAAGTTTCAAGAATCTTGAGGAAAATGAAACTTCTTATCATTGACGAAGTAAGCATGGTTTCCAATGTCATGCTTGCCTTTGTGCATTTGAGGATGCAAGAAGTTCTCAAAACAGATTATGATGTGTTATTTGGTGGCAAACACATCATTGTTTTCGGAGATCTTTTGCAGCTGACACCAGTGAAAGGGCAACCTGTGTTCAAAATGCTCACGCATGAAGATACCAGGAAGTGCCTAGGCAGCATTGGCAACGTCAATATATGGTTGAACTTCAATTATGCTGAACTGCATGAAAATATGCGTCAGGCGAAGGATGAAGTTTACAAGACTATTCTACAAGATGTTAGAATTGGAAAAGTGACCGAGCATGGGAAAGAAGCTTTACATGCACGATTACTGTCAAATTTATATCCAGAACAAGATGTTGTGCCTGAGAATATTTTTCAGAAAATTACTGAAAAGAAATCTGGAATATGTTTGATGCCAACTCTTGCAGAATGTGCCAAATTTAACAACAAAATGTTGCATTTAGAAAAGCAAGAGATTGTGAAACTGGAAGCTATTGATAGAGTAGAGCATATGGGATCAACAATTATTTTGTCTGAGAATCTGAAAACAAAATTGGATTCATTAGAGAAGAGTATATCTAAAACTGCAGGTTTTGAAAAGACTCTGAATGTGTGCTTGAACTGCCGTATAATTTTAAGAAGGAATTTACATGTTGAAAGAGGTCTGGTAAATGGATCAATGGGTAATGTTGTTGATTTTGTGAAATACAGAAATAGAGATGGAATTGAATTTTTAAAAATTAAATTTGATGGCATTGAGGAAGTACAGCTAATTGCTCGTTGTTCTGCTAGATTTTTGCTTGTAAAAGACTTATATGTTCGCCGTAAGCAGTTTCCTGTTTGCTTGGCATATGCGGTGACAATCCATAAATCGCAAGGTTTAAGTGTAGACAGTGCATTGGTGAATATTGGCAGTTCTGTGTTCAAGGAGGGTATGGCATATGTGGCATTGTCACGAGTTAGAACTTTATCGGGATTGTACTTGATTGAGTGTGATGTCACAAACATTTGTGCAGATCTAGATTGTGTTAAGGAATACAATAGGTTAAGAAGAGAGTATGCGCCACATTTGCCTCAGTTTCCTTTGTTTGAGAAACGTCTGGTAGGCCGGAAACGAAGAAATGAGAACAATACTGGGGAGGTTATAGCAAAAAGACAAAAAGTGAATGAACCTAAAATTACAAGCAGAAACAAAAAGGATTCTGTTGAAGATGTTGTTGGTTTTCAGTTTGAAAACAGTTCTGGTGTCAACTGCTATGCTAATGTAGTAATTAATGTTTTGTTTTCTCTAAAAAATGTAAAAGAAGAGATTGTGGTCAATTCTGATCAAAGATTTTGCGGTTTGTTAAATTCTGTGTTAGAGAAATGTACCACTGGTAGAAGAAACATAGAAAGTGTGTCTGAAATTCGAAATCTGTTAGACAGATGTTCAGGCCAAACACAATTCTCTCACAATATTCAGCAAGATTGTCAGGAGTTTTTAATGTATATGCTTGATGTATTACATGCTGAAGGTGTAGATGTAGATCAGCTGTTTGGGCTTTCTTATCAATGGCAGCATGACTGCGAGAACTGTATGATATCAAGTACTACTAGTGTAGACTCAGACAGATTTATATATTTAACTTTGCCAGACAGTAAATCAGTCTCCTTTAATAAGCTAGTAAAAGCTGCTAATCACAACATGGAGTGTAGCCAATGTAAATCTGAAATGATGTCCACATTATTTATACGAACATATGGCCAGTACGTCATTTTAATGTTCCAACGATGTAGGCCTGATGGAACAAAATTGACAACTCTAATAAAAAATTTTGTAGCTTCGCAGTTGTCAATATCAGGAAGGACTTTTGTAACTACAGCAATTATATATCATGACGGCCCTTCAATATCATCAGGACATTGCACAGCTTATTTAAAGTCTAGAAATGGCTGGTCATTCTGCAATGATTCTGTTTTAATTTTAAAAAAAAAATTGCCGTATGACCTTAAAAACTCTTACCTGGTGTTTTTAAAACCAAAATTTTAGGGAAATAATCTCGGGATGTGCTCTGTGGAATTTCAAGAAGTTCTAATGGCTCCTACACAATTTGGCCTTGAGGATAAGTGTAGTTCAGAGACATAACTTCTAATCATAGGACTGGACATCATGGAGATATATATGCACTTTGAATGAGTTCAGAAAAACTGTTTCTTTTTATAAGCTAATTGAAGCAGCCAATCAAAACATGGAGTAGAGGGAATGTAAGTCTGCAATGCTGTCTACTGTTTTACATTGCTTTGTGATTAAAAGTGATGTAGAGAATTAAATAATTGTTGTAGTCATAGAGGTAGTGTAAGTCTGCTTCATATTAAGCAGTATCAGTGTCATAGGAAATGTAGAACATGACTGAGCAAGAAGGGGAAGATATTACTATTCCAGGATTGTGAAAATGATCTTCAACATTTTAATTCTGAAAGTTGCGGAAATGCCAAATGATGGGATTGGCTAACAAGAAATCCAAGAGTTATACATGGCTCTGACAAGATTTGGCCTTGTGGAATCTTGTGGTAGAGAGCAAGAAGTCATTTATTGTATGTAACATGTTTTTAAAAACGATGGAGATTTTCTTTCAGAAAGTGGCGGGCTGAAAGTAATAAGAGCACAAAAGAGTGTAAGCTATTCATAGGACATCCTTGGACGTCATGGAAAGTAAGTTAACTTTAAGGAGTTCTGATTTTTGATTTCTGATGTTGTATGGGTTTTTTAAACACAATCATTTTGATTGTGTTTTTTTTTCCCCGCTGTTACATGATGAATACCTTCAAGTCACTGTTTTTAGTGAATTTTGATACATTCTGAGAACAGCAAAAATAAACCATTTAACATGTATAATTAATTCTGTACTGTTTGCATTTATGATGTATATGTAGAACTGTGTAGGAGGCATGGAGAAGGTGAGGCTTCTGTAAGTGTCAAAGTTGTTGCATGCAGTGCTGCACTTCTGCGTATTCTTTCATATGCTAGACTACATCTGCACAATGAGATACCTAAGCAAAGGAAACACAAGTGATGTGATTGTGAAATGAGCAAAATAAATTGCATGTATTTCAATTACATCACCTGTGTTTCCTATCATTACGAATCACATTGTGCAGATCAAGTTTAGGTCTGTCCAGGGAAACATAGGAGGTTTGGACTTTGTTGAAGATTGCAGTGGACATGACTCACTTCATTGGTAGACCTTCACATGTATTATGTCCTCTATTCTCTTCAACAACTCGAAATTTCATTTGCAACCCTGAGTAGGCCTCACCTGAAACAAAACTCTGGATAGTAGACATCTTATTGGCATCCTGAAGCAATTATTTTAAATTTTAGTGTCTTGCGACACTTTTCTGAGACAACAGCAATGCAAAAGATGCACCATGTTTTAAGATAGGCCTCACTTCATCTGCATCAAGATAGTGTTAGTTTAAAATGTATATCTTTAGGACTGTGTAGCTTCTGTAAGTGTCAAAGTTATTGAAAAACTGTTTGTCCTTCAATCTTTGCCCTTGTCTTTTGTAATTTTTTAATACATGTTTTTATATTTTTCAAATGTTTGTTCTCTCTTTCACAGATTGAAAGTATAAAAATAAAAAATGAGTAATTTAACGACAATTATAAGGTAAATATTTTGTACTCTTTTCGTTACATTTCTATCACATTGAACTACTATTAGTTCCACTGCTTCATTTCTTTAATCCTCAGTTTCCTGCCTTTGCTACTTCCCTCATTCCTTTCTCTATTACCTACTTACTCAACTCCTTCCACTCTTTTTCTCAGTCCCTTTCTTCTCATAGTTCCTCACTCTTGTTCACTCACTCCGTCTCTATTACTCTTAGTGTCTTTGACTGATCACTGTATCACTATTTGTTCATAATGCTTTCTCTGTGTAGTTGAAGCACACTAAGGGGCATATTATGAATGCAGCCAATAAAATTATTGCTCTTTTTATTGGCAGAAAACTGGTGCAAAAGCGGCTTTAGCGGCAGTTTTCTGCCGCAAAAGCAGCTTTAGCGACACATTTCTGCCGATAAAAGCTGCAAAACTTTTATTGCCTATGTTGATAATATGCCCCTATGTTATTTACATTAGGGCTATATTGTCCAGTATAACAATCAAAATTGCTCTCCAAAGACACCAGGCAAAGCAGACGCTCCCTCAAACAGATCACCAAGCGCAATTTACCCTACTTACAGCCTAGCCTGTTCTCTGTCGAGACTTTAGCAATCTTTAGAGCACAAGATAAGATCTTTTCACATGGAAGAGCCAGACGTATTGCAATTCTACTTAAGAAACAAGCATTGGCATAGACAATAGGTCTCGCCTTTGGGACCTTATACGTGTTTAGCCATGCAACAGTTGATGTTGCTGCACCAAGGATATTATGCTGCATAACTAAATACTTAGAAGGTCCCAAAGTCGATACCTATTGGCTATGCCAATGCTTGTTTTTCTTTCACTTCGTTATCTATTTTGTTTTTCACAATTATACCCTCTTCTGTCTGTTCTTTGGTAAATAGATCTATTAAACAGTATCTCTTCTTTACTCCCTATAGCTGTCTTTCTTGAAACATCACTCTCTGTTTACTTTCCTTATACTTACACTTTTTTAAAAAAAAAATTTTTTTTTTTGGTTAGCTCCCGGTCCGCGTACCGGGAAGCTAACCCGGGAGCGAACCAAAAGAAATAGAGCTTGCCAGAGTGCTAAACATTGTAGCAATTTTTTTGGAAAGGGAAGGTAGTTCTGAAAAGAACTTTTTTTTTTATATTTTTGTTGTTTTATATTTTTTTTTTATTTTTTGAACATTTTTTGTTTTTTTTGTATTTTTTGAACGATTTTATAATTTTTTTTGTTTTTTTTGTGGGGGGGGGGAACAACAAAAAACAGGCGTTGAAAAGGGCTCAACAGGAGCAAAAAAAAATTACTGGGGGCGGTTAGGGCAATCATGGTGTTCATACGCCAGGTTCAGTGCATTGATGCTCATGTTGCCACAAGCTAATAATGCACGACAGTGCATACATAAGTGAATCATGTGCCCAAAATTTGGTTGGATATTTGGCACAGTTTCCCGTGCCTCCTCTGGTGATAAAGAAACCGATGTTGTTGGTCTCGCCACAGGAGTTGGTCGAGGATTGTCCATCATATCCCTTAATTCCGCCCGGCTGTAATTTAGGGGATGTTTCCTCGTCATGTGCCTATGCATGGTATGATTACCATAGCTGTATTTTTTGTCCGTCCCTCTGGACAATTGTTCCTTGCATATGAGGCATGTTGCGTACCTGGCATTGACCTTTTTTTGGCCACGAGGGATGGAAAAAAACTGCCAGATGAAACTGGGTTTCTTTCTTGAAACCCGGGGCAACTCTTCCAGGAATTGTGGTTGTTCTCCCTCCTCATCCATCTCTTCATCTTCCTCCTCAGTGTTGGTAACCACCTGGGGAGGTGGTCCTCTCTTCCCATGAGGAGGTGGAGGTGGTGGTGGGGGTGCACCAGCTGAAGCAATCAGTGAAGCCATTTTCATACAATCAAAATAGGTCTTCCAAGAAGCAAAATAGGTCTTCCTCTCACAATAATGAAAGTCAGAGTGAGGAAAGAAGGAGTGGTTTTCATCATTTGGAAAAAACAATACTTCTCAACCAATGAAAAGTGTTATTTTTAGGTCACATGACCTAGCCTTCCATAATTATGAAACTAAAAGTGAAATGAACCAATGAAAAGTTTTATTAACAAGTCACATGACCTCTCACGCTCATGTTACGCGCTGCGGAACGCTCCCCGGTTAGCTTCCGGGTCGCTCCCCTTCGCGCCCCGGTCCGCGCCCCGGGACACTTCCGGGTGCGCTAACGCGATACGTCACAAGACGCATTTCGCGGCAACGCGATACGTCGCGCTTTCGCGCCGGGGATCGCTTCCGGGGAGTTGCGTTTCGCGCCTCGGTCCGCGCCCCGGGGCACTTCCGGGTGCGCTAACGCAGTACGTCATAAGACGCATTACGCGGCAACGCGATACCGTCACTATCTTGATTTGTTACCGGTTCGCGGACCGGATCGCGGAATCGAATTGAGCTAACGGGAAGCTTCCCGGTTAGCGGACCGGGAGCGAAACAAAAAAAATATTTAAAAATTTTTTATTAATAAACATATAAAATATATTTTTGGATTTAAAGAAGAATACATTTTACAGCTGTAGATATTAGCTTTTAAAAAACCAATGAAATTCACTGAAAAAACCATAGGTTATAGACCATATATAGTTAGGAATTAGCATTTACAAAACCTTGAAAATTCACTGAAAAAACCATAGGTTATAGACCATATATAGTTAGTAATTAGCATTTAAAAAACCTTATTTTACTCACACAAAACCATTGAAATTCCATATATAGTTAGTTGTACTAACTATATATCGCGCACCCGCAATCCACTGCTGATGATGTCACATATTACATCATTCATGACATGGTCAGTGACATCACTGATGACATCACTGATGACATCTCAAATGACATCACTGATGACATCACTGATGACATCTCAAATGACATCACTGATGACATCACTGATGACATCTCATTTGACATTACTGATCACATCACTGATGACATCATTCATGTGATAATACGATGAACTTCTTCAGACTGTAATATAACCTTAGATACACTCAGTGTAAACAGACACTCACAGACTGTCACTCCTCCATGAAGTTACACACACACCTAGTCTGTCATGCAAAGAATCAATCGCACCTCCATTTTCTCAACTATACAGTTATACACACCTTACTTATTCAAACACATACTAACACATATTTACTCTCTTATACAATCCCGGATACAAGTTCACAATGATCCATACAGCCACTCACACATTCACTGGCTCTTATGCACAGTTATTTATATATGTCAACTCTCACATGTACTGTGTTTTACATATGTACTTACTTTGACATGTAGCACTGAGATATCCATTCACTCACCAATACACTCATGCACACAGTCAACCGCCCATACAGCTGTTTCCACATGCACTTTTGAACCCATACATCTAGTGAATCAACTGCTCACACATCTATGCACAGAGTCATACACCTCCCAGACACCCACACACACTCACTCAGTCTCCCATACAAATACATGGGCAACCAATCAATAACCCATATAGTTACTCATATAGCTACTGATCAACACATGCAGCAGTTTACAGAACAAAAGATATAATGATGCAGAAATTAAGACAGTTTAGTCACTAACCCATGCACTCAGTGAGACACATTTAATCACTCACTCATACAGTCAGTCATGCACCTACTAAATCCTTCATCCAGACACTTATAAATCCACTCATTCTTCAATATGTAAGACATATTTTAACTTTACAGAAACATACAGTCACTGGATGTTGTCATCAGTGATGTCATCACTGATGTCATTTGAGATGTCATCAGTGATGTCATCAGTGATGTCATTTGAGATGTCATCAGTGATGTCATCAGTGATGTCACTGACCATGTCATGAATAATGTAATATGTGACATCATCAGCAGTGGATTGCGGGTGCGCGATATATAGTTAGTACAACTAACTATATATGGAATTTCAATGGTTTTGTGTGAGTAAAATAAGGTTTTTTAAATGCTAATTACTAACTATATATGGTCTATAACCTATGGTTTTTTCAGTGAATATATATATATATACAGCCACAGCCCGTATAGTAAACAATTTAATAAATAGAACGAATTTTGTAGTGCACCCTGCATCACATTTTGCGATGCAGGGCATGCTACGAAATTTGTTTTATTAATTAAATTGTTTACTTACCTTCAATTATCCATACTCCGGTTTTTAGCACCCCCTACCCTGCCCCTCCCCCGCCCTGCCTCTCCGCCCCACCGAAACTCCCTCCACGGGCCGTGGCTGTATACATATTTACATTCACTGAAAAATCCATAGGTTTTACACCAGTTATAGTTAGCTGGAAATTTTACTGGCATAAAACCATTGAAATTCCCACGTTATAGTTAGTTGGACTCACTATAACTTGCGCGTGCAATGCACTGCTGATGACGTCACATATTACATCATTCATGACATGGTCAGTGACATCACTCATGACATCCCGCGAACGAAAACAACATCGTGACGTATCGCGTAGCCGCGTGAAGCGTCATATGACGCACTGCGTAAGCGCACCCGGAAGCTCCCGAGCGCATACGATCGCGTAACGTAAGCGCCGCCGGGCGCGCCCCGGGGCGCGACTACGGGCACGCACAGGGGAGCATAGCGTAAGCGCGTCGGGTCATGTGACCTGAAAATAACACTTTTGATTGGTTCAGAACACTTTTGGTTTCCAAATGATGAGAAAGCCCAGGTCATGAGACCTGAAAATAACACTTTTGATTGGTTCACAATAGTTTTGTTTTCCAAATGATGAAAGACCCCACCTTTTTTTCTCATTCTCACCTTGTTGTTTGAGTGAAGAAGACCTGCACTCATTCTGTGAGAAATGGCTTCACTAGTAGCAGCTGCAGGTGCATCTGCACCACCACCATCTCCACCACCACCAAAACAACCACCACAAGACCACATTGGTGGTCAAGAAGAAGAGGAGGACGAAGAGGAGGAGGAGGAGAGGTACTTTTTGCCTGAGGACAATCCCCCATACAGACCCAAGGAACATTTTATTTAGAACTTTTACAAGATACCAAGGGGTGCAAAAAAAGTGAATGCAGCTAAGGTGACTTGCCTCATCTGTGCGTACAACTGTCAAGAGGGAACCCAAAGAAGAAGTACTCTTTTGGGAACCACACTATGATTCGACATATGCAGAGAAAGCACCCAAACAATTATTCGGCAGCAGAGGTCAGGGAACTGACCAAGAACCTTCCTCATTCTTCTTCTTCAAGCGCCTCCAATCAACCCACTCCATCAGGTGCAGAGGCTAGGGAGATGGTCCCTAATGTACAAACCAGGTTTGCAAAATTTAAATTTGTTTGCATATATTGCAACAAAACAATTTCATATGGTGAGCAAAGCATCACTTTACTCAATCGAGCTGCAGACAACCATCACTGCAGCAAGCAACTTTAATTTTTTTCTATTTTTTTTTGCTCCAGTTGAGCTGTTTGCAATTCCCTGTGTTTTGTTTGACCCCAGAAAAACTACAAAAAAATATAAAATTGTTCAGAAAAGCCAAAAAAAGTAAAAAATGTTCAAAAAACAATAAAAAAATATAAAACAACAAAAAGAATAAAAAAAACAGTTCTTTTCAGAACTACCTCCAATTTATATAAAAATGCTACATTTTAAAAAAAACTCTGTCTTTCTTTTTTTCTCCACGGTACGCGTACGGGGCGCGCCCCCCCCCCCAAAAAATAAAAAAAATAATGAGTGTGTGTGTGTGTGGTATGTGTGTGGGGGGGTGGGGGGGGTGTGTGGGGGGGTTTGTGTGTGGTGTGTGTGTGTGTGTGTGTGTGTGTGTGTGTGTAGAATGTGTGGGTGTGTGTGTTTGAGGAGTGTGTGGGTGTGTGTGTGGGATGTGTGGGTGTGTGTGTGTGAGGAGTGTGTGTGTGGGTGTGTGTGTGTGGGGGGGTTTCAGAGGTGTGTGTGGGGGGGTGGTGTGTGGGGGGATGTGTGGGGTGTGTCTGTAAGGTGTGTGTGTGGTGTGTGTGGGGTGTGTGTCAGAGGTGTGTGTGTGTGGGGGGGTGAGGTGTGTGTGGGGGATGTGTGGGGTGTGTCTGTGAGGGGTGTGTGTGTGTGTGTGGGGGGGGAGTGAAGTGTGTGTGGGTGGGGGTGTGTGGGTGGGGGTGGGGGTGTGTAAGGTGTGTGTGTGGGTTTGTGGGGTGTATGGGTGTGGGTGGAGGTGTGGGTGTGTGAGGTATGTGTGGGGGGTGTGTGGGTGTGGGGGTATGTGAGTGGGGGGTGTGTTTGTGTGTGAGATGTGTGGGTGTGTGTGTGTGAGGAGTGTGTGTGTGTGTGTGTGTGTGTGAGGTGTGTGTGTGGTGTGTGTGTGTATGTGTGTGTGGGGTGTGTGTCAGAGGTGTGTGTGTGGGGGGGGTAAGGTGTGTGTGGGGGATGTGTGGGGTGTGTCTGTGAGGGGTGTGTGTGTGTGGGGGGAGTGAGGTGTGTGTGGGTGGGGGTGTGTGTGTGGGGGTGTAAGGTGTGTGTGTGAGGTATGTGTGGGGGGGTGTGGGTGTGGGAGTATGTGTGTGGGGTGTGTGTGTGTGTGTGTGGGATGTGTGGGTGTGTGTGTGTGAGGAGTGTGTGTGTGGGTATGTGTGTGTGTGTGTGAGGGGTGTGTGTGGTGTGTGTGTGGGGTGTGTGTCAGAGGTGTGTGTGTGGGGGTGGGGGGTGGGGGGTGAGGTGTGTGTGTAGGAGTGAAGTAAATGATTAAGGGAAAGAGAATGGGTGAGGGAGCAAAGGAAGGGAACAGAGGGTAAGGGAAGTAAAGAAGGGGGACTGAAAGAAGTTGAATGTGGGAGGGGAGTTAGGGAAAGGGGAGTAAACATGGAGGATAAGAATAAGTGAGGGAAGCAGAGTAAAGAAATAGGAGTGAGGTAGGGTGAGAAAATAGTAGTGAGGTTAAAGCAAAGGGTGATGACAAACTACATTTTTTTAGTCACACTTGCCATATAATTAATGTAACTTTAATTACATTTTTTTACTACACTTTGTATCTGTGAAAGAGAGAAGAAAAAATAAGTTATAGTTTGTAAAATATGTATTTTAAAATAAAAGATACAAATGAAGAGGTTAAAAATTATAACAGTGTATTTAGAAATAAAGTAAGAGTGAAGGACACAGAAAGGGAAATAAAGTAAGGTAGAAGGACAAAAAGAGGGAAAAAGAAATAGAAGGAGAGCAAATTACTAAGAGTAAGGCATATAGATTCACTGACAGAGAGGAAGAGAAGAAGAGAGAAATGAACTGAAGGTAAGAAAGATACTAAAAGAATGTGAGTTAGCAAAACTAAATCAGGAAACAGGAGTAAGTAAAAAGCTAATGACTGAGAGGGAAAGGAGTCTAATTAAGGATGCATTTAGAAGAATGAGGAATGGAAGATAACTGAGAGTAAGTGAAGGAGAGTCATAGAGTGAAGGGATGAAGGGAGAGAGGATAATATAGAAGGATTGAGGGAAAAGGAGTGAGGAAGTTAGTAGACAGAGAGACTAAGAGAAGGACTGAGTGAAGTGGAGTACAATGAGTGAGGAAAGGAAATGAGTAAGGGAGCAAAAAAAGGAAAGAGAGGAGAAGAGGACTAAAACAGTGGTACTGAGAGAAAGTGATTCGGTGATGAAAGTAAAGAGAAGGACACTGAAAGATAGGAAATGAGGGGTAGTAATGGAACCTGAGTAAAAGAAATGGGATGAAGAACGATGAGAGAGGAGCAGTGAAGTTGTTGTAAGAGAAATGATAGAAGGTAGATAAACACAAGTGAACATAACACAAGGAGAGTGAGGGACTGAGGACATAGAGGTAGTGAACGGAAAATAGAGAGAAGAGGTAAAAAAAAGGAGCAAACAAAGATAAGCGAAGGAGAGTGGCTGAGTTATAGTGATAAAGTGCAACAATACTGGTGAGTGAGTAAAGAGGAATTACTAAAAGAGCAAAGGAGGAAAAGACGGAAAAGGGAAGTAAAACAGAGAGACTGAAAACTGAAAAGTGGTGCAAGGGAGAGAGGGGATGCAGACAGTTGAAATGAAAGTGAGGGGTTGTGAAAGAAGTGCAGTAAACAAATGGGTGTGAAACAGAGTGAGAAAAAGGCAGTGTGAGTGAGTAAAGAGACCTGAAAGAGAGAGGAAAAAGGAAAGTGAGTGTGAGACAATGGGAATACAATATAAAGGTAATGCACCGTTACATCGCAACTTTTACAACGGGAGGCTTTTACAACGGAACTTTTACAACGCAGGATCCATTACATCGGATGCCATTACAACGCATGGCATTACATAGCAGATGCTATTACAACGCATGGCATTACATCGTAAGTATAGGTAAGTATTTAATTTTTTAAAATTTTATTAATATTAATTATAATTAAATATATTTATTTGTGTTTTTTAATATTATTAATTTATTATTTATTATATTAATTAAAGTAATTTTTAAAATAAGTACAGGTGTACAGGGGTGTTTTTAGGTTTCAGGGTAGGGTTTGGGTTTTGGGATACAGGGGTGTTTTTAGGTTTCAGGGTAGGGTTTGGGTTTTGGGATACAGGGGTGTTTTTAGGTTTCAGGGTAGGGTTTGGGTTTTGGGATACAGGGGTGTTTTTAGGTTTCAGGGTAGGGTTTGGGTTTTGGGGTACAGGGGTGTTTTTAGGTTTCAGGGTAGGGTTTGGGTTTTGGGGTACAGGGGTGTTTTTAGGTTTCAGGGTAGGGTTTGGGTTTTGGGGTACAGGGGTGTTTTTAGGTTTCAGGGTAGGGTTTGGGTTTTGGGATACAGGGGTGTTTTTAGGTTTCAGGGTAGGGTTTGGGTTTTGGGGTACAGGGGTGTTTTAGGGTTCAGGGTTGGGTTTGTGCTTAGGGCTAATTAAATTATATTTACCATTTATAAATTAATTAAAATATATTTATTAAATTAAATTAATTATATTATATTAATTACATTTTTTAATTAAATTAATTAAATTAAACTAAATATTTTAATTAATTTATTTTAATTATAATGTTTAAAAATATTTAAATTAAATTTATTTCATTATATTAATTAATTAAAATTAATTACAATTTTTATTAAAATTAAATTAAATAAATAGATTTAAATTTATTAAATTAAATTAATTACTATTTTAAAATGTATTTTAATTAAATTAATTAAATTAAATTAATTAAATTAACTTAATTACATTTTTTTTTAAAAGATATACTTACCTATACTTACGATGTAATGCCATGCGTTGTAATAGCATCTGCTATGTAATGCCATGCGTTGTAATGGCATCCGATGTAATGGATCCTGCGTTGTAAAAATTCCGATGTAACGGAATGCGTTGTAAAAAACCGCGTTGTAGTGACACCAATCCCAATATAAATTACACAATACAAACTGTAGAATAATTTATACAACATGTTAGATATTTTATTTTTGCTGTTGTCAGAACATATTGAATTTCACTAAAAACAGTGAGTTCAAACTATTCATCATATGACAGCGGGAAAAAAAAACACAATCAAAAAGATTGTGTTTAAAAAAAACAATATAAACTTACAAACCACATATGTACACTAATCTTTGATTCACTTACTTTTCCTTTAGGCCAAATAGTACATCATGAAGGTCCTTTACGTTGGAAGGTACTCTGCTGTTCTCTAAAAAATCCATGTCATCGACTCTCTGGACAAAAAAGCTCGAAGAACATCTGAGATATGTTTTAATGTTTTCATATACTCCTTCTGTTCAGTCATGACTCTTTGCTCATTCCTTCACCTTTCCTTAAGGCCAAATAGTGTCAGATGTATCAGTATATTTTCAAATTACTTAAAACAAACTCTAAAATTACCGTTTTCCCGACATGACACAAACCAACAGCAAAGAAGCTCAGTCTGCTTCCTAATCTGAGGAAACACAGGTGACATGATTGTGAAAGGTTCAAATATTTTATGTAAGCATGCACACACTATTTATTCCTTCTCAAAAATGTAAATGCCATTGATTTGCCCAAAATCGTTTTTTTAATAACATTTTAGAAACAGAGCGCAGCTCCTATGTACAAGCATTCAATTTCACTACTGAAACTTCACTATTTTACAAAATACATTTCCTCTCTCTTGCAAACATTCCTACCAAACATTACCAAAAAAATGACACAAACCAACAGCAAAGAAGCTCAGTCTGCTTCCTAATCTGAGGTAACACAGGTGACATGATTGTGAAAGGTTCAAATATTTTTATGTAATCATGCACACACTATTTATTCCTTCTCAAAAATGTAAAAGCCATTGATTTGCCCCAAAATCGTTTTTTGAATAACATTTTAGAAACAGAGCGCAGGTCCTATGTACAAGCAATCCATTTCAGTACTGAAAACTCACTATTTTACAAAATACATTTCCTCTCTATTGCAAACATTCCTACCAAGCATTACCAAAAAAAGACACAAACCAACAGCAAAGAAGCTCAGTCTGCTTCCTAATCTGAGGAAAAAAAGGTGACATGATTGTGAATGGTTCAAATATTTTTATGTAATCATGCACACACTATTTATTCCTTCTCAAAAATGTAACAGCCATTGATTTGCCCCAAAATCGTTTTTTGAATAACATTTTAGAAACAGAGCGCAGGTCCTATGTACAAGCATTCCATTTCAGTACTGAAAACTCACTATTTTACAAAATACATTTCCTCTCTATTGCAAACATTCCTACCAAGCATTACCAAAAAAATGACACAAACCAACAGCAAAGAAGCTCAGTCTGCTTCCTAATCTGAGGTAACACAGGCGACATGATTGTGAAAGGTTCAAATATGTTTATGTAATCATGCACACACTATTTATTCCTTCTCAAAAATGTAAAAGCCATTGATTTGCCCCAAAATCGTTTTTTCAATAACATTTTAGAAACAGAGCACAGGTCCTATGTACAAGCATTCAATTTCACTACTGAAACCCATTGATTTGCCCTAAAATCGTTTTTTAAATAACATTTTAGAAACAGAGCGCAGGTCCTATGTACAAGCATTCAATTTCACTACTAAAACCTCACTATTTCACAAAATACAAATCCTCTATCTTGCCAATATTGATACCATGCATTTTCAAAAAGCATCACACAAACAACCGCAAAGAAGCACAATGTGCTTCCTAATCTGAACTCTCTATCTATATTGAATGAATCATAACGCACCTCTACAAATGCTTTGGGAGATTGAGAACAGTGTCAGATACACACACCAATATTTCTTTAGCAGAGCAAAAGGTATGTACTCCAGGCACTGCAACCATGAATGGCACAGAAAACCTCTAATTCTACACACATATCCCTCATGTTAACCAATTAAAACTCTTCCCTCTCTATTTTCAAACCACCACCCTTCCCCCCTCAGCCCTTTCTGCCTGTTACCATAGCAACTCCCTCCTCACTGTCCTCTCAGGGTTACAAGTTTATTCTACAATGTTGCAAATGAACTTAGCAAGGATGTTTGACCTCTCAATACACCAGCTTATCAGGTGCAATCTTTCTTTTAATGACTTTTTCTTAACCATTCAAATTACTTCTTTCACAGAACAGAACCATGCACCCTAACTTTCAGTTTTAAACTATCTGAATCCACCAATCATTGCTTGTGATTCAAGAGCACTGAAACTCCACAGTTTTTTTTGCAAATTCCTACTGTTCCAACTGCCATTTCATTCCTACACTTCATCTGACTGCACCAGAACCTCCTCTCACCATGCACTCTGTATGGATTATTGGACATAGCTACATTCACTGGGCTCAAAGATATGCAGCTATCAGAAATTTTCACAACCTTGATTTACCAAAGGTGCACATCAAGTGGATTGGCCAAAGAGGATTGAGATGTCATCAATTGATACCATTGGTGAAAACCTTTTACCATCTGCCACACCCTGACCTCATAATTTTGCACTGTGGTGGAAATGACCTAGGCACTTTGACTGGGGTAGGTCTGGAGATGCTTTTAAAGGACACCTTTGGGCAATTGATGACGCTTTTTCCACAAACTACCTTGGTATATTCCAATATATGCCAAAGACAGAAATGGAAGTGGTCGAACCAATTTTGTCTACAATTTGAGAAAGCACGGAAACATGTGAATAAATCTGTTTCTGCTTACATGAGAGACTATGGAATGGGTTCAATATACAACAATAACTTGCGTTACAACATGCAAGATATCTACAGAGGAGATGGTGTGCACTTCTCAGATGAGGGGAATAGAATATTCCTCCTGAATTTAAGACTGTGCATTGGAACCTACTTGTAGGTACCTAAATCAGCCACAGAACCCAAAAGCTCTTTTCAGGGCTACCCTACATCTGATCACTCAAAATGATTATTTTACTCTAATTTTTTTCACTGTTTTTCACCAAAGTACGCTTCCGGTACGCTCCCTGGTACGCGTACCGGGCGCTCCCCCCGCGAAAAATTAAATGTATTTTTTTATTTTTTGGCCTATATGGGCCTCCTAAGCCCCCCTCAGAAAACCTAGGGGGTCGGGGGTGTCTACCGTGCCCCCTTTTACCCATTCCCAACGTTGTTTGTCCTCCATCTTGTGTCTCAAATCTACCGAAACACAAGATGGAGGACTCCCGTAGCGCTGCCGGTACGCGTACCGGGGCGCGCACCGGTGAGCGCTCCCAAAAATGTTTTAAAGTTAATTTACATAAAAACCACTGAAGGGACTTTCACCAAATATAGAATAGGCCCTACTACATACCAGTCCCTACCATTTTCCCAAATTTGGTAGAATACCATTGAGCCATTTGGGCTGTAGCCCTGTCTAAATATCCTGAGGTAAATTACATGACAAAAACACATATGAAGTGTTAGGATTTACAACCAATTAAAATGTTACTTTAATTTTCTACTTTTTTTTCCTGACATTTGATTGGTTATGTACATGAATATATATGAAAATTGAGAGGGAAACATGGCCATTTTGACTACAACTACCTGAGGTACATCTTGAAAGAATTTTCTCCATTTATCTTCATCACCTTTTAATAAGGTAAGTTGTTAATTTGTAAGGGGCACTTTAAGTTAATTTGTAAAAACGTTTTCTGATAGTTATTTACTGTCCCTCTGTTATAGTTATAGATTTAGATAGGCTTCTCTGTTATAGTTATGGATTGAGTTAGGCTTCTCTGGTATAATTATGAATTTACTTAGGCTTCTTCACATACACTTTTTTATATTTCAACTTCCTACCTCATACCATACACTGCCCAAAGATAACTTCACTGTTAAAAACTCAGAAGTACCTCTCTGAACTCAAACCCAACAGTGCCCTAACTCTACTGATATAGTTATTTTTTATGCAATTTACAGCAAGAAAATGGAAGATACACCACAGACCAACAATATTTATTTTGAAATAACTGATGAGCAGATTCATTTCGAAATAACTGATGAAGAAATTCTTCAAGAAGATTTATTTGACTTCCTAGATGACTCTCTTGACCAAGAATTCATAGACTGTGTAGATAATATGGATTCATGCAGTAAACATTTGGAGGAGTTTCAGATAATGAAATGTTGCAAGTGTTATTAAATTATGAAAATTCAGAATAATTAATTAATATTTAATAATTAAAAATTGTTTGAGACATTATTCATTTTTATATATAATTCATGAAGTAGTACCACAATGATTATAATATAAAGTGAGACTTACAGTATACTGTGCATACTATACAACTTTTTTGTGTTACATAATAAGTTTGCTCATAGTTACTTCCTTTCTCCTACTATATTATCTCGAATGTGTATTTGACATCTCTTTTTGATCTACAGCCTTCTTTCTCTCACTGTCTGTCTCTAATGCACCATATCACCACCAATTTTGTGTAGATTCAGAAGAGAGTAAAATGTAATACTTGAAAATATCATAAGGGAGCAGGGTAGACTACCCATGATCCCATAGGCTTTCTCAAAGAGTGCTTAAAGGATCTGTTTCTGCTTTCCTGACACACTATGATATGGATTCCATATACCACAATAACTTCTGTAACAATATGCAAGATATCTACAGAGGAGACGGTGTACATTGAATTTAAGACTCTGTATTGGTACCTACATGCTGGTACTTAAATCACCCACACAACACAACAACTCTATGCAAAGCTACCCTACCTCTAAGCACTTTAAATTACTATTTTACTGTTTCACTGGGTTTTCCCCTTGGTACGCTCCCTGGTACGCTCCCCGGTGCGCGTACCGGGGGCTCCCCCTGCGAAAATCGAAAAAAATGTGGGTTTTTTTGCCCCGCGGGGCCCTTTTATGGCCCCCACATCAAACCTAGGGGATCGGGGGGTCTACCCTGCCCCCTTATGGTCATTTCCCCCTTTGTTTTTGCCACCTCTTGTGTCTCGATCCTACCGAGACACAAGATGGCGGCCGCTCCGGACTGTTTGGAATGTTGACAGACACCCGAGAGCCAATCAGCTTTCCGCGCGCGAACTCACATTACGCGCCGGGTGCGCTCCCCGGTGCGCGTACCGGGGCGCGCTTATAGATATATATATTTTTTTTAACCTAAATTACTCAAAATCCTCTGGAGCACATATCTTGAGACATAGCAAAGGCACATCGGGCTACCAGTCCCTACAATTTTGCCAAGTTTCGTGGGAATCCATTCAGCCGTTCGGGCTAAAAGTGAGTCCAACCGCCCTATGGAAATTAACATGGGGAAAACACGTTTTGGGACCCCCCTTTTATCTCGGCCCCCGCTTAACGAATTCCCCCAAACTTTCAGGAAAGGAGCGGAGCGGAACTGGCCACCTAATTTGAGAAATTCGCAAAAATTCGTCCACCGGCGCCAAAGTTATTCCCAATAGAATGTTGCGGATTGCCTATGGAAACTAGGTCCTAACTATAACTACCTACTGGCGACCGCCAGTAGGTAATATATCTATATATATATATATATATATATATATATATGATGAAACTTGCCGCTTGAAGGACACCATGCCAAGTGAACAGCAACAAAGAGTCGACCCAAAAGTGCTGGTGCAAGGTGGTTTTAATCGAATAAAGCCAGCGCTGCCGCCATGACGCGTTTCGCCTCCGAGAAGGCTTGATCACATATATATCACTACGTCGGGAATTTCTGTATACAGAGTTTTTCGTAGAATTTTCTTTCTGCTTTTTTGATTAATGTACTATTCGAAAATGTAGAATTGGTGGTGATGATGCGGTGTTTCTTGAGATTAGTTATCTCATTCTGCGGGAAGAACTGAGTTGTACAATATACAGTGGAGAATATTGAAGTAATTTTGTATGTGGACAACCATTGGGTTGCCATGGCCGATCCACGGCTAGATTACGATCTATTTAAATTAAGTGGGCTATGGTTCTTAATTATAAGCAAATAGTCCAATTAGATATATAAATGCGAATATAATTCTATGACATATTTATTAAGTTAGGTGGAATTATTTCAATATGATGTATAGTACAATTTGATTGAAAAATATACTTACGAACTGGGACAAAAGGCAACACTATTAAGTGTTGCAAATGCCGATCCACGGCGAGATTAATATTTAGGATGTATGTGTAATAATGTTGTTACATGTCCTTATATGAAATAGTACATTTTGTTACTATGTTAGAGAAATATGCTCTAAGATGGCGCCCGTATGAAAATACGAGGCTTGGTCCCTTGTTTGTGTTTATTTGCGTTCATTCTCGCACTTTTAAAAATGGTGCCGCGAAATGCATTGTCCATAACATTGACGAAGGGAGTCTCTCCCGAAACGCGTTTGTCTGAATAAAAGTTTGGCGTTTTAAGCTTTTCTGATCCCGAGAGTGCTGCGAGTCTTTTTGGGCAGAATCAAGGGGACACAGTGTGGAGCTTCAATATATATATATATATAAATATATATATATATATTACCTACTGGCGGTCGCCAGTAGGTATATATAGTTAGGATTTTTTCTCTATGGGATTTTTGAAAATTCTATGTCTAATAACTTTGGCGTTTGTGGACGGAATTGGCTGAAAGTTTCAGGAAAATGGCACATTTTGTTTCTGAGCAGCCCCTGAAAATTTGGGGGGTTTCGTCAAGGGGGGGCCGAGAAAAAAGGGGGGTCCCAAAACGCGTTTTTCCCATTCATTTTTCCATAGGGCGGTTGAACTCACTTTTAGCTTGAACGGCTGAATGGATTTACATGAAACTTGGCAGAATTGTAGATATTGTTTGCCCGATGTGCCTTTGCTAGGTCTCAATATATGTGCTCCAGTGGATTTTGAGAAATTAACGTTCAAAAAAATATATATATCTGTAACAGCGCTCCGGTTAGCGCCCCGGTTCGCGTACCTGACGCGTAACGGAACTTCGCGAAGCGAAGCTGATTGGCTCTCCGGTGTCTGTCAACATTCTAAACAGTCCGGAGCGGCCGCCATCTTGTCTCTCGGTAGGATCGAGAGACAAGAGGAGGCCAAAACAAAGGGGGAAATGACCATAAGGGGGCATAGTAGATCCTCCCTGACCCCCTAGGTTTGATGTGGAGGCTTTAAAAGGGCCCGCGGGGCAAAAATAAAAAAATAAAAATTCGTTTTTTTTGCGTGGGGAGCGCCCGGTACACGCACCAGGAAGCGGTCCGGGGAGCGTACTATGAGGAAAAAAGAATGATAGACTTTTCAAATATTGTATGTTTATTGATTGTTCGTTTTGTTGTTTTTTTTTATTTTTTTTATTTGATTATTAAATATAAATTTATTTTTGTGATTGTTTTTCAAAATTTAATAGAACGTCTAACATTTGACTGTCCGAAATGTCGTCATTTTCAGTGAACATAACTTGCAACATATGAGTGTCTGAAATGTCCTCATTTTGAAGGACGAAATCTACAGATTGTACACATTGTAGTAGTTCATGGTCCCGTGATTCATCCATGAATTCAATGTCATTTGGTTCAATGTTTTCTTGATTGGTCTCTGCAAGGACAATTTCAAATGACACTTTTTGTTCTCCTTCCATTTTGCCTGAAATTTGCATAAAAAAATATATATATCAGTAGAGATAGGGCACTGTTGGGATTAATTTTAGATAGGTAGTTTTTAACAGTGAATTTATCTTTGGGCAGTGTATGGTATCAGAATGGAAGTAGAAATATAAAAAAGTGTATGTGATGAAACCTAAGTAAATTCATAATTATACAAGACAAGCCTAAATCCATCCACAACTATAACAGAGAAGTCTATCTAAATCTATAACTATTACAAAGGGATAGTATATAACTATCAAAAAAGTTTTCCATATTAACTTAAAGTGCACAATATACTTCAGTTTTCAAAATAACATCTTACCTTTTAAAAAAAGTTTAAGTTGTCAGTGAAAATGCTCTTGCAATGTACTTCAGGAAGTAGTAGTCAAAATGGCTGTGTTTCTCTCTCTTTCTTTATATATATTCAGGTACATAACCAATCAAATGTCAGGTAAAAAAAGTAGAAAATGAAAGTAACATTTTAATTGGTTGTCAATTCCAGCACTTCAGATGTGTTTTGTGAAGTAATTTACCTCAGGGTATTTAGAGAGGTCTACAGGCTAAATGCCTAAATGGAATTCCAATCAAATTTGTGAAAATGGTAGGGATTGGTATGTAGTATGAGCTAATCTATATTTGGTGAAAGTGTCTCCAGTGGTTTTTCTGTGAATTACTTTCCCACCTTTTTTCAGTGAGCGCTTCCTGGTGCGCGCCCCGGTACGCGAACCGGCAGCGTTACGGGAGTCCTCCATTTTGTGTTTCGGTAGAATTGAGATACAAGATGGAGGGCAAATAATGTTCAGAATGGGTAGAAGGGGGCACAGTAGACGTATCCTGACCCCCTAGGTTTTCTGAGGGTGGCTGAGGAGGCCCATATGTGCAAAAAAAACATTTTTTTTCAAATTTTCGCGCGCGTACCGGGTAGCGCTCCGGAAAGCGTAAATTGTGAAAATTTGTAAAAAAAAGTTACATTTAAAATTTGTTTATAGTGATCATAGTTAGGGTAGCTCTGAGAAGAGCTTTTGGGTCTGTGGTAGATTTAGGTACTTATAAGTAGGTACCAATACATAGTCTTAAATTCAGGATGAAAACTCTGTTCCCCTCATCTGAGAAGTGAACTCCATCTTCTCTGTAGATATCTTGCATGTAGTAACGCAAGTTATTGTTGTAGATGGAGCCCATTCCATGGTCTCTCATGTAAGCTGAAACAGACTTATTTACATGCTTCCTCGATTTCTCAATTTGTGGACAAAATTCGTTTGACCACCTCCATTTCTGTCTTTGGCATATATTTGAATATACCAAGGCAGTTTGAGGAAAAAGTGCCATCAATTGCTCAAAGGTGTCCTTTAAAAGCATTTCCAGACCTACCCCAGTCAAAGTGCCCAAGTCATTTCCTCCACAGTGCACAATTAACATGTCAGGTTTTGGCAAATGCAAAAAGGTTTTCACCAATGGTATCAATTGGTGACATCTTAATCCTCTGTGGCCAATCCAGTTGATTTCCACATTTTGTAAATTGAGGTTGTGTAAATTTCTGTTATCAGCATACCTTTGAGCCCAGTGGATGTAACTATGTCCAACAATCCAGACAGAAAACATGGTGAGAGGAGGTTCTGCTGCAGTCAGATGAAGTGTGGTAATGAAATGGCAGTTGAAACAGTAGGAGTATGTAATGAAAAAAACTGTGGAGTTTCTGTGCTAATGAATCAGTAGCAGTGATTGGTGGATTTTGATTGCTGAAAACAGAAAGTTAGGGTGCATGGATGAGTTCTTTGAAAGATGTAATTTGAATTGTCAAGAAAAAATCATTTTATGAAAGATTGCACTGGATACGCAGGTGTACTGAGAGTTCAGAGTTCAATTGAAACATTGTTGTGTGAACTTGTAAACATGAGAGGTCTTTCAGGAGGTGGTTGCTATGGAAAAAAGGCAGAAAGGGCAGAGGGGGGAAGGGTGTTGATTTGAAAAAAGTGAGGGAAGAGTTTTGATTGGGTGACATGAGAGATATGTGTGATGAATTACAGCATTCCTGTGCCATTGTTGGTTGCAGCCTCTGGAGTGCATACCCTTTGCTCTGCTAAAGAAAAATTGGTGTGTGTCTGAGACTGTTTTGAAACTCAAAAAGTATTTGCTAAGGTGAGAAAAGATTCATTTAATTTAGATAGAGAATAGTATGCTTTAGGGATAAATTTATGAAGAAAGTTGTGTATTTAAAATGTTGCTTTGTCTCAAGTGTTTTACAAATAGATTTAGTTTCTTTGAGTTTCATAGCCATGTTAAAAGTGACGTAAAAGTGGTGGAAGGGCCTTCAAAATACGCTTTCATGTGTGTTAGGGCATTTTAAGTCACTTCCCCATGAATGTGGGTAAATAAGTGATTTACTTGATGTGTTTAAAAACGTTTTTTGAAATCAATTAGGTTTCTTGATATGTACTGCTAGAGTTTCATAGGCTGCTTGGGGCATATTTACAAGGCCTTTGAGTCACTTTGATGTTATTTTCCCCATTTTAATTTAAGACATTTCCCCGTGGTGCAAAGTCCTTGTAAATACGCCCCCATGTGTGCTTGGCAAATTTAGACTTTGTTTCTTTGAGTTACATAGCCATGTTAAAACTGACGCAAAAATGGTGCAAGGTCTTTAAAAATACGCTTTCATGTGTGTTAGGGCATTTTAAGTCACTTCCTCATGAATGTGGGAAAATAATTGTTTTTTTGATGTGTTTAAAAACGTTTTTTGAAATCAATTAGGTTTCTTGATATGTACTGCTAGAGTTTCATAGGCTGCTTGAGGCATATTTACAAGGCTATTGAGTCACTTTGATGTTATTTTCCCCATTTTAATTTAAGACATTTCCCCGTGGTGCAAAGTCCTTGTAAATACGCCCCCATGTGTGCTTGGCAAATTTAGACTTTGTTTCTTTGAGTTACATAGCCATGTTAAAACTGACGCAAAAATGGTGCAAGGCCTGTAAAAATACGCTTTCATGTGTGTTAGGGCATTTTAAGTCACTTCCTCATGAATGTGGGAAAATAATTGTTTTTTGATGTGTTTAAAAACGTTTTTTGAAATCAATTAGGTTTCTTGATATGTACTGCTAGAGTTTCATAGGCTGCTTGAGGCATATTTACAAGGCCTTTGAGTCACTTTGATGTTATTTTCCCCATTTTAATTTAAGACATTTCCCTGTGGTGCAAAGTCCTTGTAAATACGCCCCCATGTGTGCTTGGCAAATTTAGACTTTGTTTCTTTGAGTTACATAGCCATGTTAAAAGTGACGCAAAAATGGTGCAAGGGCCTTAAAAATACGCTTTCATGTGTGTTAGGGCATTTTAAGTCACTTCCTCTTGAATGTGGGAAAATAATTTGTTTTTTTTATGTGTTTAAAAACGTTTTTTGAAGTCAATTAGGTTTCTTGATATGTACTGCTAGAGTTTCATAGGCTGCTTGAGGCATATTTACAAGGCCTTTGAGTCACTTTGATGTTATTTTCCCCATTTTAATTTAAGACATTTCCCCGTGGTGCAAAGTCCTTGTAAATACGCCCCCATGTGTGCTTGGCAAATTTAGACTTTGTTTCTTTGAGTTACATAGCCATGTTAAAACTGACGCAAAAATGGTGCAAGGGCTTTAAAAATACGCTTTCATGTGTGTTAGGGCATTTTAAGTCACTTCCTCATGAATGTGGGAAAATAATTGGTTTTTTTGATGTGTTTAAAAACGTTTTTTGAAATCAATTAGGTTTCTTGATATGTACTGCTAGAGTTTCATAGGCTGCTTGAGGCATATTTACAAGGCCATTGAGTCACTTTGATGTTATTTTCCCCATTTTAATTTAAGACATTTCCCCGTGGTGCAAAGTCCTTGTAAATACGCCCCCATGTGTGCTTGGCAAATTTAGACTTTGTTTCTTTGAGTTACATAGCCATGTTAAAAGTGACGCAAAAATGGTGCAAGGGCCTTAAAAATACGCTTTCATGTGTGTTAGGGCATTTTAAGTCACTTCCTCATGAATGTGGGAAAATAATTTGTTTTTTTGATGTGTTTAAAAACGTTTTTTGAAGTCAATTAGGTTTCTTGATATGTACTACTAGAGTTTCATAGGCTGCCTGGGGCATATTTAGAAGGCCTTTGAGTCAGTTTGATGTTATTTTCCCCATTTTAATTTAAGTCATTTCCCCGTGGTGCAAGGTCCTTGTAAATACGCCCCCATGTGTGCTTGGCAAATTTAAGTACTGACAGGGTGTGCTTCTACATAGGACCTGTGTTGTGTTTTCAAATTATGACCAGAAAATTGTTTTTAAAAAAAAAGAAATGCTTTTCACATTTATGACAAGGTCATATTGGTGTCTGCTTCTTTAAATAAATATTTCACTTTCCACCATGAATATGTGAGAATAATTTTCCTTGTTTGCCGGTTTAAAAACACGTTTCTTGCAGTCATTAAGGTTTCACAATATGTTCTGCAAGAGTTTCATAGTCACTATGATGATAATGATATACATTTAGAACTGTGTAGGAGGCATGGAGAAACTGAGGCTTCTGTAAGTGTCAAGGGAGGTGAGTAATGTACATGGCTCTGTTGCATACAGTCCTCATCTTCTGCGTACTCTTAGATATGCTACACTACATCTGCACAATGAGATACCTAAGCTGAGGAAACACAGGTGATGTGATTGTGAAATGAGCAAAAATATTTGCACGTTTTTTAATTACATCACCTGTGTTTCCTAACATTATGAATCACATTGTGCAGATGAGGTTTACGCCTGTCCAGGGAGACAGAGGAGGTCTGGCCTTTGTTCAAGAGTGCAGTGGAAATTACTCACTTCATTGGTAGGCCTGTACATGTATTATCTCCTCTGTACTCTTCAATAAGCCTAAATTTCATCTCCAACCCTGAGTAGGCCTCACCTCAAACAAACCTCTGGATAGGCCACACCTTATCGTCATCCTGATTCAATGATTTAAAATGTTAGGGGCAGATTTATGATGGCCGTGCGCCTCTTTTGCGCCGCTGTTGCGTCACTTTTGTGACGCAGCAGTGGTGCAAAAGATGCACCATTTTGCAAGATAGGCCTCACTTCATCTGCAACAAGATACCGTCAGTTTAAACTGTATACATTTAGGACTGTGTAGGGGGCATGGAGAAGCTGAGGTTTCTGTAAGTGTGAAAGTTGTTGCATACAGTGCTCACCTTCTACGTACTCTTTCATATGCTAGACTACATCTGCACAATGAGATACCTAAGCAAAGGAAACACAGGTGATGTAATTGTGAAATGAGCAAAAAAAATTGCACGTTTTTCAATTACATCACCTGTGTTTCCTAACATTACGAATCACATTGTGCAGATCAGGTTTAGGCCTGTCCAGGGAGACAGAGGAGGTCTGGCCTTTGTTTAAGAGTGCAGTGGACATGACTCACTTCATTGGTAGGCCTGCACATGTATTATCTCCTCTGTACTCTTCAATAAGCCTAAATTTCATCTGCAACCCTGAGTAGGCCTCACCTCAAACAAACCTCTGGATAGGCCACACCTTATTGTCATCCTGAATCAATCATTTAAAATGTTAGGGGCAGATTTATGATGGCCGTGCGCCTCTTTTGCGCCGCTGTTGCGTCACTTTTGTGACGCAGCAGTGGTGCAAAAGATGCACCATGTTGCAAGATAGGCCTCACTTCATCTGCAACAAGATACCGTCAGTTTAAACTGTATACATTTAGGACAGTGTAGGGGGCATGGAGAAGCTGAGGTTTCTGTAAGTGTCAAAGTTGTTGCATACAGTGCTCACCTTCTACGTACTCTTTCATATGCTAGACTACATCTGCACAATGAGATACCTAAGCAAAGGACACACAGGTGATGTGATTGTGAAATGAGCAAAAGAAATTGCACGTTTTTCAATTACATCACCTGTGTTTCCTAACATTACGAATCACATTGTGCAGATGAGGTTTAGGCCTGTCCAGGGAGACAGAGGAGGTCTGGCCTTTGTTCAAGAGTGCAGTGGACATGACTCACTTAATTGGTAGGCCTGCACATGTACTATCTCCTCTGTACTCTTCAACAAGCCTAAATTTCATCTGTAACCCTGAGTAGGCCTCACCTCAAACAAACATCTATATAGGCCACACCTTATCGGCATCCTGAATCATTCATTTAAAATGTTAGGGGCAGATTTATGATGGCCGTGCATCTCTTTTGCGCCGCTGTTGCGTCAGTTTTGTGACGCAGCAGTGGTGCAAAAGATGCACCATGTTGCAAGATAGGCCTCACTTCATCTGCAACAAGATACCGTCAGTTTAAACTGTATACATTTAGGACTGTGTAGGGGGCATGGAGAAGCTGAGGTTTCTGTAAGTGTCAAAGTTGTTGCATACAGTGCTCACCTTCTACGTACTCTTTCATATGCTAGACTACATCTGCACAATGAGATACCTAAGCAAAGGAAACACAGGTGATGTGATTGTGAAATGAGCAAAACAAATTGCACGTTTTTCAATTATATCACCTGTGTTTCCTAACATTACGAATCACATTGTGCAGATCAGGTTTAGGCCTGTCCAGGGAGACAGAGGAGGTCTGGCCTTTGTTCAAGAGTGCAGTGGACATGACTCACTTCATTGGTAGGCCTGCAAATGTACTATCTCCTCTGTACTCTTCAACAAGCCTAAATTTCATCTGTAACCCTGAGTAGGCCTCACCTCAAACAAACTCCTGGATAGGCCATACCTTATCGGCATCCTGAACCAATCATTTAAAATGTTAGGGGCAGATTTATGATGGCCGTGTGCCTCTTTTGCGCCCCTGTGCGTCACTTTTGTGACGCAGCGGCGGCGCAAAAGATGCACTGTGTTGCGACATATTTACAACTTGATGCATCTAGGCAGATGTGTCACGGTGTAAAGTCCTGTGCCACATGAAACCTGCGTCAGGTTTCATGTGGGCGTTTTGTTGCAGGGTGGGCATTCATTTGCATGAAAGCCCTGTAAAACTAACACAGTGAAATTTAGAAGATTTCACTGAGTCAGCTTTATGGCATTGCTGAATCAAATCCTTACGCCTGTTTGAAACAGGCATAAGGAGTGATGCACCATGCAATGTGTGGCTTGCCCCTGTGCATTGCAGTAGACATGTCGCGCTTACGACGTGATTCCTGCAATGTGCCGCTTTTGCGGCACAGATGCGTGACGCATCTGTGCTGTTTTTGCTCAATGGTGCTCCACATTGTAAATGCGGCACATCATGGGTGGCAGAGCAGCAGCGCACGTTAACTGGTGCATCCCTGGGGATGCGCCAGTTAACATAAATCTGCCCCTTTACATTTAAGTATGAGCAGGGGACACAGAGTTGGTGAGGCTTATCCAAGGTTAAGAAGAGATGAGTCCTGTTCACTGAAAACTTAGACATAGGCCTCACCACCTCAGCATCGCTGGACATGGTTAAATAATATCTGCAAAATGTTACTCTTGTTAAACAATTTTACTATTACTCTGTAACATCTCATTGTTGTTCTCTTTCTTTAAAGATAACGACAACATCAAGCATGAGTGATAATGAGCAATCTGTTGATCTCGATCTTATCATTGAACTTGTCATTGAAACATCAGTGGAAGTAGATCCCTTGGATGATTTAAATCCTGTGGATGATGAAGAATATAATGAGGATGCCGATTTGTCAGAATTGTATGACATAGGGTGGGAAGCTGACCTGCTCGAGCCTATGGAACTGTAAAGACTTATTTTTAAAAGTTACTGGAAATGAAAAGTAACCATGTTAACCGTTTCATTTAAAATTAAATACAACTTCAAAAACAGCTTGTGTGAAGTGTCTTTAATAAAATAGTGAAATATGCTAATAAAATTAGTTCAGATTGACATATAAAAGAGCAAAGGTCAAATGTAGAAGCATTCCATTTCTTTGCTACTATTTGTGAGTTTTAAATTTGCCAATGCACTAAAAATTATTGTATGTAGAATTGAAAAGTAGTGTGTTAATTTTTTGACGACTGTTATTGATTTACTGTTTGGTAATAGTGGTTAATAACATTTTTTATTATATTTTACCACAGATTCAACTGCAGATCATTTCAAAATTACAGAATGCCTTCGAAGCAAAGAAGGAGAAAGGCTACAAAACGTCAAACACAGCAGTTTACTACATGCTTGCAGCAGTCCTCTACAATAAAAACTTGTCAAGTCACCAAAAAAGGTCCGGGTAAGAGAACGAAATCTTTCCTAAAAAACATTTACAGAAAAAAAAGTATCACTTCAGAACATGTTTTAGTGCAGAAAAAGAGAGCCAATTTAAACGGAAAGGAAAGGCCACTCAAAAATGTTAATGCTAGAGCAGGAGATAACTCTGTGCATGGTAGTAGAAGGAAAAATCAGTTTAGGGACATTCGTAGACGAATGTTCCGCAACAGGATAATTGGCAATTTGTTAAAAAATATTAAGAAAGGTCAACAGAAAGTGGCTTTTTATAAGAGAAAGAGAAACATTGAGAAAATTATTGATCAGGCATTCGAAATTAAGCGAAAGTTATTTATTTTGATAATCAATAGAATTAGGAAACTAAACAATTTTTTCAAAAGCGGAACAGGAGCGGGACGGCTGTCATCGGACCTGGGGGCACTTACCTGCTCGTTGCCTCGCCGCCTCTGGGGTGCTCACGCTGCAGCTCTCTCCCGCCGCAGTGGTCCAGTGAAGCCTGTGGACGCCGCGGGGAGACTACAGCTCCCAGAGTGCTCGGCAAGCACTCCCGCCCACTTCCGCCTGCCAGCGCGCCCGGAGGCGCTTCAAAGGGCGAAGGCTCCATCTGAGGAGCGGGGGACATTTTTCAAAAGCGGAACAGGAGCGGGACGGCTGTCATCGGACCTGGGGGCACTTACCTGCTCATTGCCTCGCCGCCTCTGGGGTGCTCACGCTGCAGCTCCTTCCCGCCGCAGTGGTCCAGTGAAGCCTGTGGACGCCGCGGGGAGACTACAGCTCCCAGAGTGCTCGGCAAGCACTCCCGCCCACTTCCGCCTGCCAGCGCGCCCGGAGGCGCTTCAAAGGGCGAAGGCTCCATCTGAGGAGCGGGGGACATTTTTCAAAAGCGGAACAGGAGCGGGACGGCTGTCATCGGACCTGGGGGCACTTACCTGCTCGTTGCCTCGCCGCCTCTGGGGTGCTCACGCTGCAGCTCTCTCCTGCCGCAGTGGTCCAGTGAAGCCTGTGGACGCCGCGGGGAGACTACAGCTCCCAGAGTGCTCGGCAAGCACTCCCGCCCACTTCCGCCTGCCAGCGCGCCCGGAGGCGCTTCAAAGGGCGAAGGCTTCGTCCGCGTCGCGGGACGCGCGCGGGCGTGCGCCGGGCTAAGCCCGGGACAAAGGCGGGCCCTCTGTGGCCCTCCGTGGACATCAGTGGATGGGCGGGCTACCCCTCTGTCACCTCCTTCACTTCTACTGTGGTGAGTTAAAATCTTGTCTCCATGGAGTTTACGGATATCATAGCGACTCAGGATGACTTTCCTTTTCCCCCACCCACATTTGAGTCACTACTTGAAAACGCCCTCACCTTGGTCACTAATGAAATAGCAGATACGGATAGGAGAATGTCTCTGAGCTGCCCTACTACCTTCATACGGCCAATATCCCCGCAAACAAGTCCTGGATTTCCCCTATCCCCCACAGTTGTAATTTCTGAACCCGTTTCAGGACCAATACCTCCTGAGACTTTGCTGGTGGTGGCCCCTCCCGCAATAATAACTAATTCCCAGGTGGAGGCTACTACTACTATCGGGACTTTGGATGTTAATAATAAGCCGGGTGGGGAAAAACGCAAAAGAGATGCAGCTAAGCCCAGGGCAAACAAAAGAAAACAACCATCAATCCTCAAGAATCAACCCACGCCACAGAGCCTGTGGAATAAACAAAAATCAGCAGGGAAAGATATCATCTGCATAGATGATAATGGCTCAGCGGATACGGATGACACCTCTACTGCCACCATCAGTAATCCGAATGGGAATCAGAATACGATATGGACACAGACTGTCTCAATGGGAGTACATAATATCATATCGAAACAGAATGGGAACCTTATAGAGACTATAGTCGACACCATTTTTAATCGTTTAGAGAAGCAAATGACAAAACAATTCAATAATGTTTTTAGAAGACTGGATAAATTAGAAAATGTGATAAAAAATGAAGAGGCAAATAGAAAGGGGACTGCGACCCTGGACCAAATCAGGGGTGACCGACTATTGAAAGAGCTTGAGTTAGTTAGTAATACCTTATCTTGTGGGAAGCCAGATGTCTCGCGTCACAGTCCTAAATTGGCCGCGGACCCCAGTATCTCTGGATCCCAAGTGCCCCTTGCACTATCAACCACCCAATCCATATGTAATAATGTGGGAATTAATAAAGTAGCAATTAATTTATCATCTAAACCCCCGCTCACTCCCTTAAACTCACTCCTACCAGTTATTGTGAATTCTAGTACTGACAACCAGAACAATAGCACTGTTCAGCCAAGTACGGCGTCGGGGCCTACTCCTGTTGACAACAGGGGTGCGGGGCAGGCTGGGCATAGCAGGCCACTTAAACACCAGGGGCCTGCTCTGCATCTACCTCCTGCTGCCTGCCCATTTGTCTTGGTACTAGCAGGTATACCACCATTGAGGGAGGGACAGGGGGAATCATGGGTTCAATTGCATAATAAATGCATTGATTGGTTAACCAAGCATAAAGGTGTTGGGCACGATATCTCTAGAGAAATTCTATCAGCCCGAAGGGTATCATGGGTGGGGCCGTCATTTAAAGACATTGAAGGTGACTGTATAGTCCTCAATTTTAAAAACCCAGGGACAGTGCGATTCTTGCTTAATAGAAATAACAACCGCTCTGGCATTTCCACCATTGTAACTTCACTACCTTTAAGCTATTTCTACAGACCACCAGCAAGGCAATTCCATCCAGCCCCCTTTCCCCTTAAAATGCATAATAGGTTTGCACCCCTATCTGAATTGGATATGTTAGATTGACCACCAGTTACCAACTTTGATACTATGAATGTGGATCAACCATCTCAGGCACCCAATTCGGAGCTACTATTGGACATCTCTCCGTCTCCGCTATTCACTATAGCTAGTCAACAATCTGTTAACCCAAGAACTATTATACTGGGCTCTGAATTTTCTCTTGTAAGTTGGAATATAGCGGGCCTCAGATCGAAACTAAAAATTAAAGAGTGGACAGATTGGGTCAATGAAAATTGTGACATATTAATGCTACAGGAGACCTGGTGTACAACTATGTCCATATTAGAGGGTTACAGTTGCCATAATTTAATGGCATCTGCTTCATCCATGGGTCGTGCTAGTGGGGGCCTCTCTATTTGGGCTAAAATAAGAACTGGGGTACAAACTAAATTGATCCAGACACATGAAAAATGTTTTATGGCTATAAAATACACTAACAGGTTGAAATTGTGTTTAATTAACTTTTATAATAACGATTTTGTGACCCACCCTAATAATAATTTTCTAATTTTGTTTAATTTTATTGATGAAATTTTAATGGGACAGAAATATGGTTCTTTCGACGGAATTTGCATCGGGGGAGACTTCAACGCCCATATGTACCGTAATAATCCCCCCTGTAGAAGCGGAGAGGAACCGAGGGACCACCTAGCACTTCGTGACTTAGTGAATGCTATGGAAGTCGCTGGCAATGGAGAGAACAATATGTTAACCCCCACCTATATTGGCCAGGGATGTGCTTCCACAATAGATTACATGTTTATTTCCCCTTCACTGGGTGATATTATTCTAAAGGCTGAGGTTACTTGCTCCGCCTATGGCGACCACTACCCAATTAGAGTACATTTAAATAATCCAGGGATTATAAAGGAAGTGATGAGAGAAGATACTGGGGCACAAAATCTGGAAGTATCCACTGATAGGCTAAGAGTGGTATGGAAAGGGGTCGATAATAAAGATATTTTAGCCAGAGTTGTTAACAAACATCCAATACTAATCGAGACTGCTTGTCTCTTGATAGATCAGGCCCAGAAGTGGTTTGTTCTTTCAGTAATCTCTGTATGGCTATTAAAGGAGAATCTTCTAAACCAGCCCGGGCTATTAAAGACCGTGGCCCCTACCTGGTTTGACTCTTCCTGCTCTGGGGCCAACAAGGAACTGAGGGAGGCCCTAAAAATTAAACCAAGGAATATGTCACTTGTTAGAGACCTAAGAGCTAGGTATAAAACCACGCTACGTATACGATCTGAGGCCCTAGTGACAGACCACTGGGAATCTCTTACCCGTACTGCGACACTGAAAGACACCACTGGATTTTGGAGAGAGGTCAAGTCCTTAAGATCCCTTGGTTCCAATATCAAAGCTATTAATTGTAATATAACAGGAGATGTCTGGGCCGAGCATTTTTCTAAAATGTATGCTGTACCAGGGTCTCCCACAAGCACTGTTCTTCCTGCTATGACTGCTGGTCCCTTGAACATTGAACTATCCGAAGTTGAAGACGCTATAATCGAAAGTGCGAGTAACAAAGCACCTGAGCCAGACGGTCTCTCAATAGATCAAATTAAATCAGAAATTAACTTCTGGGCCCCTTTACTTTGTAATCTGTTCAACAACTTATCCGACAACTCAATCCCAGAATCATGGTCAAACAGTGTTATTGTACCAATATTTAAAAAGGGTGACAGACTGGATCCTGCCTGCTACCGCCCGATATCACTGATTGACAACACACTGAAGGTCCTGGGAGGGTAATTTTTAACAGGATGAGGAGCTGGGCAGAGGAGAATAATGCTTTACATCAATGCCAACTCGGTTTTAGAAGTCATGTGGGCACAGTTGAACAATGTTTGAATCTGAATTTGATAATGGCGAAGTACACTATTGTAAAAAAATCCCCTTTGTACCTTGGTTTTATGGATTTAAGTTCAGCGTTTGATTTCGTTAATCGCTCTAGTTTGTGGTCACTTTTGCTTAGTTATGGTCTGGAAGATTCTTTGGTGTATTTCCTTTCTTATTTGCACAGGGACTTAAAGGCCAGAGTACGCATCAACGCTGAGGGAGAAGTTTTGAATGATATTTTAATTGGCAGGGGTGTCAGACAGGGCTGCGTACTCGCCCCACTGCTTTTTATCTTATATATTAATGGGTTGAGTAGCAGCTTGTGTGCGATAACTAAGGATGTTCCAATTATAAATGGTAACCCAACCCCTGCCCTGCTATACACGGATGACGCGGTGCTAATGGGCCGTACACCAAATGCCCTGCGAATTTTAATTTCTGGTTTTGTTGTTTTTATGTCAGATCTGGGCCTTAATACTAATTTAAAAAAATCTTTTATTATGAACTGTGGGCCGAAAAAGTATAATATAACCTCAATTAAATCGGGCAATAACATCTTAAAATGCACAAGCACTTTTCCTTATTTGAGACTACTATTCTCTAATACGGGCTCGTGGCAGCCACATGTCGTTTATGGGAGAAACAAAATTGGCAAAGCCATCAATTCAATTCTCTCCCTACGGCAACCCAAACAAGCTGATGTTATCACCCCTCTGCTAAACATCTATCGTACCCAATGTCAACCTACGGGAACTTACGGGGCAGAAGTGTGGGGATACTCTAACTGTGTGCCAATTCAGATAGAGGAAAATAGGCTCTGCAGAAAGATCTTGGGTGGAGTTTTCTGTGCCCCAACATTCATCTGCCACAATGAGCTAAAGCTATTGTATATAGAGGACTTTATTCGATCAAGGCCCGCCCTCTTCTGGCTAAACAGTTGGCTAAATCCGGCTGCCCATTTAACTCGCAGCATAATATCTGACTGCCAACAAAGTGAAAGGTCTAATCTTGTACCATGGTTGAAAGCTGTCGAGAATAGCCTATTTAGTGTGGGCCAGGGCCTCTTGTTTAGCTCCCCAAATACTATTGTCCACGCACATAAGAAAATGGTCAAACATGCACTGTATGCTTTGTACAGGGAGGAACGGACGAGATCTGAACACTCCAAACACTCAGTTGCAAAATATATTTCCTATGCTGAGCCCGATAATGGTATTTTAGTTACACCACAGAGGTATTTGTTGATCACATTAGGAAGATGGAACAGGAGTCTTCTGTTCCGAGTACGGGATGGAAGTATTGTACATTTATTAAGCTTTCCCCTTGGCTACAATAAACATCTGGAGCAGCTTGACTGTCCTTGTTCCAAGGGTGGCAAACAAAGCTTGATAAATTATTTTTTCTTCTGCGGCTTTTATAAACTGTATACCTCCCAATATCTAATGCCATACTGTCGTAGATATGATTTAAGGGATTTTAATCAGGCAATGAGAATGTTTCAAATGATGCTTTCTGATGAGGTTATATTTGCAGTGAGCTGTTTTCTTAAAGCCAGTGTGCGGTCACGGGCAACTATGGAACTTGACTAATGAACATGTGATTATTTGTACTTTGTCACTTTGCATACTTGCATTATGTATATTTAATTATTGTATATTTGCACACAGACATTTAGTCGTTTGGGCTAAATGGATCTGATTTCTGTGGAAACTACAAAGCAAAATATCCACACACTGTGAATTTTTGTAATATTGCCATTTGCACAAACGATGCTTTGAGATATAATCACTCACTTGTAATTGAAAAAGGCTTTCTTTTTATATAATAACAAAATTAATTTGTTTTTATCAATATTTTTATGCTTTTTAACCTGTGTGTACTTTTATGGATGAATTAATTCCGAATAAAGATCATATGAATTTGAATTGAAAGGAAACTAAACAAGGTAATTTATGATTTCAAAACAAATAGTAGATGGAAGAGAACAGTTAATCGTAGTAATTTTTGTGAATTTTTTCAGGAGAATGGATGCATAGTTCAAGTTGTGAGGCATTTTTAATGAGGAGAGTTATTTCCAGGATAATGATTTGGTGCATGCAGTTGACACCAGTGGTCGAGCATATGAGGTGAAAGATGGCTGTCCGGTTGAAAAAGAAAAACTTGTGTCAACAGAGGCAGAAGAGGTGTTAGGTAATGAGGTTTTAGGAAGACGTCCTAAGGGACCAGTGTACACCTGGAAGTGTAGTAGTATTTGCAGTGTGCGACAGGATTCCATCAATTTGCTTTGTGATTTTGTACGGACATTTAATAAGAAAAGTTTAAAACAGAAAATGAAGTTGTTGCAAGAATTAGATCCTTGCAGAGTGAGAGAAGTGACAGGTTTGCATGGTCATTCACTGGCTTGTCTATCCAGGAGAGTATGCCAGAGTGTTTGTCATCATTTCAGGATGCTAGCAGTGCATCATAATAAAGTGAGGAAATTAGTTAGAATGTTGTATTATGCTAAGAGTCCAGCAATTATGCTTAAACAATTATGCACTGCTCTTTTGCATGGTTCTGAAGTAGATGTGAAGAATATTTGTGAAGAAATTGAGTTTTGTTACTTTGCAAGTAAAGAGAAGAATGTTGAAATTGACCCAGAAGAAGAAGGTAATGTGGAAGAGAGTGTACAGGTTTCCAGTACAGATAATTTTCAGAAGGAAATTGCCACGTTTCAGGTGAAATCAAGTCAGAGGCCTAATTTCACTTGTGTGTGTTGTCGACGCACTTATTATAAGAATCAGACTAAGTTAGTGGATTTATATGCAAAAAGTGAAAAGGAAAATAATAGTGAATGGAAGGATTTCGCAACATACTTGATGGTAGAAAATTGTTTTGATTTGGGATCAGATCAACGTGTGTGTACTTATTGTTGTAACAAATTAAATCAAAACCAGATGCCTGCTAGAGCGGTTCATAATAATCTGGAGTTGGTTGACATTCCTTCTGAATTGAAGGATTTAAATACTTATGAATCTATTTTGATTCAAAGTGTCCATCCCTTTCAGGCTATTGTACGAATGGAGCCAAAGACAGGGAAATTGCCTCCATCAGATTTACAGAGAGGATTAAAGGGAAGAGTTGTTTATTTGCCTCTAGATTTGAAGAAAAACATTAATACAATTGGAGTAGAGAAAGTGGAAGAGGAACCTCTGGTTATCTTAGTTAATGGGGTTCCGACAAAGAGTAAGAAAATCTGGCAAGATTTAGTGGATGTTAGGAAAGTCAAAAAGGCAACATTGTATTTGAAGAAAAACAATAAGTACTACAAGAATGTATATGTTGCAGAAGAGGAAGTAAGTGAAGAAGAGGACAGCGATTTGTGTACTGGACAAATTGAGAAAGTAGAAGCCTCTAAAAATGAAGAAATATATGAACATTATAGTGTTCATCCTTTGCATTCCAAGGAAGTCATGGGGAATGCTATTGAGTTGTTTCAAATGAAACAAGCCAAAGGGAGTCCCATTAGTGTTTGGGAGGAAAGTTTGGAAGCTCGGTGTTTCCCACAACTATTTCCAACAGGTCAAGGAGGAAGATATGATGAGCGACCTCATCAAATTCCTGCTTCTGAATACCGGACTTTACGATTGTATGCAGAAGATCCTAGGTTTCGTCAATGCATTCCCTATTTGTTTCATCTACTGTTTGAAAGCGATCTGTCTGGACTGTCATATGCAGTGAACCACATCTTGAAAAGTGGTATACAGATGCAAAATATCTCAGCAAGGGACTTTATGGATAAAGTCAATGTGCAAGACAGTATTTTGGATTCTCACCTGATTAATCTCATGGCATGTCAGCGTGGTACTAATGAGTACTGGTACCGTCGACATGGAGATTTAAAATGTATGCTGAGGAACTTAGGAACTCCCACATGGTTCCTCACTCTCAGCTGTGCCGAATATGGCTGGGAAGACTTACTTGAATTTCTACGAGAGGCAAATGGAAACAGTGAAAATATCGAATTCAAGACACCCGGAGAACTGTGCTCTTTGGATCCAGTGAATGTATGCAGGTACTTCAATCATAGATTTGAAGCTATGATGTCTTTCATCATGAACAAGAAAAATCCACCTCTTGGAGAGGTATTGGATTTCTTCTGGAGAAAGGAGTATCAAGCAAGAGGTGCTCCTCATACATATGCTACTATGGATCAAAGATGCACCCAAATTTGGAACAGATCCAGATGACTTAGTGATGAGTTTCATAGAACAGTATTCTACATGTGCTGTTCCAAAGACAAAGGAAGACAAAAGCCTAAGAGAACAAGTTTTACGCTTTCAAAGCCATCGTTGTGGAAAGTACTGTCGTCATAAATTCAGAAACAAGGACAAGTTTTACACAAAATGTCGTTTCGCCTTTCCATGACCGGTGATTTCTAAAGGAAGAGTGAACAGTTTGATGTCTTCGCTGCGACATAATGTGACAAGGAAATCACCCAAAAATACATACAATTTGAAAAGAAACGAAGAGTCCAAGTACATCAATGACTACAACCCAGTGATTTTGTCCATGTGGAATGCTAACATGGATATACAGTTTGTGGCTGATAACTGTATGGCTGTGGCTCGGTATGTGACATCTTACATCACAAAAAAAGAAAAGACAGAATTGAAGGATATGTGGGAGGACATTTCCCATGAAAAGAGCCTCAGTAAGAAGTTGTACAGTTTCAGTCTGAAGATGTTGTCGCATCGAGAAATCGGAGCTTACGAATGTTCTGACCGGTTATCTTCAGCAAGTCTCTATGCCAAATCTAGGAGTATCATTTGGGCGAGTCTTGGTCTTGCTGCAACACGTAATCGAGTTATGAAACCTGTACGGGAAATTGAGTATTTGGCAGAGAAGGAGCCAAACAGTACAGATATTTTGAAGACCAACATGTTGGATACATATTATCCTAATAGAAGCAGTCACCTCGAGAATGTTTGTCTGTATGAGGTTCTACAAAATTACATATTCAAGAGGAACATCAAAGAAGATATTGATAAAGGAGTGTATGCTGTAATTGGAAGTGAGGGATGTCTGGTCAAGCAAAGAAAATGCCAATTGGTAAATCATCGAAAATTGAGTGGCGAATCTCCTGAAAGAAAAGAGTTTTTCTATTTAGCTCTTTTGCAACTTTTCAAGCCTTGGCGTGCAGAAGAGGAACTGCTTGGAGATTTCCTCTGTTACGAAGACTCTTTGAATGCAGCCAAGGAGACTATAGAATGTCCTGTTTTTCCAAAAATATCTAGAAATGTTGAATGCGGAAATCGAGCAGGAAGCAACAATTGCAGCCGAGATTGCTAGAGACAGTTCTCATGACAGTCAGAGTTCTGTTTCATTGAGTCAGGATCCACTAGGAGGACCAGGTATCGAAAATGAAGCTGCAACTGCCATGATTGAAGTGGAAAGAGCCATGGCACATGCTCAGGAGGATGCGGTTAACTTAGAAGATTTGGAAAGACAACTCAACGTTGAGCAGAGGAAAATATATGACGAAGTTACCAACCAAATTGATCATGGATTAAGTCATGAGAAGAAAGAGTGCTCATGTACGTCGTTGAAGCCTGTCCGACTGTACGTGAGTGGAGAAGCAGGAACTGGAAAAAGTTTCCTCATTAAAGCAATTTCATGTTATTTGCAGAAAAGGACTGAGTCATCGCTGTCTTGTGTTGCCACTGCTCCAACTGGACTGGCAGCACATAACATTAAAGGTATTACTTTGCATCGTCTACTGATGCTGCCAGTGGAGCATGATAACAAATTACAATACCACAAGTTATCTGGAGATGCTTGTTGTGAAGTTTCAAGAGTCTTGAGGAAAATGAAACTTCTTATCATTGACGAAGTAAGCATGGTTTCCAATGTCATGCTTGCCTTTGTGCATTTGAGAATGCAGGAAGTTCTTAAAACAGAGTATGATGTGTTATTTGGTGGCAAACACATCATTGTTTTCGGTGATCTTCTGCAGCTGACACCAGTGAAAGGACAACCAGTGTTTAAACTACTTACACATGAAGATACCAGGAAGTGCCTAGGGAGCATTGGCAACGTTAATATATGGTTAAACTTTAATTATGCTGAACTGCGTGAAAATATGCGTCAAGCGAAGGATGAAGATTATAAGGATATTCTACAAGATGTTAGAGTCGGAAAAGTGACCGAGCATGGGAAAGAAGCTTTACATGCACGATTACTGTCAAATTTGTATCCAGAAGAAGACGTTCTGCCAGAGAATATTTTTCGGAAAATTACTGAGAAGAAATCTGGAATATGTTTGATGCCAACTCTTGCAGAATGTGCCATCTTCAACAACAAAATGTTGAATTTAGAAAACCAAGAGATTGTGAAACTGGAAGCTATTGACAGAATAGAGCATATGGGAGCAACAATTTTTTTGCCTGAGAATTTAAAATCTAAATTGGATTCATTAGAGAAGACTATATCTAAAACTGCTGGTTTTGAAAAGACTCTGAATGTGTGCTTAAATTGCCGTATCATTTTGAGAAGGAATTTACATGTTGAAAGAGGTCTGGTAAATGGATCAATGGGTAATGTTGTTGATTTTGAGAAATACAGAAATAGAGATGGAATTGAATTTTTAAAAATTAAATTTGATGGCATTGAGGAAGTACAGTTAATTGGTCGTTGCTCTGCTAGATTTTTGCTTGTAAAAGACTTATATGTTCGCCGTAAGCAGTTTCCTGTTTGCTTGGCATATGCGGTGACAATCCATAAATCGCAAGGTTTAAGTGTAGACAGTGCATTGGTGAATATTGGCAGTTCTGTGTTCAAGGAGGGAATGGCATATGTGGCATTGTCACGAGTCAGAACTTTATCGGGATTATACTTGATTGAGTGTGATGTCACAAACATTTCTGCGGATCTAGATTGTGTTAAGGAATACAATAGGTTAAGAAGAGAGTATGCGCCACATTTGCCTCAATATCCTTTGTTTGAGGAACGTGTGATAGGCCGGAAACAAAGAAATGTGACCAATAGTAGGGAGGTTGTAGCAAAAAGACGAAAAGTCGATGAACCCGAAATTATAAGCAGAAAGAAAATGGATTCTGTTGAAGATGTTGTTGGTTTTCAATTTGAAAATAGTTCTGGTGTCAACTGCTACGCTAACGTAGTGGTTAATGTTGTGTTTTCTCTAGAAACTTTAAAAGAACAGATTGTGATCAATTCGGATCAAAGTTTTTGCTGTTTACTGAACTCTGTGTTAGAGAAATGTAGCACTGATAGAACAAAAATAGAAATCTGTTAGACAAATGTTCAGGTCAAACGCAATTCTCTCAAAATATTCAGCAAGATTGTCAGGAGTTTTTAATATATATTCTTGATGTATTGCAAGATGAAGGTGTAGATGTAGATCATCTGTTTGGCCTTTCTTATCAATGGCAGCATGACTGTGAGAACTGTAGGGTATCAAGTACTACTAGTGTAGACTCAGAAAGATTTATATATTTAACTTTGCCAGACAGTAAGTCAGTGTCCTTTAATAAGCTAGTAAAGGCAGCCGATCACAACATGGAGTGTAGCCAATGTAAGTCTGCAATGATGTCCACATTATTTATACGAACATATGGCCAGTATGTCATTTTAATGTTCCAACGATGTAGGCCTGATGGAACACAATTGACAACTTTAATTTAAAATTTTGTGGCTTCGCAGTTGTCAATATCAGGAAGGACTTTTGTAACTACAGCAATTATATATCATGACGGTCCTTCAACAACATCAGGACATTACACAGCTTATTTGAAGTCTAGAAACGGCTGGTCATTCTGCAATGATTCTGTTTTAACTTAAAAAAAAAATTTGCCTTTTGACCTTAAAAATTCTTACCTGGTGTTTTTACAACCAAAATTTTAGGGAAAGAATCTCGGGATTTGCTCTGAGGAATTTCAAGAGGTTCTAATGGCTCCTACACTATTTGGCCTTGAGGATAAGTGTAGTACAGAGTAAAAAGTTATTTTTGAGTTTTAAGTAGTTCCTGAAAAAAAAGAAGGTTTTCTTACAGAAAGTGGTGGGCACGGATTAGTTAAAGGACAACAGAGTATTTCCCAAAGCAAACAGTGTTCTTACCATAACACTTGACGTCATGGAAAAATAACTGCACTTTGAATGAGTTCAGAAAAACTGTTTCTTTTAATAAGCTAATTCAAGCAGCCAATCAAAACATGGAGTAGAGGTAATGTAAGTCTGCAATGCTGTATACATTATTTGTAAAAACCTTTGGTTATAATGTCATTTTAAAATTCCAACTATATAAACCTGATGAAAGTAAGTTTTCAACTTTAATTACAAATGTTGTGGCTACACAGTCGTTGATTTTAGGAAGAACATTTGTAACTGCAGCTATTATATGACATAATGGTCCTTTGACAACATCCGCTTATTACACAGCTTATTTAAAATGTAAAAAAAGCTGATGTTTCGGAAATGATTCACATTTGACTATGAAACAATGTTGCCTTTTGACTTAAAAATATTCTTACTTTCTGTTTTCAGAAGAGAGAATTTTGGGTAGGTAACTGGCCTATAATGATTCTAGGAGTTGATATAATTTCATGTACTGCTTTAAATTGCTTTGTGATTAAAAGTGATGTAGAGAATTAAATAATTGTAGTAGTCATAGAGGTAGTGTAAGTGTGCCTCATAGTAAGCAGTATCAGTGTCATAGGAAATTTGGAACATGAGTGAGCAAGAAGGGTGAGATATTACTAGTACAGGATTGATAAAGTGATCTTGAACGTTTTCTTTCTAAAGGTTGCGGAAAAAGAAAATGACGGGATTTGCTTAGAAGAATTCCAAGAGTTATAAATGGCTCTTACACGATTTGGCCTTGAGGAGAAGTGCGGTAGAGAGCGAGAAGTCATTTATTGTATGTAACATATTTGTCAAAACGATGGAGCTTTTCTTTCAGAAAGTGGCGGGCTGAAAATAATAACAGCACAACAGAGTATAAGCTGTTCATAGGACATCCTTCGACGTCATGGAAAGTAAGTTACTTTTAAGGAGTTCTGATTTCTGATTGGTTATGTTATATGGGTTTTTTAAACACAATCATTTTGATTGTGTTTTTTTTCCCCGCTGTTATATAATGAATACCTTCAACTCACTGTTTTTAGTGAAATTTGATATATTCTGAGAACAGCAAAAATAAACCATTTAACATGTATAATTAATTCTGTACTTTGTATAGTGAATTTTAATTTGTACTCGTCTTATCTCATGCTCACTCATCTTTTACTACCTTCTATCAATCCTCCTTACATACTCACATTGCCTTTTGTTTTATTCTCTTTCACCTTTGCTATCTAACTCCACTTATCTTTCAACCTTTGTTTCCCTAATCCAACTCTGCTTTTTTCTTTTCTCCCTTGCACCATTTTTCAGCTTTTAGACCTTGTGCTTCGCTTGTCTTTTCCATCTTTCCTCCCTTTGTTTTCTAAATTAAATATTTTTGGGTTCTCCTTTTTTGGTGCAATCAGTTAATATAACTCACCCTCACTCATTTATCTTTCTTTGTTGCCTCACTCAGTCTGTATCTGACACTCTTTCCTTCACTTCCTCTGTCTCCTCTCTCCCTCACTCTCTTTTCCTTATTCACCCTTTCCTTATATAGTTTACCTTACTCACTTTCTTTTAGTAGCTTACACAACTTCAATTTAGTTTTCTCTTTTATCCTTCTTTTCTGTCACTGAAAGTATCTTCCTTTTTTTTCTCTTAGTAATTTACTCTATTACAATTTCTTTTTGTCTCTGACTGTCTATCACCGTTTCTTTCTCTTTTTTTCTGCATGTTTATCTCTAACTTTATTTCTTTGTAAAATTGGATGATTTTCAATCTTTTCCCTTGTCTTTTCTAATTTTTAAATACATGTTTTAATATTTTTCAAATTTTTGTTCTTTCTTTCAAGGATTGAAAATATAAAAATAACAAGTGACTAAGTTAACGACAATTATAAGGTAAGTGTTTTGTACTCTTTTCGTTACATTTCTATCACATTTAACTTTTATTAGTTCCACTGATTCATTTCTTTAACCCTCAGTTTCCTGCCTTTGCTACTTCCCTCATTCCTTTCTCTATTACTTACTTACTCTACTCCTTCCACTCCTTTTCTCAGTCCCTCTGTTCTCATAGTTCCTCACTCCTGTTCACTCACTCCGTCTCTATTACTCTTACTGTCTCTGACTGATCACTCTTTCACTACTTGTTCATTATGCTTTCTCCCTGTAGTTCAAGCACACTATGTTATTTACATTTCTTTGCTGTTTCAATTATTCCTTTTCTCTCACTTCTGCTTTTCTGCTTTCTGTTTTTTCTCTCTGTTATTCCACATGTTTTAACCTTAGTCACTGTCATACATCTTGTTTTATTCCTATTTACTTTCACTCACTCTTTTCTTAACACTTTCCCTCAGGGTTGTTCTTTTAGTCCAGTTCTATCCCTACCTCTCATTCCACATCCTTTACTGTTTTTCTTCTTAATTTGAACATTCACTCATATTCTCCAAGAAACTCTTGTTTATTATTCTTCTACTCTCCTTTTTTTCTTTCACTTCCTTATCTATTTTGTGTTTCTCAATTATACCCTCTTACATCTTTTCTTTGGTAAATAGATGTATTAAACAGTATCTCTGTGTTACTCCCTCTAGCTGTCTTTCTTTTAACATTACTCTCTGTTTCCTTCCCTTATACTCACTCTTCCTTTTTTTAAATTTTTTTTTTTATTTCGCTTCCGGTTCGCGTACCGGCGCGCGAACCGGGATAGCGAATCAAAAGAAATAGAGGTTGCCACAGTGCTAAACATTCTAGCAATTTTTTATAAAGGGGAGGTAGTTCTGAAAAGAACTTTTTTTTTTATTATTTTTGTTGTTTTATTTTTTTTTAATTATTTTTCTGAACATTTTTTTACTTTTTTTGTATTTTTGAACGGTTTTATATTTTTTTTGTTTTTTTTGGGGGGGAAACGAAAATGATTCATTATAAAGGGCTCAACAGGAGCAACAAAAAAAAAGATAATTTATTTTCTGGGGCGTTTTGGACAATTATGATTGTCAATAGCAACATTGATTAAATTTATGCTACTTTCTCTGTAGCAAATCATTTGGCCGCAATAAACGCACACTTGTTTCACATTCCCAAACTTCAGCTGGATATTTGAGACCGTCTCCCTCGCCTCTGGTCCTGTCACTGCCTCTTCATTTGATGTTCTGGCCACAGGAGGGGGGTTATCCTGCAGGTGACGTACCTGCGCAGCACTATAATTAACAGGGTGCCACCTCTCCATGTGGCGATGCATGGTGAAATTGCCATAACTATATTTCTTATCAGTCCCTCTGGACAAATCTTTTTTGCAGATAAGACAAGTAACATAGCGGGCATTTACTTTCTTTTGGCCCCGGGGAAATTAATAAAATTGCCAGATGTAATCCTCTTTTACATGGGACCTCCTTGGTTCTTCAGGCAAAAAGTGCCTCTCCACGTGATCCTCTTCCTCTTCTTCCTCTTCTTCCTCCTCTTGCTGAAGGATAACCTGAGGAGGTGGTCCTCTCTTCCTAGGAGGTGGTGGTGGGGGTGCACCAGCTGCAGCTACTACTGAAGCCATTTCTTAGTAAGCAAAATAGGTCTTCCTCTCACAAAGTTGAAAGTCAGAGTGAGAAAAGAGGTGTGGGCTTTCATCATTTTGGAAAAAAAATAGTTCTAAACCAATGAAAAGTGTTATTTTTAGGTCACATGACCTAGCCTTACATCATTAGGAAACCAAAAGTGAAAGGAACCAATGAAAAGTTTTAATAACAAGTTACATGACCTGTTACGCTTACGTGACGCGCTGCGCGCCGCGCCCCGGATCACTTCCGGGGCGCTGCGCTTCGTGCCTCGGTTCGCGCCTCGGTTCGCGCTCCGGAGCACTTCCGGGTGCGCTAACGCGGCGCGTCATAAGACGCATTACGCGAGAACGCCATACGTCGCGATTACGTGACGCGTCACGATGTTGTTTTCTAACGCGGCAGTTGCGCAAACGGAACGTTTACCGGTTCGCGGACCGGGTCGCGGCACCAAATTGAGCTAACGGGAAGCTACCCGGTTCGCGGACCGGGAGCAAAACAAAAAAAATAATTAAAAAAATACATAAAAAAATTGTATTAAAAACATATAAAATATATTTTTCGAATTAAAGAAGAATACATTTTAAAGCGTTTGATATTTGCTATTAAAAAACCATTGAAATTCACTGAAAAAACCATAGGTTATAGACCATATATAGTTAGGAATTAGCATTTACAAAACCTTGAAAATTCACTGAAAAAACCATAGGTTATAGACCATATATAGTTAGGAATTAGCATTTACAAAACCTTATTTTACTCACACAAAACCATTGAAATTCGCATATATAGTTAGTTGTACTAACTATATATCGCGCACCCGCAATCCACTGCTGATCATGTCACATATTACATCATTCATGACATGGTCAGTGACATCACTGATGACATCACTGATGACATCTCAAATGACATCATTGATGACATCACTGATGACATCTCAAATGACATCACTGATGACATCACTGATGACAACATCCAGTGACTGTGTATTTCTGTAAAGTTAAAATATGTCTTACATATTGAAGAATGAGTGGATGTATAAGTGTCTGGATGAAGGATTTAGTAGGTGCATGACTGACTGTATGAGTGAGTGATTAAATGTGTCTCACTGAGTGCATGGGTTAGTGACTAAAGTGTCTTAATTTGTGCATCATTATGTCTGTTGTTCTGTAAAATGCTGCATGTGTTGATCAGTAGCTATATGAGTAACTATATGGGTTATTGATTGGTTGCCCAAGTATTTGTATGGGAGACTGAGTGTGTGTGTGGGTGGCTGGGAGGTGTATGACTCTGTGCATAGATGTGTGAGCAGTTGATTCACTAGATGTATGGGTTCAAAAGTGCATGTGGAAACAGCTGTATGGGCGGTTGACTGTGTGCATGAGTGTATTGGTGAGTGAATGGATATCTCAGTTCTACATGTCAAAGTAAGTACATATGTAAAACACAGTACATGTGAGAGTTGACATATATAAATAACTGTGCATAAGAGCTAGTGAATGTGTGAGTGGCTGTATGGATCATTGTGAACTTGTATCAGGGATTGTATAAGAGAGTAAATATGTGTTAGTATATGTTTGAATAAGTAAGGTGTGTATAACTGTATAGTTGAGAAAATGGAGGTGTGATTGATTCTTTGCATGACTGAATAGGTGTGTGAGTAACTCCATGGATGAGTGACAGTCTGTGAGTGTCTGTTTACACTGAGTTTATCTAAGGTTATATTAGAGTCTGAAGAGGTTCATCGTATTATCACATGAATAATGTCATCAGTGATGTGCTCAGTAATGTCATCAGTGATGTCATCAGTGATGTCATTTGAGATGTCATCAGTGATGTCATCAGTGATGTTATTTGAGATGTCATCAGTGATGTCATCAGTGATGTCACTGACCATGTCATGAATGATGTCATATGTGACATGATCAGCAATGGATTGCGGGTGCGCGATATATAGTTAGTACAACTAACTATATATGCGAATTTCAATGGTTTTGTGTGAGTAAAATAAGGTTTTGTAAATGCTAATTCCTAACTATATATGGTCTATAACCTATGTTTTTTTCAGTGAATTTTCAAGGTTTTGTAAATGCTAATTCCTAACTATATATGGTCTATAACCTATGGTTTTTTTCAGTGAATATATATATATATATGTATATCTATATATATATATATATATATATATATAGATATATATATATATATATAAAAAACAAGGAAATGGTTGCCGCACACCACCTCCGGCGGAGCACTCACAGCAAGCACTCGTGACCTCCAGATTGCAATGTGCCATACGCATTTCAAGCGGTAAGCCCTTTCTCAATGGCATGCAAACAGCAAAGTGAGGCATCCAGGTAGGTTAAGATCATTTTATTGGTTAATAAAGTCCCCGCCCATGTAGGCGTGCGCAGCATGGCATTGTGGTAAATGGAGTCCATCTGCCCTAGGCTCATGTTCCGTATATACCCAAGTGGATCAGGAGCCTCAAAATGTGGAAAAATTGTCCCCAAGGAGGTATCAAACGTAAAATTGTTGCCGCACAACACCTCCGGCAGCAGCACTCACAGCAAGCACTCATGACCTCCAGATTGCAATGTGCCATACGCGTTTCAAGTGGTAAGCCCTTTCTCAATGGCATGCAAATAGCAAATTGAGAAGTCCAGGTAGGTTAGAACATTTTATTGGTTAATAGAGTGCCCGCCCATGTGGGCGTGCGCAGCATGGCATTATGGTAAATGGAGTCCATCTGCCCTAGGCTCACGTTCTGTATATACCCAAGTGGATCAGGAGCCTCAAAATGTGTAAAATTGTTCACCCGGTTGGGCGGAGGCCAGCGAGTAAGAACTGTCTTGCTCCCAATATAATCCGAAAGTCAGGCCCATTCCAATCCCATAGCGTGCCCGTGATAACGAGCACCAGGACCCGCCATGTTGCAGCGGTAGGACATCTCTGCGGCCGGACCAGCCGCTATACAGCAAAAAACAAGTGTGCCCCAAGGAGGCATCACACGTGAAATGGTTGCCGCACACCACCTCCGGCAGCAGCACTCACAGCAAGCACTTGTGACCTCCAGATTGCAATGTGCCATACGCGTATCAAGCGGTAAGCCCTTTCTCAATGGCATGCAAACAGCAAAGTGAGGCATCCAGGTAGGTTAAGATCATTTTATTGGTTAATAAAGTCCCCGCCCATGTGAACAACATTAAACAACGGAAGCAATTCAAATTTCAAAGGGATAAACTAGACTTTGAAGAAGGGCGAATTTTCACATTTGGGAAACAATATGAGATGAGAAAAAGCAAGACACAATTGGAGACAACCTATTGTCATACCTCCAGCTTTGATTCTTTATCAAGCACGGACATACGCGAAACAGAAGATAACCCACAACAAACAACAGAATTGAGAAAAAAGACCAATTTTTTTAATGGAAATGCGGATGGCCTTGGAGCAACAAAACAAAAACAATCAACCAAAAAGAGAGGGAGGCAGGGGCCATGGCAGAGGAGGAAAAGGAAGACAAGAAGAGGCCAGAGAGGCCAGGGAAGAGGCAAGAACGGATAAATGGTCGAAGGCCAGATTGAGACAACCCCGGAAATAGAAATATCAGACCCTGATTCACACAAACTGAGTGTAATCAACCTCTCAACAAACACTTTAACACCAATTTAAAATGAAATCCTGAAAAAAGGCCTAAACTTTTGCCCAACCTTCCATCTGGACATTGCAGAAACAAGAATTGACTTGTATAAGTATACACGTAAATTAAAATTAGCAAAAATCTATGCAGAAAAAACGATGAATGAAATTTTAACCACCACTAGGAGAACAACAAGCTCACTATTTGTTGAAGACGCAGATGGTCTAACAGCTCTAATGACAATGGGCGCAACAACCATCTCCCAAGAAGAACAAGCCATAATGGAATTACAAGAAACAGAACAAACAGAAGGAGCAAGTGAGAGTGGCCTGAAATTAAAATCGGAATTCTATCCAAACCTGCCACCAGGGAATAAGAAAGATATTTTCCATGAGGCAATAGTGGAAAAACTATACAAAATGACACAAAACAGAGACCCAAATAATCTAACCAAAAAACAATTGGAAGCCCTAAAAACATTACAAGAGGACAAAACGAATGAAATAAAACCGGTGGATAAAGGCGGTAATATCGTCATCATCAACAAACAAGACTACGTAGCAGAAGCAAAACACCAACTAATGGATGAAGAATGTTACCAACAACTCAACAGAGATCCAACAAAAGAATTACAAAATTAAATAATAAAGCATCTACAAAATTGGCATCAAAGAGGTTTAATTGATGATGTTGAATATCAATACCTTGATAAGAGACATCCAACTTTACAAACTTTTTACTGCCTTCCTAAGGTACATAAAAACCGGGACAATCCCCCAGGAAGGCCTATAGTGTCTGCAAATAACTCACTTCTTGAACCGGTCTCGAACTACATTGACCACTTTCTGGTACCATTGGTAAAAGACCTCACCTCGTATCTAACAGATACAACTGATCTCTTGAGAAAATTAGAGGGTGTCGTCTGGCAGCCAACATACAAATTAATAACCATGGATGTGGTATCATTATATACCAACATTGAACACTCCATAGGCATCAATGTTTGTAAATACTACTTTGGAGAAAAAAACATCAAATAGAAAGAACATAACATCATGTTAAATGAAATGATTCCACTGTGTTTAAACAACAATATCTTCTTATTTAACAAACAGATTTACAAACAAAAGAGAAGGTGTGCATTTGGATTTTCATTTTCTCCCAATTATGCTAATCTAACAATGGGATTGTTGAAGCAAAATCTGGCATGGAACACTGAAAACTATGAATGAAGAGAAAAGATTGTACTTTGGCTCAGATTCATAGATGATCTTTTGATCATCTGGAATGGCACCAAAGAGGATTTCAAAATATATTTTGAAAAACTGAACAACAGTCCTACAAAATTTAAATTCACATATGAAATCAGCTCTGAAAGAGTAATATTCTTGGAAACTGAAATATACATAGAAAATAACTCCCTGCAAACCCCATTGCATAGAAAAAGAACAGCCACAAATGCAACATTACATGGAGAGAGTTTCCACAATGAAAATCTAAAGTGGAGCATCCCATATGGGGAGTTATTGATACTCAAAAGGAACTGTTCAAATGAAAAAGAATTTCTCAAACACAGCAAGAAGGCCAGTGACCGATTCCTCACCCGGAAATATCCTAAAAAAGTTATTGAAAAGAGTGATGGCACAAAATCGGAAAGAGATCCTACAGAAGGAAAACAAGCATTTACAATGCAATCTTCTCTGCATTATTAAAGGTAGAGCTATTGGCATTGCTCATGACATTTTTTTTTTTTAAATCATAAATAAATGGCATTGTCATTTACATTGCCGATAGCTTAATCGTTCGCAAATGTATGACCTATTGCATTTACACCCACACAGAGCTACACACACAAAGCCACCCACACACACATACAGAGCCACCCACACAGAGCCACAGACACCCACACAGAGCCACACACACACGCACAGAGACACACACACACACACAGACACACACACACAGAGCCACACACAGAGCCACACACACACAGAGCCCCCCACACACACACACAGAGCCCCACACAAACACACACAGAGCCCCCCACACATACAGAGCCCCACACACATACACACCCAGAGCCCCATACACACACACACACACACACACACAGCCCCCCACACACACGGAGCCCCACACACACACAGAGCCCCACACGCACACAGAGCCCCACACAAACACACAGAGCACCACACACACAGAGCCACACACACACAGAGCCACACACACACACACACAGAGCCACACACACACACACACACACACACACAGAGCCACATGATAACTTTACATGACCACGCCGATAAAAGCAATGGTGAACAAATACATTGGCACCGGAGGTGCGGGATAAACCTTTGCTCAGCCAAACATGTGCCACATTTTTGGATACTCACGTCTCTGATGTGGGAGAGATGTTCCCACTACTTGTCCGTTGGGGTGCCTAAATGCATTTGTATGCATTTGTCCAAGCAGCGAGGTTCAAAATAAAACCAGAGAGGGTTGTCTCGTGCAGTGCTTCAAGGAGAGGTAACTGTAGTAGTAGAGAGGGCTGTCTCGTGCAGTGCTTTAGGAGAGGTGACTCTGCTGTGGTGGTGAGGACTGTCCTGTGCAGTGCTTCCCAGGTGACCCTGCAGTGGTGGAGAGGGCTGTCTTGTGCAGTGCTTTATGGAGAGGGGACTCTGCTGTGGTGGTGAGGACTGTCCTGTGCAGTGCTTCCCAGGTGACCGCATGAATAACACACCGTGAGGCATATATATCTGTCAGTGAATATGGTAGAGCGTAGCGTGTCCTGCTTGACCAGAAATGAGAATGCCTGAAGGGCTATACCTAAAAGACATGTGGCCTTGGCAAGATAGGTGCTTGGTAAAGTACTTAACTAATGCAAGCATTAAAGCAGATGAGCCTAGTGGTGGCTTTGGTGCTGCGGAATCCTGTATGTAGGCCGCTGGCTAGACAATATAATTGGTTTTCGAGGGGGCGATAAGTTAAGCAGCTGAAGCATCGGCAGTCGCTGCGTTTTTGGAATACGCGCAGATGCCTGAGGTTCATAGTACACGGATGCCCATAGGCACGAGCCTGTACTGGCATCTAGCCCTTATTAGTGACTCAGACAGGTGGTATGTTCCTGATGCGCCTGCAGGGTATTTCTTCCATTTATTATGAGGCAGATCCTGCGGGTCTGGAAAGATCACACAAGCGGACCTCATGGTCACGTGACGTATGACACCTGCTGCTCAGTGACGGGTAAAGGCTGCGTGTGTACGTCCCATGACGTTTGCTCTTGACTGTAAGTAAATGTTCATTTCTACGCGGATTTGATAACTCGACTTCACGTGAACGTCGTTGTAACGTCGTCCCGTCCTGATGCTGAAGTCGTACTCTGCCGCCAGTCACCTTTACAGTGTCAACACTTGGTATTGGAATGACGCAGAGATACTGAGGTGCCCCACGGCTCGGAGGACTACTTGTGCAGGCCAGACCTTTTTTTTTTTAGTTTAGGTTATTTTACTTCTAGCTGTCTATCTATAAGGTGAAACCAAAAGTTGTACCCCGATATTATATACAGAAGCAGAACAGCACAGCGAAGCCTTCCGCTAGGACCCGTCTGAAACCTGCGGTTTGAGGAGGTAAGCTCCGCCACGCGTGGACTGGGGGTCGTACAGACTCTGGGTTTATCATCAGCCAGAGACAACCTAATGGAGAAAGCGCGTTCCCCATCTCACCGCGTTTCTGCTTTCACAGCGCGCTTGTGTGTTGCACCGGAGGGCTGTAAAGCACACCCCACTCTGTGATAATATGGACACCGCTTAATAGGTCACCACAGACAGTGGAGCTTTTAACTGTCTACAGTAAGACTTTAATTGGCATTGAGTAAAACGTCACCGGAGTCCGGCCCATGTAGATGATTTAAGGGAAAGTTGGGAGGTCAAAAGAGAGTAATGGTAGAGCTGAGCGATGAGTCGGGAGTGTAAAGTCTGGGAGGCAAGCGCCGCCATTTTCGCATTTGGGGCGTGTTTTTTAGGTTTGAGTGACTGAAGACGTCACAGATAGAAAGAACCTAAAAAACACGCCCCCGAATCCGAAAAAGACAGGGCTTGGACCGAGTGACGCCCCTCTCCTCCAATGGCTGGCCAGCATTTACTAGGCCAGCCAATGGAGAAGAGGGGCGGGTTTCAAGCCCCCTCTAAGAAACATTAAATCTCGGGCTCCGCCCACTGCTACGCAGTGCAACGGTCCTCGACCTAAAAAGGACATAACAGATAAAAATACAATCAGATTGATTACCACATACAGTACAGAAAATAAAAAGCTGATAAACATCATAAGGAAACACTGGGGACTCTTGAAACTGGATTCAACCTTGTCTAAAATAATTGGTGACCATCCCAATATCACGTATCGTCGGGCCAGAAACATAGGCAATCAAATCGTTCACAGTCACTTCACAGAAGTCACAAATACAACTTGGCTAGAGAGGGAAGGCTTTCGGCCATGCAAACACTGCAAAGTCTGCAAAATCGCTTCCCCAAAAAGAGAAATTGAGATCAAAAAGGGCACGAAATGGAAAATACCCCAACACTTGACCTGCAAAAGTCCCTACGTAATCTACATGGTAGAGTGCCCTTGTAACAAAAGATACATTGGGAGTACTATCTTTGAAGTGAAGAAAAGAATTTTGGAACACGTTCGTGCCACAACCCACAAAGATAGAACAAATGCGATCGCAAGACATATGGAGAAATACCATGATGGCAATTGGGAAACCCTGAGATACTGCGCCCTGGAACAAATCCCAGCACTGGAAAGAGGAGGAGATCGAGTTAAAGCCCTACGACAGAAAGAATCGAAACACATCAAAACATTTAGAACCTTAGATCCCAGAGGACTAAATCAGAATGAAGAACTTTATGTCCATCTGTGAGTGGAATAAGGAAAGGAAAAAAAAGAATTGAGAACAAACTGGAAATGAATCAGAATTGCTCACCAGAGAGCTGTAATAAGATAGTAAAACATCAATATTATATAAATAAAAAGGACATAAAATTAAGAATATTTTGAACCTTCTGAGAAAAATAAATCAGAAGGTAGTGGTATACAGCGGGCACAATGAAAAATGCTCACTAGAGAGATATAAATGATTGATATACGACTACTTGTAAGACAACAAGCTTTTGCAAACATTGGCTTTAATTATGCTTGGTAACAATAAACACAGAGCACAGTACACGTTTGAATTGAGAAATATACAGCACTTGTAAAATCTCACTAAAGTCCAAAAAATTACATGGACCACAATGCACCTAAACACAGTCCAGGAAGTAACTGTGTGCTAGTAACAATAAAAGAAGTCTGTTTGTCAGTGCTCTGCATCCCGTGATCAAGCCTTGTGGAAAGGCGAAACGCGTTGGGCTTGGCAAAGCGTCTGTGAATAAAGCCGCTTAACTTCCTGAATAACACGAGTGAGTGTGTTTTTATTCTTCTGATCGACAATCGGATATTTGCTGATATATATATATACAGATATATATATATAGCAGGTGATCAAGGGCTTTCGAGCCCAAAACGTGTCATGGCGGCATTCAAGCACTGAAAATAAAATTGCTCGAAGAAACTTGGAGTCCGTTTCACTTTTTGGGAGTCTGAGGATTAAAGGCTACAAGAAGCAATATTGAAACATATATACATATATTACCTACTGGCGGTCGCCAGTAGGTATATATAGTTAGGATTTTTTCCCTATGGGATTTTTGAAAATTCTATGTCTAATAACTTTGGCGTTTGTGGATGGAATTGGCTGAAATTTTCTGGAAAATGGAACATTTTGTTTCTGAGGAGCCCCTGAAAATTTGGGGGGGGTTCGTCCAGGGGGAGCCGAGAAAAAAGGGGGGTCCCAAAACGTGTTTTTAACATTGAGTTTTCCATAGGGCGGTTAGCCTCACTTTTAGCCCGAACGGCTGAATGGATTTGCACGAAACTTGGCTAAATTGTAGGGACTGGTAGCCCGATGTGCCTTTTGTAGGTCTCAATATATGTGCTGCAGTGGATTTTGAGAAATTAACGTTCAAAAAAAGATATATATCTGTAAGCGCGGACCGGGCAGCGCCCCGGTTCGCGGACCTTAAGCGTACCGGAACTTCGCGTAGCGAAGCTGATTGGCTCTCCGGTGTCTGTCAACATTCTAAACAGTCCGGAGCGGCCGCCATCTTGTCTCTCGGTAGGATCGAGAGACAAGAGGAGGCCAAAACAAAGGGGGAAATAACTATAAGGGGGCATAGTAGATCCTCGCTGACCCCCTAGGTTTAATGTGGAGGTTTTAAAGGGGCCCCGCGGGGCAAAAAAAAATAAAAAAAAATTTTGTTTTTTTTCGTGGTTAGCGCCCGGTCCGCGAACCGGGAAGCGTTCTGGGGAGCGTACTACAATGAAAAATGAATGATAGTCTTTTCAAATGCTGTATGTTAATTGATTGTTGGATTTTTTGATTATTTTTTATTTCCTTTATCTTCCCAGGGAGCGACCCGGTACGCGAACCGTTGAGCGCCTCGGTTCGCGGACCTTAAGCGTTCCGGGAGTCCACCATTTTGTGTTTCGGTCGAATTAAGATACAAGATGGAGGGCAAATAATGTTCGGAATGGGTAGAAGGGGCCACGGTAGAGTTATCTTGACCCCCTAGGTTTTCTGAGGGTTGCTGAGGAGGTTTATATGTGCGAAAAAAAACCATTTTTTTAAAAAAATTTCGCGAGGTTAGCTCCCGGTACGCGTACCGGGTAGCGCCCCAGGGAGCGTACTTTGTTGAAAATTAGTGAAAAAAGTTAGAGTAAAATAATAATTGTGAGTGATTAGATGTAGGGTAGCTCTGAGAAGAGCTTTTGGGTTTATGGTACATTTAGGTACTTATAAGTAGGTACCAATGCACATTCTTAAATTCAGAGTGAAAACTCTGTTGCCCTCATCTGAGAAGTGAACTCCATCTCCTCTGTAGATATCTTGCATGTAGTAACGCAAGTTATTGTTGTACAGGGAGCCCATTCCATGGTCTCTCATGTAAGCTGAAACAGATTTGTTTACATGCTTCCTCGACTTCTCAATTTGTGGACAAAATTGGTTTGACCACCTCCATTTCTGTCTTTGGCATATATTTGAATATACCAAGGCAGTCTGAGGAAAAAGTGCCATTAATTGCTCAAAGGTGTCCTTTAAAAGCATTTCCAGACCTACACCAGTCAAAGTGCCCAAGTCATTACCTCCACAGTGCACAATTAACAGGTCAGGTTTTGGCAAATGCATAAAGGTTTTCACCAATGGTATCAATTGGTGACATTTTAATCCTCTGTGGCCAAACCACTTAATTTCCACATCTTGTAAATTGAGGTTAGGTAAATTCCTGCTTTCAACGTACCTTTGAGCCCAGTGAATATAACTATGACCAACAATCCAGACAGAAAACATGGTGAGAGAAGGTTCTCCTGCAGTCAGATGAAGTGTGGCAATGAAATGGCAGTTGAAAAAATGAGAGTGTAAAATGAAAAAAAAACGGTGGAGTTTCTGTGTTCATGAAGCAGTAACAGTGATTGGTGGATTTTGATTGATGAAAACAGAAAGTTAGGGTGCACAGATGTGTTCTTTGAAAGATGTATTTTGAGTGGTCAATAAAAAATCATTAAATGAAAGAATGCACTGGATATGCAGGTGCACTGAGAGTTCAGAGTTCAATTGCAACATTGTTGTGTGAACTTGCAAACACCAGAGTTTTTCCAAGAGGTGGTTGCTATGGAAAATAGGCAGAAAGGGCAGAGGGGGAAGGGTTTTCATTTGAAAAAAAGTGAGGGAAGAGTTTTGATTGGGTGACATGAGAAATATGTGTGAAGAATTACAGCATTTCTGTGCTTTTGATAGCTGCAGACTCTGGAGTGCATACCTTTTGCTCTGCTGAAGACAAATTGGTGTGTTTCTTAGACTGTTTTCAAACTCAAAGTATTTGCTAAGGTGAGAAAATATTTCTTTAATTTAGATAGAGAATAGTGTGCTTTAAGGAGAAAATTATGATTTATGTGGCGCAAATTGCTTGTAAATATGCTCTCACATGTGTATGGAAAATTTTGATTTTGAATGTTTGTGTTACATAGCCATGTTAAAAGTGACCCAACCATGCTGGAAAGCCAATCAAAAAATGCTTTCATGTGTTTTAATGACATTTTAAGTCATTTTCCCATGTGCAGTGTTTAGAAATTATGATTTGAAAATCGTTTTTGGGGAAAAGGAATTGTTTTTAAATTCATGACAAGGACATAATGGTGTATGCTTCTTTATAAGGCAATTGACTGTCCCTGATGTTATTTTTCTCATTTTAGTGTAAGACCTTTCTCTGTGGCGCAAATTGCTTGTAAATATGCTCTCACATGTGCATGGAATATTTAGATTTTGAATGTTTGTGTTACATAGCCATGTTAAAAGTGACCCAACCATGCTGGAAAGGCAATCAAAAAACGCTTTCATGTGTTTTAATGACATTTTAAGTCATTTTCTCATGTGCAGTGTTTTGAAATTATGATTTGAAAATCGTTTTTGGGGAAAAGGAATTGTTTTTAAATTCATGACAAGGACATAATGGTGTATGGTTCTTTATAAGGCAATTGACTGTCCCTGATGTTATTTTTCCCATTTTAATGTAAGACCTTTCTCTGTGGCGCAAATTGCTTGTAAATATGCTCCCACCTGTGCATGGAAAATTTTGATTTTGAATGTTTGTGTTACATAGCCATGTTAAAAGTGACCCTACCATGCAGGAAAGCCAATCAAAAAACGCTTTTATGTGTCTTAAGGACAATTTAAGTAATTTTCCCATGTGTAGTGTTTTGAAGTTATGATTTGAAAATCGTTGTTGAGGTAAAGGAATGTTGTTAAAATTTATGTGCGCCATATGCCCCCAAATTTCTTTTTTAGGGTTGCAGCAGGGTGTTCTTGAGACACCCCTGCACCTTTGGAATAAATTCCTAATTTGTGATGAGCAAATTGTTAAGCGCAAATTGCACCTTCATTTATATGAGCCTCCTAGCCCATGGAAATGAATGGGTAAAATAGCAATTAGCAATTTGCTCATTGCAAATTAGGAATGGTAAAGAATTGCTATTTATTCCTTAAAATTCGCTATTTAGGAAATGCAAAATAGTTTGATGATACATATGGCGGTTGATCTCTAACAAGATAAGAAGCTTATGGATTCATTTATGGTGACTGGCGCAATGAAGTAGACATCACTTACTTCATTGGTAGAGCTTTACATATATTATCTCCTCTGTATTCTTCATCAAGCGTAAATTTAATCTGCAATCCTGAGTAGGCCTCACTTTAAACAAACCTCTGGATAGGCTACATCTTATTGTTATCCTGTATTAATCATTTAAAATGCTAGGGACAGATTTATGATAGGTGTGTACCTCTTTTGCGCCACTTAGAAAACATTGTCCATGGGGAAATGACTTAAAATGTCCTTAAGACACATGAATGTGTTATTTTAAAACGTTTGCAATTTTTTTGGGTCACTTTCAACATGGCTATGTGACTGAAACAGTCAAAATCTAAATTCGCAATGCACAGGTGGGAGCATATTTACAAGGAATGTGCTTCATGGGGAAAGGTCTTATAATGTAATATGGGAAAAATGACATCAGAGACACTGAAATGCCTTATAGAGAAGCATACACCATTATGTCCTTGTCATAAATTTGCAAACCATTACTTTTCCCCAAAAACGATTTTCAAATTATATTTTGAAAACACTGCACATGTGGAAATGACTTAAAATGTCAATAATTCAAAATTTGCGATTCCTTAAATGCAATGTATCAAAAAAAAAATATGTAAAAAATGATATTAAGGATTTGGAAACTACCACCAACTTCTAGTTTGTGGTAATTTGCGAATTCTTTTCAAAAAGCATTTTTTTCAACAAAAAAAAAGGTCCCATATGACGCCCATACATGCCCTTAGGGCATGTAGGTGTGCCATATGCTCCCAAATTTCTTTTTCAGGGGTGCAGCAGGGTGTTCTTGAGATACCCCTGCACGCTTGAAAAAAATCCTATTTTGTGATGAGCTAATTGCTAATCACAAATTGCAACCTTCATTCCTATGAGCCTCCTAGCCCATGGAAATGAATGGGTAATTTGCAATTAGCAATTTGCTCATTGCAAATTAGGAATAGTAAAGAATTGCTATTTATTCCTTAAAATTTGCTATTTAGGAAATGCAAAATAGTTTGATGGTACATATGGTGGTTCATCTGTAACAAGATAAGAAGCTTAGGGATACATTTATGATGACTGGCGCAATAAAGTGCACATTACTTACTTCATTGGTAGTCCTTTATATGTATTATCTCCTCTGTATTCTTCATCAAGCGTAACTTTAATCTGCAATCCTGAGTAGGCCTCACCTTAAACAAACCTCTGGATAGGACACACTTTATTGTCATCCTGGATTAATCATTTAAAATGCTAGGGACAGATTTATGATAGGTGTATGCCTTTTTTGTGCCACTGTGCGTCACTTTTATGATGCAGCGGTGGTGCAAAAGATTTGCTATGAGGCGACAACATTACAAATTGATGCATTTAGGCAGATATGTCATGGTGTAAAAAAAACGTACCACATAAAACCCAAGCAGCAGTGATGCAAAAGATGCACCATGTCGCAAGACAGGCCTCACTTGGGGCCATATGTATCAAGCTAATTAGCATTTGCAAAGATCAAAATTCTATGAATTTCGGCCTTTGCGAATGTTAATTAGACAAATGGTATGTATCAAACAACTTTGATGCAAAATAAGGAGTAGCAAAATTTGCTATTCCTTATTTTGCGATTGCACTGAAGCATTTGCAAATTTTGTGACTACTTAAATGCAATGTATCAAACAAAAACTATGTAAAAAATGACATTAAGGATTTGGAAACTATTGTGGTAAATTGGTGGTAATTTGTGAATTCTTTTCAAAAAGCTTTTTTTCAAAAAAACAAAAGGTGCCATATGACGCCAACACATGCCCTTAGGGCATGTATGTGTGCCATATGCCCCCAAATTTGTTTTTCAGGGGTGCAGCAGGGTGTTCTTGAGACACCCCTGCACCCTTGGAAAAATTCCTAATTTGTGATGAGCAAATTGCTAATCGCAAATTAAACCTTCATTCATATGAGCCTCCTAGGCCATGGAAATGAATGGGTAACTTGCAATTAGCAATTTGCTCATCGCAAATTAGGAATGGTAAAGAATCGCTATTTATTCCTTAAAATTCGCTATTTAGAAAATGTAAAATATTTTGATGATACATATGGCAGTTCATCTGTAACAAGATAAGAAGCTTAGGGATAGATTTATGATGACTGGCGCATCACCAGGGATGTGACAGTCATCCTGCGCCACTGTTCCGCCACCCATGTTGTGCTGCATTTACAATGCGGCGCAGCATGGGGCAAAAACGGCACAGATGCGTGACGCATCTGTGCCGTAAAGGTGGCGCATTGCTGGAGTTGTATCGCAAGTGCGATGCAGCTCCAGCAAGGCTCAGGGGTGCCCCATCTCCACAATGCTGCGTCAAGACCTATGCCAGCTTCAAGCAGGCGCAGGGTTTTGACGCAGCTTTCTCCTATCTGATTGTAAATGCGGCACACCATGGGTGGTAAAGCAGTGGTGCACATTAACTGGTGCATGCCTGGGGATGTGCCATTTAATATAAATCTGCCCTTTAACATTTAAGTATGTGCAGGGGACACAGAGTCGGTGAGGCTTATCCAAGGTTAAGAAGAGATGAGTCCTGTTCAGTGAAAAATTAGACATAGGCTTCACCTGCTCAGCATTGCTGGACATGGCTAAATAATAGCTGCAAAATGTTAATCTTGTTAAACAATTTTACTATTATAATCTCTGAGATTTGTTTCTTACTCTGCAACATCTCATTGTTGTTATCTTTCTTTAAAGATAAAGACAACCTCAACATGAGCGACAATCTGCAATCAGTTGATTTTGACCTCATCATTGAACTTGTAATTGAAACATCAGTGGATGTTGATCCTTTGGATGATTTAAATCCTGAGGATGAAGAAGAGCGTGATGAGGATGCAGATTTGTCCGAATTATATGATATAGGATGGGAAGCTGACCTGCTTGAGCCTTTGGAATTATAAACATTTATTTTTAAAATTTATAATCAATAAAAAGTAAAAAGGTAAACCGTTTAATTTAAAAATAAAGACACCTTCAAAAACAGGTTATGTGTAGTGTCTTCAATAAAATATTAAAATATGCTCATAAAATTAGATCAGATTCACATATAAAATAGCATAGGTAACATAAATATAAATGTCATTTCTTTTCTGGTATTTCTGTATTGTAAAATTGCCAATGACTAAAAAATCTTCAAATTAAAATGTCAAGTAGTGTGTTATGTTTTTGATCACTATTACTGATTTACTGTTTGATAATAATGTTTATTAACATTTTTTATTATATTTTTCCTCAGATTCAACTGCAGATCATTTCAAGATTTCACCATGCCTACAATACAAAGACAGATAAAGGCTGCAAAACATCAAAGACAGCAGGTGAAAAAAAAAACGCAGCAGTCCTCTAACAAAAAGATTTCTCAAGCCACGAAGAAAGCACCGGGTAAGAGCTCTAAATATTTCATAAGAAATATTTGTAATAAAAAAAATATTACTACAGAAAATGTTTCAGTCCATAACACGAGAAGGAAATCAAATGGAAAGAAAAGGACAATGAAAAATGTTACTGCTAGAGCAAGAGATAAATCTGTGCATGATAGTAGAAGGAAACAACAGTTTAGGGAGATTCGTAAACGAATGTTCCGCAACAGGATAATTGGCAATTTGTTAAAAAATATTAAGAAAGGTCAACAGAAACTAGTTTTTTATAAGAGAAAAAAAAAAGTTGAGAAAGTTATTGATCAGGCATTTGAAATTAAACGTAAGTTATTTATTTTGATAATCAATAGAATTAGGAAGCTAAACAAGGCAATTTTTGATTTCAAAAGAAATAGTAGATGGAAGAGAATAGTTAATCGTAGTAATTTTTGTGAAGTTTTTTCTGGAGAATGGATGCATAGTTCAAGCTGTGAGGCATTTTTTAATGAGGAGAGTTATTTCCAGGATAATGATTTGGTGCATGCAGTTGACACCAGTGGTCGTGCTTATGAAGTGAAAGATGGTTGTCCAGTTGAAAAAGAAAAACTTGTGACAACAGAGGCAGAAGAGTTGTTAGGTAATGAGGTTTTAGGAAGACGTGCTAAGGGTCCTGTGTACACCTGGAAGTGTAGTAGTATTTGCAGTGTGCGACAGGATTCCATCAATTTGCTTTGTGATTTTGTACGGTCATTTAACAAAAAAAGTTTGAAGCAGAAAATGATGTTGTTGCAAGAATTAGATCCTTGCAGAGTAAGAGAAGTGACAGGTTTGCATGGTCATTCACTGGCTTGTCTTTCCAGGAGAGTATGCCAGAGTGTTTTTCATCATTTCAGGATGCTAGCAGTGCATCATAACAAAGTGAGGAAATTAGTTAGAATGTTGTATTATGCTAAGAGTCCAGCAATTATGCTGAAACAATTATGCGCTGCTCTTTTGCATGGTTCTGAAATAGATGTGAAGAATATATGTGAAGAAATTGAGTTTTGTTACTTTGGAAGTAAAGAGGAGAATGTTGAAATTGAGCAAGAAGTAGAGGGTCATGTGGAAGATAGTGTACAGGTTTCCAGTACAGATAATTTCCAGAGGGAAATTGCGACGTTTGACGTGAAATCAAGTGAGAGGCCTAATTTCACTTGTGTGTGTTGTAGACGCACTTATTATAAGAATCAGACTAAGTTAGTGGATTTATATGCAAAAAGTGAAAGGGAAAATAATAGTGAATGGAAGGATTTTGCATCATACTTGATGGTAGAAAATTGTTTTGATTTGGGATTGGATCAACGTGTGTGTACTTATTGTTGTAACAAATTAAAACAAAACCAGATGCCTGCTAGAGCAGTTCATAATAATCTGGAATTGGTTGAGATTCCTTCTGAATTGAAGGACTTAAATACTTATGAATCTATTTTGATTCAAAGTATCCATCCCTTTCAGGCTATTGTAAGAATGGAGCCAAAGACAGGGAAATTGCCTCCATCAGATTTACAGAGAGGATTAAAGGGAAGAGTTGTTTATTTGCCTCTAGATTTCAAGAAAAACATTAACACAATTGGAGTAGAAAAAGTGGAAGAGGAACCTCTGGTTATCTTAGTTAATGGGGTTCCGACAAAGAATAAGAAAATATGGCAAGATTTAGTAGATGTTAGGAAAGTTAAAAAGGCAACATTGTATTTGAAAAAAAATAATAAATACTATAAGAATGTATATGTTGCAGAAGAGGAAGTAAGTGAGGAAGAGGATAGCGATTTGTGTGCTGGTCAAATTGAGAAAGTAGAACCCTCTACTAGTGAAGAAATATATGAACATTATAGTGTTCATCCTTTGCATTCCAAGGAAGTCATGGGGAATGCTATTGAGTTGTTTCAAATGAAACAAGCCAAAGGGAGTCCCATTAGTGTTTGGGAGGAAAGTTTGGAAGCTCGGTGTTTCCCACAGCTTTTTCCAACAGGTCAGGGAGGAAGATATGATGAGCGACCTCATCAAATTCCTGCTTCTGAATACCGGACTTTGCGATTGTATGCAGGAGATGCTAGGTTTCGACAATGCATTCCTTATTTGTTTCATCTCCTGTTTGAAAGCGATCTGTCTGGACTGTCATATGCAGTGAACCACATCTTGAAAAGTGGTATACACATGCAAAACATCTCGGCAAGTGATTTTATGGATAAAGTGAATGTCCAAGATAGTATTTTGGATTCTCACCTGATTAATCTCATGGCGTGTCAGCGTGGTACTAATGAGTACTGGTACCGTCGTCATGGTGATTTAAAATGTATGCTGAGGAACTTAGGTACTCCCACATGGTTCCTCACTCTGAGTTGTGCCGAGTATGGCTGGGAAGACTTACTTCAATTTCTACGAGAGGCAAATGCTAACGTAGATAACATCGAATTCAAGACACCCGGAGAACTGTGCTCTTTGGATCCAGTCAATGTATGTAGGTACTTCAATCATAGATTTGAAGCTATGATGTCTTTCATCATGAATAAGAAGAATCCACCTCTTGGAGAGGTGTTGGATTTCTTCTGGAGAAAGGAGTACCAAGCAAGAGGTGCTCCTCATATACATATGTTGCTGTGGATCAAGGATGCACCTAAATTTGGAACGGATCCAGAAGACTCAGTGATGAGTTTCATCCAACAGTATTCTACGTGTGCTGTTCCAAACGCAAAGGAGAAGAAAAGCCTAAGAGAAAAAGTTCTGCGTTTCCAAAGCCATCGATGTGGAAAGTACTGCCGTCGTAAATTCCGAAACAAAGACAAGTTCTACACCAAATGTCGTTTCGGCTTTCCACGACCGGTGATTTCTAAAGGAAGAGTAAACAGTTTGATGTCTTCGCTGCGACATAATGTGATGAAGAAATCACCTAAAAACACATACAATTTGAAGAGGAACGAAGAGTCCAAGTACATCAACGACTACAACCCGGTGATTTTGTCCATGTGGAATGCTAACATGGATATACAGTTTGTGGCTGATAACTGTATGGCTGTGGCTCGGTATGTGACGTCTTACATCACCAAAAAAGAGAAGACAGAATTGAAGGATATGTGGGAGGACATTTCCCATGAAAAGAGCCTCAGCAAGAAGTTGTACAGTTTCAGTCTGAAGATGTTGTCGCATCGAGAAATCGGAGCGTACGAATGTTCTGACCGGTTGTCTTCAGCAAGTCTCTATGCCAAGTCCAGGAGTATCGTTTGGGCGAGTCTTGGTCTTGCTGCAACGCGTAATCGAGTTCTCAAACCTGTGCGGGAAATTGAGTATTTGGCGGAAAAGGAGCCAAACAGTACCGACATTTTGAAGACAAACATGTTGGATACATATTATCCAAATCGAAGCAGTCACCTCGAGAATGTTTGTCTGTATGAGGTTCTGCAAAATTACATATTCAAGAGGAACATCAAAGAAGATACTGAGAAAGGAGTGTATGCTGTAATAGGAAGTGAGGGATGTCTGGTCAAGCAAAGAAAATGCCACTTGATAAACCATCGAAAATTGAGTGGCGAATCTCCTGAAAAAAAGGAGTTTTTCTATTTAGCACTTTTGCAACTTTTCAAGCCTTGGCGTGCAGAAGAGGAACTGCTTGGAGATTTCCTCTGTTACGAAGACTCTTTCAATGCCGCCAAGGAGACCATAGAATGTCCTGCTTTTCCCAAATATGTAGAAATGTTGAATGCGGAAATTGAGCAGGAAGCAACGATTGCAGCCGAGATTGCCAGAGACAGTTCTCAGGACAGTCAGAGTTCTGCTTCATTGAGTCAGGATCCACTAGGAGGACCTCTTATCGAAAATGAAGCTGCCACTGCTATGAATGAAGTGGAAAGAGCCATGGCACATGCTCAAGAGGATGCGGTTAACTTAGAAGAGTTGGAAAGGCAACTCAACGTTGAGCAGAGGAAAATATATGACGAAGTTACCATGCAAATTGATCATGGATTAAGTCATGATAAGAAAGAGTGCTCATGTACGTCGTTGAAGCCTGTCCGACTGTACGTGAGTGGAGAAGCGGGAACTGGAAAAAGTTTCCTCATTAAAGCAATTTCATGCTATTTGCAGGAAAGGACAGAGTCATCGCTGTCTTGTGTTGTCACTGCTCCAACTGGACTGGCAGCACATAATATTAAAGGGATTACTTTACATCGTTTACTGATGCTGCCAGTGGAGCATGACAACAAATTAGAATATCACAAGCTATCTGGAGATGCTTGTTTTGAAGTTTCAAGAATCTTGAGGAAAATGAAACTTCTTATCATTGACGAAGTAAGCATGGTTTCCAATGTCATGCTTGCCTTTGTGCATTTGAGGATGCAAGAAGTTCTCAAAACAGAGTATGATGTGCTATTTGGTGGCAAACACATCATTGTTTTCGGAGATCTTTTGCAGCTGACACCAGTGAAAGGGCAACCTGTGTTCAAAATGCTCACGCATGAAGATACCAGGAAGTGCCTAGGCAGCATTGGCAACGTCAATATATGGTTAAACTTCAATTATGCTGAACTGCATGAAAATATGCGTCAGGCGAAGGATGAAGTTTACAAGACTATTCTACAAGATGTTAGAATTGGAAAAGTGACCGAGCATGGGAAAGAAGCTTTACATGCACGATTACTGTCAAATTTATATCCAGAACAAGATGTTGTGCCTGAGAATATTTTTCAGAAAATTACTGAAAAGAAATCTGGAATATGTTTGATGCCAACTCTTGCAGAATGTGCCAAATTTAACAACAAAATGTTGCATTTAGAAAAGCAAGAGATTGTGAAACTGGAAGCTATTGATAGAGTAGAGCATATGGGATCAACAATTATTTTGTCTGAGAATCTGAAAACAAAATTGGATTCATTAGAGAAGAGTATATCTAAAACTGCAGGTTTTGAAAAGACTCTGAATGTGTGCTTGAACTGCCGTATAATTTTAAGAAGGAATTTACATGTTGAAAGAGGTCTGGTAAATGGATCAATGGGTAATGTTGTTGATTTTGTGAAATACAGAAATAGAGATGGAATTGAATTTTTAAAAATTAAATTTGATGGCATTGAGGAAGTACAGCTAATTGCTCGTTGTTCTGCTAGATTTTTGCTTGTAAAAGACTTATATGTTCGCCGTAAGCAGTTTCCTGTTTGCTTGGCATATGCGGTGACAATCCATAAATCGCAAGGTTTAAGTGTAGACAGTGCATTGGTGAATATTGGCAGTTCTGTGTTCAAGGAGGGTATGGCATATGTGGCATTGTCACGAGTTAGAACTTTATCGGGATTGTACTTGATTGAGTGTGATGTCACAAACATTTGTGCAGATCTAGATTGTGTTAAGGAATACAATAGGTTAAGAAGAGAGTATGCGCCACATTTGCCTCAGTTTCCTTTGTTTGAGAAACGTCTGGTAGGCCGAAAACGAAGAAATGAGAACAATACTGGGGAGGTTATAGCAAAAAGACAAAAAGTGAATGAACCTAAAATTACAAGCAGAAACAAAAAGGATTCTGTTGAAGATGTTGTTGGTTTTCAGTTTGAAAACAGTTCTGGTGTCAACTGCTATGCTAATGTAGTAATTAATGTTTTGTTTTCTCTAAAAAATGTAAAAGAAGAGATTGTGGTCAATTCTGATCAAAGATTTTGCGGTTTGTTAAATTCTGTGTTAGAGAAATGTACCACTGATAGAAGAAACATAGAAAGTGTGTCTGAAATTCGAAATCTGTTAGACAGATGTTCAGGCCAAACACAATTCTCTCAAAATATTCAGCAAGATTGTCAGGAGTTTTTAATGTATATGCTTGATGTATTGCATGATGAAGGTGTAGATGTAGATCAGCTGTTTGGGCTTTCTTATCAATGGCAGCATGACTGCGAGAACTGTATGATATCAAGTACTACTAGTGTAGACTCAGAAAGATTTATATATTTAACTTTGCCAGACAGTAAATCAGTCTCCTTTAATAAGCTAGTAAAAGCTGCTAATCACAACATGGAGTGTAGCCAATGTAAATCTGAAATGATGTCCACATTATTTATACGAACATATGGCCAGTACGTCATTTTAATGTTCCAACGATGTAGGCCTGATGGAACAAAATTGACAACTTTAATAAAAAAAATTTGTAGCTTCGCAGTTGTCAATATCAGGAAGGACTTTTGTAACTACAGCAATTATATATCATGACGGCCCTTCAATATCATCAGGACATTACACAGCTTATTTAAAGTCTAGAAATGGCTAGTCATTCTGCAATGATTCTGTTTTAATTTTCACAAAAAAATTGCCGTATGACCTTAAAAACTCTTACCTGGTGTTTTTAAAACCAAAATTTTAGGGAAATAATCTCGGGATGTGCTCTGTGGAATTTCAAGAAGTTCTAATGGCTCCTACACAATTTGGCCTTGAGGATAAGTGTAGTTCAGAGACATAACTTCTAATCATAGGACTGGACATCAAGGAGATATATATGCACTTTGAATGAGTTCAGAAAAACTGTTTCTTTTTATAAGCTAATTGAAGCAGCCAATCAAAACATGGAGTAGAGGGAATGTAAGTCTGCAATGCTGTCTACTGTTTTACATTGCTTTGTGATTAAAAGTGATGTAGAGAATTAAATAATTGTTGTAGTCATAGAGGTAGTGTAAGTCTGCTTCATATTAAGCAGTATCAGTGTCATAGGAAATGTAGAACATGACTGAGCAAGAAGGGGAAGATATTACTATTCCAGGATTGTGAAAATGATCTTCAACATTTTAATTCTGAAAGTTGCGGAAATGCCAAATGATGGGATTGGCTAACAAGAAATCCAAGAGTTATACATGGCTCTGACAAGATTTGGCCTTGTGGAATCTTGTGGTAGAGAGCAAGAAGTCATTTATTGTATGTAACATGTTTTTAAAAACGATGGAGATTTTCTTTCAGAAAGTGGCGGGCTGAAAGTAATAACAGCACAAAAGAGTGTAAGCTATTCATAGGACATCCTTGGACGTCATGGAAAGTAAGTTAACTTTAAGGAGTTCTGATTTTTGATTTCTGATGTTGTATGGGTTTTTTAAACACAATCATTTTGATTGTGTTTTTTTTTCCCCGCTGTTACATGATGAATACCTTCAAGTCACTGTTTTTAGTGAATTTTGATACATTCTGAGAACAGCAAAAATAAACCATTTAACATGTATAATTAATTCTGTACTGTTTGCATTTATGATGTATATGTAGAACTGTGTAGGAGGCATGGAGAAGGTGAGGCTTCTGTAAGTGTCAAAGTTGTTGCATGCAGTGCTGCACTTCTGCGTATTCTTTCATATGCTAGACTACATCTGCACAATGAGATACCTAAGCAAAGGAAACACAAGTGATGTGATTGTGAAATGAGCAAAATAAATTGCATGTATTTCAATTACATCACCTGTGTTTCCTATCATTACGAATCACATTGTGCAGATCAAGTTTAGGTCTGTCCAGGGAAACATAGGAGGTTTGGACTTTGTTGAAGATTGCAGTGGACATGACTCACTTCATTGGTAGACCTTCACATGTATTATGTCCTCTATTCTCTTCAACAACTCGAAATTTCATTTGCAACCCTGAGTAGGCCTCACCTGAAACAAAACTCTGGATAGTAGACATCTTATTGACATCCTGAAGCAATTATTTTAAATTTTAGTGTCTTGCGACACTTTTCTGAGACAACAGCAATGCAAAAGATGCACCATGTTTTAAGATAGGCCTCACTTCATCTGCATCAAGATAGTGTTAGTTTAAAATGTATATCTTTAGGACTGTGTAGCTTCTGTAAGTGTCAAAGTTATTGAAAAACTGTTTGTCCTTCAATCTTTGCCCTTGTCTTTTGTAATTTTTTAATACATGTTTTTATATTTTTCAAATGTTTGTTCTCTCTTTCACAGATTGAAAGTATAAAAATAAAAAATGAGTAATTTACCGACAATTATAAGGTAAATATTTTGTACTCTTTTCGTTACATTTCTATCACATTGAACTACTATTAGTTCCACTGCTTCATTTCTTTAATCCTCAGTTTCCTGCCTTTGCTACTTCCCTCATTCCTTTCTCTATTACCTACTTACTCAACTCCTTCCACTCTTTTTCTCAGTCCCTTTCTTCTCATAGTTCCTCACTCTTGTTCACTCACTCCGTCTCTATTACTCTTAGTGTCTTTGACTGATCACTGTATCACTATTTGTTCATAATGCTTTCTCTGTGTAGTTGAAGCACACTAAGGGGCATATTATGAATGCAGCCAATAAAATTATTGCTCTTTTTATTGGCAGAAAACTGGTGCAAAAGCGGCTTTAGCGGCAGTTTTCTGCCGCAAAAGCAGCTTTAGCGACACATTTCTGCCGATAAAAGCTGCAAAACTTTTATTGCCTATGTTGATAATATGCCCCTATGTTATTTACATTAGGGCTATATTGTCCAGTATAACAATCAAAATTGCTCTCCAAAGACACCAGGCAAAGCAGACGCTCCCTCAAACAGATCACCAAGCGCAATTTACCCTACTTACAGCCTAGCCTGTTCTCTGTCGAGACTTTAGCAATCTTTAGAGCACCAGATAAGATCTTTTCACATGGAAGAGCCAGACGTATTGCAATTCTACTTAAGAAACAAGCATTGGCATAGACAATAGGTCTCGCCTTTGGGACCTTATACGTGTTTAGCCATGCAACAGTTGATGTTGCTGCACCAAGGATATTATGCTGCATAACTAAATACTTAGAAGGTCCCAAAGTCGATACCTATTGGCTATGCCAATGCTTGTTTTTCTTTCACTTCGTTATCTATTTTGTTTTTCACAATTATACCCTCTTCTGTCTGTTCTTTGGTAAATAGATCTATTAAACAGTATCTCTTCTTTACTCCCTATAGCTGTCTTTCTTGAAACATCACTCTCTGTTTACTTTCCTTATACTTACACTTTTTTTGAAAAAAAAAATTTTTTTTTGGTTAGCTCCCGGTCCGCGTACCGGGAAGCTAACCCGGGAGCGAACCAAAAGAAATAGAGCTTGCCAGAGTGCTAAACATTGTAGCAATTTTTTTGGAAAGGGAAGGTAGTTCTGAAAAGAACTTATTTTTTTATATTTTTGTTGTTTTATATTTTTTTTTTTTTTTTTTTTATTTTTTGTTTTTTTTGTATTTTTTGAACGATTTTATAATTTTTTTAGTTTTTTTTGTGGGGGGGGAAACAACAAAAAACAGGCGTTGAAAAGGGCTCAACAGGAGCAAAAAAAAATTACTGGGGGCGGTTAGGGCAATCATGGTGTTCATACGCCAGGTTCAGTGCATTGATGCTCATGTTGCCACAAGCTAATAATGCACGACAGTGCATACATAAGTGAATCATGTGCCCAAAATTTGGTTGGATATTTGGCACAGTTTCCCGTGCCTCCTCTGGTGATAAAGAAACCGATGTTGTTGGTCTCGCCACAGGAGTTGGTCGAGGATTGTCCATCATATCCCTTAATTCCGCCCGGCTGTAATTTAGGGGATGTTTCCTCGTCATGTGCCTATGCATGGTATGATTACCATAGCTGTATTTTTTGTCCGTCCCTCTGGACAATTGTTCCTTGCATATGAGGCATGTTGCGTACCTGGCATTGACCTTTTTTTGGCCACGAGGGATGGAAAAAAACTGCCAGATGAAACTGGGTTTCTTTCTTGAAACCCGGGGCAACTCTTCCAGGAATTGTGGTTGTTCTCCCTCCTCATCCATCTCTTCATCTTCCTCCTCAGTGTTGGTAACCACCTGGGGAGGTGGTCCTCTCTTCCCATGAGGAGGTGGAGGTGGTGGTGGGGGTGCACCAGCTGAAGCAATCAGTGAAGCCATTTTCATACAATCAAAATAGGTCTTCCAAGAAGCAAAATAGGTCTTCCTCTCACAATAATGAAAGTCAGAGTGAGGAAAGAAGGAGTGGTTTTCATCATTTGGAAAAAACAATACTTCTTAACCAATGAAAAGTGTTATTTTTAGGTCACATGACCTAGCCTTCCATAATTATGAAACTAAAAGTGAAATGAACCAATGAAAAGTTTTATTAACAAGTCACATGACCTCTCACGCTCATGTTACGCGCTGCGGAACGCTCCCCGGTTAGCTTCCGGGTCGCTCCCCTTCGCGCCCCGGTCCGCGCCCCGGGACACTTCCGGGTGCGCTAACGCGATACGTCACAAGACGCATTTCGCGGCAACGCGATACGTCGCGCTTTCGCGCCGGGGATCGCTTCCGGGGAGTTGCGTTTCGCGCCTCGGTCCGCGCCCCGGGGCACTTCCGGGTGCGCTAACGCAGTACGTCATAAGACGCATTACGCGGCAACGCGATACCGTCACTATGTTGATTTGTTACCGGTTCGCGGACCGGATCGCGGAATCGAATTGAGCTAACGGGAAGCTTCCCGGTTAGCGGACCGGGAGCGAAACAAAAAAAATATAAAAAAAAAAATTATTAATAAACATATAAAATATATTTTTGGATTTAAAGAAGAATACATTTTACAGCTGTAGATATTAGCTTTTAAAAAACCAATGAAATTCACTGAAAAAACCATAGGTTATAGACCATATATAGTTAGGAATTAGCATTTACAAAACCTTGAAAATTCACTGAAAAAACCATAGGTTATACACCATATATAGTTAGGAATTAGCATTTAAAAAACCTTATTTTACTCACACAAAACCATTGAAATTCCATATATAGTTAGTTGTACTAACTATATATCGCGCACCCGCAATCCACTGCTGATGATGTCACATATTACATCATTCATGACATGGTCAGTGACATCACTGATGACATCACTGATGACATCTCAAATGACATCACTGATGACATCACTGATGACATCTCAAATGACATCACTGATGACATCACTGATGACATCTCATTTGACATTACTGATCACATCACTGATGACATCATTCATGTGATAATACGATGAACTTCTTCAGACTGTAATATAACCTTAGATACACTCAGTGTAAACAGACACTCACAGACTGTCACTCCTCCATGAAGTTACACACACACCTAGTCAGTCATGCAAAGAATCAATCGCACCTCCATTTTCTCAACTATACAGTTATACACACCTTACTTATTCAAACACATACTAACACATATTTACTCTCTTATACAATCCCGGATACAAGTTCACAATGATCCATACAGCCACTCACACATTCACTGGCTCTTATGCACAGTTATTTATATATGTCAACTCTCACATGTACTGTGTTTTACATATGTACTTACTTTGACATGTAGCACTGAGATATCCATTCACTCACCAATACACTCATGCACACAGTCAACCGCCCATACAGCTGTTTCCACATGCACTTTTGAACCCATACATCTAGTGAATCAACTGCTCACACATCTATGCACAGAGTCATACACCTCCCAGACACCCACACACACACTCAGTCTCCCATACAAATACATGGGCAACCAATCAATAACCCATATAGTTACTCATATAGCTACTGATCAACACATGCAGCAGTTTACAGAACAAAAGATATAATGATGCAGAAATTAAGACAGTTTAGTCACTAACCCATGCACTCAGTGAGACACATTTAATCACTCACTCATACAGTCAGTCATGCACCTACTAAATCCTTCATCCAGACACTTATAAATCCACTCATTCTTCAATATGTAAGACATATTTTAACTTTACAGAAACATACAGTCACTGGATGTTGTCATCAGTGATGTCATCACTGATGTCATTTGAGATGTCATCAGTGATGTCATCAGTGATGTCATTTGAGATGTCATCAGTGATGTCATCAGTGATGTCACTGACCATGTCATGAATGATGTAATATGTGACATCATCAGCAGTGGATTGCGGGTGCGCGATATATAGTTAGTACAACTAACTATATATGGAATTTCAATGGTTTTGTGTGAGTAAAATAAGGTTTTTTAAATGCTAATTCCTAACTATATATGGTGTATAACCTATGGTTTTTTCAGTGAATATATATATATATATTACCTACTGGCGATAGCCAGTAGGTATATATAGTTAGGATTGATTTCCATAGGGAAATCGCAACATTCTATTTGGAATAACTTTGGCGCCTGTTGAGGAATCTGCCTGAATTTTTCAGCAATTTTGCCTCGCGGCGCTTCGGTCCTTCCCTGAAAGTTTGGGGGGGATCCGTCAAGCGGGGGCCGAGATAAAAGGGGGGTCCTAAAACGTGTTTTCACCATGTTAATTTCCATAGGGCGGTCTGTCGCACTTTTAGCTCGAACGGCTGAATGGATTTTCACCAAACTTGGCAAAATTGTAGGGACTGGTAGCCCGATGTGCCTTTGCTATGTCTCAAGATATGTGCTCCAGTGGATTTTGAGTAATTTAGGTTAAAAAAAATGTATATATCTATGGCAGCTTACCGGTGAGCTTACCGGTACGCTTACTGTAAGCTTACCTTTTGAGCTCGAGATGCATTCTGATTGGCTGCCAATGTCTGTCAACACTCCAAAACAGAAACTGTTGGCAGCCATCTTGTGCCTCGGTAGACTGAGGCACAGGAAAGCAGAAAAACAAACGTGTAGAACTCAAAAAAGGGGCAGGGTAGAAGCACCCCGACCCCCTAGACCTGCTCAGGGGGTCCCACAAGGATCAGTGATGTCATGAGTGATGTCACTGACCATTTCATGAGTGATGTAATATGTGACGTCATCAGCAGTGCATTGCACGCGCAAGTTATAGTGAGTCCAACTAACTATAACGTGGGAATTTCAATGGTTTTATGCGAGTAAAATTTCCACCTAACTATAACTGGTGTGAAACCTATGGTTTTTTCAGTGAATATATATATATATATATATATATATATATATTCACAGAGGTCCGCCATGATACCGGCCACGTCCACCTATCGGGGAAGGTGCTGGGTAGCAGGTGCAAGTCCTGCTTTCAGTTTCCAACAGAAAATCTCATATATCCACAAGATAGAAGGGCCCCCACACAGCGCGACAGTTTCAAAGGGAGTTGAATGGGTCTTCATCACACCCACAGTTTACAACATTGTGTTCAATTTCCCATAAAACACCTACACAAAGTGAGAAATAGAAAAATACTCAAACCATTAAGGAAATATGACAGGAGGTTTTGCAAGCCTGCATTGATTCTCACAGACACTCACTCTAGGAAGGGTTATTTTGGGGATCATTGCAGTAGAATGGGGTTTGGGATGAGTTAGACAGTGGAGGTAGAGGATATACTGAGAGAAGTGTAGGGTGAGAAATAGGGTAGTGCATTGTGCATGATAGAAAATTAAATGTCATACATCAGTAGGTTTGGGGAAGTCTATATTGACTTTTGTACTTAGGACAACCTTCTAAGTCAATTCGAGGTCTCAACTGTAACAAAGGAGTGAACCTTAAAAGTTTAACGTACTGAATTGACTTGTCTCCAGAGCTATGCTATTGGTATTCTAAACACACACACATGTATGTGGAATAATTCTATGCTGAACATAATTGTAGGCCCCTTAAAACTAACTTTACTTTTTAGGTCGAGCATTTGAAACCTCTTGTATATACTTAAATATATATGTATATGTGAATGTACTTTGTTTGCTCTGGAGATCAGCCCTAGGACTTGTCTGCTTCCGCTTAGGGACTATTTTTCTGCTCAGCTGCCTCTATTTAGCTGTCTTGATAGAAAACGGCCAGTAGAGGTCAGTAAAATACCAGATTTGCTTTCTGCTGAGGGACTTTCTTTTTTTATTTTTCTGGCAACAGCCTCTATTTAACTTTCTAGATAGAAAACGACTAGCAGAGGTCAGTAAAATACCATAATCACTTTAGTATTCTCTAGATTCCAGTCCATAGAAATTGTCTTCCACGAGCACCCGTAGACAATAATATTTTTTTTCAAATCTTGTATTTTCAGTGATATGACCACCAAAGGCCCTGATTTTATATTAAAAACAGAGCTCTGGACTATACCATTTCCAGCTGAAAGGCAATATTTCTCTCTATGTGTTCCCCTACATGGAGTGTCACACATTTTGGTGCTTACTTTCCCTCCATGTTAAATAACAGTAGATGTTTCAGCACACAGGCTAATGTGGTGGTGAGGACTGTCCTGTGCAGTGCTTCCCAGGTGACCCTGCAGTGGTGGAGAGGGCTGTCTTGTGCAGTGCTTTATGGAGAGGGGACTCTGCTGTGGTGGTGAGGACTGTCCTGTGCAGTGCTTCCCAGGTGACCGCATGAATAACACACCGTGAGGCATATATATCTGTCAGTGAATATGGTAGAGCGTAGCGTGTCCTGCTTGACCAGAAATGAGAATGCCTGAAGGGCTATACCTAAAAGACATGTGGCCTTGGCAAGATAGGTGCTTGGTAAAGTACTTAACTAATGCAAGCATTAAAGCAGATGAGCCTAGTGGTGGCTTTGGTGCTGCGGAATCCTGTATGTAGGCCGCTGGCTAGACAATATAATTGGTTTTCGAGGGGGCGATAAGTTAAGCAGCTGAAGCATCGGCAGTCGCTGCGTTTTTGGAATACGCGCAGATGCCTGAGGTTCATAGTACACGGATGCCCATAGGCACGAGCCTGTACTGGCATCTAGCCCTTATTAGTGACTCAGACAGGTGGTATGTTCCTGATGCGCCCGCAGGGTATTTCTACCATTTATTATGAGGCAGATCCTGCGGGTCTGGAAAGATCACACAAGCGGACCTCATGGTCACGTGACGTATGACACCTGCTGCTCAGTGACGGGTAAAGGCTGCGTGTGTACGTCCCATGACGTTTGCTCTTGACTGTAAGTAAATGTTCATTTCTACGCGGATTTGATAACTCGACTTCACGTGAACGTCGTTGTAACGTCGTCCCGTCCTGATGCTGAAGTCGTACTCTGCCGCCAGTCACCTTTACAGTGTCAACACTTGGTATTGGAATGACGCAGAGATACTGAGGTGCCCCACGGCTCGGAGGACTACTTGTGCAGGCCAGACCTTTTTTTTTTTAGTTTAGGTTATTTTACTTCTAGCTGTCTATCTATAAGGTGAAACCAAAAGTTGTACCCCGATATTATATACAGAAGCAGAACAGCACAGCGAAGCCTTCCGCTAGGACCCGCCTGAAACCTGCGGTTTGAGGAGGTAAGCTCCGCCACGCGTGGACTGGGGGTCGTACAGACTCTGGGTTTATCATCAGCCAGAGACAACCTAATGGAGAAAGCGCGTTCCCCATCTCACCGCGTTTCTGCTTTCACAGCGCGCTTGTGTGTTGCACCGGAGGGCTGTAAAGCACACCCCACTCTGTGATAATATGGACACCGCTTAATAGGTCACCGCAGACAGTGGAGCTTTTAACTGTCTACAGTAAGACTTTAATTGGCATTGAGTAAAACGTCACCGGAGTCCGGCCCATGTAGATGATTTAAGGGAAAGTTGGGAGGTCAAAAGAGAGTAATGGTAGAGCTGAGCGATGAGTCGGGAGTGTAAAGTCTGGGAGGCAAGCGCCGCCATTTTCGCATTCGGGGCGTGTTTTTTAGGTTTGAGTGACTGAAGACGTCACAGATAGAAAGAACCTAAAAAACACGCCCCCGAATCCGAAAAAGACAGGGCTTGGACCGAGTGACGCCCCTCTCCTCCAATGGCTGGCCAGCATTTACTAGGCCAGCCAATGGAGAAGAGGGGCGGGTTTCAAGCCCCCTCTAAGAAACATTAAATCTCGGGCTCCGCCCACTGCTACGCAGTGCAACGGTCCTCGACCTAAAAAGGACATAACAGATAAAAATACAATCAGATTGATTACCACATACAGTACAGAAAATAAAAAGCTGACAAACATCATAAGGAAACACTGGGGACTCTTGAAACTGGATTCAACCTTGTCTAAAATAATTGGTGACCATCCCAATATCACGTATCGTCGGGCCAGAAACATAGGCAATCAAATCGTTCACAGTCACTTCACAGAAGTCACAAATACAACTTGGCTAGAGAGGGAAGGCTTTCGGCCATGCAAACACTGCAAAGTCTGCAAAATCGCTTCCCCAAAAAGAGAAATTGAGATCAAAAAGGGCACGAAATGGAAAATACCCCAACACTTGACCTGCAAAAGTCCCTACGTAATCTACATGGTAGAGTGCCCTTGTAACAAAAGATACATTGGGAGTACTATCTTTGAAGTGAAGAAAAGAATTTTGGAACACGTTCGTGCCACAACCCACAAAGATAGAACAAATGCGATCGCAAGACATATGGAGAAATACCATGATGGCAATTGGGAAACCCTGAGATACTGCGCCCTGGAACAAATCCCAGCACTGGAAAGAGGAGGAGATCGAGTTAAAGCCCTACGACAGAAAGAATCGAAACACATCAAAACATTTAGAACCTTAGATCCCAGAGGACTAAATCAGAATGAAGAACTTTATGTCCATCTGTGAGTGGAATAAGGAAAGGAAAAAAAAGAATTGAGAACAAACTGGAAATGAATCAGAATTGCTCACCAGAGAGCTGTAATAAGATAGTAAAACATCAATATTATATAAATAAAAAGGACATAAAATTAAGAATATTTTGGTACCCGCTGAGACAAATAAATCAGAAGGTAGTGGTATACAGCGGGCACAATGAAAAATGCTCACTAGAGAGATATAAATGATTGATATACGACTACTTGTAAGACAACAAGCTTTTGCAAACATTGGCTTTAATTATGCTTGGTAACAATAAACACAGAGCACAGTACACGTTTGAATTGAGAAATATACAGCACTTGTAAAATCTCACTAAAGTCCAAAAAACTACATGGACCACAATGCACCTAAACACAGTCCAGGAAGTAACTGTGTGCTAGTAACAATAAAAGAAGTCTGTTTGTCAGTGCTCTGCATCCCGTGATCAAGCCTTGTGGAAAGGCGAAACGCGTTGGGCTTGGCAAAGCGTCTGTGAATAAAGCCGCTTAACTTCCTGAATAACACGAGTGAGTGTGTTTTTATTCTTCTGATCGACAATCGGATATTTGCTGATATATATATATACAGATATATATATATAGCAGGTGATCAAGGGCTTTCGAGCCCAAAACGTGTCATGGCGGCATTCAAGCACTGAAAATAAAATTGCTCGAAGAAACTTCGAGTCCGTTTCACTTTTTGGGAGTCTGAGGATTAAAGGCTACAAGAAGCAATATTGAAACATATATACATATATATATATATATATATATTACCTACTGGCGATAGCCAGTAGGTATATATAGTTAGGATTGATTTCCATAGGGAAATCGCAACATTCTATTTGGAATAACTTTGGCGCCTGTTGAGGAATCTGCCTGAATTTTTCAGCAATTTTGCCTCGCAGCGCTTCGGTCCTTCCCTGAAAGTTTGGGGGGGATCCGTCAAGCGGGGGCCGAGATAAAAGGGGGGTCCTAAAACGTGTTTTCCCCATGTTAATTTCCATAGGGCGGTCTGTCGCACTTTTAGCTCGAACGGCTGAATGGATTTTCACCAAACGTGGCAAAATTGTAGGGACTGGTAGCCCGATGTGCCTTTGCTATGTCTCAAGATATGTGCTCCAGTGGATTTTGAGTAATTTAGGTTAAAAAAAATGTATATATCTATGGCAGCTTACCGGTGAGCTTACCGGTACGCTTACTGTAAGCTTACCTTTTGAGCTCGAGATGCATTCTGATTGGCTGCCAATGTCTGTCAACACTCCAAAACAGAAACTGTTGGCAGCCATCTTGTGCCTCGGTAGACTGAGGCACAGGAAAGCAGAAAAACAAACGTGTAGAACTCAAAAAAGGGGCAGGGTAGAAGCACCCCGACCCCCTAGACCTGCTCAGGGGGTCCCACAAGGATCAGTGATGTCATGAGTGATGTCACTGACCATTTCATGAGTGATGTAATATGTGACGTCATCAGCAGTGCATTGCACGCGCAAGTTATAGTGAGTCCAACTAACTATAACGTGGGAATTTCAATGGTTTTATGCGAGTAAAATTTCCACCTAACTATAACTGGTGTGAAACCTATGGTTTTTTCAGTGAATATATATATATATATATATATATTCACAGAGGTCCGCCATGATACCGGCCACGTCCACCTATCGGGGAAGGTGCTGGGTAGCAGGTGCAAGTCCTGCTTTCAGTTTCCAACAGAAAATCTCATATATCCACAAGATAGAAGGGCCCCCACACAGCGCGACAGTTTCAAAGGAAGTTGAATGGGTCTTCATCACACCCACAGTTTACAACATTGTGTTCAATTTCCCATAAAACACCTACACAAAGTGAGAAATAGAAAAATACTCAAACCATTAAGGAAATATGACAGGAGGTTTTGCAAGCCTGCATTGATTCTCACAGACACTCACTCTAGGAAGGGTTATTTTGGGGATCATTGCAGTAGAATGGGGTTTGGGATGAGTTAGACAGTGGAGGTAGAGGATATACTGAGAGAAGTGTAGGGTGAGAAATAGGGTAGTGCATTGTGCATGATAGAAAATTAAATGTCATACATCAGTAGGTTTGGGGAAGTCTATATTGACTTTTGTACTTAGGACAACCTTCTAAGTCAATTCGAGGTCTCAACTGTAACAAAGGAGTGAACCTTAAAAGTTTAACGTACTGAATTGACTTGTCTCCAGAGCTATGCTATTGGTATTCTAAACACACACACATGTATGTGGAATAATTCTATGCTGAACATAATTGTAGGCCCCTTAAAACTAACTTTACTTTTTAGGTCGAGCATTTGAAACCTCTTGTATATACTTAAATATATATGTATATGTGAATGTACTTTGTTTGCTCTGGAGATCAGCCCTAGGACTTGTCTGCTTCCGCTTAGGGACTATTTTTCTGCTCAGCTGCCTCTATTTAGCTGTCTTGATAGAAAACGGCCAGTAGAGGTCAGTAAAATACCAGATTTGCTTTCTGCTGAGGGACTTTCTTTTTTTATTTTTCTGGCAACAGCCTCTATTTAACTTTCTAGATAGAAAACGACTAGCAGAGGTCAGTAAAATACCATAATCACTTTAGTATTCTCTAGATTCCAGTCCATAGAAATTGTCTTCCACGAGCACCCGTAGACAATAATATTTTTTTTCAAATCTTGTATTTTCAGTGATATGACCACCAAAGGCCCTGATTTTATATTAAAAACAGAGCTCTGGACTATACCATTTCCAGCTGAAAGGCAATATTTCTCTCTATGTGTTCCCCTACATGGAGTGTCACACATTTTGGTGCTTACTTTCCCTCCATGTTAAATAACAGTAGATGTTTCAGCACACAGGCTAATGTGCTGCATAGCTAAATACATATAACGTCCCAAAGGCGAGGCCGATTGCAATGCAAATGCTTGTTTTTTATTATCATAAGGTTTATGGTTTATTGTGAATAGAAGTATCATGAATGCTTTCATCAGTGATATCATCACTGATATTGTTAGAAATGGGGTTCTATAGTTGGCTGGGGTTTGCACTGTTGTCCAAGTAGGGACCCTTCTACCAAGTCAGGGTAAGGGAGTTACACTCTGATGGATATTGGTGCCAAAATTCATCCGGACCAGGAAAGGGGGACGCTCCTTCCATGCTTCAACATTTTGCCTCTTTCCCTCAGACAACTTAAGACCTGGCTGTTCCATCAGTAATGGGGACGTGTAGGATTGTGAGTGCATACTGTCTCTCTTTTCAAGGGGGACCTCCTAGCGCCGGGACACTCCTCGGAGTAGCTGTGTGCTTTACAAATTCCCCATAACATTAACATCTGGAGTGGTCTGCTCATGGGTGTTCCTTGTCCTTGCTTGTGGGAGTTCCCTGCGTGGAACATGGAATGTGGGAGACTCAGCAGTTTCTGCCGGGAGCGAAGTTGTACTTCTTTTTAGTGGCGACGAGAATGGGATATTTGTCGCTGCACTCAGATCACACTCCCTGCAGGGAAATTGCTTCCGGAATGGGTGTCCATTCAGATCGTACTCCCTGCAGGGAAATTCCTCCCAGGATGAAAGGCGCCCTTGCCAAGTTCCAGGATTACATCATGCATTAGATTCTGAATTGTCTTTCTTCCATTTTGCGGTAGGTCATTGCTTATTATTTCAGTTTTCTCCATCTGTTTTGTTCATCATTGTTATACTTTCTGTTGCCTTGTGCAGGAAGAGGGGTGGTTTGGGATCTGGAGTGTTCTGCTTGTGGGTGTTCCCTGCTCGTGGGAGTTCCCTGCGTGGAACATGGAATGTGGGAGAATCTGCAGTTTCTGCCTGGAATTGGAGGACATCGGACAGAAAAAAGTGATTAGCGACTTACCCGAGTTGTACTTCTTTTCACACTCCTAAAATAACCCCTGCTCACCCCCTTGGTAGCTCGACATGAGCAGTCAGGCTAATCTCAGAGACAGTGTGTAAAGCATTTCCACATAACCAACAGTAATACAGTGAAAACACTACAAAAGGATACCACACCAGTTTAGAAAAATATCTAATATTTGTATATATCGAAAACAAGACCAGAACGATAACAATCCAACATACAATACTTAAAATGTATACTTTGCAGAATTTTCTCAAAAACACAGTTCTTCCAAGTCGATATGGGAGAATCTGCAATTTCTGCCTGGAGTTGGAGGACATCGGACAGAAAAAAGTGATTGGCGACTTACCCGAGTTGTACTTCTTTTCACACTCCTAAAATAACCCCTGCTCACCCCCTTGGTAGCTCGACATGAGCAGTCAGGCTAATCTCAGAGACAGTGTGTAAAGCATTTCCACATAACCAACAGTAATACAGTGAAAACACTACAAAAGGATACCACACCAGTTTAGAAAAATATCTAATATTTGTATATATCGAAAACAAGATCAGAACGATAACAATCCAACATACAATACTTAAAATGTATACTTTGCAGAAATATCTCAAAAACACAGTTCTTCCAAGTCGATAGCTCCGTCCGGGACTACTGCGATACTGACAATAGCTGAATCCAACAGTTCGGTAGACTCGTAAACAGTACCTTTTGCGTTGCGGCCGAGATGTTGGTGGGAGCCGGTCGTGATAACCGTCGTGGTTGCAATGTGAAGTGAAATGGTGCAGTGTGCGGTGCCCTCAATGTGGAGTGCAGGAAGCGGCTCGGTGATGGTCGTTCAGCGGCATCAGTGAGTCCAGGGCTGCGGTGTGGAGTGAAGGCGGTGCTCGATACAGTGCTGACAGATCACGGAGCAGGCGACAGAGTCAGTTGCGGGAAGCCGGCGTCAGTCAGTCTAGACTACGGTGTGGGATGAAGCAGTGTATTGTGCAACTTACAAGCATTGCCTCCAGCCACGATGCGGTCACAGGTGTTGAAATCAGAAGGCAGCGAAGCCGTCTGTGAGACCAGGGCGGCGAAGTGAAGACAGGCAGTGCAGAGCGTGGTGCCCACAGGTCACAGTGCAAGCAGCGGCTCAGTGGCGATGGCGTCAGTCATCGCTCTCGGTGAGACCAGGGTTGAGGTGCTAGATGTGGAAATACCCTCTGCGGTGCCTTCCGGACACAAAACCAGTGACGGACTCGGTGGTAGTCGGTTGCTTTTCCCTTCTCGGTGGCCACTGAAACTGCGGTTCCAGAAGTGGTACCCAGAAGTTGGTGAAGTCTTTGAGATCCCTGAGACTTCAGAACAGGAGGCAAGCTCTACTTCAAGCCCTTGGAGAGACTCAGCATAAGTAAAGAAAGTTAAGTCCTGTCCTTTCACTGCACAAGGCAGAAGCAGCCCCTGCAGGTCAACCCAACAAAGCAACAACACAGCAAAGGGGCAGTACTCTTCCTGGCAGCTCTTCCAGCTCTTCTTCTCGGCAGGTTCCTTAATTCCAGCGAGTTCCAAAGTTCTGGGGTCTGGGCCCCAATATTTATACTCACAATTCCTTTGTTCTCTCAGGCGGAGAGTGTCTGTGCTTAGTCAAAACGGGTTCTGTCCTCTCTTGCACAGATTCCTGGCAGGAGGTGGAGACAACATTGTTCAAGGCAGACCAGGACCATTCAGGTGCGAGGAAATCTCCTCCGACTACTCTAAATGTGTCACAGGTCTATTCAGCCCAGCCCTGACTCATCCAGGAAAGGCAGGACACACCTCGACCCCCCCCAGTGGCTGTCTATCTGAAGAGAATGCATATCCCCTGCCCCTGTGACTCCAAAGCCGGACTGTCAATCCACAAACCCAGCAGAGGCACACAGGATGGCTAAGCAAGAACATACCTACGTTCTAAAGGTGGTATTTTCAAACACAGTACAGAAAAATCATCTTCACTAAAAGATGCATTTTTACATTCTGAGTACAGGCATACTAAACTCTATTTCCGTATCTTGCCCAATGGGAAGTTATGCTTATGAGATGTTATAAGTAAAACTCCCATTCTACCCTATGGGGCAGATAGCCTTTCCATAGTGAAAAACTAAATGGACTGTAATTCACTACCAGGACATGCCACACACATTAGTACATATCCTACCTTTAACATACTTGGGCCTTCCTTAGGGGTTACTTATATGTACGAAAAGGGAAGATTAGGGCCTGGCAAGTGGGTTCACTTGCCAGATCGACACGGCAGTTACAAACTGCGTGCAGACCCTACAGTGGCTGGTCTGAGATACTTTTTCAGGGCTACTTATGTGGGTGGCACAATCAGTGCTGTAGGCCCACTAGTGGTACAAAAGGGGGTGGTGATGGACGGAGCATCTGAACCAATCAAACACTCACACCCAGTCAAAAGATCTGGGTTTGATCCATCACCGTTCTTTAGCCCACTCTGCCACCCCAGTTCAGACATGGCTATATGCAAATCAGTCTGACCCTGTGCCTCATGGGAACAGTCCAGCCCGAACTGCCAAGCCATGCCTTCCCTGGACCGGAAACAAGCTTATTTGCATATAGCCATGTCTGAACTGGGGTGGCAGAGTGGGCTAAAGAACGGTGATGGATCAAACCCAGATCTTTTGACTGGGTGTCAGTGTTTAATTGGTTCAGATGCTCCGTCCATCACCACCCCCTTTTGTACCGCGTAGGCCAACTAGTAGCATTTGATTTACTGGCCCTGGCACACTCAGTGCTCCTTACTAGGGGCTTACCAGTAAATCAAATGTGCCAATCATGGATTCACCAATCCATAATAACAATTCATAATAGGAGCACTTGCACAGCGGTGAGAAAGTAAGCAGACACACTAAACCAGCAACAACAAAGTAAAAACCGGGAGGTAAGAAAGTAAAAAGACAGGGGAAACACGCCAAAAGATGCCAGGTCTAACACATGTCCCCTCCAGCTCCAGAGAACTACCCGACTACCTGGAAGTTCTCTTCTCTAAGGCGGAAGAACCTTGAAAGACCATTAGCATTGGTGTGTTCTGTGCCAGGATGGTGTTCCACCTTGAAGTCCATTCCCTGGTTGACTACTTCAACAGTTTTGAGTTTTCACCCCTCATTTGCCTCAACCATCTGAGGGACCTATGGTCTGTCTGAACTCAGAAATGAGTCCCAAACAGGTAGGGTCTTAGCTTCTACACTGCCCAGACCACAGCAAATGCCTCTCTTTCTATGGCACTCCACCTCTGTTCCCTGGGGAGTAGTCTCCTGCTAAGGAAGACTACAGGCTGGCCTAGGCCCTCTTCATTCAGTTGTGAGAGCATTGGTCCCATCACCTTCTTGGGCTGCTTCGTGGAAGTCAGCTCTGTTAAGGGGGCAACAATGGTGCCATAGCCCTTAACAAACCTCCTGTAGTAACCAGTGAGACCTAAAAAGGTTCTAACCTCTGTCTGGGCCTTAGGAGGCTCCTAAGCCAGAATGGTGTCAATATTGGGATGTAGGGGCGCCACCTGGCTGCTACCTACCTGGTGCCCTAAGTACACCACAGAGCCCTACCCGATCTGGCACTTACTGGCCTTGACAGTGAGGCCTGCCCTCTGCAGAGCGTTCAACACTTCCCAGAGGTGCTGCAAGTGTTCTTCCTAACTGGAACTGAACTCGGCAATGTCATCCAGATAGGTGGCACTGAAATCCTCCAATCCAGCCAACACCTGGTTGACCAACCTCTGAAAGGTGGCAGGGGCATTCTTCACTCCAAAGGGCATCACCCGGAATTGGTAATGTCCCTCTGGGGTTGAGAATGCTGACCTCTCCTTGGCCCCATCAGTTAAAGCAATCTGCCAGTACCCAGACATCAAATAAAACGTGCAGAGGAACTTGGCAGCTCCCAACCGATCAATGAGCTCATCAGCTCTGGGGATGGGGTGTGCGTCAGTCCTGATGACGGCATTGAGCCCATGGTAGTCCACACAGAACCGCCTTTCTGGAGTGGCACCGGGTGCAGCAGCCTTTGGGACCAGGGTCACTGGGCTGGCCCAAGGACTGCTGGAGGGCTCTATCACCCCTAATGCCATCATCTTAGAGACCTTCTCTTTGATGCTGGTTTTGACCCAGTCAGTCAACCTCTAAATCTTGTGTTTTACCGAGGGTTAACACCAATGTCCACATCATAGGTACACCAGTGAGTAATACCTGGGGTCAGAGAGAACAGTGTGGCCAACTGTCCTAACTGTCCCAACAACAGGTGACAGTCACCCTGCTGCTCTGGGGTCAGTGTAGAGGAGGGGATCACACCTTCCACTGACTTGGTGGACAGGAGGTCAAGGAGAGGTTCGCTCTCCTCTTCCACCCCTTCATCTATCACCAAAAGCATGCTCACTTCGGACCTCTCAAAGTGAGGCTTGAGGCGGTTCACATAGAGTACCCTCAAAGGGTTCCTGTGAGTTTGCAAATTCACCAAGTAGGTGACATCACTTTTGCGCGTGTCATTGTCCTGAGAGGGATTGCTTCCGAGTACCGGGTGGCATGGTCCAACAAAGACCAGAGTGTACATGTTGCCTATAGCTGTCTTGGGATCCAGTGGCCCCACAATGTCTATCTCAACCCTTTAAAAAGGGGTTCGAACAACTGGAAAAGGCTTGGAAAGGAGTTTTACACTTCCTCCCACTTTTACCACTTGCCTGGCAAGTTTGGCGAGACCTGCAATGTCCATATGACTGTCTTCGCTTTTGGGGCCAAAAGAAGTGGGAGACAAGCCTGTCAAAGGTCTTGTACTGCCCCAATTATCCGGCCAAAGGCACATCGTGAGCGAGACCCAGTAGGAAGGTCCTGAAGCACTGGGGTACCAACAACACATGGGCTGAGCCAGTTCAGCGTCCTTAGGCTCACTGTACAGAAAACCATTCTCCCAGTAGATCCAGTGTGATCCAGACTCATCACCAGCTGCCTGGTTTGAAGCCTGCTGCCACAAACCTTGCAGAGAAGGGCACTCTTTCTGCTCCCTGAAGAATTCTTCCCTGGTGGGAGCACCTTCTTGCTGTGAATTGGTCAGCTCAGATAAGTCCTCCAGTTCAGCTACCTGCTCCCCTGTAGGTACCGGAGCGTCCCCGTCAAGGTCAGCCTCCTCCCAGACCAAGTGACAGCGGATTGAGGTCACACTGTCTCCAATATCTCTGAGAGCCTCGACTCTTTTCCCATTGATGGTCACCAAGTCGCTGTATTTCGTAGCGTTAGCAGGTACCTGGGTTCCTGAGACCATCTCACTATCCCCTAGTGAGACGAGGATAATTTCAGCGGGATCCCCAACCTCCTGTGGGCACCCCTCCTCCCCAAGCGCTACAGTAACTAACACCTTGGTCTGCCCACCGGTGGGTGGTTGTACCCTCTTAGGACAGTTTGGGTCCCCCTTCAAGTGACCCACCTGCTCACAGGCATAGCACTTGTGGGGGACGGTGTCTGAAGGCTTTCCCGAAGAGACCATTGCTTTCTTGTCTTCAGGGGGAAGGAACCTTTACCCTGCTTATTAGTTTGGGTCCTTTAGAGAACTCCTGTGCTTTTCCCTTGTCCCACTACTCTTCTGCTGGGTATCCTGCCCATCTTTGGCTGAGTCTCCCCCAAATGCTTTTTTGTGGACCCTGGTACTCACCCAACGATCTGCCTCCATAGCAAGCTTCCTGGGGTTAGTCAGCCTACTATCAACCAAGTGCTGGCGCAGCTCTGCAAAACATAGACTAGACAAGTGCTCTCATGCAATCAAATTGTAGAGCCCCTGAAAATCTGTAACATTACTGCCCTTGACCCAACCATCCAAGTGACCTCCAAAACGAATCCACACATGCCTACCAAGTGTTTGCATCAGTTTTCTTACTGGACCAAAACTGATCTGTGTACTTTCAGGAGTGAGACCATACCTGGTGAGAAGGGCCTCCGACATGTCAGCATAGGTGAGGTTACTGTCAGGTCCTTAGTCACGATTTCTGCAGGAACGTCATGTAAATGCTGAAAAGTCCTCAACTTCTCCTGGTCACCTACTATACCCAACCAAGTCAAAGTACCAATAGTAACCCAGGGAAGAAGGGAAGAAATAAGGAAAAAATAATAGGTCCCACGTCGCACCCCGCTCTGGAATAAGACAACTTATCAGCCAAGAAACCTTTGTCAAAAGAAAAAGGACAGAAAGAAAAGGTGAGTATGTAGTCTAATTCCAATTCTATAGTCAGTTCTGTCTTATGTGTACATGTAACAACCTGGGTGATTCCCTTCTTCCATGAATCCTAGTGACAGGTGACAGCAAGAAGGTGGTTTAATCTACAGGGTAAAATTTATAAGAAACATTATATGAGGTCTCAAAGAACAATGAATAGGAAGGGAAGGGAAACATGTAAAACTGTACATCAATCCACCCAATGAGTACAAAAACTCAATACAAAATATGATGATCTGTAAAACTCTCTCTGATAACTTGTATTCCACCTTAATTCAGGTAGACCTAACACTATTCCTTGTATTTTCAGGAATATAATGGACTCCAAAACATCATCTACGCAGAGCCCATGTCAGATAAGTAAACTAAAGGCAAAATAAAAATGTCAGCACTACTGAGCTGTTATCGCAAGAATGAAGAATAAACTTTCTTTCTTGTTTTATTTCTAGGCAGGAAAAACCGCTGGGAAATGAATAAGGCATCAGAAGTGGCCAGAACCTGAAGAAACGACGAGTGAGGAGAATACGTCCGCCCGACCGGACAGGGAAACGCCGAGTCCAATGCCGACGAACACCGATGCAGTGCAAGGTTAGTGACCCGGAAGGTGCTCACTTCCCATAGCTGGAACGCGAAGCGTGCCCGCTCGGAAACAAGGTGCCCTTGACCTCCCCGGCCAGCTCCCGCGCATGCGTGCTAGCGGGGAACCGCCCATCTTAGTTGTTTGTAGGCATTCTGGCAGCCCCGGGTCAGCAGGCGTGACAGTTACACCCCTTACCCAAAGCCACTAAAGTATTCCTTGCTTCTTCTGGGAAAAGACACCACAATCCTGCCCCTTCTCAGGAACCCCATTCATGTGGATAGATGCTTCATAACCATGAAACTACCTTTGTATGTCATCGCTCTTCTTGAATTCTGTGCCTACATTCTTTGGGATGTGCACAATTCTATCTGCATGCACTGATTAATTGCTGCCACCATCTGAGCTGGGCCTACTCCTTAGCTCTAGCTCCTTAAGACTACGTTCATGATCTAAGATCATCTTCCTTTCCTCCATGGCTATTCTTTTGTCTTCCCCTTCATTCTTCATCCAGAGTTTTTCCAATGTAAACTTCCTTGCTTCCCGCCTGTCCTCCAGCTCTTCTGGGGACAAGCCACTGCTGCCTGGCCTGGAGGGTTACCACCCTCTCAAAAGTATATACACCCTAGGAATAGGCTCCGCCCCACTTAGATCTCTAGACTGCCCAACCAGGCCCTCAGCGCCTTTTGTAGCTCCTCCTTCCTGGTGAGGCCTCTGACTTAGACCTTTAGGGTTTTACAAAGAGCCTTCAACTCTTTCACATTGTAGGATTCCAACCTATCCTCCTCAAAGGCCACTTCCACACATGCAACAGATGATGCTCTTGATGTAGGCATGATGAAGTAGCAAGTTCAAACTGGCGAAATCAAAAATAGGCCAAAAAGAAAAAGAACCAGTATGTGGTACATAATGGTCTGCAATATGGTAGTAGTGCACACCAATCACTGTAGGTCAAGTGCAAACACAAGTCCTATCCTCATCGCTGACAACCAATGTTAGAAATGGAGGTTTGTAGTTGGCAGGGATTTGCACCTTTGTCCAAGTAGGGACCCTTCTTCCTAGTCAGTGTAAGGGAGTTATACTCCTAAAATAATCCCTGCTCACCCCCTTGGTAGCTTGGCATGTGCAGACAGTCTTACCTCAGAGGCAGTAAGTAAAGCTTTTGCACATAACCAACAGTAATACAGTGAAAGCACTACAAAAGGACACCACACCAGTGTAGAAAAATATCCAACATTTGTATATGTCCAAATCAAGGCCAAAACGATAAGAATCCAACATACAGTACTCAAAAATATATACTTTGCCAAAATATACAGGAACACAGTTCTTCTGAGTTGGTAGCTCCGTCCAGGGCTACCCCCATACTGAAAAAAACAGAATCCAACAGTTCTGTCTGACCGCTTCGATCGGGGGTATCGGTAGACTCGTAAACAGTAACTTTTGCATCGCGGTTGACATGTTGGTGCGAGCCGGTCGTGGCAACCGCCACGTTTGCGATGTGAAGTGAAGCAGCGCAGCGTGAGGTGCCCTCAAGGTGCAGTACAGGCAGCAGCTCGGTGACGGTTGTCCAGCGGCAACGGTGAGACCAGAAGGTGATCATCGTGAAACTTAAGAGCAGTACCCCCAGCCACGTTGCAGTCACAGGTGTCGAAGTCAGCAGGCAACGACAGTGTTGATGAGGCCAGGGCGGTGAATTGAAGCAAGGCGGTGCGGAGTGCGGTGTCCACAGGTCACAGTGCATGGAGCGGCTCGGTGGCAGGAGCATCAGTTCTTGCCGTCGGTGAGACTAGGGTTGTGGTGTGAGATGCGGCGGTGCCTTCCGTACAAGGAGCTAGTGACGGAGTTGGTTGCTTTTCCATTCTCTATGGCAACTGAAACAGTGGTTCCAGAGCGGTACCCGTAGGTTGGTGGAGTCTTTGCAGTCCATGAGAATTCAGAACAGGAGGCAAGCTCTGCTTCAAGCCCTTAGAGTGACTCAGCACAAGTAAAGAAAGTTCAATCCTGTCCTTTCACTGCCCAAGGCCGAAGCAGCAACTGCAGGCAACCCAACAAAGCAACAACACAGCAAAGGGGCAGTAGTCCCCCTGGCAGCTCTTCTTCTTGGCAGGTTCCTTGATTCCAGCGAGTTCTAAAGTTCTGGGGTCTGGGCGCCAATATTTATACTAAAAATTCCTTTGTTCCCTCAGGCAGAGAGCGTCTGCTTAGTCCAAACTAGTTCTGTCTTCTCTGACCCAGCTTCCTGGCAGGAGGTGGAGACAGCATTGTTCAAGGCAGACCAGGCCCATTCAGGTGCAGGGAAATCTCCTTCCACTATCCTAAATGCAGCCCAGTTCTATTCAGTCTAGCCCCAACGCATCCAGGAAAGGCAGGACACACCTCGAACCCCCAGTGGCTGTCTGAAGAGAATGCACATCCCCAGCCCCTGTCACTCCAATGTCAGACAGTCAATTCACATCCCAGCAGAGGCACACAGGATGGCTAAGACAGAACATAAAAATCATCTTTACTAAAAGATGCATTGTTACTTCCTTAGTCTAGGCATACTAAACGCCATTTCCCTATCTTGTCCCAATGGGACATATGCTTATAAGATGTTTTATGTAAAACTCCCGTTCTGCCCTATGGGACAGATAGCCTTTCCATAGTGAAAAACGAAATGCACTGAACTTCACTACCAGGACATGCCACACACATCAGTACATGTCCTACCTTTAACAAACACAGCACCTTGCCCACAGGCATACCTTGGGCCTACCTTAGGGGTTACTTATATATAAGAAAAGGGAAGATTAGGGCCTAAAAAATGAGTGCACTCGCCTGATCGACATAGCAGTTACAAACTGCGTGCAGACCCTGCAGTGGCAGGTCTGAGATACCTTATCAGGGCTACTCATGCGAGTGGCACAATCAGTGCTGAAGGCCCACTAGTAGCATTTGATTAACAGGCCTGGCACACTCAGTGCACTTTACTAGGGGCTCACCAGTAAATCAAATATGCCAGTAATGGAAACACCAATCCATAATAACAACAGGAGCACTTGCACTTTAACACTGAACAGCAGTGAGAAAGTGTGCAGAGACACTAAATCAGCAAAAACAGAGTCAAAACTGGCAGGTCAGAAAGCAAAAAGACTGGGGAAGGTTACCACCCTCTCAAAAGTACATACACCCTAGGAATAGGCTCAGCCCCACTTAGATCTCTAGACTGCCCAACCAGGCCCTCAGCGCCTTTTGTAGCTCCTCCTTCCTGGTGAGGCCTCTGACTTAGACCTTTAGGGTTTTGCAAAGAGCCTTCAACACTTTCACATTGTAGGATTCCAACCTATCCTCCTCAAAGGCCACTTCCACACATGCAACAGATGATGCTCTTGATGTAGGCATGATGAAGTAGCAAGTTCAAACTGGTGAAATCAAAAATAGGCCAAAAAGAAAAAGAACCAGTATGTGGTACATAATGGTCTGCAATATGGTAGTAGTTCACACCAATCACTGTAGGTCAAGTGCAAACACAAGTCCTATCCTCATCGCTGACAACCAATGTTAGAAATGGAGGTTTGTAGTTGGCAGGGATTTGCACCTTTGTCCAATTAGGGACCCTTCTTCCTAGTCAGCGTAAGGGAGTTATACTCCTAAAATAACCCCTGCTCACCCCCTTGGTAGCTTGGCATGTACAGACAGTCTTACCTCAGAGGCAGTAAGTAAAGCTTTTGCACATAACCAACAGTAATACAGTGAAAGCACTACAAAAGGACACCACACCAGTGTAGAAAAATATCCAATATTTGTATATATCCAAATCAAGACCAAAACGATAAGAATCCCACATGCAGTCCTCAAAAATATATACTTTGCCAAAATATACAGAAACACAGTTCTTCTGAGTTGGTAGCTCCGTCCAGGGCTACCCCGATACTGAAAAAAACAGAACCCAACGGTTCTGTCTGACCGCTTCGATCGGGGGTATCGGTAGACTCGTAAACAGTAACTTTTGCATCGCGGCCGACATGTTGGTGCGAGCTGGTCGTGGCAACCGCCACGTTTGCGATGTGAAGTGAAGCAGCGCAGCGTGAGGTGCCCTCAAGGTGCAGTACAGGCAGCAGCTCGGTGACGGTCGTCCAGCGGCAATGGTGAGACCAGAAGGTGGTCATCGTGAAACTTAAGCGCAGTACCCCCAGCCACGTTGCAGTCACTGGTGTCGAAGTCAGCAGGCAACGACAGTGTTGGTGAGGCCAGGGCATTGAAGTGAAGCAAGGCTGTGCGAAGTGCGGTGTCCACAGGTCACAGTGCATGCAGCGGCTCGGTGGCAGGAGCGTCGGTTCTTGCAGTCGGTGAGACTAGGGTTGTGGTGTGAGATGCGGCGGTGCCTTTCGTACACGGAGCTAGTGACGGAGTCGGTTGCTTCTCCCTTCTCTGTGGCAACTGAAACAGTGGTTCCAGAGCGGTACCCAGCGGTTGGTGTAGTCTTTGCAGTCCATGAGAATTCAGAACAGGAGGCAAGCTCTGCTTCAAGCCGTTGGAGGGGCTCAGCTCAAGTAAAGAAAGTTCAGTCCTGTCCTTTCACTGCCCAAGGTCGAAGCAGCAACTGCAGGCCAACCCAACAAAGCAACAACACTGCAAAGGGGCAGTAGTCCCCCTGGCAGCTCTTCTTCTTGGCAGGTTCCTTGAATCCAGCGAGTTCTAAAGTTCTGGGGTCTGGGCCCCAATATTTATACTCAAAATTCCTTTGTTCCCTCAGGCAGAGAGCGTCTGCTTAGTCCAAACTAGTTCTGTCTTCTCTGACCCAGCTTCCTGGCAGGAGGTGGAGACAGCATTGTTCAAGGCAGACCAGGCCCATTCAGGTGCAAGGAAATCTCCTCCCACTATCCTAAATGCAGCCCAGTTCTATTCAGTCTAGCCCCAACTCATCCAGGAAAGGCAGGACACACCTCGAACCCCCAGTGGCTGTCTGAAGAGAATGCACATCCCCAGCCCCTGTCACTCCAATGTCAGACAGTCAATTCACATCCCAGCAGAGGCACACAGGATGGCCAAGACAGAACATAAAAATCATCTTTACTAAAAGATGCATTGTTACTTCCTTAGTCTAGGCATACTAAACGCCATTTTCCTATCTTGTCCCAATGGGACGTATGCTTATAAGATGTTTTATGTAAACTCCCATTCTGCCCTATGGGACAGATAGCCTTTCCATAGTGAAAAACGAAATGCACTGTACTTCACTACAAGGACATGCCACACACATCAGTACATGTCCTACCTTTAACATACACAGCACCTTGCCTACAGGCGTACCTTGGGCCTACCTTAGGGGTTACTTTTATATAAGAAAAGGGAAGATTAGGGCCTGAAAAATGGGTGCACTTGCCTGATCGACATAGCAGTTACAAACTACGTGCAGACCCTGCAGTGGCAGGTCTGAGATACCTTATCAGGGCTACTCATGCGAGTGGCACAATCAGTGCTGCAGACCCACTAGTAGCATTTGATTAATAGGCCTGGCACACTCAGTGCACTTTACTAGGGACTCACCAGTAAATCAAATATGCCAGTAATGGAAACACCAATCCATAATAACAACAGGAGCACTTGCACTGAACAGCAGTGAGAAAGTGTGCAGGGACACTAAACCAGCAAAAACAGAGTCAAAACTGGCAGGTCAGAAAGCAAAAAGACTGGGGAAGCAGGCCAACAGATGCCAGGTCTAACAAATGTCATTTGAGATCTCATCAGTGTCATTTGACATTTCATGAATAATGTAACATGTGAGGTCATAAGTAGTGCACGACGAGGAGGCGCAAGTCATAGTTAGCTCGCTGAACTATCACTTGTGAATTTTAGTTTTTCTCTCTGGATTTTAACACATTAGTTCTTGTGTGACTTCATTACCTCACTATAACATTGATTTAACCTTCATTTTTTTGTGAATTTGTGGGACTTTAATTCCACAGATAAGGTCTTATTACCATACCGAACTATGATGTCCCCTTAACCTATATCTTTTCTGGGAATTTGGAGGATTTTTAAAAGTCATCTAAGGTCTTTTTTCCACACCTAACTATAACCTAACTTTAAGCTTTGTTTTTTCAGTAAATTTTGGTGTTATTTGATCATATTTTATTTTTGGTATGTGTGTAAGTCGTTTAGTGTGGGCAACTGCCATGTTGTGCAACCTAGATTGGTGTGCACTGAACATGGCCCAGTCTCTAGCCTTAAACTGCATTCAAACCTTTACAGACCATTAACTTTACCTGTTCTCTGAAGCAGTATTAGCTGTGTGAAGAGGTAGTTTTATGCAGGTATTTGCCTGTTGAAATACATTATTTATTTTAATTCTTTTAAAACTTTTTTTGAATGTTTTACTTTTTATTTTTAATATTTAATTGTTTCGTTGTTGTAATTTATATTGGGGACATTTTCTGTTTTTAATTTCTTATACCTTTTGTACACATTTTTACGCTGCGGTCTCAAGTGCGTTTCTATGGCTCTGGCAAAAACAGGCCTGTTGGTCTCACCAGAGGTGACCATCTGGCGACATTCTTTGCAGTATGCTGCAAAATACTGCATATATCAATCTTCATTCTCATGTTTGCAATTGAGTATATTTGCAGGTGCTGTTTGTACTACTTCTTTGTCTCCTTGATGATCTCTCCCAATCTCTCTTGATATTAGGTGCCTCCACATTCTAGAAGTACCCATGGAGAAGCTCTTGATTGCACAATGTGCATTTAGTGTTCTGGCACTGTTTTTCTTCTGTCCTGGTAGAAGGGTAAAAACTTCCACACAACTGACTGTTTCTCTTGCCTAGTGGATGGTGGTACTTTGGGTGTTGTATGCACCACAATGACATCCTCATCCTTGGATGCTGATGTTAAGGTAGATTCATTGCTTGCACTGGTTGATGGCTGGTTCTCCCCATTTTGACTAGATGCTGTGGTGGCTCTAGACTTATTTTTTTCCAGTTACGTCTATAAGATAACAGTGGGAAATGGTATTCAGTAAGTTTCTTCCTGTTTATTTCTATAGCCCGGGGGTTTAATCTTTTAGGAATGTTCCCTAAGTGGCCAATAAAGTGGTTGCATTTAGTTTTCTTCCTTTTTTTAGTGTCCTGTGGTGCTCAGAGATAGTGATGAGTCACTCTTGTAGTGAATTTCATTCCGTTTCTTGGTCCCATGTGAGTACCGCAGGACCAGAACTTTAAAAAAGTTGTGCTTGCTATGAAGGAGTCATTTTATTTTGAATCTGAACCTATGGGTTTACTCAAATGCATCAATAAGCAAGATCTCTTCTATTATTTTTAATAAAATGTCTGTATTTTTAGGAGTGTCAGTACTGCGGTAGCTGAAAATGGTACAGTGGTACCTATGACTTCCAGTGAAAGCGCATTTGATTGGTTGAAATGACTGTATTGAAACATTATAAGGAGGTTCTCACCCATGTACCACATTATGGACTTGTAATTGAGTGGGAATATTTTGTGCTCTGCTCTGACCTACGTTTTGGAGACTTCCATTTTTTGGGGTGCTTAACCAAAAATAATATAAAATGTGGCATCTAGTGGAGAGCAGACCCCAAAGCAAGAGCAGGAAGAGCCTATCAGGACCATGCCAGAATCCATCATCTGACATTTTTTTCCTCTTCCAGCAGCGGAGATGAAAGTGTCCGCAAAAGTAGTCACTAGCAACTTGTGCCACAAAGTGCTTAGCAAGAGTACTGGCAAAAAATATTCATTTGGAACATAAGTCATGAGCAAACATCTGCATCTGTGTCAGACGCTCGACCCCATCTTCTCCTCCAGCAAGCACATCTCCTTCAGCCACTCAACCGGACTACACTGGACAGACCACAGCTGCGTCCACTTCAACTTTAGGAGAACCACGACACACCACCACCCGCAACAGGTTCCCCGCAGAAGCTGGAGCAAGATCACCGCCGACCAGCTCACCACTGCCCTCAGCCAGAACCCGCCCACCAACACGACGGACCCCAACGAAGCAGCCCACAACCTCACACAGTGGCTCACCAACTGCACCGACGAACTCGCACCACTGAAGAATCCTCCCAGCAGACCCGGGAGCAGGAAAGCCTCGTGGTTTACCAACGACCTCAAAAACTCCAAGAAAACCTGCCGCACCCTCGAGAAAGCCTGGCGCCACGACCAGACATCAGAACACATGACCGCCCTCAAGAACGCCACCTGCAAACACCACCAGCTGATCCGCACCACCAAGAAGACAACATTCAAAGAACGACTGGACAACAACACCTACAAGAGCAAGGAACTCTTCAGCATCATTAAAGAGCTCTCCAACCCCAGCGCCTGCAACAACGACATCACACCTTCGCAAGACCTCTGCGACTCACTCGCCTCGTTCTTCCACCGCAAGATCGCCGACATACACAACAGCTTCGGCGCACTGACCATGCACCCAACCACCGAACCAACGCCTCCCACCACCACCCTCTGCACCTGGACCCCTATCAGCACCGAAGACACCACCCGCCTGATGAACACCATCCACTCCGGCTCCCCTACCGACCCCTGCCCACACCACATCTACAACAAAGCCGACTCCATCATCGCACCCCAACTCCGGAACATCATCAACAGCTCCTTCGCATCCGCCACCTTCCCGGAGAGTTGGAAACATGCCGAGCTGAGCGCCCTCCTGAAGACACCCACCGCGGACCCCACGGACCTGAAGAACTTCCGCCCCATCTCGCTCCTCCCCTTTCCAGCCAAAGTCATCGAGAAGACCGTCAACAGACAACTCTCCGCCTTCCTCGAGACCAATGGATCCCTCGACCCCTCACAGTCCGGTTTCCGAGCAAACCACAGCACCGAGACCGCCCTCATCGCAGCCACCGACAACATCAGGTCCCTGCTCGACAACGGGGAAACTGCTGCCCTCATCCTCCTGGACCTCTCAGCAGCCTTCAACATCGTATGCTTCTGCACCCTGATACAGCGCCTCAGCAACACCGGAATCCAAGGAGCGGCCCTGGAGTGGATCATCTCGTTCCTCGAAGGAAGAACCCAGAGAGTCCACCTCCCCCCGTTCCGATCCGCGGCCACCGAAGTCATTTGCGGCGTCCCGCAAGGATCCTCACTCAGCCCCACCCTCTTCAATGTCTACATGAGCCCTCTTGCAGCCATCGCACGCCAACACAACCTCAACATCATCTCCTACGCCGACGACACCCAGCTGATCCTCTCCCTCACCAACGACCCCACCACCGCCAAAGCCAACCTCCAGGAAGGAATGAAAGACGTTGCGGAATGGATGAAGATCAGCCGTCTGAAACTGAACTCAGACAAGACGGAAGTCCTCATCCTCGGACCATCTCCCTCTACCTGGGACGACTCCTGGTGGCCCCCTGCCCTGGGCACCGCACCCAAGCCAACGGACCACGCACGCAACCTGGGCTTCATCCTGGACTCCTCCCTCATAATGACCAAGCAAGTCAACACCGTCTCGTCATCCTGCTTCAACACCATGCGCATGCTCCGAAAGATCTTCCGATGGATCCCCACCGAAACCAGGAAGACGGTCACCCAGGCCCTCGTCACCAGCCGTCTGGACTACGGGAACACCCTCTACGCTGGAACCACAGCCAAACTCCAGAAAAGACTCCAGCGCATTCAGAACGCCTCAGCGCGACTCATCCTGGAAATCCCTCGCCACAGCCACAACTCTGCCCACCTGAAAGACCTGCACTGGCTCCCCGTCAACAAGAGGATCACGTTCAGACTCCTCACCCACGCACACAAGGCTCTCCACAACACGGGCCCGAAGTACCTCAACAGCCGCCTCACATTCTACACACCCACCCGCCAGCTCCGATCCGCCAGCCTCGCCCTCGCCTTCATCCCACGAATCCGCAAATCCACCGTCGGAGGAAGATTCTTCTCCTACCTGGCAGCCAAGACATGGAACTCCCTCCCCACTCACCTACGGCTGACCCTGGACCATCTCGCCTTCAGGAAACAACTCAAGACCTGGCTGTTTGAGCAGTAGCGACCCCCCCCCCTCAGCGCCTTGAGACCCTTACGGGTGAGTAGCGTGCTATACAAATTCTATTGATTGATTGATTGATTGATTGAGAGCAACCAATTCAATGCTGCCAAAAGAAGATGGTAGGAGGAAGAAGAGGCTTCTTCTTCAGTAGCAGGACAATTTCTCCAATCAACATACTCAGTGCCACCTGAAATCTTGGTAACACGAAAGGGATGTTAATCCTTATTAATCTCATATTGGATATACTGTAACAAGTACAACAAAAATATTTCAGTTGGACAGCAAAGTTCTGCAACTTGAAACACACGGGTAGCTGCCCAAAAATTATATAATAATATATTTTTTTTATCCGAGTACAGAAGCCCTGTTTAAGTTTCTTTAGGTTGAATCTCCCTAAAAATTTAAAACCCTGCAAAAATAGTATTTAAATCTTAAAGAAGACCCTTTTAGAATCCTCTGTACTAGTTAAAGAATAGAAAATAATTTTAGGTTGTTTGTCATGTCTGTGTCTTAATGTTAAACTGTATATGTAGGGGACAGATTTAGAGTTTGTCTGGTGTAGTGTACTCCATCAGGATGGTGGCAGAGGACATTAGTACCACCATGCACAGAGGCCTCTGCCCACCCACATTCAGAGATGCCCGCCAACCCTTGCTGTGCACAACAAGGGGGTTGGGTGCAGGGCCCTGCCTATGGACCAACAACACAGAGAAAGCAACCAACTATCCAGCTGCCAATGATCTTCGGATGTGCATGAAGGAGTGTTAGGCGCAGGACCTAGCTGGAGCCCTGCGCAGTGGGGATTTAGCCGCAGAGGCTGGCCACCAGCAGGGCACAACCCAACCTCACCACAGATGACTAACACCCCGCTGTGTATGGCCTGTGCGCCGTGGTAATTGGCAACAAAGGCTGGCCACGAGTCAGGCCCTGCATCCAACCTCCATGGATGCCCAATCTTCTGCAGGCACAGACCTACATTGTATTTTTTATTTTTTGTGGGTACTGCGGTACTCAGCACACAATCTTCCACTTCTTTGTACAGTGCAAGCTTCCACAGGGTAAAAAAAACACAATATTTCTATAAAAACTCTGACTATATCTACATCATGGCAGTCAACCCAGTGCAGTTATAGGTATGTCTAAGTCTCCACCGGAAAAGTTTTTTTTTTTTCGCTAATAACTTTGGCACAATTTGACAAAACTGCATACAACTTTAATTCACATTGGCTCCTTCAAGGAACGTTTTGTGCTGGTCAGTCAAGTGAAGGTCAAGAAAAAGAGGGGGTCCAAAAACATTGATTTCCCATGTTAATTCCCTTAGGAAACTTTTCTGTCTGATGGAGAAAGAGTGGCTAAATGATATTGCAACAAATTTGGTACAAAGTTCTAATTTTCCTCAGAAAGCATGTTTTTTGTAATTTGGTGTAAATCTGTTTATCCATTTTTGAGAAAATAACATTTAAAGAGGGATTCTGGTTTGGCATGAAGAGGCTAAAACGTTAGGTGTATCTGGACTATTGGTGTCCAGATATGCTCTGATTGGCCAATTTAAAGGGTACTAGTCAATCCTGATTGGCTGCAAAATCGAAAAACCAACCAGACTGCCTGGAAACTGTTTTTTGGTATGGCGGAAGATCTCAACCATAGAAACAAGACATACATCTCCACATCCACAAGGGCTACAACGAGAGTGCAATTAAAGATGCTTGTATGTAAAGTAGTGAAAGTCGACTTTCATATAATCAGGGTGAGTATCATCAATTTATTATATGTATCCATCATACAAAAAAATATATATATATATAAGTGTACATCAGCTAATCATAAGTAATCACTAAAATTCATACATATACAAAAAATATATGTAGAAAGACTCAAATCCCTGCAAGTCAAATCATGCTTCATACACTCTGCCCCACACTAACACAAATTCATTCAGCTAAAGCTCTTACATTCACACACTCACTCAAACACATGAACAGGACAAGGACTACAACCCAAATGAACACATACAAAGTACTAACAAATAATCATAAATATACAAAATACACACAGAAAAAAGATATTAATACACACTTTTGACTATACAATACTGAATTGATGTAAACAGACACTGTTGTTGATATTTTAAAGTTTTTTAACATTTTGTTATAAATATTTTTAAAGAGCACATGTTTGTCATCCAGTCTTGTTCAAATAGTGCGCCGACTGATGTTTCGCACCTTCTTCAGGGCGCTTCGATGATAGAGGTGAGGGGCAGAAGAAAAAGAGATATACAATGCGCCTGTAAATATAAAAACTGGAAACCAAATTCCAGGAGGCACACTGGAGCGCCATGGGTGAGCATATCATTCCTCAAAGAAATAGGATAAATTACAATAGGGGAAGGCAGGAGTCGTGCATCAAGCACCATATAGAGACATTCAACTAAACCTTATAGCCATGTGTTTGAAAATATCAGAAAAGTGTGATAGCCAGAACAGACCAGAAAATCCTTATTGGCTGGCCACCATATGAACAACAGTTGTAGTTGTCAGTAGGTAGTTATAGTTAGGACCTAGTTAACATAGGAAAAGCATTTTTGACTTGTCTATATCTTTGGCGCCTGTTGATGAATCTTCACGAAATTTTCCCGAAAGAGTGTGGTGGTGGGTCTTGTTTTGAATGGAAAGTTTCGAGGTGATCCGTCGAGCCAGGGCTGAGAAAAGGTGTGGGGTCAAAAAAAGTCAATTTCCCATGTTAATCCCTTTAGAGATTTTAGACAATACTACGGCCCAAACCGTGGGACGGAATTACTCTAAATTTGACAGGAAAATAGCTCTTGGTCCAGAAAGTGCCCTTTTTGTTATTTGGCGTAAATGCATTAAGTTGGTCTTGAGATTTTAAAGGAAAAATACATTTGTATATCTAGGGATGCGGCTCCTTCTCAGATTCGCGAAGCCATGTGCCAACAACAATGCCGTGATTGGCTAGTTGCAACCTGAGAGGAAGGTTGCGACCACCATTGTGTTCACCAAGACTCGGTTCCTAGCAGGGAAAATAAACTTTAAAAGTGATAGAAGGGGTCAGAGTAGAGGTACCACGACCCCATGGGACTACTGGAAGCATCTGTGAGGGACCCGTAAGGAGCAAGAAATTGTTTAAAAACCTTAGAAATTCAATGAAAAAACCAAAGGTTACAGGGACGTTATAGTTAGATTCAGATTTTACACACACAAGACCACAGAAATTCGGTAGTTATAGTTATAGTTAACTCAAGCAACAATAACTCGTGACCTAAAGTAACTATGACTCACGCCCTCGTCATGCACTACTATTTACCCAATATACTACAATTGAGGCAGTCTCCCAGTTATCTGGTACTGTCAACCACTACTTCGTATACTGTAAGTTGGCTGCATATTAATAATACTGTATGTCCGGTAAAGCAAGACCCCGTCCTCCATATCATGCTTGAGAACTGATAGTGCCACTCTGCTATGCCTCCTGGCCCAGTTAAGAGAAATAAGTAAGCTATCCAGTTAGCGAAAAAATATGGCTGGAGTGGGAACATTGCATTTTGAACCAAGTAAAGACAGCGAGGAAGAAAGACCATCTTAGCTATCGCAGCCCTACCTAACACCGACATGGGTAGCCTATCCCAGAATGTCATGGAGCCCTTGAGACCCGCCACAACTCTGTCTTCATGCAAATGCCAGTAAATGTCCGCAGTGTTGGCTACCCATAGAACAAAGTATAAAAAACACGTACTTCATTTTAACATCATACACCAAGTGTATCTAACGCTGCGCACATTGCATATAGTATATCCACCCCGCAAGGACAGTTGTCCCAGATGCAACACACAGGGAGCAGACTTACTCCACATGATCTGGCAGCGCTTTAAGCTATATCCGTATTGGGAAAGAATTGTGACATGCCTGGGGGAGGCCGCTGGTTGGAACATACCACGGGTCAATGTCAATGTCAATGTTTTGTTATCCTGGGGCTGGTATTGGCCAAAAGATGAATAGTCATAGCATGGATACAACCGCAAACCCCGAAACATGCAAGCTGGATGAGAGATATTAACGAATCGGCAACGGCAGAGCTAGTAAGAATGAGATTTGTAAGGAATGATGAAAAGGCTGAGGAGGATAGGGTCGTCGGTGAAATACCCGACGGGCACCCATAAAGGGCTCTTTGGCGGGGATCTTTTATTCCTGCCGTATGGTGCTGTGGGTGTGAGGGCCCTAAAAAACAGCGGTGAGAGGTGTAGATGTGTGTAAGTGGTTTAAAAGAGGTCAGGTAGTCCACCAAGTATTTTTATTAACGTGGTAACCCACCTCATTACAAACAGAGAGAGTGGTTGCTTCGCAGGCCTAAGGGTCCGTGGAGGCAGAAACCTAGTCTATGAGGTGGTCGATATGTTTCATGCTACTGCGTGTAAACTATCACTATGCATTTCATCAGGACCAGAGCGAACTATCTACACTAACGGGTGATCCTACCCTATTAGTTATTAAATGTTATGTGCCTGGTATCGTCTTGTTGAGACCTGCAAGGGATGACAAAGAGACAAAGAAGAGGATAGTCATCCATAGAAGGATCACTCAATGTGTAACAACTGTCAAAGTGGAGAGGCTCAAGGATGCATACTCCAAACTTGTTGAAGTGGTAAAAAGTAACCAATTAAAAATATCTTAAAAACAAATGACTGGTATCAAACTCTCAGATGGTAAAGCACACAGTACAGAAGTATACATGCTTAGTCAGAACTGCACGACTCACCCGTAGAGGTAGAGGTAGATGCAGGTGCTTCAACAGATCCTTCTACGGCGTCTAGACACCTCAAAGTAAATGTCCTGTAGGGGGATGGAAAGTAGACAGGTATGTCCCCTTAGGGTAGAGTGTCATAATGTTGATTGTAGGCCAAGATAGGCGCCTACAATCAGCGTGGTTGTAAAGGTGGGCATCACCAGGCAGCCCGTCGTACTATGGAGGTGGGGCGCTCAAGGGGTATATATATATATATATATATTTACAAGTGGATGAGCGTGGTCAAGTAGACAAACGTGGTATGGGATAAACACTGTAGCGGGAGCAGCAGCAAACCGATACATCTACCTTGGTCGCGTGTCTTAGTGGGGTGACGGTGGCAGGCCAATTATTAGCTAAGACCTCCCGGGTACCCAGCAAGAAGTAGGCGCCACGCCATGTAGCGAATTAGGCTGGCCAGCGCTCCTACCCTCAGATCCATAATACCGGTGTTTGCACCTATACCACCAAACAACCCCCCAGCAACACCACGCTCCTGCGTATAGCGGTACCAGGGCGTTGCTCAAAACAGGGTACCACGGGTGGTGTGCCTCGCAAAATCTCACCCCAACGCTTACCTGCCCACACTAGGGGCGATGCCGCCTACCTAGACCGCGCAGCCATAGGTGATCCGGAGCTGGGCGCTCATTCAACAAGAATCCATTATATCCCGAGTGGATTGCAGTCAGGGAGTTGTATACTCGCAACCATCCAGATGTAGGCCCAGCCAACTTTCACAGAGTCCCAGGTTACGCATAACCGACCTGAGGGCGGATGACATCAGAGGTTGAGTACTGTGCCTGGGGGGTGACAATCCATTTCCCCATCAGGAACACAGTTGTAATCCCCCACTCAGATCACCAGAGTCCCCAACACTATCTTCCAGGAGATCCTGAATATGAACAAAAAACTATAATCAAAACTGGGAGCACAAGTATTGAGGATTATAACTGCCCTACCATCTAGTGTGCCCTGGATAAGCAAATAGCACCCCTCCATATCTGCCTCGCTATAAGTATGCCAGAGGATGTTCAGAGGAGCATCACTTTTCTGAGGCTGTAAGATGGCTTTCAGATCATTTCTGCCTTCTGGCTGGAGAACAGTTGCTGAGATTCGTTTGCAGTGGGATGCATTGATCCAATGGCGTCTGTTGGTGACACAGACAGCAGTTCGAGTCGCAAGCAGGATCTGCGTCGGATTCTTCCAGCGAGGCTCCAAATTCTTAGAACGTTGAAAGTTTTTCACGAGGACGAAGTCCCCAGGTTGAAGACCATGAGCCCGACCCTCTGATTTGTCTGAAATAGCTTCATGCACCTGCTGATGCACCTGCTGATGAATCAGAGACATTTTCTCAGTCAAGTTTTTAAGATAATTAATCACTCAAAACAGGGTACTGCATTTCTTTAATTATATTTGGCCTCAGGGTCCCCATACATTGATAGGCCTACCAAAGACTATCTGATAGGGAGAAGGTCCAATCTTACTATGTGGGATGGAACGAAACCCTTGCCCCCTATATCCTCCAATCAGACTGCTTTGTGCTAGCTGGGGACTTTAATCATCACCTGGAAGAGCTCTCGAATATAGAATCCAGGGCCCTTCTATCAGCGATGGAATCCTTGGGGCTTTTCTCCAGAGTGTCTGAGACAACGCACTGTGCAGGACACACCCTGGATTTGCTCTTTACCAATGTCCCCCACATGTCTGTAATCCGCCACAGGAGTTAACATGAACGGATCACCGGGCTTTAAGATTCTCCTTCATCCAGCCAGAGGGCAAAATCAAGCCCCAGGGAAGGAAGGAGGTACGCAGGTCTTGGAGGAAGGTCACGTCGGTGACATTCGGCGTGGCTTTCACAGCCCCTTCGATAGAGGGTGGGTCGGACAGCAACGGGGCACTGGAGAGTTGGAAGGTGGCGGTCAAGACTGCTCTCGACCGCATTGCCCCCTTAAAAACAGTGAAGATAAAGGAGAAACGAGCACCGGCACCATGGTACTCGGAACAACTTAAGGGGGAGAAGGGACGATACAGGGCTCAGGAAAGAAAATGGAGGAGGACAAAAAGTATTGAGGATAAGTTGGCCTATAACACTGCACACTGAGCCTATCTAGGTCACTGCAAAACCGCTAGAAGAGAACATTTGAATGTACGGATTAGAGAGGCAAACAATTCCTCACAGGAACTGTTCAAGATTTTAAAAGAATTTACCAATCCGATGGTGAGCAGCACAGCGGTCGCACACTCGCAAAGTCTATGCGATAAGGTGGCCACTTATTTCAGTGACAAGATAGATAATATCTACAATTAGCTGGGGGACAGAGAGGCCGCAAGTGCTTCCAACCGGATGAGGAGGGACCCTTCCCTATCCAAGGTCGTTGCTTTCTCCAGTATCACTACAGAACAAGTAAGTGTGGCATTGGTAGCTATCAAATCAGGCTCAGAGTCTAACTGCGCCTCTCCCCCCCCTTTGTGATGGCAGAACTGTCCTCTGTCCTAGCCCCCTCGCTCACGGCAGTTTATAACATCTCTTTGGGCACGGCCATCTTTCCTGATAAGTGGAAAAATGCACTGATCAGACCGAAAAAGATGCCAGCCGATCCGTTAGAAATGAAAAACTATAGGCGATCTCTCTTCTGCCATGCGGTGCGAAGGTTATGGAGAAGTTGATTAACCAGCAATTGACTGAATATCTGGAGCAGAACCAACTTCTAGATCCTGCTCAGTCGGGTTTCCGAGCAGGACATAGTACGGAGGCAGCCCTGATGGAAGTCACAGATAGCATTAGAATGACCCTAGACAAGGGAACACCCACCATGCTGGTTCTTATAGATCTATCAGCAGCCTTCGACACCATCTCCCATGCTATTCTGCTTGGCAGACTGCAGGAGATTGGTGTCAAGGGCCTAGCACTGGCATGGTTGGAAACTTTCTGGCAAATAGATCCCAAAGGGTTAAACTGGAACCATTTATGTCAGAACCCACCCCTCTTGATAAGGGGGTGCCCCAGGGCTCCATCCTAAGCCCTACTCTGTTCAACATATATGTGGCCCCGTTGTCTGCCATGATAAGATCTTGCGGGTTCGAGACGATCTCATATGCAGACGATACTCAGGTGATCATTCCATTTGATTCGGATCCATCATCACGAGAATCAAGTTTAAGACCTGCATGTTGAACATAGCGGCCTGGATGAGAGATAATTTTCTCCAGCTTAATTCTAATAAGACGGAGATCCTCCTGTTTGGGAAAGCGGAGGAACTCTGGTCTCCGGATTGGTGGCCCTCGGAACTGGGGATTTCGCCCCCTCCAGCAAAACAGGCTAGGAATCTGGGAATCTTATTGGACTGTAAGCTATCCTATGAGTACCATGTAAAAGTTTTGTCTAGTTACGGTTTTGGGATTCTGAAAATGCTAAGTAAAGTCTTTCCTTGGATTCCTCTGGATGCAAGAAGGACTCTCATCCAGGCGCTGATTGTGAGCAGGCTGGACTACGGGAATGCGCTTCTGGTGGGCGCCAGGGAAAATCTCATCTCTAGGCTCCAGATACTGCAAAACACTGCAGCGAGACTGGCACTGAACAAGCCTAGTCGTACCCCATCCCGCCCCTTGCTACAATCCCTGCATTGGTTGCCCGCGAGGAAAAGAGCAATCTTTCTTGGTGTTCAAGGCTAGGCAAGGCCGGGGCCCGGTATACCTAAGAAAGAAGGTGAGAGCGTAAATCCCATGGCGCCAGCTGAGATCCAGCAATCAAAACCTATTAGCTCCTTGTAAAATAAAGAAGTCCAGAATGGGAGGTCGTGCTTTCTCATATCTTGCCCCCTTCCATTGGAACAGGCTTCCGGAAGGCATGCATGGTTGTTCGTCTTTGGGTCACTTTAAGAAGAGCCTAAAAACCTGGCTGTTCTAGGGGCCCAGGCTGAACGAGAGTTCTGTTCTTGTGCTACTAGGCGCCGTGAGATCCCCCTGGGGATGATTTGTTGCGCCATATTAATGTCAAATAATAATAATAATAATAATAACAAACAGATAACAAGGCTAAGGGCAGGGCATCTGGCCAATTAAGTCCCATTGTTGCTTGTATCTTTGCTAGTTTCAACTTCAATGTGGCATTGTACCTTTCTACCAGACTCGCTGCCTGAGGATAATTAGCAGCATGAAATTTCTGTTTTACCCCTAAACCCTTCATTAGGGACTCTATTATCTGGCCAGTTAAGTGGGGGCCTTTGTCACTCCATAGGACTCTACAAATTCCACAGCGGGAGAAGAACTCTTTTAACAGAATTGTGTCTGTTGTCAAGGCTGTGTTGTCTTTGATGGTATAAGCTTCTACCCACTTACTAAAGGAACAAACCACTACTAGTACATACTTTTAATTGTTACAGCGCTCTAATTGAATGTAGTCCATTTGAAGTGCTTCGAAGGGAACCTTAGGTGGGGAAAATCCACCAGAAGGGGTTGATACTCCCTTCCCAGGAGTGTGCTGTAGACATATCATGCCATTTTTAACCAAATGCTTAGCAGTTTTCCAAATGTGCTTATTATCCCAAATCTGTTCTAGTTGGGAGATGGTATTTTTGGCACTAACCTGAGCAGGTCCATGAGCCATAGTCACAAAAAGTAATACAAAGGCATAGGGCAATTTCCATTTGACGTATGAGGTGGTACCTCGACCGGACCACCGACAACATGACCGCCCTCAAACACGCCACCCGGAAGCACCACCAGCTTATCCGCACCAACAAGAAGATATCCCTGAAGAAACGACTGGACAACAACACCCACGACAGCAAGGAACTCTTCAGCATCGTCCAGGAGTTCTCCAACCCCAGCCCCGGCACCAACGACATCACCCCGTCACAAGACCTCTGCGACTCCCTCGCCTCGCTCTTCCACCGCAAGATCGCCTACATCCACAACAGCTTCAGCGCACCATCCATGCACCCCACTGTCGAACCAACGCCCCCCACCACCACCACCCTCCGCACCTGGACCACGGTGACCACCGAGGACACAGCCCGCACGATGAACACCATCCACGTCGGATCACCGACCGACCCCTGCCCACACCACGTCTTCAACAAGGCCGACTCCACCATCGCACCCCAACTCCGGAACATCATCAACACCTCCTTCAACACCGCCACCTTCCCGGAGAGCTGGAAGCACGCCGAGCTCAGCGCCCTCCTGAAGAAACCAACAGCGGACCCCACCGACCTCAAAAACTTCCGCCCCATCTCGCTCCTCCCTTTTCCTGCTAAAGTCATCGAGAAGATCGTCAACAGACAGCTGGCCGCCTTCCTCGAGACAAACGGATCCCTCGACCCCTCGCAGTCCGGCTTCAGAGCCAACCACAGCACCGAGACCGCCCTCATCGCAGCCACCGACGACATCCGGACCCTGCTCGACAAGGGGGAAACAGTGGCCCTCATCCTCCTGGACCTCTCCGCTGCGTTCGACACGGCCTGCCACCGCACCCTAGTCCAGCGCCTCAGCAACATCGGTATCCAAGAGAAGGCACTGGAGTGGATCACCTCGTTCCTCGCCGGAAGAACACAAAGAGTCCGCCTCCCCCCGTTTCGCTCCGAGGCCACCGAAGTCATCTGCGGCATTCCGCAAGGATCTTCACTCAGCCCCACCCTCTTCAACATCTACATGAAACCTCTTGCAGCCATCGCACGCCAGCACAACCTCAACATCATCTCTTACGCCGACGACACCCAGCTGATCCTCTCCCTCACCAGAGACCCCGACACCGCCAGAACCTGCCTACACGAAGGGATGAAAGACGTCGCCGAGTGGATGAAGGACAGCCGCCTGAAACTGAACTCGGACAAGACGGAAGTCCTCATCCTGGGATCCTCGCCCTCCGCCTGGGACGACTCCTGGTGGCCCCCAGCCCTGGGCACCGCACCCAAGCCAACCGACCACGCACGCAACCTGGGCTTCATCCTGGACTCCTCCCTCTCGATGACCAGACAAGTCAACGCCGTCTCCTCATCGTGCTTCAAAACCCTGCGTATGCTTCGGAAAATCTTCCGCTGGATCCCGACCGAGACCAGGAAGACAGTCACCCAGGCACTCGTCACCAGCCGACTGGACTACAGAAACGCCCTCTACGCCAAGCTACAGGAAAGACTCCAGCGCATCCAGAACGCCTCCGCCCGACTCATCCTGGATGTCCCCCGACGCAGCCACATCTCCAGCCACCTGAGGAACCTGCACTGGCTCCCCGTCAACAAGAGGATCACGTTCCGGCTCCTCACCCACGCACACAAGTCTCTCCACGACCTGGGCCCCAAGTACCACAACGACCGCATGACCTTCTACACGCCCACCCGCCAGCTACGGTCCACCAGCCTCGCCCTCGCCGCCGTACCACGCATCCGAAGAGCCACCGCCGGAGGAAGATCCTTCTCTTACCTGGCTGCCAAGACATGGAACTCCCTCCCCATCCACCTTCGGCTGACCCAGGACCATCTCGCCTTCAGGAGACAACTCAAGACCTGGCTGTTCGAGCAGTAGCATACCCCTTCCCCTAAGCGCCTTGAGACCCTCCCGGGTGAGTAGTGCGCTATACAAATGGTATGATTGATTGATTGATCAGGTAGTCTTAAACAAGAGCCATCCACCCAGAGTTCTCCCTCAGGATCTGACAAAGGAGTATCCTTAAGATCTATCCTTTCCTTAGTTTGTTCTTCTGTGAGGAAAATATAGTCATGTAAATCTTGAGTTTGTTCAGCTGGCAAAGGTAACAATGTAGCTGGGTTTAATGTCAAACATCTCTTGAGTGTGATATGAGGTGCCAAAAGCGCAAGTTCGTATCCTGTGAGTCTAGCGCTAGTCAAGTGTTGTGTTTTAGTCTCGTTCAGGAGTGCATCTACAGAACGGGGTACCATAACCAAAAGATTGTTGCTCAACGCTATTCCCTCAGATTGTCCTATAGAAATCGCTGTGGCAGCAACTGCTCTAAAACAGCCGGAAAGTCCTCTGACCATTGGGTCTAATACAGATGAGAAATAAGCACATGGACGAAACTTACTACCATATGGTTGTGTCTACATTGAAAATGCACATCCTTCTCTCTCATGTACATATAGTATGAAAGGTTTTGCATAGTCTGGAGTGCCTAACACTGGAGCAGAACAAAGGGATGCATGAAGCTGCTGATATGCTTCCTGACATTCGGATGTCCATGGTAGAGAAGAGGGAGTGTCCTTAGTAACAAGGTGTTAGAAGTTGGCCTGGTATATGATGTCCACTATTCTAGTGGGCACCTTGCACCAGTCAAAACGACACCTATTGATGGTAGGTTATAAAGTCAACCTTATAGAAAGCTATGCTAGTGGTAGCTGTGGAGAGCAGCCTTCAGGCTAAGACTTGGAGACAAGTTAGGCAAGTTGTTTTACCAATTATAATCTCTTGAATGTTCAAATGAAAGCACACAACACAAGGTATATATCAAATATATATGTATTTATTCTAAACGCAAACCCTCTGCACTCTTTATGAGGTCAGTGGTAAAAGTACAATACAAAGAACTTAATTAGCATACGATAAGTTGCACAGTATACGTTATGCCCTAGTGGTCTCACAAACCATATACTAAAATAGTGGTAAAAGAACCACGTGAGAGTTAGAAAGCAGGCCTAGGGCCTGTGGAATCGCTGGGGCTGCCTAAAACCACCAAAGGTTAGGATGTAGGAGGCCCACGGGAGAAGTGTGCAGTGTCTAAACACAGCCGCGGGTTACCATTGACTTTCTATGGAAAACAAACACGTTGCAAAGTTATAGTTTAAGGGTACTTCTAGGTTAACTACGATGGAACCCTTTTAGACTAGGACACTTCGAGAGTCAAGACCCACGGGAGCACCAAAGTACTCGTGTTACCTCACCCAGGGAAGCCGGGTGCATAGGTGTCTTTTGGTGTCGAGTTTCGTCGTCGATTTCAGTGGAGAGCTGCGAAGAAGTGCTGCAGGCGACCAGAGGAAAAGTGTCCGGGTGGATCCAAGGGTGGAACAGAGATGTGAAGAACCTGAAAGCAGGGGAGACAGAGTCTGGCCACTAGCCAGTGACCAGGATGGTGCCAGGAAGACGCCAGCCAATGTCGGGTGAGTTCAGGTGAGAAGGTGAAGCTTGTCTCTTCAGCCACGAGGACCAGGAGTTGTCGACGACAACCAGGAGCTGGATTCGAGCTGTCCCACAAAGGATCTAGTTGACTGCGGTGTCGGTATCCAGATTGGACCCAACAAGCCTTGGCAAACGCAATCTACGAAAGATGTCGAGATGGGCTTTGGTGCAGACCAGCAAGGTCTGTGGAACTCCTCCTTTGGAGAGGAGTTGGAGCAAGACTGGAGCAACCAGGAAGCAAAGTAAATTAAGGATTGGTCTTCTTGGGGGCTCTCTAGCCAACAGACTAGGAACCGCGAAGACGAGTTGAGCTGAAATGCACAAAGCAGGCCCACGGGACACTCATGGAGTGTGGGCCTCTGAGCTTTATGTTTATGTTATTATTTGATAAAGCGCAAACAGCTGCCCCAGCAAAGAGGCGTCCCGGCGCTAAGAACCACGGAGACTCAACGGAGAACAGAAAAAAAACAGCTGGGAGGCCTAAGGGGAAGGGAATAGGTAAGTTTTAGCAGCTTTCCGAAAGGCAGACAGATTTTCCAATGTGCGGATGTTTGCTGGTAGGGTGTTCCAAAGTTTGGCTCCCAGCACCCTGAACGAACGTCCACCAGTGCGGGCTAGCTTTGTACGGGGGACCGTTAGCAGATGTTGGCCTAGAGAGCGCAAGTTGCGCTGTGGCACATAGGGTGTAAGGAGTGGCCGGAGAAGTTCTGGACACCCAGTTTTAAGGATTTTAAAGTTCATGGTGAGAGCTTTGAACTGTATTCGGGATTCGATAGGTAGCCAGTGCAGCTTACGGATTGTAGCTTTGGCTGAACATCTGCGGGGGAGACCGACCAAGGTTCTTGCTGCGGTGTTCTGCACGCATTGCAATCGCGCTATCTCCGCTTTGTTGGCGCCCAGGAGTAAAACATTGGCGTAGTCCAGGCGGGAGAGAATTGTGGCTTGGACAATCATTTGGCGGACCTTGGGGTCGAAGAAGCCAAGTATAGGTTTGAGGCTCCTCCTTGTGGATCCTTTAGTGCAAAAGGTGCTCAGGGCTGGGGCTTCAAGCACCCCAATGCACAACTTCGGGATACCTCGGGAAGTAGGTGCAGGTTGCAAAATGCAGCATGTCCAGGAGTTCCGGTCCCACGTCTCTCATGTCCGCTACAGGTCTCAGCTTTGCTGGGAGTGCAGGTCAGCGTCAGAGATGTCTGGAAGTCCATGTCCTGTGTCACAGATTCTTCGGGATCCGTCAGTAGCCTCGAAAATGCCGACCGGCAAAGATGCAGTTGGTGCCTGTTTGAACAGGGTGGTCACTCCTTGACCACAAGGGAGATTTCTTCCGTCTTCCAGTCAATATGGAATGTCGAAGGTCCAAGATATATGTTGCAGACAATCCAAAGTCCTAGGAACTGGGGTTCTATACTTATGGTAAGTTTTAGGGGTTGGACTAACTCTAAGGTCCCTCCTATGGGTGGACCTAGGGAGGGGGTGGTTACACCCCTTCCCCTTTGTCAAGTTTCGTGCCAGAGTTGGGGCTGAGTGCCACAGCAACCGGTTTGAACTGGGAAATGCATTGAGCACCTTGTGTGCCCCAGGCATTCTCTGAAAAGCATTCACTGAATGCAACCCTCTCTGCCCCAATACACTAAAGCCTGTCTAGGGAGGTGCCAGCACCTCCCTGGACAGGAAACCTATTGTCCAGGCCTCCCCTGCCGGAGTTTCATCCAGCAGCAGGAGGGCAGACTCGTGTCTGTGGCAGCAGCATCCATTTTGTGATGCTGGAGCTCTGTTTAACTTTAACCGGGTTTAACAGTAACTACATGTCTTCTCCCTCTAGAAGGGTGGAATGCTACCCTACCAATGCGGGGGGGCTGGGTAGTATTCCAAAGTGTTTGACACCTAACACAACATGTTTTGATAAAGCCAAACCAAAGTTAGCATTAACCGCGAGGATTATAATGCATATGGTATGGCTATATCATAGAACAGCTATAAGGAGATGGTTCCAAAAGCTGCAGAGGGGTTCAGCTCATGCTAGGGCACCCTCTCACATAAAACCAAGCACTCTACCTCCAGGATTGTCAAGGCCTGCCATACGAGTGACTTATAGGGTACTATGTGTCTATATATAAGGTAGATCAAGATACTCTACATCTAAGTAAGGGGTGATTACACCATCTTACCCAGGCTGTAAGTACAGACCTGTGGTTTCAGTTTCGAAGGCTAACCAGGGGTGGCACAATACATGCTGCAGCCCCTGGTAGGCCTAGGGTGCATCTATGCCCTGGGTACCTAAGGTACCATATACAGGGGCTCACACGGGTGACCCAGTAACCAATCTGGTATGTACCTAAAGTACATGCTATCAATTTAGAGAGAGTACGGCTAGGCTGTGGGCCTGATTAGCAGGGCAACAGCCATACTAAAGTCGAAAAACGAGTGAATCACAGCAAAAAGTCGGGGTAACCATAGGAAGCAGACCCTACTCTCCTACACAAGGGACAAAAGAGGTTTGATGATAAGTGAACAGTTTGGGATCCACTGTCTACAGTAGAAAGTAATACCAATAAGTGCCCTGACTTCTTTTTGAGTACTTGGAATAGGAATTCTTAGGATAGTTTGAATCCTGTCTTTAGTCAGAGTGCAGCCTTCCATAGACAGGAGGTGACCCAAATAAGTGACCTCAGACTGGCAATATTGCAGCTTGTTCTTAGAGGCGCTTTATGTCCCTTAGTGGCAAGATGATGAATGTGATAGGGAGAGAGTGGCCTCTTTACAATGCGCAACTGTGTCTGCTGGCAACAAAATGTCATTGACATATTGCACAAGTGTAACTCCTGGGGGCAAAAGGAGTTCATCCAACTGTTGTTTAAGTGCCTGACTGTAAATGCTAGGACTTTCTGTTTAGCCTTGTGGAGCCCTACAATATCTAAATGAGCGGCCCCGTAATGAAAATCCAAATAGATATCTACTGTTTTCATGTATAGGAATAGAGAAAAAGGTGTTCTCGAGGTCAATAACGGAAAATACAGTGGCTGTAGGTGGGATTAATGTCAACAAGGTCGTAATATCGAAGACGACAGGATATTGAGGAATCACTATTTTGTTGACTTCTGTTAAATCAATCACGAATCTGTAAATCTTATCCCCTGTTCCATCGCCCCGTTTTAGGATGGGGAGAGTGGGGCTATTGCATACGTTAGAGGAAACTTCCTCAACAACTCCTGTACGTATCATGTCATGAATGATAGATATCAGCGCATCCTCATCTTCCTTTGGTATTTTATATTGCGGGATCCTTGGTAAGGAAGCATCCTCCTGAACCTGTAAGTGTACTGGGGAAATGTCCATTCTCCCCACATCTGTGTCAGCAGTAGCCCAAACACATGAAGGAACAGAATCAAGGTCCGAACATAAAGAAAAATAATGTTATTTAGGCAATGTCTTTTTCCCAAAAATGACACTTACTCCAGATGGGGAAAAATGTACAGTAGCATGGGAATATTTCAAAAGATCTAGCCCTATCAAATTATCTGGAGCATGTGGGGGAAGTAAAAAGAGGGCTGTAGTAATGAAGTTCTTAACCCGCAAAGGTAGTTTTTGGGGCACAGGGCTAGGAGTTGGTGTTCCATCAAATCCTGTTGATGTAATTACTTGGCCAGACAAGGGTGTCCCAGGGACCAGTTCTGAGATATCGCACTATGTGTCGCCCCTGTAGCCACTAAAAATTTCTGATGCTGCCCAAGTATGGTGGTTGTTATATAGGGTCCTGACTGGTCTACAGGTATTATGATTGTTCCATGTGGTTCCTGTCACTCAAGAATCACCCCTACCTCGCACTCCTTTATATTTTCATTAAAAAGTGACTCCAATCAGGTAAATATGTTCATTCTGTTTTATTTTCAATTTTCATCATTATTTTTAGTATTCATGATTTCTTCCTTGTATATTGTTATCATATCACATTGTAATCATTATTATATCTCCCAATGCATTTCAAGCAATAATGCCCTTCCTCAGGGGATTCTTTCTCTGAAAAGGTTAACATAAAGAATATTGAGCGTCTGAAATAAATGTTAGTGTTTTTTACAATGTTATCTCACTGTATATGCAATTTTAAAATGATCCACGACCTTTGTGATAAATGAATTTTAAACGGAACGTGAGACTTCTCAATGATGTGTAACCTTATAACCCATGTGTGAATGCAGCCACCAAAAAATACGTGGGCGGCAAACTAACCTTTGTTCGAGTGTCAATAACTTTCGAAATAAAGTTATACTTCGAAATCACGATCTGAAAAATAAATAAAGTGCCCGACCGTCAATTCTGCTAGTTCAATGCTAACATGATTTGTAAAATCAAAGTATCTCCCGACGGCGTTTTACCTGAGTGACTCGCGGTCTTCTCATATCGGTATTCTTTCAATGGCGTTTTCAGCTTCCGATCATGTGACCGGACGTCACTTCATATGTAACGTGAAGCGCGTAGACATTAAAGACGGACTATATCTTGTCGCTCGTGTGTATTAAAAATAAATGTAGGACGTCGTGCCTAAAACGGGTGCATTCAGGTCGTCTAGAGTCTCCAGTTTAAACATGCAATTATTTACATATGAACGGCCGTGGATGTAGGCGAGTGTGTGTATAAATCATAGCCAAACTGATTAGGCAATCAACATTACACGTTAATTTGGATAAATAACAACTTTGAAAAAACTGAGGATATTTAGGTACATTGTATCTGAAACTTCTTCACACTTCAGATTGTCTTTTACAATACTGTATTTTTGAAGGTAACCCGTAATTGTAACAAGCAATTGAACCCATGGTTATAAAAAACAATTAAAGTCCAATTTCTCATTGAGCCCCGATGGGTTCATGGTATTCAAGTAATTGATCCAGAAGGTTTCTCTCCTTAATAGGTGACTAGGATTGTCTCTTCCTGGTAAGATTGGCACCATTTCTAGAATGCAAAATCGCAGTTGACTTACATTGTGATTCGCCTCATTAAAATGTACTGAGATTGGTGATTTTTGATTCTTTAGTCGAATGTTACTTTTATGTTCGATTATTCGAGTTTTTAATTTTCGTTGTGTTTTGCCAACGTATGATTTCCCACACGGGCATCTCAACATGTAAATGAGGTTCATTGAATCACATGTTCCTGTGACTTTCAATTTGATCGGTGTTCCTTTTGTAGGATGATTGATGATATTAGTTTTTATAATTGCAGAACAATTTCCACAATTGTGACATGGTAAAGTTCCTTTGTAGGTTTGCGTGACTTCGTTCGAAGTCTGTTTGATCAGTTCTTTAACATTTTTTGTTCTCTCATAAGCAAAAATGGGATCTTTTTTGAAGATGCCTTTGAAATCCTCTTCCAAGGTTAAAAGTGGCCAGTGTTTTTTGATGCTTCTTTTTATTTTCCCACTTCTGGTGGAGTATTTTGATACGAATACCATTCTCTGGTCCTCCTCCTTTCTTTTTTGTGTGAGTAAGTGTCTCCTTTGTAATTTGTCCGCTCTTTCCGCCGCGGATTCCAAGATGTTGTTGGGATATCCTCGTTTTTTAATTTGTTCAGTGTTTCTTCTTTGTGTTTCTGATACAAGGAGTCAGGAGTCAGAAACCTTAGTAATAAATATTTCAAAAACACTTACTCACACAAAAAAGAAAGGAGGAGGACCAGAGAATGGTATTCGTATCAAAATACTCCACCAGAAGTGGGAAAATAAAAAGAAGCATCAAAAAACACTGGCCACTTTTAACCTTGGAAGAGGATTTCAAAGGCATCTTCAAAAAAGATCCCATTTTTGCTTATGAGAGAACAAAAAATGTTAAAGAACTGATCAAACAGACTTCGAACGAAGTCACGCAAACCTACAAAGGAACTTTACCATGTCACAATTGTGGAAATTGTTCTGCAATTATAAAAACTAATATCATCAATCATCCTACAAAAGGAACACCGATCAAATTGAAAGTCACAGGAACATGTGATTCAATGAACCTCATTTACATGTTGAGATGCCCGTGTGGGAAATCATACGTTGGCAAAACACAACGAAAATTAAAAACTCGAATAATCGAACATAAAAGTAACATTTGACTAAAGAATCAAAAATCACCAATCTCAGTACATTTTAATGAGGCGAATCACAATGTAAGTCAACTGCGATTTTGCATTCTAGAAATGGTGCCAATCTTACCAGGAAGAGACAATCCTAGTCACCTATTAAGGAGAGAAACCTTCTGGATCAATTACTTGAATACCATGAACCCATCGGGGCTCAATGAGAAATTGGACTTTAATTGTTTTTTATAACCATGGGTTCAATTGCTTGTTACAATTACGGGTTACCTTCAAAAATACAGTATTGTAAAAGACAATCTGAAGTGTGAAGAAGTTTCAGATACAATGTACCTAAATATCCTCAGTTTTTTCAAAGTTGTTATTTATCCAAATTAACGTGTAATGTTGATTGCCTAATCAGTTTGGCTATGATTTATACACACACTCGCCTACATCCACGGCCGTTCATATGTAAATAATTGCATGTTTAAACTGGAGACTCTAGACGACCTGAATGCACCCGTTTTAGGCACGACGTCCTACATTTATTTTTAATACACACGAGCGACAAGATATAGTCCGTCTTTAATGTCTACGCGCTTCACGTTACATATGAAGTGACGTCCGGTCACATGATCGGAAGCTGAAAACGCCATTGAAAGAATACCGATATGAGAAGACCGCGAGTCACTCAGGTAAAACGCCGTCGGGAGATACTTTGATTTTACAAATCATGTTAGCATTGAACTAGCAGAATTGACGGTCGGGCACTTTATTTATTTTTCAGATCGTGATTTCGAAGTATAACTTTATTTCGAAAGTTATTGACACTCGAACAAAGGTTAGTTTGCCGCCCACGTATTTTTTGGTGGCTGCATTCACACATGGGTTATAAGGTTACACATCATTGAGAAGTCTCACGTTCCGTTTAAAATTCATTTATCACAAAGGTCGTGGATCATTTTAAAATTGCATATACAGTGAGATAACATTGTAAAAAACACTAACATTTATTTCAGACGCTCAATATTCTTTATGTTAACCTTTTCAGAGAAAGAATCCCCTGAGGAAGGGCATTATTGCTTGAAATGCATTGGGAGATATAATAATGATTACAATGTGATATGATAACAATATACAAGGAAGAAATCATGAATACTAAAAATAATGATGAAAATTGAAAATAAAACAGAATGAACATATTTACCTGATTGGAGTCACTTTTTAATGAAAATATAAAGGAGTGCGAGGTAGGGGTGATTCTTGAGTGACAGGAACCACATGGAACAATCATAATACTATCCTATTGCTCAGTAGGGTAACCGACCTACGCACCACCGAAACAATTGAAACAAATCTCAAATAATCAAAAATACACCATCGAATTTACACTCGAGTGCGGAATCACATTCCAATTGGTCTACAGGTATCTCAACTGGTCCTCCTTGTCCTACGCTGTCCTAGGCAAAATGTGTTCCCACAGTTTCCTCTGATTCCCAATCCTCCATAGAATATTGATTATTTTGTTGATCAAAATAATTTCCTGACCTATTTGTCTCTGGAGCTTGAACCGGCTGTGGCTGCTGTCAGGGAGCTGAAGTCCCCCGACTACCATTCATTTGTCCCCTTCCTCTCCCACCAGCAGCTAAAACAGGACATTCGGAACGCCAATGTCCCTTCTCCTTACAATAAGCACATTGATCCGGCCCTAGTGGAGTTTGTCTACGCGGTGGCCCTACTGGAGGTGCTTGTCTATAATTCTGACCATAATTTTGACCACGGCCTCGACCTTGAGGTCCATAGGCCTGGACCATCATCACCTTAGTTTTCAATTCTTTTAGGTTTCCTTCTTTTCGTTCTTGCTCAGTGGTCACCTGATTCTGATAATACTGAGCCATATCTAATATAGCTTTCGGGGTACTGAAGCCCATGTACTCTCAGAATTTTTTAAGAAAACCAATATCTCAGGAAGTGCATTTCCCACGAATCAATCTACAAATAAATGTGCACCCGTAGGTGTAAATGTATCTTGCCCACTATTATTGTGTGGAACACTTCCTAAAAGCAAGTAAAGAAATAAGGGACTGCCTCTCCCTGTTTATGTTTACAAGCATTGAGTGGTGCCCAATCTATTTTCCTTGCCGGGACTATTGTTTTTATATAAGTGAGTATGTTTCCAGGAAGATCCAGTATGAGCTGACTAGGTTTCTTACCAGGCTTCCTATCCCTATCAGCTGCTACTATGGCAGCCCAGTCTCCTCCCAAGTCAACAGCATGATCCTGTTTCCGGGTAAGTCGCCACATATCTGATGGCAGGATCATACCAAAAAACATATCGATATCTGCTAAGGTCTTAAACAAGAATCAATGGCTGCCTGTACATCAACATAAAATCCGTATTTTTCCGTACGTCTGGTAAAGAGGCTTTTAAAGTGAGTACATCCGTACTTTTCCAGGGCGTATATTTCCAATTGTACAAAAAAAGGGCTCTAGCATCAGGACTATTGGGGTCATCATTATCTGCATTCCCTCTTTCAGGAATGAACTGTAGTGCGGCCTTCCTCACAGGTCTTATTCGAGGAGAGGAAAAGAGTTCATTACGATATCCAATTATCGTTGCTATGGCAATGTTAATCCTACTTACAGGGAAGGCTCCTATCTGACACTGTTGATTAATAGCTCTAGCACCATCAGGGCCATTCTGTCCTGTAGTCATCTCCCACTGGACCATAAGTTTATGAGAAAGCTTATTTATGCGACAGAGAAGCTCGCCGTTAGAAAAATCCTGTATCTGATCTATCATTTCTCCTACTTCCATTTCTGAATCACTCAACCAATGTAATAACATCAACCTTATCACATCCTGACATGATTGAGATACAGTAGAACGAAGAATTCAAGGAGTAAGGACAGATACAGAAAGTACAGGATAATGAGTCATTTTGGATGTAGTAGACTGGGATGGAGGTGCAGTGGCCTGGTATGGGGGCGCAGTGGCCTGGGATGGGGGGGTAAAAGATGTACCGGTACTGGTTGGAAAATAGGGCGCTTGACAACAGCGAGAAAAGGAGGTGGAACCAGAGGTACAGGGGGAACAACATTTGGTGATCCAGGGGGAAGAGGTGTTAAAGGTATATATGGGGGCAGGGTTGTTCAATCAATAATCCATCAATATCTGAATCCACATCTTCTTGGTGGACCTGAACTGCTACTGTTGGTCTAACTATATATTCTTTAGATATTAATAATCTATGCTCTCTATCTAAACATTCCTTTTACTCCTGAACTTCCTTATCCTTCAATTCCTTATACTTCTGATACTCTGTCTTACTTTCCCGTTTCCTTTGTACCTTCTCTGCCTTAAGCTGTCGCTCCTTTACTTCCTTCCTCCACATATGCAAACTGTCAAACATAGCTGGCCTAACTTTCTTTAAAAACAATCGTTTCTCTAAATATTCGAGTTTGTGAGGGTCCATTGTCCCCTCTAATGACCATTGCAACTGGGGATCCCCTTTTGTACATTTGTCCCACAATGCATTATACATGATGAGACAAATACCATATTTGATGTACATCTCAAAATTTGGCATACCTTCTGGTGGCGCTGGCTGACTTGCTCCCAAAATGCTCTGCTTATCGTAGCAGCAACAACAAAACTTCTAAAGCGTACTAAGAACAGGCATGTTATATAAGATATAAAAAACTTATAAACAGAGAGAAATAAAAAATATTCTCACATTACCTGTAAAGAAAAATGTTAGCCAAAACAAATAGCAAGTTCTAAACCAGATTCTAAATTCCAAAATTCCAAGCAGATTCCGAACGGATATCAAACAAATGCCAAGGCAAATACAAAACAAATTCTAACCGAATGAACCAGTTCACTACAGACTTACCTTATGTGTAGTCTTCGACTCCCACCTGTCGATCCTCCCTGATCCAAAAGAATGACCATCCGAGAGCCCCAGTCAAAGCCAGCAGCCGCCAGGAAGATCTGAGTCGGAGAGCTGAAAAATCACCTTGGACCACCAGCAACACTAGTCTCTCACCTCTCAGCGAAGTTCGTCTTACCGACCCGATCTCCTCCGCTGGTCCGACTGCAAGCCCTTGATGGGGCCCCACATTTTGGCGCCAATTTGTGGAGCGGATTATTAATAACCCACTGGTGCAGGGTCACCACTTTGTCCACGGGTTCTTAACAAGTAAGGAGTATTCAACACTGGAGCGAAATACAAACCATAGGTCATTTATTAGCATTCATGAATGGGGGCCTCATCCGACAAGCACCATAGAGATGCTCAAGGAGAGAGCACACTGAACGATGGTTACATGGGTTTTTATAGCAAAGATCACAAGCAAGGGACACCCAGAGGTAAATAGAGCTTAGGGAAGAACACACAAACGAAACAATTGGTAAGAATCAACAGCCTTGGTGCCTTATGTAACTGTCGAGACCTGAAGCAGCACAACAAGATAGGCTATCTGTGTAAACTTTATCTAAGGCTTAACCATTGTTTAAAAAACACCGTGCAGACGCCAGCTGTTCTTTTGCGCTGAGACTGCATGTATACACAGCCTAAAATGCCCCAATCTAGATTATTTACCAATGTTTATGCAGGTGCGGTATCAAGGAGAGAGCCAGGCTGAAGGCAGGACAGGGGTGAAAAATGGAGGAGGCACAGCTTAATAAAAAATGAGAGAATCAGATTTTACATTTCAACAGCCTGAATACGATGCATGTCAGACCAGCTTCCGCTGTCCTGTAGGAGGCGGTCCGACCGCCGTGGTCTTGTCTGAAGCGGTTGGTTCGACCGCCGGATTATGATGCATGCATCCTGTACTCCGACCGACTGCTGAAAGACTGCAAACTCCGACAGCCTTTCTCCGACCACCGAGATGGAGGCCGGAGAAAAACAATATCCATGGGGAGTTCAGGGATCTGCGCCCGCCGTCCGGATTACGGTGTGGGTTTCTAACGACCCGACCGCGGTGGTCTGACCGCCTGACTCGAGCCGTCGGAAACAATAGGTTTGGGGTGCATACTTACCCCAATCAGCTTCTCCCCAACAGTCTCCGGAGTGGATCTCTTTCTCCAGGTCCCCCCTATACCGCAGCAGCTGAACCCCAAAGACTATGACCCTGTGGGTGCCGGAATGCAGGTAATTCCATAGGTGGCATGTCCATTTACTGGACTGTGCACAGATTGCCACACTCTAGCGATAGGGTACATGGTGCCCAAGGCTTATCCCCACATATGTCATGCATGTGTGTACATTTCCTCTGATTTTGCACGCACTTGCAACAACATATTCGGGGATATGTCTACCGCCGTAGATGAGACTGCTGCGGTAGGAGCGGTTGCATCATAATATGGCATGGGCAAAACAGCGGTGTATGGAGGTGGTGCTGGCATTGGCATTGCTATGGGGATTACGATCTTCCTTCCTGCCAACCTTTTCATGGAGGGGACCCCACCATAAAAAGCTTGCAGGAAGGAAGGTAAGGGGCCTCAAACAAGGCAACAGGGCGATTCAGCCCAATGGGAATAGTGGCTTGGGGCACATGCTGGGCCCTCCCTATGCTTCCACTGTCATGCGCACACTGTACGCTATGGATGACATGGTGCATGGCAACAGTGTGCGCACGAAGTCTATTACAAAGCTACCCCAACAGGGGGGTAGTCTCCTCTAAGCACTGCAGGAAGAACAAGTCTTTGTGCGCTTGATGATTTTAATAAAGTTTTTTTGAAAACACAAGTATATACTCAAAGTCTTTGAAATTATAATCTCTGTATCAACACATTGAATTCATGGTTGTAAATACTGCTAAACTTTTCATCAAATGGCATTTATGATTGTTTTTAACGTTCCCAATGCATTTCGGGCTCTCGTTCAGCCCTTCATCAGGGGATTACTCTACGAGAGAAAAAAGACATGAAAGGCTGTCAGCCTCATTTGTTGCTGTGGAGTCTAAACTGTACGTACATACATAGTTCAATGGAAGTTGTGATGGTGACCGTGAACAGACACAGTGCTGGAGATCTAAATAATGTGAACAAATGTCTAGATAATGTGAACACGTAGGTTAGAAGGCGTGAATGTGCCAGGTTACTGGTGTATAAACTGAATAACGATAAAACGTGCGTGAAACGATAGTACTATGCCCGGGTGCTGATGCCTAATAAAGTGCGGGTGTAGGTAGACAAATCTTCGTACAAAAGAACGTGATGCCTGATAGGTGAACCATGCGGGGAAAAAAGGGTCGTGAGCATAAAAGCCTAGAGTTATTATGAACATGCGTGCTTGGTAATAGAAAAGGTGAAGTAACTCACGGTAGCCGTTACCGTTACATCCGTGTTCCTGAAAGAAACGGGTGCAGCTAGTTAGCGCTAGGGATATTTACCGGTTTGATTCTAAGGAAGAGAGGGTCCATAACGGTACTTACTGGGTTATGGTTTAACTCCGCTGAGGTTCCATGCGGGTGCTCCTCCATACGTGTAACTCGATAAAGTGAAAACGTCCCGCGTCAATGTTAAATCAAATAAGTGACATCCAAGAAGGACTGGAGCCCCGGTTATGGGCGCCATCTTGGAGTGGTGTAAGGTGCTCGTGAATGTTAGAGTGTTGAATAAAGTCGACCACGAGGGTGCAACGAAAATGCGACAAAGAGACGTGCAGTGTGGCACAAGGAGAATGCATCGTGAAAAATGTTAGATGATAAAATAAGCATGAAACATCAATGAAAACAAGTAAAATGGTTTGGCAATGAAAATGCATCATGGAAATAAAACATAAATGGTATAGTACTCTCAATGAAAACATGTGACATGGTTCACAATAACTATCCAGACATGAACAGTGATGTACTGTAAAGGTTACTATCACAGGTAACATAGGAATTCCATCCTATCGTTCAACCCGTTCGGTTGCATCGTCGCCATGTAGCGAATCCAATAGTTCTCCTGTTTGAGGAGTGTGTTTTTATTGTATCTGGTGGGTTTGATCTGCTCCAGAATCAAGAATATCAACTGGGCCACTGAGTGGTTTTTCTCCAGAAAATGGGCTGCTACTGTAGATCTCGTGTTTTTGGTCCGAATGTTACTCTTGTGCTCTAGGATGCGTGTGCGTATTTGTCTTTCTGTGTGGCCTATGTATCATGAGCCACACGGACATTTGAGCATGTATATTAGGGCCACAGTAGTGAAACAGTGCCACTATGGTTGTGGTTAAGTTATACTTACTATTAGAAATTAAATTGTTTTCTTTTCGTAAACTGAAATAGTTTTCTATGTTTTTATGAAAATTCAGATATCGTCATGGGGAGTGTAGTGCATACATGTGATAACACGTAAAGAAGTTTTGTCAACCATCTACAAATATTACATGAGTATCCAACCTTCTCTATACTAAGAGCCACATATGTTCAATGAAAATCCTCCTTAGCAACTACTTATATAAGAGATCTAATAGTTACCACATCAGATAAGATTATACAAGTGCCCACCATAAGCAAAGATTAACAGCGGTGATCACTTCAGTACATCATTAACGATTGCCAGCAGTTATGTTAAAAATACGTTGTCAATGTGGAATGCCTCTACATGGCTAATTCATAACTGTCATTGCTGCAATGTACCAAGTTAATAATAATAGTAATAAACCTTCCCAACACCGTTATTTTTTGCACTCGAACAGCTTTATATATATTTTGAAAAATCTACCATTTTTTTCCAAACATTAGCTCAAAAACGTAACTAATCGCTCTCATCTAAGATCTAAAAAATGTACAGGTTTTGTCCTAGTAGTGTAAAAGGTAAGCTTTGAAATTGCAGTATGTCTCCGTGATGGCCTCGCGCTGTCGAAACCACACTCTTAATACTGAGACCACCTGTTAAGAAAAATAGAGACTGGAATTTTTTTGTCAGCCGGGGTTATTTTATGCCTTGTACGGAAGCCTATTGTGTGTTATCTCGTAAAAAGGACTGTGTGGTGCCGCAGTAGCTTGTAGTCCTTCAAATATTCCTAACCAATCAAGTAGTTGGAAACATATTCTTTTAGTATTGAAAACTTTTGGTGCTCATGGATTTGTTAAGGATGGGTTGCAAATGGGATTGGAATGGGACGCTCACCTCAATTTTGTATTGGCTGCCTTGCCTTAGAGACTAAACACGAGCTTGTTATTGGTTGGGAAAATACTTTAGAGTAGCTCATTGGCTCTAGGAGATCGGAAAGTGCACGTGCCCCCGTGGCGCTGTCTTGAGCTGCTGCACGTCCCGCCCTCTGTCAGTAGGCGACTCTAGTAACGATAGCACAGATATGCTGATTTTTCAAGGGGTGTGTAACTTTACTCCTCCATTTCAATGAGCCGGTGCCCCTGGCAGCCGGAAGTGTCCTATTGCCCGGTTGCACAGGATTGGTGGAAGCATGTCAACTGTTCCCTAAGGCGGGCTGAAGTCTGAGCATCGACTCCGCCCCGCAGCAGGTTCGTTGGTGCGTTCCGCTGGGAAGAGCCACCCGGTCCGTACTTGCGTTACGAGCGCGTCACCTCCTGCGGGGCCCCCTTCTGACTATCCCTCCCTCCCGTTGCTCCGGAGCACCGCGGCTTTCAGCCCGGGCCTAGGCCCCACCCTGTACCACGGTTGCAGAGAACCCCTTCTTTGCGCAGGGCTCAGGCTGATCTCCGCGGTTCCTGCTTGGACGACAAATCGGGTTCGCCTGCAACTCTCACCTCGGGCCTGCACCTCCGCCCGGGGTCCATAAGACTGAGGTGAGTGCTGCTCTACCTGCAGAGGGCCGCTGTAGTTGCCCATCGCTTCACAGAAGCAGGGCTGGACTCTGCATCCACTGCTTGCTGTTCCTGTTGTGGTCCCGGGCTGCGTACCCACCTCCACCTGTCTACTTCGCGCGGCTGCTCTTGTGCTTTCTTCCCACCGATTCCTTGGTCTACGGTTCTGTGTTGCTGTTGCCCTTTGACAGACGATCTGCTCCGCAGGGGCTGGGGTTGGACTGCCTCTGGTCCTACTGCTTCTCTCTGCTAACTTCCCACTGATTTCTGTGCCTACTGTGGTGGGGCTATGCGGATGCTAGGGTCCTCACACACTGCCCTGGTGTGTTGCTGAGATGCTTACGACTTCGCACACACTGCTCTGCAGTGGCGGGGCGGGGCTTTATTCGTGCTCGTGGAGGCTAATCTGGGTCTCTGAATCAACCCCTTCCTAGTGGAGGGAATATGGGTTGGACTTTAGAAAGTTCCAGACCCACCTTCCATCTGAGGTAACTAACTGCATGTTGACTCTCAGACTGCCCCCTCTACACCGCGGGGGCGGTTCTGGGCTCCACACCCACCACTGTATCGGCATGTTATTGAACTCTCCATAACCCGTAATCTGCACTCCACCCAGCCAAGTATGGGTCATGGCTAGGTAACAAGTCGTTTCCGATTAAATACCTTATTAAAATGTGTGTGCATTTATATGTGAAAGTGTGTGTGTAACAATCAGCTCTCATGACGTTGTTTATATCATGCGCACGAGCCACGAATCTCAATGGACATGTCTTGCTAATGTTTGCGCAGTCAAAGGGTTTATGCTTTTTCAGTGAACTGGGGGTCGTGAGAGGTACACCCTTTAATACAGCCCATTGACATATACACTGATTTAAGATGGGGCATAGACATCCATGCTTTTTAAAATGTTTTCATTTGCGAACGCTCTAATGCTTACTCCAACTAAAATGTATATCCGAATGATCTGTTCACCTGTCCTAAAAAAGGGAAGGGACTCTTCTGAATGGTTTTTGTCCCACTGCAAGTCGCTTGCAACTTGTGGTAGCTCGGACATTGCAATTGTTTTGTTGTCTGTGTTAGAGACCTAAAACAGTAACCAATGGCAACGCATCTCCCTGTTCAAATACATAATGTAGTTATCAAAGTATGTAATACGTTACTTTAGGCGATTACTTGCCATGGTGCGCTCTAGACTCCTGCTTCCAAAGACTGTCTGAGGTCTCTAACATATGTTAATATCTAGGTCTCTAACATATGTTAATATTTAGTTATATGAAACTAAGCCCCCTCCCCCAGACAGTCTTTGGAAGCAGGAGTCTAGAGCACACCATGGCAAGTAATCGCCTAAAGTAACGTATTACATACTTTGATGACTACATTAGATATTTGAACAGGGATATGCGTCTGCCATTGGTTACTGTTTTAGGTCTCTAACATATGTTAATATCTAGTTATATGAAACTGAGCCCCCCCCCCCCAACATTCTTTTCATTCAGTCCCTTCATTTAAATTGATAGTTCAGGTTTAATATAACAACTTTACCAAAAGGCTGAGTCTAAGCTGGGGTGGCATGGTGAGCAAAAGAACTATGCATTTAACCCATATCTCTTGACTGGGGGTGAATATTTGATTTACTCTGCATTCAGTCCATCATCTGTGTGTCTTTTGCTTTCTCGCACTAAGTGAGCTGGGTATACTCAGATGTGGGTCCAGGGCTCACTGTGCCACTGGATTCAAGGTAGCCTGGCTCATGACGAGTGATGCCCCGAAACTGGTCCCAGGATGCTTGTTTCTGGTCCAGGAAGGAACTGGCTTGGCAGTTCGGGCTGGACTCGTCCCATGAGGCACACGGTCAAGACTGATTTGCATATGGCTGGGTCTAAGCTGGGGTGGCATGATGAGCAAAAGAGAGATGGATTTAACCCAGATCTCTTGACTGCGGGTGAATGTTTGATTTACTCTGCATCCCGTCCATTATTTTTGTGTCTTTTGCTTAATATAACCACTTTAACAGGTTGAGAGTTAGGATATTGTCAATCATTTGTGTCTCTCGAACTTGGCAAATGTTCTTGTTGTTACCAGAAAGGCTTTATTCCCAGGTGTGTCCAAGCCTTTACAAGGCCTATAACCCGAGTTGCCAACCAAATCATAATACCATCTTTCATGGTAAAACAGCACTTTAGTATTTTTACTGTACGTTGTTTATTTGTGTTTTTATTCCAGGCTTTAGATTCAAGCCGTATTTCAGTGGAGTGTGAATTTTCACCCCACACAGTGGAAACTCTTTCACCATAGTCTGGTAAGAGTGGAGCCCGCCAATTTCCCTCTAGGTCCTGATGAATGCCGCAGACACTACTGGGCCACAAGGCAGAAACATGCCGAGCACATTGCATTTGGTGGGGGGACAATAGAATCCCCAATACACCGATCACTTATTTTAAATACCATATAGATACCAGTCATGTCAAATTAGTTTTAATATCTATAATGGCCTTTTAACTCACTTTTTGTATGTAAGAGCCCCCACATAGTTTAGAAGTGCATCCCTGTCGTCAGGTGTATGCCTGCCCTTTACCAAACCAAGTTTCTAGAGGACGAGGACTGGTCAATGATGAAGCATGACACAATGGTGTGTGTGAGACAAGTCCTTCATTTTTTGTGTGATGGCTGCACTCACAATATAAGAAACTGTAGCATCTAGGACATCCAGCTGGGAGCGGCCCCATTTGTGATTAATAATCTGACGGAGGCTGCCAGCTCCCATTACCCCGTGCCTCTAGATCCCCTATCCCAGATCTCCTCTGGGTCTTGTGGTTACACATACAAAAATTGTAACCCGTGAAGGCTGATGCACCGAGCAAATACTGCAAGAATGTAGGTCAACAAGAATGTTAACCACTCTTATGTGTACATATTAACGTCTAGTATTTTAGTCTAATAATTAATGCTGCTGTTTTAATTCCTGTCAAGTGTACAGAGTCTGGCCCAGACAGGCCATTTCCACAACAGTCTTCCTATATAGAAAACTGGCGCAAGTGAAAATCAACCCCATTACCAACAGACAGTGGCAGCACACACTGCCCAATAACAAGTTTCAGCAAAGTGCAACTCCACATGTCCTTGTGTTTTCTGAACATCATCCCAACTGGAGCAGCTGCTCGTATTAGGTATATTAACAGTTCAGAATGTTATATGTGAAAGCAAGCACCCATGGAACCTAGACTTGCACTGGGCTGGCCCGATCAAATTTGGTTGGAGGAGCAATTTGTGTTCTCGCCTCAGCTAAGTTGCATGATATGGATCTTGGCACACTTAACTCGCTGCATTGGGTACAGTGAAGCTATCAGGTCTCCAGGAGGAGAGAGATTGATTAGCTATTCTTGATTTGCTAGTGGAATCGTGGAACTGTCAGGGGCAGTTTAACTATTACTAAAGTCCGTTTTTAGAGGGAAACTTTGGTCTTGTCATGTATACAATCGATACACCTCCTGATGCCATCTAACATGACCTAAGGGGCACATTCACTCCTGACCTGTAACTGCCATATTTTGCCTAAAGTTCTATAAAAATGGAGTGTTGACTTGCGTTGAGATGTTTTGCTTGGTTCTTGTGCAAACTTGATACATTTTGTGAACAGATGTGCCAAATTCTTTCAATGTTATTGACCGCTGTATACACTTAAACCACTTCTGGGTCCATAAATGTAAATTATTGTCATTTGTGTTTCAGAAATAGTGATAAAAACCTTAACATGCCATGCTCTTGAGGAGTAAAAGGAATCAGCAGTCCTCTGCTTTTCGCAACTGCATACATTTGTTCTCTTCTCTGAAGTAAAATCTCAAATTTTAAAGGTTCATCTAGAAGATGCAATGGAGATGGAGCAGCTAACTTGTATGATCTTACATGACCAAACATTGCAATTCAAGTAAAATTGTTTGGCATACTGCTTTGGGTTATGAAGCCAGTTGCTGCGAGCCTTGGGTAGAGAAGATATTTGGAAGTGATGCATTGTCTTCTATACTGTTGCCTCCATAAAACTTGTACAATTGGAGAAATAAACAGCCATTCCATATTTGAACAAGGGTGACTAATACAATAAACACGTCGTGGTTTCCAGAAATGTTTCAGATGCACAAGCTAATAGCAATATTTCTTTTGGATTAACATGAGTTTCATGGGCAGTATCAGGCCCTTGCTAGTTGTCCAGTAATTTAACTGCCAGTTTGGGGAGTGCCAGTCTATTGAAGGAGATCTAGACAAAGAAATCTCAGGGCTCTAAAGGGTCTGTGGTGCGAACACTGGAAGCCCAACCTAAATTTGAAAACCATTTAGGGAAAACCTCGAAATACACTTTGAATGATCCGTTTGATCACACAAAACCTTCCCACAACTCCTCCTTCAAGGAGATTAGGAGATTTTTCAGTTTTTTTTTCCTAAACCCACTGTTGCATCCTTTCAGGAGTCAGACGTAGTTGGTTTTGAAAAATTTGAGCATATTTACCCTGAGCGCTATCCAACTTGTTTGGTGATCCTATGATTCTTCAATGCTCTACCCTCCAACGGTGGATGTAGAATTTAGCCACTGTATATTATGTGTAGAAACGTGTTCGATTTGGATCTCCACCAGTTTGATACCCTATCCCCCAGCCATGACTATGATCAGGCTAAAAAACAGTGTCAAAGGTTTTATCGCAGTTATAAACCGCATAGAGTGTATCTTGAGTGAAATTCCTTAGTGAAGGGTTGAATGGACATACTATGAAAGATCAGAGCTAGGGGGCATAATCATCAGCCTCCATGTATAGGTTTATCAGACTAGACAAGCTGTCAGTTCTAGAGACTGCTGCCTAATGGGCCATATTTAAAAGTAGCACCTATTTTTTTAATAAAAGTAGAAATAGTGGTCATGTTAGTTGTTGGTCGTTGTAGTCCATAAAAAAAAAAATCCCAGTGTAGGTGATCAAAGGCCTTCTTGGTATCTAAAATATTTGTGCTGTTCATTGCTTTGTTGGCAATTCATTAGTGGCATGTCTAGATCAGTATGTTGTCTAGTATCTCTGCAAGGGACATTTACTATTGCAGAGAAGATCATTCTGCCTGCATATTTATGTTGTCATTTGATTAGTAGTGAAACAAGATGATATGGCTCAGGCCTTGCAAACATATGCAATGTTGTCACCTGCTGTTTGTCTCCCACCTCTTTTTTCTTGGTTACTATTTCCTAATCATTCTGTGGGTAAGCCCTTTTTATAACTATTTCGTTTCTGTGTCATTGTTTCAACATTATCCTTGTCTTTTACCTTCCAGTTTTTTAAAACGAATAACCGGTTCATGTAGGTAAGAGACTAAGGGTGTACATATGAGGGGTTACAAGCAAAGGGTTAGGGTAGGGGTGTAAGGGGTTGTGTGTAAGAGTATTCCCCTTGAACTAAACTCTACACCCTTAACCTCTTACCGCCTTGCACGTTAGTTTTACCTCCTTGCCCTTTAGCCCTCTACACTTAATACTTCTCTATAACCCCTTACCCATGTAAACTTACTTACGTTTGCCCCTTTTTAATAACCTCTGTTCCAGACCCTTACATTTCGACTCTTATCCTTGACCCTGTAAACTTATCTTTTCCTTTAACTCTTACTCTTTAACCACATATCCTTACTCACTGTTTCCTTCAAAATATTATTCATATAATATCACCTTTATATTTTTATATTGTATGACTTACAATGAAAGGACATGATTAGATGGTTTATGATGATGGCTCTGGTAGCTGGAACTGCTACGGTTCACTGGTTTTGTACGAGGGAAATCTTTAAGGGTTGGTTAGCGTGTGTGTGTGTGTGAGTGGCTGTATCCGTGACTGGTGGCTGTGTGAGTGGCTCTGTGGGTTGATGAGTGTGTTTGTGACTGACTGTAAGAGTGACTGAGTGGCTGTGTGAGTAACTCTATGGGTGAGTGACTCAGTGTGTAAGTGGCTGTATGGGTAAGTGAGTGGGTGTTTGAGTGGCTATTTTGCACAGTACGTGTTTGTGTGAGTGGCTGTATAGATGAGTGAGTGGGCGCATGAGTGATTGTATTGTTGTGTGAATGGTTATGTAAGTGGTTTTGTGGATGTATGGGTGAGCGAGTAGCTCTGTTAGTAGGCGTATGGGCGAGTGAGTGCGTCAATCTACAATTATGCGAAAACACGGCAGCGGTAGAATTGCATAAAAAAGTAGTCCGATAACCAGGTGCAGTGTACTCCAAATATGAAGAATCATGCAGATTGAGAACCAGTGCTAAATAACATGCTGTTGCTACCCTAAGCCTCTTAACCAAATCTCCATAAAGGTTTGAATTTTATGTTGTAATATTGCAGGGATAAGGTATATTTTTTTTGCAGCATGGTTAGATAACATCATTTTTGCCAAACAATGTAACTCTATTACATAAGATTTGTTCTATGATGCCCTTGTTATTGAGTCGGTCGCAGGATTACACATCCTGCTAAGCATGTAAACATGCCAGGGCTTTTTGGTGTTATTTCATGTTAAACTCCAGTGTCTAAAGAGCGGATTCCACTTATCTGCATTGTGTATAAGCAATCAGGATGAAACATGTGCATGAGAATGTTTATTGGTTATAAGTTAATATAAACATTATTTTGGCAGTGCTAGGACAAAGGCGTTTAATTAACTAGCTGTATTTTTTTTAATTTTTTTAAATAAAAATGGTTATTATAACTTCGTGTTATTGTTGTAATTAGTGGAGAGTGAAGTGCAGAAGTAGAACATGCTGTAGTAGAGGACTATATAGGCTCAGTACAGGACTACATGCTGGGCATTTCTGCTATGACCGTGATCCCAAAGTTGATGAGTGAGAATTTAATCAGGAATTTGTTTAGATTAAACTCAAATAACCCAGTGATAAACCAGATAAACATGTTCACAACTAGAGCATCACATTTGATTTTATCATATGTGCTGCTCCACATAACAGCAAATCCTTTCTCATTAGGAGCAAAGGGCCATATGTATCAACCTACCCTTTTGCGATTCCTAAATAGCGATTTTTAAGGAATCGCTATTTAGAAATCGCAAAATGGTATGTATGAAGAAATTCGCTATTTTTTAGCGATTCCTTAAAATTCCTTAATTGCGATTAGCAAATTGCTAATCGCAATTAAGGAATAGTTTCCCATTCATTTCTATGGGCCAGGAGGCCCATAGGAATGAATGGGAAATTATTCTCAATTTGCGATTTGCAAATCGCAAATTGAGAATAATTTCAAGGGTGCAGGGGTGTCTCAAGAACACCCTGCTGCACCTCTGAAAATGACATGTGTGGGCATATGGCGCACATACATGCTCTAAGGGCATGTATGAGCGTCACATGGCACCTTTTGGATTTTTAAAAAAAAAAGGTTTTTTTAAAAGAATTCGCAACTTACCACCAACTAGAAGTTGGTGGTAATTTGCGATTCCTTATGGGCATTTCGGAATTTATTTTTCCTTGATACATTGCATTTAAGGAATCGCAAAATTTGCAATTCCTTAAATACAATCGCAAAATAAGGAATGGCAAATTTTGCGATTCCTTATTTTGAACCCAAATTGTTTCATACATACCATTTAGCGAAAATGGGTTCGCAAACGCTGAAATTCTGCGAATTTCGGCATTTGCGAACCTATTTGGCCTCGATACATATGTCCCAAAGTGATCATAACCAGTTGAGTATAAGGCGTGGGGTAAAGGAAAGTAAAGAATACATGATTTTCTTGGTCATGTTATCTTAACATGACCTTGTGATATCACTGTGGATACAGCATCATTTCTTTGCATCATTTTACTACTATGATCTCCCAAGCATCCCTTTATAAATTCTTCCTCCGTGCATCCCTCCTTTTGAATCATCCCAAACCTCATTTAACCACTAGGATTTCCCTAATCCCTCTTAAGTGACTTCCCTCCTTTTACTCATCCCAAGCGTCATCTTACTACTTTAATCTCCCAAATAACAACACTTTCTAGACTCTTCCATCTTCTATCCCTCTATTATCTTTTTCAGTCTAACAGACTTGCATGTCCACCGCTCATATTAACACACATTTCCCTATAGTAATCCACCATTAATCCTTTTTGGGTTCCAGAGTACGCTGCTACTCGCCGAAAAGCGATTCAAAGCCTTGTCCAGGGTAGCAAGCGCTATATAAATACAATTACAATACAATAGTGTAGCACTTGAGGAAATGCCCATGAGGAAACGGTTTGACCAAATAGATGTGACCAAATGACACTCTTCCCGCAACAGTGTATATGGCCCGGGAACCCAAGGAGATTGTTTTAAGAAAACCTGTTTAGTAGTTTTCCAGGAGGGACTCCCGTTGCGCCTCTGTTTTTAAGTAACGTGGTAGCTGACTACGTTACAATTATTTTAAACAAAAAAAATCTATGGAGTAACTTGTCCACATCATGCGATTTCCCTTTGGATTAAGAGTTACATTTTTCAGTAAGCTCTCCTAGAGCTTGCGGGGCCACGGGTCCTCTTCAGCTGTAGGAGGTAGGTTCTCTGGCTCATCGAGGTAGGCTGATATCCTCAGTGATTTGACAGTAGAGTACAGTGGTGCATAAAAGTTAGTCAAGCTGTCCAATGTATACCCAGAGGGGCTTGCAAGATTTGTCCTTAAAGATTGCATTTAATGAGTTGTTTGGGATCCACCGCCCACACACATGAGGGCACGAATTCTAACAATTTTGTTGCCATATACAGTGTCTTTAAAAAGACACGAAGCCAATACTATGAGAATAGCTACATCTCGAAAGACCCGTGGGTCACTTTTGTTTGTCATGTATAAGACCGATGGTGAACCAGTTATTTTCCAAATGGGCTATTAACCTCCAACCTCATGCCTCCGGCTTGCAGGATGCAACCTTAAATAGTGGGGAGATTATAGCCACTAAAACCTCTTTGCCCCCTTTTTAGTATGGACTGTATGGTTAGTAGGGTAAACTTGATTAAAGTTAAACTTTCATACATCTTTGCCTATCAGGTTGAGTTGTGAGTGTCTTGGGCAGAAGCCAGAATTATTTATTATATAAATGCACTAAGTCTCTTCATGTTTCATCAAGCTGTGTTAAGAACATTATCCATTGGTTGTGCCAATTTCTGGGGCTTAAACTACTTACCTGCCTCCCTCCTTTCTGCAATCCTGTAACCTCCTGACCCCTTCACTTAGTCTCCAGTTAGGGGGAAAATCATTCTCCTCCGGACAGCCATACAGCTCTAGCACTTGATGCACAGTGCAGTTACTTGAAAAATGTTTAGAGAGAAACAATACACTTACTTCAGCTTAGTCACTATTTGATAACTCATTAACTGGAAAAAAGAGAAGTAGACCATCATATGACTGAAGAGCAGTTGCCAGGATGTGGCTGATGTTGACCTCTGCCCCGAGCCACTCCTTTAGCTCACATAATTAGCAAGAAGTTGCAAAGAGAGGAGGAAAACAATACATTTTCTTCATGAGTGTGCCCATTTGATGAGATTCGCCTCGTAGATATTTAAGCCTGGGTTGTTTATCCTGAATTGTGAAACCAAATCAGGTTTTGCTCCTAGAATTGGTCTTCAAAGGAGCAGTACCTGAGGCCCCATAGTAATAATAGTTCATGTACGCAGCCCTAGGTGTATTAAAAAAAATAATAATAATTTAAGCATAAGATTAATATGAACCTCTAAGTAGCTGCAAAGCTCTTACAGCTATGACTGTGATCGAAACCAGGAAGAGTTTGTGTTCCTGAAAAGAAGTATACTGATGGCATTTATAAAGTTGGAAATCAAGCTGGATATCTTACTACTTGTGGTTTCATTTGTTCATTGCCTACTTCCACAAGGAAATTGATGTGATAATTTTATCTCTTGAAGTTGGAAATTTACACTTTTTTAGGTGCAAGTCATAGTTATCTTAAGCCCAACAATACTAAGGCTCCAACGTATAATTTCATAATTTGAAAGTATTGTGAAACAACAATTTCAGAATAATCTTGAGTAAATCCAATGTTCTGAAATTCATTTGACGCCACTATTAAGTCTTGTTGACATAATGGTATAAGATGGAAACATTGAACATCCTTACTTGGGCCTCTTAATAATGGAACCAATTCTACATTTAAAATGTTATTTTATAAAGGAGCAAAGGGGTACAATTGTTTTAAAAGATCCCCCAATTTATGGGCTTTTTTTAACCTCAGAAATGGATAATAAATTCATAATGAGAGTGCATTAAAGTGGAAGGTAACCAGTCAGTCAGTGAGTGCATGTACAGGGAATTGGAACTGTACTGGCATTGCTGTCTTCGATACATTTACTGTATTAGATTACACATGTTCCTGCCGAATCATTTTTAGATGTTTATCCTATTGAATGTGAACAAAAATCTCTTCCATGCTGCAGAATGGATTAATCTGCTGCCACTGGGTGAAGTACTGGAGGGTGCATTCATCTCTAAAAGTAGTTGTTGTAAATAGCTAATTATTTCATACTTGTTCAAGACAGGTTGTATCTGGAAATTAAACTTTCCTACTTTACGATCAGCTGACCAGCCTCCATATATACTTCAGAACAATTTTAATCCCCAAGCTAAGAAGTGTGTATTTTGTTTACATTGCCATCCCTTGACTCAGTGCTCTCCTGCATGGTTGGAAATTGAAAATGTAATCTCTTGGGTGTTTTTGTAATTTGAGCACTGAAACAGCAGAACACAGTGCCAAAGTACATGATATGAAAGACCTGGCAAAAATATAGCTATCTGTTATTGTTGTGGGAAAAAGAGAGCCATTTTATAAGCTATTTTTGGGTGCTCCTCGTATTAAGAATGTGTATGTAAATTTAGCTGTCGTTGTATGTAAAATCTAAATTCTGCCAAGGTGCTTAATAGTTTGTCACGGTCCATATTCTTGATTTGTAACTTTTTAAATAGATTGTGTTTTCATTGGTTTATTTTGATGAAGACCTGCCAGCATCGTCCTCAAACCCCTTGCCAAAATAATAAATTTGCACTTGAACAAATTCCACTATTGTGGGTAGTTTTTTCTCTTGTTTGAATTCTTATTTGTGATATCTATGTTAATCAAATTATCATTTTTAAAATCCGGATTGGGATTTTCTTATTGGGTACCTATATTGAATTTAGGCTCGACAATGCCTTTGCGAATTGGGCACAATAGATTTGAAGCTGCCCTCTTTTAATAAATCAGCCTACATCCTTAGCTGATCGAATATGCACCCTTGAAAGTAACAATGACCCAGTCATTAGGAAGTGGACATCCTTTCTTCAATCCGGAAAACTGGCAGCACGTTTATACATTCCATTTTTTTGTATAATTCACTGCATATTGCCGTTTAACATACAAGTTCATTAATTGGACGGGACATTCAGAAACAACTTTACTGTTCAAGTTGCTAAACTGTAATGCACTTTGATGATTTTATCTGCTAGTTCATCTTTTATTTGTGTTTTTTGGTTGGAATAGAGAAGCAGGTATTTACATATTTTCCATAAGTAGTTTACTTCATTGTCTCTATCAGTTAAAATGACATGCAGTAAAATTGTCAGTTAACCCCTTCGACGCTGATGACGAGCTGGGCTCGTCATGAGGTAGCCTCCTGCTACGCTGATGACGAGCCCAGCTCGTCACGTAAAGTGCGCTTTGAAAAATCTCAGCGTACGAGCGGAATTCCGCCCGCACGCATGCGGTTAAGAGAAGTTTTGCAACCAAGAGTGTGGCCCATCTTTAGCCCCTTCATGGTACGAAGATTAAATTGTGATGCAATTAAAAAATTTTTTTTTAGCTCAGTACTTTAATAGTGTGCCGTGCAAAACTGACCATCAATAGGAGGTTGCGCTCCATTTCAATTTCTGTGCTTGTATGTGTGTGTTTTTTCCCCGTTTTTTTTTCTCCTCAGTCCTTCAGTTTTAGTGACCCTCCATTTTCTCAAACGCCGCCGTATGGCATAGCGTTGTGCTCTCCGACTGGCCGACAGGCTCCAAGAGCCTGTCGGAATACAGCCGGAATCACTATCGACCGCCTAGATTGTATTTAGGCGGTCAGAAGGAAAACAGCTGTGATTCGGAAAGCTTTCCGAATCCCATTGTAATAGGGCCCTTTGTCTTTATTTCTATTCAAGAGTGTTGGATTATGCATTTTCGGAAACCATCCATTAATTCTTAATCCCTGCAACACTACCTCCCAAGGTGTCTGTGAATGCCTGGAAAAGGAAGTATAAAACTTCCTCTTCATAAGCTTGGTAGGCAAACTAACCTCTTGCCATAATAAAATGACCCCCGACTTGATGGTCTACATTGAGCCTGTAAATTGCAGACGCGCCTGCTAAAGCAAATAATGGCTGGAACACACTTTCTTGCTCAACTTAAGTTAAAAGTTTTTTCTTTATTTTAAAAATTAACATAAACCTGTTAATGACTGACTATGCATATTTCATACAAAGAATTGCAGGTATACGGATGCACAATACAGCCTACACTTGCCTCCGCTCACTACTAATCTGTTGACTACCTGTGTTCCGTGAGCTTTATTTTAACTGCCAACATGATCCTTAGATCTGTACTAATATATGTATACTCTTCTTTCTATGGCTGGATGGTGTGACTGGTGTCGGGCATCTGTGTAAACTCATTCTTTCATGAGTGTACCATAAAGGGAGCAAGAGTTCATAAAGCACAACCAAAGGCCTGAATGCAGAAGCCTTGAACGCAGTATATTGTCAGACCATCGAGCTCTGCTTTTTCTGCGTACTTGCCAAAGGTGTTCTTTGATGCTTCTTCTGCAAGCCACTCTGGGCCATGCTAGCTCCACAGGATTTTCTTTCTGATGGCAAAAGTGCCTAATGTTTTCATTAAGGCACAGTGCACAGGTTGTAGCGCACACAGTTCATCTTGCAGGATTTGTTTCTTGTGGCCTTTTTAATTTTTACAATATGGGACACTAAAAGCATGTTGTTTTTCCTGATGTGGAATGAGGGTAGGCTTTTGAGTGCACAGTGTATCTGGTTATAGATTATGGTAGTACACCTTTGTGTTAACTTAAGAGGGACCTATAGAAACCAACCACAGTACCTGTGCCCCTTTGTGCAATGGTAGCATTAGGAGGATGCAGCAGATAAAGAAATTACTGTTGATGGAAGAATGGTGTAGTAACATCGATTACACGTTGAATACGTTGAAATTAGGTAAGCCTTTATTGGCAAGTATTAAAAGTACAACTGTCTAAGAGGACGGGTACAGTTGAAGTGAATACATTCTAATTCCTACCTACAAATCCCGAAGCCTAGAATACACCACGTGTAAATGACATTTCATCTATCCTAGGCAAAGGAAATTGGTCAACAATTATGTTATCATTAAGGCTTCTCAGATCAACACACAAACTGATTTTTCCATTGGCACGTCTGGCAATGACCAATGGAGAAATTCATTCAGAAGCTTATACATGTTCAATGATGCCAAAATCTTGCAGTTTGAGTAGTTCTTCTTTTTTTTTTTTTTTTTTTTTTTTTTTTTTTCCCTTTTCTCTTACGGTCATCGGAACATTTCTTACTTTATGTATATTAGGCACTGCATCTCATTTAAGTCTAATGCGATGGGAAAATCCTTCGAGGTTGCCAATTTTTCCTGAAAATACATTGGAAAACTCTTTGAGAACCCAATTCTTGGTGCTCTCCCTTTCACAAGCTACAAGAACTTGTTCTGGGCTGTTTGGATCGAGAATAATATGTAAAGCTCTCTAATCCTTCCGACCCAAAACAGATGGACCTTCAATTGCAACATAACGTTTACAAACTGCAGTACGATTTTTAAAATAAAAAATTAAAGAACGTTAACACAACAAATCAATGTTATCGCCAGTAAAACTCTCAGGAAGTACATCAGTGGGCTCTAAATGTGGACCTAAAACATTTACCAAATTGGCATCCCAAACACTTTCAGCAATGATGGTTAAAGGTGAACCGGAATCTGCAGCAACCTGCAAGGGAATACCTCCAAATTTAACTATGCATAATGGTTTACTTCTATCATTGCGATTAATATTAAGCACAATGTTACATTTCTTGTGTTCAGAATAATGTTGTTCTTGGTGATTGTCAGTCATAATCAGAAGGATCAGAATCCGTTTCATTGAGACAAGCAACTTTAGGTTTTTGTAATACTTGCCTTCTGCAGGATTTGGCAAAATGCCCTACAATTAGAACATTTATATCAGGACATTTATCAGAACTAGCATTATGAGACTTGTTTCCACAGCTGTAACACGCAAATGTAGATGAATCAAATTGGTTAACTCTTGGTTTCGAAAAATTCTTGAATGTTTTGTTTCGATTAACCTTGGACTTTCCTGAAATCTCTTTCCCTTTTTTAGATTCAGAAATTTTATTGACTGTCGTGGAAGGTTCATTTTGATCAGACGCCTTATTACTCCTCTCAGAAAGTTCAGCTTTTTTAACGAAAGCAATAACATCTTTTAAACTGGAGTCACCTTCGATCCACAATGCAAACTACTACCTGATCCCTTATGAGTTTGTCGCGTAATACACCAAATTTACAAGGCCAGCTAAAGTCTTTAACGATGAAACGTATTCTTTCACAGATTCATGCTGCCATTGTTTCCTTTTAAAGAAAGCACATCTGGTTACACCAATGCAAACTGTGGGGGAATAATGTTCAGAAAGATGAAGAATGGCTGCTTTAAAAACCTCCATGTCACCCTCAAACCTTCAGGACCCAAACAATACCAGCATTATCCTTTAATGTGGAAATGTAGTTAAAAAATATTCTTTCCACTCTAGCCATTTAACAACTGGTTCACCAGGTGCTGTTAAAAACTCTTTTGGATTATTTAGGTTTATGTTGAAATTAGTGTGAGTTAGAAGATGAAGCAGTGGTGGCTCTGTCACTGGTATCCATTATGATAACAGGTAGGGATGAAAAATAAAAGAACAAACAATAATTATGTTCAATAAAAGCTTACTTGTGAAACAAAAGCTGTGGGTAAAGTTTTTCAAACACTTCAATCCACTATGCAAGAAAGAAAAATAATTAAATGTAATTCACGTTTATGCAAGATGGCGGCATGTACGCTGCGTCAGGTCATGTTGCGTGATCTTAAATCGTCACGAAAATGCCATAGAGCTTTGCGGTAATAGCATAGCAACAAGGAATGTGAACGTTGGAGCCGGGGTGTTGCGCTTAAAAAATAAAATGTTGGTGAGTGACGCAAGTGTATTGAAGTGAGCAGGATTCCAAAGAATATAGTAAATGGAAATTACAACTTCAAAATAAAACAATTTAAATCGGGAACATTCACATTATGCAGTAAATAGAATCCGGACTCGCCAAATATCAATATGTGAAGTCCAATTCACGAACATTTACCCAATCTGCTCTTTAGAATGATACTTCACGATTCTTTGAAATGTGCAACAGCAGTAGTGCACGTTTAATCGGGAAGTAGATGAATCCGGATATCTCGTAGATGAGAAGCTGAAATGTAGAAATGCTTGAAAAGAAATCCGTTTAAAAAAAAAAAATTTGTCGAGATCCGTTTGAATCAATAAAAACAATGTGTATATCCCTAGTCGTTGCCAAAACGATATAGTAACATCGATTTACACGTTGAAAAAGTTAAAATTAGATAAGCCTTTATTGGCAAGTATTAAAAGTACAACTATCTAATAGGACGGGTCCAGTTGAAGTGAATACATTCTAATTCCAACCTACCAATCCAGAAGCCTAGAATACAGAGTGTTGCTATAACTCTAAGTTCTATACATGTAGTGGAAGACATAAATAACTAACATAAATAATTAACAATAACTTATCAAATACGCCATTTACCTCAGATGGTAAGGGTTTTTCGCATCAGGAAATTCCATTTTTTTATTTTATGTGAAGATGGCTTGTTTGTAGTATTAACAAATATGGCACTTTGTTGCTAGGTTAGCAATTGGTAGTGGTACGTTATTTAGTGACATAACAAATATGGGTTTGTACTGAGCATTTGTAGTGATGGGGAAAATCTCGAGATCCACTAATGATCAGTGAACATATGACACAGTTAATGAGTGATGGGTCAGATGTCCCATTCAGGCAAGTCTTTTTAAGTGCAAATCTGACCTGACACTCAAAATTTGAATGCAAATCTGAACTATCGTTAAAGGTGAATGATTGTTGCCTCAAATGTGACTATGCAGTAAGGAGCACTGAGACAATGGGACAAATCTAAATATGCATTAAAGATTACTCGGTGGGGGGCATGGGCAAGATAGTGGATCGGTGGGACGCTCTCTACTATAGCTGCCCCTGACTGACCACCCTATGATCATGTACGGTGACAATCTCCTGTTATGAACCCCTGTATCTCGAGAAATTGAGCAGAACATGCCTTTGTGGTGGTTGAGGCTGGGCTCTGCCCTGGAGCCCCATTGCTTCTGAACTGTGCTTGGGGATGGGCCACCACAGAGGGCGCAGATCACATGGCACATCTACGGTAGGAGTGCCGAAAGAGTCCCAAGGAGACATGCGAGTATTGGGTACTTGCGAGCTAGGCGTGTTGGACACCCTCTCACCCTAGTGCAAAAGACAATAATCCCTGACATTGGAGGGCCAACGCCTCTGTGGTGGTATGCGTGTGCCCTGGCACCTGGGGTTTCTTCTGGATTTAGGGTGGCTGGGGCTGCCCGGTGTCGTTCTGGATGAGACCTCCCGGGGCAGGGTCCACCTAGAGAGGGGGCGCCCTTAGGAAGACCCTCCCATGCCCCCTAAGAGGAAAACATCGACTCGTGCACCCTCCTGGGATACCTCGAAAGCCCCTGACTTGGCGAGGTCACAGAGCCGGAGACGTACCCAGCCACACAGTGGTATAAGGGAAGGTCGACCTATTCGAGAGCATCTGCGCCTTTAAGGCTGAACTGCACAAGTACCTTCAACGGGGCCTCCCAGAATTGCGTTTGTACTTGGGAGCAATGAATCATGCAGACCTTAAAATTGATGTGGACTCCGAAATTTTTAGACAGAGCTATGCCTGAAGGAGATTGCCTCAACAAATGCTGCTTCTACGAAGAATTTCACTCCTATGTGAAGACCAACTTAAGTCTACCTTGGAGAAACTTGAAGGCCTGGAAAACCACTTGATTAAATCAGAAACGGGGGCATAGGAACGTTGTGTGTCTGCGCTAACTAAAGGACTAGACTGTGTCATGCCAAGCAAAGATGGTAGAGAAAAATGAAACTACCTCTCCATTAGTTTTTTTTTTTTTAACGTTATTGAACCCCAGGCTTTATCAATGGGGATGTAAAAGAACTGAGTTACTTTCCTCAGTGCTGCTGGGTTTCTGTTATGGTATTTTGGCACTGTTTTGTAGGACAAACCCAGTATATCCTCTCCCTCCCCTTTATTTTGATATATGCAACTTATTTTAGCACACAATACTTTGTCCAGTGGCAACATAACAAGGAATGGGAGCAGGTCCTGGGACTCCAGGTGTTGCTGAAAAGGTTGGACAAATCACACAAAGACATTCAATTCTCTTCTGTCCTGACCCTGGGAAGGGAGATACATTATAATATATGGTATGGGTGGCACTGCATACCCCATATACTGCACCGCATGTATAACGCCGCCTCGCCTAGGTGCTGGAGTTGATGTGGCGCGCTAGGAGATGCGCTTCATATTTGTGTGCATGCCCGGCAATTAAGCCATTCTGGGAGGCTGTGTCTAGGTTGCTCCTGGGCCTCAAACCCTATAATCTAATGCGTACATCCAAAGACGAATGGCATATGTGCCTCCAGTGCCTTAGTCAGGCAAAACTCACCATAGCCCATAAATAGAAAATACCAGATTGCCCACCATGGATACTGTGGCATCCAAGACTTTGGAACACCCTAGCCTTAGAACGCTTAACCTGCAATGTCCAGGGGTGTCCTGGCCTTTGAAGCCAGGTGGCATCCTCTGATGCAATGCCTTGGTAGAGGATTTCCTAGCTTAGCTCTTCCGCTACGCTGAAGGGCACTAGACCTCTTTCACTGACATACACAGAGTGAGCTCCCACCGTTCACTAGGGTGCAGCAGTTGAATTAAGGGACTGAGTGGGCATGGCACATGTGTGTTTGTTTTACCCTGTCTCTGGTCCACAAGTTGTGGCGGACCTACTGGGTACACTCACTCCTCTGTAGTTAGGAGAGCTGAGGAGGGGAGGAAGGGGCGGGAACTGTATGAACATGCATATAGGGGATAAGGGAATTGCGATACTGGTTGCCCCCTGTTTCAAACTATATGTAGTGTTTTCTGTATCGTTCTCTAACACACAACGCTGGATATCTGCTTTGATTCCTCCTTGCAAATGTATGTATCGGACCAATCAATCAATGGTAAGTTTATTCAGTTCCATGGACTATAAAAGTTTAACAGACATACATATTACTTAAACAAAATAAATCCATATCAAGTTTGTGTAGTAATATAAATATCAATAAAAACCAACATAATCCCACATGCCCAGTACCCAGAGCAACAGACTATAATATCAATCGTCAAATTTCATTAATATAAATGATTGTTATGCAAAAGTTTAAAAGAATAAAAATCCTGTTTATCTAGTGTGACTCATATTGTTTTCTTATTGACATTGCAACTTTAATGTAGTTGGAGACAGCAGTGCAAATAGAAACAGTAGACAGCGTGCAAAAAATGAAAACCGACCATGTAGGTAAAGGGACAGATTTCCCTCGAAAGTGGGGTTACACATTTTACACTTGGCTCTTTATAAAGGGGGCAGAACAGCATAAAGTGCAGTGTGCTCTGAGCTGCCAAATTGTCACATGGGCAAGGGATACATTTATCAACCCATCCTGACTGTGTGGGAAATGCCACTAGAATTGGATCACACCTGGCTTACTTTTGGAAACACAACAAAAACCAATAAAATGTTTGAAACAAAAATAAATTACTGGATGATGGGGCAAACTTGAGCATGCATAATGGTGGTCGTTTTTGACATTTGGTGGGCATTCAGTTCCTGATGTCAACCACTCCTGTTATGAATGCACATATGTAATTACACTAATTCTTGACATATTGTATGCCTTTTTGGAACAGAGGTGCCTACCTCCGGTGTAATGGCAAGACAGTAAAAGCTCAAAGGGCTACTATTCAACACAGATGATCATTAATCATCGTTGTATAAAAAGTTAGAATAAAACCGTTTAAAGGAATTTTTTCTAAGAAACTATACAATGGCCAGTCACATCATGTGATTCATTCAGTATTTAATTAAGACCGTTCAAAAGGTTGTCTACACACCCTGCGAACAAAATACATAAGAACAAGTGTGTATTCATAATGGGCGAAAGACCATTGTAGAACCATTAATATATGTTGCCACAGAATTCGTCAAATGGTAGCCAACCACTCTTTTCTAGGCAAATAGTTAAACTGGCATGATTGCCTTTGGCGTCAACTGGGTTGTGACCTGAGATGGTTTAAAGGGCAATCTTCCCGCTGAAATTTAATTATGAGAAAGGGAGAGATGAAGAAATCAAGAAAGCAGGGCCAAAACTTCCCTGATTTTTAGTGATGGTTAGGATTCAATACAAGGGATTGATTTGGAATTGCTGGAGAAAGAAAACACCAATTTATTTATTTCTCGCTTGTGTAAAGTAGCCACCTCAAAACCAGGAGACGCTACACTGCAGCAGTCTGTGTCTGCATAGGAAGCATCCTGCTGTAGTAATGAATACACTGACATAATAAGGGTAATTGTTAATGTATATTGTCATGCCGGAATAATATTGGTGGTTCTTGAAACTTTTAGAGCATTGCTAATACGGCTTCCTGTAGTTTAAGCCTAAAGATAGAAAAAAATGATGTTGAAAAGATGCGCCTTGAGCTCCAGAAAGTTGCCACCGTGGTTTTGCAGTTGGTTCACTTGTATGCATTGCTGCCTCTCTTCTCCAGTGATTTGCTCTATCTTTATGTGGCTGCATTGCCAATTGGGGCTTCGCTGTTTTCTCTCTGCAGCTTCTCTCACTCTCAAATAGCTAGTGTCACTGAGGAGAAGCCTTGCATTTCAGGACACTTTATAGTTATATATTCATTGAATCTCCTCAAAGTCCATTAGTGAAAATCTGTGGTTAAAGTTGCAATTAAAACAAAGGGCTATCTGTTTTCCACCTCTTTGCTTTTAAAATTTGTACAGTTAAATAATTGTAACTCCATTACACGGCTGATTAGGAGATGCACTTCACTGGGGAAATCAGAATCGCATGTAATTTTACTGTTTCCAGCTGGTAACATGGCTCCAGTATCGTGCACCTGCATCTTGAACCCATTGAAATGAGGGCATACCAAGTGAGGCTACTTTTTTCTGACCGAAAAGCCACAAAAGATGTACAATTCCATGGGATTTTTCCACATACCTTTACTGTCTCCCTTTAGCTGGTGGTAAATATGAGTGGTTGTGGGTGTGGTGTGAGTATGTGAGGGAAATTGAAGCTTTTTTCCTAGTAAGCGGAGCTTGTTATGCACCCCTTGATTGAAGAAAAACAGACTAAGTCTTGCTCACCCTACACCCTTAAATGGGAGAGTCTTTAGGTTCTCCCACACCTGGTAAAACCGGCTCCTAATTGGAGGAGATACTTGAATGTATAAAAACATGCTTTCATTTCTCTCTGCGCAATATCCATTCCATTGTTTGTCACCCTTTTTAGGTCGAGCGACCTATCTCAATGCGCATGCGCATTGAGCGGGAGCTCGATATATATAGGGGCTTATCGAGAGTTTACCTAACTGGCGATTCCACTGGCGATTTGATGCTGTGCCCGTGCGCTTTTAGGTCAATGCGCAAGCGCATTGACCTAAAATGCGAGTGCACATCATCAAATCGCCAGTCAATCACCAGCAGCACTCCTCCCAAACCTTTGAAGTGAAGCTTAGCTTCACTTCAAAGGCCCCTGCTGCTTCACACCCTCATGCCGCTCTCCCCGCTCCGCCCCCTCCCCTGCCCGCCGTGTCGCATTTCTCCTCCCCCCCCCCTCCCCACAGCAATGCCCTCCGTCTTGTTTCATCTGCCAGCACTGGATCACTCTGCCCCTCACCGCTGGTTCTCACCCCTCTTGCTCCTCAGCCCTCGCTACCGATCCCCCTCCCCGGACGCACTCTCCATTCTCTGCCCACAACCAGCTGTAACGTTGAACCCGACTCTGCCGTCGATCTTACTCCCGCCTATCTCTCACCCTCCCCGGCACCGACTTCAATCTCCCTTTCCCCTTCACCACTGACCCCCTCTCCACCCCCCTGGAGCACGGGTTCAGACTGTAGCCTTTCCTTTCTCCGGTAATGGTATTTTCTCCTCTCAATTTTTTTGCACTTACTTTGATTTTTTTTCTCTCGCCCTGTTCTTCGATTACCTCCTCCATCCTCCAGCACTGCCCCCCTCCCACGCCCGTCATCCAGGAGTAGCTTGCTGTTTTTTCTCTCTTCCACATCTCCAACACCTCTATTCCCCCTCCTGCCACTCTCTCCAGCACTAGCTCGCGCTCCTTCACCCACCCAGCCCCCCTCACCCCGACCAGCACCTTGAGCACTAAGTCTCTCTCCAGCACGTATACTCTGCGCACCCTGCACTGCTCTAGCTTACCCTTTCTTCTCTTTTGAACAAATTGGCCACATGCCGCCCCCCGTCTCCCCTCATTCACAGTCAGTTGTTTTCGTCCAGATCCCGGTACTGAACGATGTCATTGATAACCCGCAGGGTGGGGAGGAGACTGACAAAATGCTGCATCTCCGGGCGGAATTATCCGACAGCGCTATTATGTGGCTTTGAAAAGCAAATTATATGGTACATTGTGAATAAAACAAATTATGCGCCACCTTTTCACATTATTGTGTAGTTATTTAGAAACTTTTATACATTGATGCAAAATAGACCTCAATGATCCGCCACATCCACCGCCCCATCCACCGCCACATCCACCGCCACATCCACCGCCACATCCACCGCCACATCCACCGCCACATCCACCGCCACATCCACCGCCACATCCACCGCCTCATCCACCACCACACCCACCATCACTTCCACCACCACATCCACCATCACCACATCCACATCCACCACCATCACCACCACCACCACATCCACCATCCCCACCACCACCACATCCACCACCACCATATCCCCCAGATCCACCACCACCACATCTATATATGTGTGTGTGTGTGTGGCTCTGTGTGTGTGTGTGTAGGTGCAAATGCAATGTTCTTGGATTTTCGGCACAATAAAATACACTGAAAATAATCTTCACAAAATGTATTTACAAACGTTTAAGCTATTGCCATTATAAATTACAATACATTTTATTTAAGTATTAATTATTTACAAAATGAAAAGCCATTGTTATTTGTAATATCAATACATGTAAGTCACGTAAATACAACACACATTGCATTACAAATGCTATAGGTGTCACATTTGCGGAAGTTAAAACTATTGACATTGTAACTGACAAAGCTATTAAATTTGCTATTTTCAAAACCAACACATAAATAAAAAAAAGTGTCATTTACAATACCAATCGCTCAAACTTTCCTAATGCGAGACCTATTGCATTTCCAATGCTTGTTTAAAATGCTGTTTGTTGTCAGTTAATTCTAGAATGGGTCTGGTTTACAAAACCTGGATTGGAGAATTTGAAAATCGACTTGTAGATTGTTTCCTAGTTGGAATAGTCCTTCAACTTTTTCTGGTATTCACTGAGGATCCCAGGAGTTCCACCCCCCCAAAAAAATTAGCTAGAGTTGTGGATTTGAGGGATTATCCAAAATTTGAACAGTTCCACTAAATGGAATCCCTTCTTCACACCTCCTTTAAATATTTTGATATTGCTCCCGTTCTTTTTATTCCCCTTAAGTAACTTAGCCTAATGGCAGAAATGTGTGCATTTCTGGGTTTGAAATCTACCAGAAAAATGTTTCTGAATACCCTCAAGCCTCCCATTTCGTGAGTGTTATGTGCATTTGTAGATCCACAACCGTTTTCTCTTCCCATAATGCTTAATTTGCATAATAGGCCATTTAGCCATGGTGGTAAACGATCTGCTGCCATTTGTGCAAGGTAAATGTACTAAATCAAGTAAAAATAGCTTTATTCAGCAGATTTGTCATAAAAGCACAACATACATATACACACAATTTTTAAAATGATAAATATTAGAAATTTTTAAGAACAATTTAAGAAGATATTAAACATTGTATAACTGCGGACTAAGGCTCTTGTTAAAATTGATAAGTACATAAATCTACAATATCCCTCCAGTATTTCCTACCCCAGTTCATTATATAAAAAGAAAATGGGATACAAGAATGACAATAAAGATTAGATCCATAAACAGCCCTAGCGAAGTACCTTTGCCTGAATAGACCAGGCCCATCCCAAAAATTTGGCTACTGCAGTTGCTATTAATGGGGATGAATCCGTTGTTAGTACTCATCGCCTCTCCATGTCTACTAAAGCCAAGCAATTTACAGATAGGTATTACCCACATGAATGAATGAAAGTTTATTTATATTGCGCAAACTTAACCCAAAGGGCATCAAGGCGCAGTCCACACATAAAGGAGTATGAAAGTAAGAGAAAAGAATGAATTAGTAAGCCTGAGAGAAGAGCCAAGTCTTCAGGAGCTTCCGGAAAGTCACCAAGGAGGGTTGGCTGGAGAGTTCAGGGGGGAGGTTGTTCCACAGTTTAGGGGCCAGAGTGGAAAAGGCTCTTCCTCCCCATTTCGCCTTTTTGAATCGGGGCACGGCAAGCAGATTTCTTGAGGACGAACGGAGGGCTCTCTTGGGAGAATAAGAGCTAACAAGAGTCTTTATACCTTCAGGACCAGATCCAAACACAGCCCTGTGAGCCAGGCAGATAAGCTTGAAGGAAATCCTGGCATGTATAGGTAGCCAATGGAGATCCTTCCTAGCCTGAGTTGCAGATGATAACCTGGGTAGATTTAGGACCATCCTGGCTGCAGAATTTTGAACCATCTGGAGGCGATGGAGGGATTTCTTATTTATGCCCCCATAAAGTGCGTTGCAATAGTCAAGCCTGGAGGATACCAGGGCAACTGTTGACTGCTTGCGGGCGTCAGGTGACAGATAGGGGGCGATCTTTTTCAACATCCGGATGAGTACGGGGTTTCTTGTACAAAGGGATAAAAAACAACAGATGACTAATTGTTTCCTGTTCTTCATGACATTTTGGGCACACCTTCTCAGCCACCCCTGTCCACTTACTAGTGAATGACCTGACAGGTAGTGTACCGACCCTCAAATGGAAATACAACTTTCTGTCAAATGGTTTTTCAATAGCATCCAAATATTGTTCTAATACAGGCCTAATCTTAAATTCAAGGAATCGGCCAGTCAAATGCCTTGTTGAGCCATTTATGCAAGCTGTAATCATGATTGTATCCCAATACATCTCCTTCAGGTTCTTCTTGGAAGGAAATGATGCATTTAGGGGATCTGCCCACAGGTCACTCAAACCTAGATTTTCCAACAACGCCCTGATCTCTCTCAGCCATCTAATCTTATGGAATTGATCGGTGACCATTACATCTTTGAGGCCCGAGGTGTAATGAGCAAGCTCGGGCGTACACCACCGTCTTCGCCAATACAAGAGAGGTCGGAGTTTCGCCAGATCAGTTACTGTTTTTCTACCCAGATCTAGCAACAGTGGGCACATTGGCGTGCTTTTCGGGACATTAGTAGCCTTCCGGAGAAAAGCATTTTCAGCTACTGACAGTGTTGATAAATTTGCAAACCTCCATCACTGTGGATTTAATGAACTGGGATTCGAAGTGTACTCCCACATATTGCTTTTTCTGAATACAAGTAGCATTCTGGTCCTCTAGAACGTTTGTGACTCTACTCGATATATCACAATACATCACAAGACATTTTGAGTAATTATTTACCCTTTTATTGACTCAACACAGATTAGTAACTAGTGAGAGGTGCACTATGTTCAATACAATGGTAGTACTTTTATAAATTCTCAGTAAGATAGCGAGTGTCATCTTCCAGACATATGAATATTTGGGCATCCTGCCTAATTCAACAGCTCTTAAATTTGGATGTACAACTTTCCAAATACAATTCCTCAAAAATAATAGGTACATTTAGGTGCAGACAATTTAAAAGTTTGCTAACCAGCTAACTGATTATATCATTTATAGGTTGCTAACGAAAAAGCTGTATGAAAACCTTTGTGACAGACCACAGCGCCTTGCAGGAAGATATCAGAATTTCGTCTTAAGGTAAATCTCACTATGTTTTGCTGTCTCCCATGTTTGGAGTACACGTTCTGATATTGCAGTTGATCTGCCATGCTTTTGAACTTTTCAGCAGTGACGAAAGTAAATAGGTAGACTTTATAAGAAGCCTTTGCAAACAACTTGCATCCAAGTGCCACACTATCCCATCACTTTGGCGTGAATTCTAATGGGGAAAACTGTGTGACCCTTCTCCACCACTGTATATAATACCAAATGAAACACATAGGCTCACAAGTAAAAAAAAATAATGTGCTCTATGTTGAATTGGGTTGGCCTTCTATTAAATAGGTAATTCTTGTTCTAATCGACATAGTTGTCGTCAAGCTTACTTTGGACTTTAGGACATATCGTTCTTGATGCTGGGTTACATAAAGGAGATATGTCACAATCTCCATTTGTTTCTAACTCTCGACAATCTGTCCTGTTTTCTATAAGGATATTGGTCTTGTTTGACAATTTATCTTCTTCCCACCCTCCTCCATTCTGAACTAAAGTCATTTCTCTGCTAATATTGCTCTGCCAGGCATGGCATCTTAAGCATATTGTGTCTTAGGTATGCCACACTGTTGCATTGTTTAACAATATGGATTTGTTGTAACGGGCGGCCCTCAGCACCATTTCCTAGTTTGTTGAATTACTACGCACTATTTGGCACTTAATTTGATTTTATTCTGAAAGCGTGACTCCTCAATAGTAACTCAAATTATTTGATTTTGCAGCCCTGTTACATTGTTTGCTTGATAGTTAGTCAAAATGTTTAGTGATTACTACATTTAAAAATGTATATTTTATATTTAAACTTGAGCTACATCTGAGAAGATATGTGTATTATGTTGTTATAGGCTCCAAATCGCCTCCAGCCAGGATGATACTTGAACGAAAAAGGGGTAGGTGGCCCTTTAAATCAGGCCTATGTTTTGGCTCCGCTGGAGGTAAAAATATGAAAGTCCCCTCACATCCAAATTCAGCATACGTACTAATAAACAATGCTTGTGCATGGGGAGTTTTAATATATTTTACAGAAATTATTACACAGTAGAAAATACTCTAATGACATTTATTGATCTATAGTCAAGGAAAAGTACGCAATACGATAAATGTAATTTTAGTGATGCAGTTTGTTCTTCGAAAAATGTATATATAATCAATTTTCCACGTAAGACAGCCAAGTAAAATTGTTCGTAAGTATGCATTAAGAATTGTGGCTGAGGGACTATATACAATATTTTCTTGAACGTAAATTTACCTATCACATATATATTATATTTTTTTATTAATGCTCAATGAATGTCATTATGATATTTTTAATTGTGTAGTAATTCCTGTAAAATGTATTGATACTCACCACGCCCAATTATTATATATGAGTACATTCTAAGACAAAGGAGAAACTGGCTTAGTGGGTGGAGTGTGCCGGGCCTCATATTCTGTTATTCCCAAAAGAAAATGGTGGGTAGGATTGGAGGAATATTTGAATCAGGTGGAAAGGGAATTTTTAATGTTTTGCAAGTGAGAAATATCTGAATCCTTTTCTGTTGATCTATTCTGGCTAAACTTGGTTTAATCATCTCTAAGATGTCAGTCATTTACAGGATTTCATCGCTGATGCAGCTTTTTGCACACTTTTCAAACAGCCTGCACAAATACTTGCTGTTAGAAATGTGCATACTGCATTCGATTGCTTTTATATTTTATGTGATATTACAGAGTTGGTGATGGGGGGGGGGGTCCCTTTAGTCGTGATTAGGTTGTGTGGTCCATGGGAGAGTGTTCTTTTTAGGTCTCCGCTACTTGCAGCTTTGTTTGTTGGACAGCCCTGTTGTTTTCATTATACGTAGTCTTGTCTGAGTCCATCACTTGCTTATGATTGGAGGGCTTTGTTGTCTGTCTCACTTTACTGCTCTTCACTTGAAGTCTTTTGTCCCTATTCTTGTGTTTGTCCCACCAAGGAGAATTTTGGTCTCACATTGTTCTGTTCGATTGATTTTTATCCTCCCACTGCTGGTATTGGCTCCTATGTTTTGGAACTGATTTTTTTTTCCAGCACTCTGTGGAAGTGCATGTGTTCTTACTCTTTTCTGCATGGTTCTTCCCCCCCTAACATTCCTTTCACCACTTTCCTCTACCTCTTCACCTCTCCACCTTTTGTGCATTGCTTCCCCTGCCCCACCTGGCTTTTATTTATTCATAAAAAAAAAAAAAATACTCCACTCTGGCCCCTCCAACCTGCTCTATCGATCCCCTTCCCCCCACCATTGTAATTATTAGAGGGAGCGAAGGTATCTGGCATCTACAATTTTCTGGCAAGCTGCTCCTTTTTCAAAATGCTCTTTTGCACACATTTTATTTTGTTATATGTATTACTCCAATCCATATTTCAACTGTAAATAACAAAACAAATACAAACGGAATAATAGTACGTCTTCATGACACTTGCACACATATGTTTTTGCACACATATGTTTTCCAACTGCATGCATGCTTTGTGGCCATCTTGGAGTGGTCTGCCTAACAAAGGAACCCAAGATTTGGGAACATACCTCTACAAGCATAGTGTGTTGCTAAGATCGATGAATTTATTCATAGCATATTGGGGGGGGGGGTTATCTGGCCCTGCTAGAGTAGCTGCAGCAGTTGTCCTACACTTATTCACCCCTGTCACAATCCGAAGCTCCCTTCTACAAATAAGGCCGCTCTCCCTTTCGACCCAGAACATGCAACCTCTCCGTTTCTGTCTCCATGTAGACTAAACCCTCATCTGTCATGCACATCCCCTCCCCCACTGTAGTGTTAGAAAGTTGCAAATGCGCCAGTGTTTAAATTGCATATTGGCACTGTATTTAGCCACTTGACAGCAGTACCCTTCCTTTCATAACTTCCCTCATATTTAGGATCATCATACCTTTTTGGATTTAATTGCTGGTAATCGTCAATATTTTTTTTGATCACATCTGTGTCTCAACCCAAATCGTATGATGCCATTACCTTAAGATGTGGAATCTGCCTAACTGCTAGTAGCCCTTGCTTGAACTTCAGTGACCGGTATGTGGCAGTCCCATTGCTCCCAGTAGAACCAGCCAGGCAGGTGGGGTTGTGAAGTATGTAGTCAGCATTCATAGAATGTATCACAGTACATAAATGTTTCAAGCAGGCTTGAGTAGATTGTTAGTGATATGTGCTACTTTCTGACCTAAAGTATTGTTTGGTTACTACCCTTGCTTCACTGTTTAGTTAGGAGCAAACGTAAGAGGTTATTACTAACTTCAGAAGCTATGAATCAATGTGCAATGAGCACATATAAGCTTTTATTATGAGCACTTTAAAGCTTTTAGGTTGTGTCTTCCACCTTTCTAAATTGAATCTTTTTAACTGAAATGCAAACTTCCTGGTGCTATAAAATCGGCATCAAATAGTTAGCATTTTTATGAATAACTAAATAGTTGTAATTTGGATATAAATATTTAAATGACACATTTATGAATTTAAGGATTGAAATGTTGTGAGGCTTTAATGCCGTTTAATAATTTTTCCATGGAAAATCTTGGTACTGAATTCATAAAACGATTTGCCTATCTCGCTGCTATATTTTACACCTAGTTCCTCTCGGTTTTTGTATTGCACTCACTGAAGGTTAGGAGTTATTAGAGGTTATTTTTTAGTTGTGACCTGAAGACCACTTTAGTTGTTTCGCCAGCCTCATGTTATCAAAAAAATCCTAAGAAAAATGTATGCATATGCATGTGCATACAGGGGCTTTCAGTCGCCTCTCTTCACCCATTGGTCTGTTCAAATGTTCTTCACTTATTGTTCCTGCCCACCACATTGAACAGCATGTGGAAGAACATACTTCATCCATTGGTTGTCCTGCACTGAGAGTGACTGCATTTTGTCTGATCACATGTGTCCAGCGACCTAAAAATTAGTGCATCAGATTGGCAGGGTACTCTTTGCTGAAGCACAGGTGAGCGGTAGCTGACAGCATGGACTAAAGGCAGAATGCAAAATGGCATCCAAATTGCGTTTTTGTTGAATGGCATGTTAAATCCATTCAACTGTACGTTCTGCCCAATTCAGAATGGACACTGCAAGTCCTTTACTTTCAAGCGCTATTTTGTATTCTCTTGAGTTACTGCCTTCCATGTCCTTCTGGTCGTGATTAGAGCTAGAACTACCAGCCCACCCAAAAGGAGTATAGAATGACGTTAGGCTGATTCTGAAGAATGACAGGATCGGTGCTTTGCGAGTTTCAACTTATCTAGGTGCTGTAGACCCTTGCTTCCTCGGATATGATTGGTGTCTTTTTAGGTCTCGCCTGGTATTAGCAGCGCGCATGCGCTGCACCCGCCATGTGAGGGCCTTTTGGAATCAATACGGATTCCAGATGTTCACGCGGACGGACAGAAGATGTGCATGCGGGGACTGGATGCTTTACTCGTGGCGGTAGACCGGCGCACTATATTTTTCACACTGACGACAGCTTGTCTTCTCTTCGCTCCTCCCCTCCTTCATTCTCCGGTCGTGTTGGTAGACGTCGTTCAAGACCCCGTGTGCACAAATAGGGACGACTGCTGCCTTGTGTTTTCTTTGACACTTATTTGTTCGCTGGCGGTGTCCTTGCTGCGTGGGTGCTGAGAGCCACCAGTCACGGGGAGTTTTGTCAGATAGGCAAGGGTGCAGGCCATTATGGCTTCCTAGCTACGCCAGCTAGTTTTGAACACACCGTTGGCAATGAAGGGCAGCTGGTAGAGTTCTATCAGGACGTAGTGCCTAAAAGACTATGGGGGTGAAAAATAAAAAGTTAAGGGGTTTGAAAAAGTACTATGCTGAATTTGTGATTCTCTGCAGGAAACGCAAGTAGTCAATGAATGCTCCTCTCTTGCTGATTTCTATTACGCTGCAAACAGAAACTTGCAGGCTTTGAAAAGTCAGATGGATTATTTTCAAACTTTCTCAGCATTGCATAGATGACGGTCTTCCTTCCCTGGCTGCATTGGGGCCTCTGAATGGGGAAAGTGTGGGGGCTTAGACAGAATGCAGCATGTCCAAGATGGCATTATACACCAAAAAGAGATGTTTTTATTTTCAGTAAAAGGTACCAATTTTTGATTTTCTTCCCTGAAAGTTTGTTCCAGCTCGTAAAACAAATACGCTGTTTCGATAAGTAGATTTTAAACCTGTACTTGTGCAGGCTTCATGCAATTAAAGGCGCACTCCTTTTATTCTGCCTCATTTGAATTGGCCTCCCCCTCGACGTCAATTGTTGTCTCATTCTGTGTTACCCCCGCGAGGTCCACTTTCAGACTGACAGCCGTCTTGCAGAACAGTCAGCTAGATAGTTCTCGTGGGAATATCACATACGTGCGCTTCCATTTATTAGAAATGCAAAAGTGAGCAAACTTTTTTTGCTTGTACAGGTACACTATATAAAGTGACCCATTCATGGTTATTCTTCGTACTTTATTAATATCAGTTTTAATCCCTCCTGCATGCTTGAAGGGCGCTGTTTGTATTTAAAATAATGAATGACTATCTCCACCCTGTACTTAATATAGTAAAACGAGCCATGTGTTTTTGATCTGGAGTCAAACCACACCTCTCTCAGTACATCAGGCGGTTCAGTAGGGAACTTTATTGACAAAACAAGCAACCACCAACTGAAAGACATCACTGACTGGGTGGGGTGGGAGTCAGGTGACTGTGCAGCGATGGCTCGTTAGCCTACAGACTACGAAGATGCGCATTGCCTTTCTTAGTCAGTGTTTTTGTAATCTGTGATCAGTCTAGGATGGACTAGGATGAATACCGTTTTCTGTTGGACAACGAGATTATGCGGCAAAGGATGATGTTTGTCTCAAAATATGCAACATTTACCAAAGCCACAAACTAACCTTTAACGTAGAGTTAAAAATAACCTTCTCTGAAAAAGTTTTGCACTGCTGATCTACAAAAATAGCCACACGGGGCGGCATCAGCAGCCAGTTTAGTATTTCTTAGTGGAAAAGCCCTAGCTGCCTATTTTAGCAGGGACACAATGAGTTGCCTTTAAAAGCAAAGGAACATTTCGTATTTCATAATATTACAGCTAAGTTTATGGCCAATTGAGTTTACCAACCTTCTGACAGGAAAAAAAACCTTTGAAAGTACTCTGTCTATGAAGATCTAAAATTTCAAATTTAAATTTGATAAAACATGCTTAGTTTATGAAAACCACTGCATATAAAAAGAGCACAATAAAAGCGAGTCTTAAAAATACAATTAAAAGGACAACTTAAGAGCTCATTAAGAGATATTATCCTTAATACCGGTGCTAACAACAATTTTACACCAGGACATAAAATTCATTTTGGAAGGGCATCTTAGAAACTCATCAAGAAATATTGTCTTTTCTACCAGTGCCAGAAGCAGTGTACACAAGGTCATAAAATTCACGTAACTTGTTTTCAATTGCCCCTGTTTAAACATGCTTTAACTGCTTGACGGAAAGTTCACACTCCCAGTGAAGTGAGAGAATACTGTAGAAATTGTCGTTGCTCTGTCAGGAATACTGGGTAAATGCAAATAATGTGCGTAAACGTTTTGAGAGATTTATTACAGTCTGCAAGTTTCATTATTTCCTTTTTCAAGATATTTTGGAGAAAGTATCAAAGGTGGGAAATCTCCCAAATATAAGCGCATTATTTTAATTTTTTCATGGAGTGAATAAGTAGAACTTAGGTTTTCCTGCAACTCAAAGGTTTTATAGGATTGGGTGGTAATCTATGGGTGAGCACGCTTTAGCTGTGCGCGGTACAAATAATAATAACATAACATAACATTATCCTCCAAAAGCGAAAGCTCACGCGTAATGTTTTTGACATGTTTCCTAAAGACTTGTAATTACGTTGGGAGTTCCCACAGCTTGGTTATTTGTAGGGACTCTATGCAATAATGTAGATAGTCACTGTATGGGCCCATGTTTGTAGATAATTCAATCCAGATTCTTTGCTCTGAGTCTTCCTTGGCTTCTCTTCGCTTGAGACAGTTTGACAAAGTCACCTAGTCTTGCGTGCTTTTGCTTCACGATCTCTAACTCCAATCTGATTTGGCGCTGCATTCTGAGGCAGTCATAACACACATTGAAAATGCAATAGGTCTTGCCTTTGATTAAGTTAACGCCATTTGCTTTGCTAATGGTATTGTATAGCAAAGCAAATGGCTTTAACTTAATGAAAGGCGAGACCTATTGCATTTTTAATGCTTGTTATTTTTTTCTTCCCAATTTTTGATTTCATTCTTAGTTCTTCTTTTTCCAGGATCTATGTATGTTACCTTCTTTTTTGTTTTTACATCTTCTGTTTGTTTTCTGCTTCGAATATATTCTTTCTTCATTTGCAATCTTTCCTTTTCTATTTTATTTCCCTCTCATGATCACTGGCATGCTCATTCACTTGTGAATTCCGTGGGTGCAGGCAAAGCTCCTCGCACTGATGGCATTTATGCACAACCGTGAAGCTTCGTTCAGTGACTTTGGTCCAGCCTAGCCCTAGTCTGTTAAATAACTTACTGGAAATGCAGTTTAGGGTTTCAATTTACAGTCTCGTGCTTCACACTTGTTGATGACACTCGTAAATATAAAGCCATCTTGCTGATGACACTCGTAAAGTACAAAGCCATCTTTTCATCTGGTAAGAGGAGATCCTTGCTGTCCACGTACCTTCTGTATGCTATGCAGATTGTGGGGTAGATATTCCCATGGTTTAACTACAGGCGATGCAAAATAAAGCCTTGACTGCAGTTCAGATAAGCATTTGCAATGCAATAGGTCTCGCATTTGCTCGAGTTTGAGCTATTCCCATTGTAAATGACAGTGCCTTTTATTTATGTTTTGGCTTTTAAAACATAAAAAAGAGGCATTGTCATTTACAATACTAATAGTTTAAACTCTTGGAAATGTGACCCCTATTGCATTGCAATAAATGGCCTTTTTGACCGCTTGTTAGATTGTAAATACTAGAGGAAGAGACAGGCCTGTGATGTCTCCAAAGTAGTGATAAATAGTGCAGTGAAGAAGTGTGAAGTGAGAGTTGTATATGATCGGAGCTATAAACACTAACAAAGCACTCCCAACACATTTTGCTGCCATTTCGATAACCCAGGAGATGATCTATGGGTGGTGGTCAAAGTCCTCTGTTGTTACTAGGAAATTGTCATTACATGGTATGGAGTGGTGAGGCCATTGAAGGATGAGGAAATTAGATCGGGGTCACCCTGCTTGCTCTCCATAGGATAACCATGAAATGTTGTGGAGGATGGCTATCACAAACCGGAGCACCTTTTCCTGAGGTTCGAAGCAGCAACGAAATTGGAAGGGGTGCTGAGAGGAGGATATTGCAATAATTAAGACTGCTGATCTTGTGCGCCCTAAGCGGCTCTCTACAGAGTGAAGCGCAAGGTGTGGGGTTGATTGTTCAGATGCAGAGGAGGTTGTAGCAGCCAGAGGCCGCGGTCAAGGAGCAAAGTATGAGACCAACCAAAGGTCCTGAGCCCGAAGCATGTCAGACCGCACCAACATTTATATTTTTCCTGCCAGACTCACTCATTTTAAACGTATTGCCCTGCATGCACCAGATAAGGTAGCAGTTCCTGATGTGCTCCACAGAGGCAATAGCCTTTTACCTGATGGAGGCAATCAAGGGGCTTCCTTTCTCGGGTGTATGTCCTTGCCCAGCTGACAGCATGGAGGCTGCCCGCAGTTCACAAGGTCTGGAGTACAGCATAGACTGCTGTTTCCTGGCGTGGGGAGAGCACGAGGAGACTAGCGAGAGACAGTATTGTGCTATCCAGTGTAAAGTTAGAAAAAAACGTTTGCAACTTTTAACAGCAATCTTCACTACTTTTTTGGGGTCTGCGTTTTGCTCTTGCCGGAAACATACTGTCTCTCAAATGCTCAACTGTTTTAAAATCCAGTTAATCGATAGCACGATCAGTTTTTGCTATTAATAGCAATACTGTGGCAAAGGGCAAGAAGGCTGTATAGCTTAAAACTAGACTAAGTGACCAGAGCCCGGAGCAAGCGTATGGCAGGTTCACTGCGGAACAACATTCTGCTGTGGCGGCTGCTGTGACTGACTTGTTCTTGCGACCCCTTTGCAGGCAGGCCATGAGGAAGATGTGACTCACTCCAGGCATGTGCTTGCGGCATCGACCCTGATGATGTCATTAGACAACATTCGGCTTTGGCGGTGTATGTTTTTTAAGTGCGCTATCTAGCCCCCTTTTTAAAAAAACAGCGCCTGCACCCAGACTCTCACCTCCGTGTTGGGAAAGAACGCAGAGAGCGACCAGTATCGCTGGCATCCGCAGCCCAGGAAGCACGACCCGCGCCATCAAGAAGCTGTGGCAGAGTTGCTGAGGACAGGAGGGGTTTGTGTGGGTGTATTTGTTGAGTAAAAGCCTCCTTCCACCAGTTCGTGAAGCGGCCCCAGCGCAGGAAACTAAACAATTACAAGTTGTTCAGCATTATAGAATAAAAAAAAATGGCACATGTAGCATTTCAAACGTCGCAGAGAATCGAAGCGAGGAGGTGGCTCAACATATAACGCTGCCGACATTGGAGCTGGAGAACAGGGTTCGAGCCTGGGGTGGGATGTATCACCTAATCACACATAAATAATCTGAGATCTCGGAGGGGAGTGGGGAAGAGACAAATGAACCAAGGGTGGGTCACAAAGAGACGCCCGTCAGAAAAACACATAACCAAAAACTTAACAAGTTACAAAATAACATAACAGCCTTTATGAGTATTTAAGCTACCACAATGTTAAACGACCATACACAAATGGTAAAAATACATTGCTTACCCAGTAATTAAAAGACACCTGTGTAACGCCGCAAGTAAAAGATCTAGTCCGGGTTGGCGATGCCAAAAGGAGACAGGGCGGTAACAAGGAGGGACTAACAAGCCTTATTTCCAATTGAAAGCTAGCGTTTAACATGAACGATGGCGCAAGCCAATAGTAAGAAGGGGCGGGGCTACCACTCCACTTCTGAACTAACCCGATTACAAGAAGCCTCGCAGAGCGAGCAGTCCATGCGCACTGCAACGCAGGTCTGCGAGACCTAAAAAGGTGGTGTGTCCTTGTGTGGAATGGTGAGAAGCGCTGAACTCTGGTCAGGCTCATTTGGTCTTGCAAGGTTATTTAGGGTCCATGTGTGTTCTATTATAACTGCTATACTGGCTTAGTCTTCCAAGATTGCACTTGCTGGTAAATCCGTCAGCTCCAAGAATCCCTATATTCAAGGGTGCATTGTGAATATCTTTGAGGCCCTAAACAATTTGGTGTTTTTAGTGTAGCTGAGCAGGGGGTGTATTTGTGTTATTCATTTGTGATGGCATTGAACTGCGGGCCGAGTTATGATACAATATGAATAATGGTCCTGGATAGAATGCTTGGACCCTAGATTCGTGTATGAGTATGCGTAGGCTCCAGAAGTGTGGAAGAGTGAACATCAGATCAGTGTCATCTACCCATTCTACCCCCTTCCATTTTTTTTTTAAATCTACGTCTTTGATTTGAAGTCGCTCATTGGCAATCTAAACAGTATGCAAGCCACCTGCTTACACCAAGGGAATGATGCGTGCTTGAAGTCTAGTTGATTTTAGTGGGTGCACTTTAAGAATTTTACACACATCGAGGTGGATGGGGTCCCTGCTTCGGGAGGAGTGTGCCAAGGTTCACGAGGAGCGTACAACTTATGCATGGTTGGGTTCAGAAATCGAATATGTTCACACTAACATCTGGAGTAGTTTGGGACAGTTGTTTATGGAGACACCAGAAGATTAGATACCTTGGCCAGTGTTAATTGGCAGCCTTAAGAAAAAATATATATATTTCACTAAAACACGCTAGACACATACTCTTAAAACATGACAAAGCAAAGTCCATTCTATCTGCAAGTCTAAAAGTGAATACTCTCTTTAAAAGTCTTTTTAGAAGGCGCGCCGACAGGTTGGGGGAAAAGTACTGCAGTGCGACAAGTAACGACTATTATTCTTACATCCTGCTAACAATTATGAAGTTTGTGATTGTTTCTTTGTAGTGTGAAGCTGGGTAATAAAAAAGAGAGAGTGATATTGCTTAGTTTACCGGAATCCGATTTGGGTGCACAATGAGGTCCATGATGACTATTCCAGTTTCTGTCCCTTTTTAGGACTGAACCCTTGACCCCAGTGTAGTGTCCGAAGCTGCACAGCTGGCAGCTGAAATTATGACTTGTCTGAAAAGCAACATCATTGATGGAGCAGCGATTAAGCTAATTTCAAAGCCAATAGGTCTCACCAATGGTTTGTAGCCATGCAGCATAGCTAAAGAACAATGTGAAATAATTTTGTGTGGCTGGCAGCCCCATTGTGTAGGCACCCTGCATGATAGTCTTCAAAATGACATGGACACTTTCTGTTACGTCTCTGCCATTCTTCTGTTGCTTTGGTGTCCCTCTGCCTTTCCCCGTGTTGCTGCTGTGTTCCCCTGCCCTCCCCATGTTGCTTCATCCCTTGCTCTCCCTGTTTCCATTTCCCTGATTTCTTTAAAAAGTATTAAAAAACGCTCTTGCACGTTTGTTTTTAGATACTGATCCAAGTAAGATCGGTAATAAAAAAATAAGTGTCCATGTCATTTTGTCGACGAACATGCATGGTGTCTACACAATGAGGCTATTTACAACAAGGGGTGGTGAGGGACAGAGTCTCTGAATTAAGCAGAATACTCTCACCCAGTCAAGAGATCAGGGCTAGATCCAACACCGTTTTTTAGCTCAATGCACCATCCCAGTTTCAGAACCCGGGTGTATGCAAATTAGTCTGTTCCTGTCCCAGTGCATGATGGGAACAGGGCAAACCAAACTACAAAAGCCAATTCTTACACTGGGAAGGAAACAAGCTTCCGGGGACCGGTTTCTGGCATTACAGCCGTCTTCGGCCCGGCTTGCCTGAATCCTGATGGTGCAATGAGCAAGGGACTCATGTCTGAGTATACCCTTCCACGCTTAGGGTGGACAAAAATATTTACAACAAGGGGTGGTGAGGGACAGAGTCTCTGAATTAAGCAGAATACTCTCACCCAGTCAAGAGATCAGGGCTAGATCCAACACCGTTTTTTAGCTCCATGCACCATCCCAGTTTCAGAACCCGGCTGTATGCAAATTAGTCTGTTCCTGTCCCAGTGCATGATGGGAACAGGGCAAACCAAACTACAAAAGCCAATTCTTACACTGGGAAGGAAACAAGCTTCCGGGGACCGGTTTCTGGCATTACAGCCGTCTTCGGCCCGGCTTGCTTGAATCCTGATGGTGCAATGAGCAAGGGACTCATGTCTGAGTATACCCTTCCACGCTTAGGGTGGACAAAAATATTTACAACAAGGGGTGGTGAGGGACTGGTCTGCCCTGTTCCCATGATGCATTGGGCCAGGGACAGACTAATTTGCATACAGCCAGGTTCTGAAACTGGGATGGTGCAATGAGCTAAAAAACGGTGTTGGATCTAGCCCTGATCTCTTGACTGGGTGAGAGTATTCTGCTTAATTCAGAGACTCTGTCCATCACCACCCCTTGTTGTAAATATTTTTGTCCACCCTAAGCGTGGAAGGGTATACTCAGATGTGAGTCCCTTGCTCATTGCACCATCAGGATTCAAGCAAGCCGGGCCGAAGACGGCTGAAATGCCAGAAACCGGTCCCCGGAAGCTTGTTTCCTTCCCAGTGTAAGAATTGGCTTTTGTAGTCTGGTCTGCCCTGTTCCCATGATGCACTGGGCCAGGGACAGACTAATTTGCATACAGCCAGGTTCTGAAACTGGGATGGTGCAATGAGCTAAAAAACGGTGTTGGATCTAGCCCTGATCTCTTGACTGGGTGAGAGTATTCTGCTTAATTCAGAGACTCTGTCCATCACCACCCCTTGTTGTAAATATACACAATGAGGCTGGCAGCTACACAAAGTTTTTTTTACATTTTACTTTAGCTATGCTGCGAAGCATTGCAGACGCTGTGCAGCGTGGCTACAACCCATTGGCGAAATCTATTGGCTTTGCCAATGCTTGTTACTTTTAATATTTCCATTTATTTTGCATGTGCTTGCCAGAAAAACAATATAACAGTCTGCCATAAACATAACCTTTCAGGGCCAGACCTGTTGACTTTTCCAAGGCTTGGTTGTTGTTGAAATGTTCCCAGTTAGTGATGATTTCACAGGTGATGCCTGGTTGGAGATTTGAATGTCTCCGTTTTTGTAGGCTGTGAAGTCGTGTCCAGCCACTTTGCATTTGTCATATTTTCATTTTTTATTAGGAAATGAGTGTTGGATGCTGTTTAGGATTTTATTCTTTTAAAGGTCTGTTGTGATGAAATATGCTTCATGTGTAAAGGGCACGTGTCATCACCAGCCTTATCAAAAATGCCATACAAGGTACTTGACAGTAATTTGTCTTGATACCGACTGACTGTTACTAAACTTAGTGCAATTGGTTGGAAATGAAAGTTGTCTCAGTATGGTTTTTGGTTTGTTCTTGGTCTTCTTGTCTCAGGCATGCTAAGTAAGTGCGAGTGACATTGATAGTGGAACAAGGTTGTCGACTTTAGCTTAAATAAAGCCTCTGTTTTGTATTTATAATCCACATCAAAGTAATAGGCTTTCAAATCTATCTGCTGGCTACTTGCAGTGTTTTTTCTTCTTTTCTTTAAATGTATTGCTTTTGTGCCTGAATCATTTGAAAGAATGAAATTGAGGAAGTTGTTTTAAAATTGATGCAGTGACGCAGAGGGCTGTACCTAGAGATAATAACGATCTTCCTTTTTAGGTCTCGCCTGAGCCAGCGCATGCGCGGTACTCTGGCGAGACTTTTAGTAAGGGCGCTTGTAAAAATGCTACCACTGTAGCCTAAAGCTTGCGTGCATGAGCGCGTGCGCGCAGCCGCCAGCTTTTAGCGCCTGAGGCGTTTTTTTTAAAAATGTCCTTTTGATGCTTAGCGCGCGCACTCCCTCCACCCCTCCCACCTGTTTACTTCTTGCCATAAGGCCATTTCCTTTTGATGCTTAGTACGCGCATGCACTCCCCCCACCCCTCCCACTTGTTGTTTCTTTTATTAGAGCCAGTCGTTCTCACCTCATTTGTCGTAGGTAGCTCGTAAAGTTGCTTCTTCTCTCACGTCGATCAGGCAGGTCCGAGTTCATGATGGCTACTGTCAAATTTATTGACCAATCAGAAATCAATAAAGAGATAGGTTATGCTCCTTCTGCGCTCTGTTGGAGATGATTTTCACTTTCTGTGTTTACTGTCTATGCCTGTGGTTGTTACAGTTAAAAATTGTAGTTTTAGCCTGCCTGTAATTGCATATTTTATCACCTGTGTTATGTTTTAAATTTGTGGTTTACCCTGCCCATGATTGCCTCCATTTAGTGTGTTGAATTGTGGGATTTGCAGTCCAACCTCTGTAGGTTGTCCCTCTCATTCCTTGGTGACAAATCTGTTTTCCCTCCAAATTTCTCCTTTGCTCTTTGCTTAGACCTGTGTGCTGAAACAGTGCACCCCCAGCCACCATTTTGTGTTCACAAGCCAGTGAGGCCAGCCCCCCTGCTCCCCCCCACCCCCCCAGCAACAGGGATATTCTACATCAGAGGGTGCCTCTGTGAGCTATTTAAACTGTTTTACTGGGGCCTGTGCACTTCGTTTTTTTGGCCAGCAGGTGGAGTAAAGCTTTATTCAAACAGTATTGTTAGATTTCGAGTTAGTGAAGCCTTTACCTGCAGAAGTCCAAAGTTGTGGATTGAGCCTGTCTGTCTCCTAGGAGATTCTGAACAGGAGAAGCAGCTGCCCAGACCCCACCCCCAGGCCAGCAGACCATTGGCTATTCAGCTACCAGGCAAGTCTTAGCCCTCCTCTCACACCTGCCCAGGCCCCTTAAGTCCTTGCTGGGTTCACCCCAAATCATCTTGTGAGTTGCAGCCTACATGTGCCCCAGATTGCAGTGAGCAGACTCCAGGAAGTGCCTCTGTGCCTCTATCAATATATTTAATCTAAATCTACTTACTTCCTTTATGTCTCTATATACTTTCAATGTACTTATGGATCTATATATTTATCACTTTCTTCTAATTTAGCATTTCCAATGCACTAGCCTATTTCTCAGCCTATACTTCGCTCAATATATCTTCTAGCCCAACCTTCTGACTCATCTCAAACTTCTTTCTACTACTCCTTCTAATGCACTACCCTATCTCTCATCCTATACATCTATCAATGTATCCTCTACATCCACTCTCTTTTATCCCAAACCCCATACCACTACTATGATCACCAAAATAACCCTTTCTAGACTCTCTCCGGCGCTACCCCTCCTTGCATCATCTGACACCTCTTTTTACTACACCAATCCCCTAAAACAAACCTTTCTAAACTCTCCCCTCTGACTCCTTCCCTCCAAAACTCCTTTTTACTCATCCAAAAGCCTCTTCCTACTGCTAAGACCTAAAAAAAAGAAAAAAAATCCTTCACTCTTTTATCCCTCCACTATCCTTTTCAATCAAAATTAACAGACTAACATGTTCACTTCTCAAATTCCATATTCAACTATACTAATATACTGCCCAAATAACTGACTAACATATCTACTACTCGAATTACTTCATATTTATACTATACTCATTTTCAACACTAATCCTTTATGGGTTACGGAATGGTGTGCTACTCGCCAGAAAAGCGCTTCAACACCCATCAGGGGTAACAAGTGCAATATGAATGCAAATCTTTCTTCCCCTTTTATCCCTCCTCTATCCTTCTCACTCCAAGTAACAGACTAATATCCACCACTGAAATTACCTCATATTTCACCATATTAATTCACCACTAATCCTTTATAGGCTTCCTGAATAGCGTGCGTCAACAAGCGAGCGATAAATAAATACAAACCTTTGTCCTCCTCTATCCTTCTGCTATCATTCCAAATCCAAATAACTGACTAACCTATCCACCACTTAAAATGTACTTGCATGTTTCACTATACTAATTCAACACTAATCCTCTATGGGTCCCCGAGTAGCATGCTACCCGCTGAAAAAGCACCTTGACGCCTCGTCAGGGGTAGTAAGCACTATATAAATGCAATTACAATACAATACAAAGCAAAGCACCGTGTATTGCTGGGCAAAGCACCTTTCCGGGGTTTTCGTACCTTATCTTTCGCATCCTCCTGCGCACGCCAATGGTTGCCAAAAAATAATGTATTAATCGCTGAGGGGTACAAAATCTACCTATGGTGTTTAGCGTTCGTTTGCAGAAAATGCGCTGAAGTGTAAAATTAGGCGGAATGAGTGCTGTCACAAACACATGAGTAAGATGGATCATTGTAGTACTGACATACAGTATCTACTTTACGTAGCTCTCAAATGTTTGGTCTCTTGATTGTTGATTGAGCTTCACCCTTTAAAGTCGATATTTCAATATACAAAGAAAAGCCCGATTTTTGCAATAAGAGCTACTTTCTTTCATTTATTCAAAATTATCTTCATTTAAAAATTGTAGGTGCTATTAACAGTAGCAGTTTGTTTCATGCCTCATAAGATCAAAGCCCTTTATATACATCATTTACTCCTTTGTTATAGCTTCACCAATTTATCCAGCTGAAGGTTGTTACTACTGCTTCTGTGACACAAGGTGATGCAAAGTATGGAACATATTTAACAAGCATTGGCATAGCCAATAGGTCTCTCCTTTGGGACCTTATAAGTGTTTAGTCATGCAACAGTTGATGTTGTTGCACCAAGGATATTGTGCTGGATAACTAAACACTTATAAGGTCCCAAAGGCGAGACCTTTCAGCTATGCCAATGCTTGTTTTGTCTTGGTTTAAAAAACAAATTATACACAAAGCCTTTTTTTGGTCACTTACTAGTAAAAAATGACATGCAATAATCAGCTTTTCAATTGCCTAAGCATTTATGAGCACACTCATGCCACATCTGCATATTTAAAAACTGTTCGATACCTCGCTGTATAGTTTCACATTTATCTAGTAGCAGGACCTTCAAAGCAATGCAGAAGTCTAAGCAAGAGTAACTTGAGAGAGCATGTCGGAGGAGCAGGGATGTAAATTGCACGACTTCAAATTTCTCGCACTCGAAAGAGTGTGGAAAATAATATCCCTGAGGGAGACTAACCAAACAGTGATTTAATAAATGTGTTCTAATCATTGAACTAAGCAGATGATATATTCAGCCAAGATCAGGAGCTGACTCGTAGATCTGATCACAAGATAGTACTCGGAGCTCAACCGCAGAGATAACCACTAGGGGGCAGACCTCAAGGCTGCTGAGTTGATGATAATGAGGTATTGCATAGACAAAGGTTCTGGGTAGATACTGTTGCTTGGGTAAACCACTGAATTGGCTCTAACGGGTGCTGCCCATTGTTAGCAGCACATTTGTTCTGTGCAGTCTGTTCCTACAATCCATTGAAACCCCGTCCTAAAACCTGCAAGTACACCTTATTGTAGTATACTGGGGAAAAGGGCTTAGGAAGTAGAGTGAATGCTGTGTTGTGATAGGACTTATGGTTTTATTCTGATTGTCCAGGTCAATGGAGTGGCTTGAAAAGTAAAACACCTCCACTTGAACCATACCTCTACTCGCACTGAGTACTTGAGGCAAGCAAACCCTACTCTCTTTAGAAATACCTTCTCCCTTTAGTCATCCGTCGGTCCATATATACATCAATGCTTTCACGCATCACAAATCAGTATGTTCACATATCATCCATACTTTCATCCATTCATCCTTTTTTGCCCATCTTTTAATTCCTTAACCTTCCACTCATTCATCCTGTAACCTACTGATTCTTCTTCTTTTCATCCAGCCTCTCAACCTTCCATCTAGCAATCTCTTCACCATAACCTCCTACCTTTTCTTCCCTATTTCCTTTTACCTTTCATTAATTTCATCTTTCCTTATTTCCTCCTATTAACCCATCTTTTTTCCTGCATCATTACTTTTTCTTTCCTACTTTTCTATCATGCTTGCTTTTCCTATTTGTCCCTCTGTGTTTTCTCTACTTTCGTACATTTTTGTAGGTTGAGCCTAGGCAGGCCGCGCAGGTGCGGAATTCCTGCAGCGTGGGCGGGGCGGCCACGCAGTGACGGAACCACTTCGTCACCAGCACAGCACGTCCATGGCTCGTGACGGAGTGGTTCTGTCACGAGCATGGAAGGGGTTAAGGAATGAAAGTAAATTGGTATAGGGTGTTGATCAAAACCGCTTCTTTGTTGAGTTTAAGACTGCATTTATATCTGCAAGAATGGGATAAAACCAAAGCAACATTTGTTGCACCTAGACCGCATCCACTGCAACCACACATCTTTGCACAGCTTGAAAGATTTGATAAATGGAGCACACGCTTTTGCTGATCTGGACATGTTTTGAAACACTGATTTACTGTAAGAGGACTGTATGGTCAGTTGACTACAAGGTCCATTCACCTCAATGTCACCATTGGTAGACACAGGAGTCTCACCTTATATTTTGAAATCCTACAGGTTACTTCACACTGAGGGCTGTACTAACAAGCATTTGCCGTGCAATAGGTCTCGCCTTTACGCGAGTTTAAGCTATTGGCATTGTAAATGACCATGCCTATTTTCGTTTTTTAAAACCTAAATAAAAGGCATTGTCATTTACAATACCAATAGCTTAAACTTTCGTAAATACGAGACCTATTGCATTACAAATGGTTACGTTTAAAACTGAACACTGCGCCGCTTCAAGGACACCACGCTTGGTTTCTCTTTTTTATTGATTTTTTTAAACTTTAACACTGAGCACGGTGTCCTCGAAGCGGGCGCCATGCTCAGTATTAAAGTAAAAAAAAACAACAAAAAAAACAAAGCGTGGTGTCCCTGAAGCGGGCATCACGCTCATTATGAAAGTTAAATAAAAAAATTAAACCGAGCACGATGTCCCAGAAGTGGATGCTGCGCTCAACATGAATGTTAAATATAAATAAATAAAGTGAGTGCAGTGACCCTAAAGAGGACGATGCGCTCATTAAAGTAAAAAGCATACAATTTAGAGCACATAGCTCTGCAGCAGCCATTGTCTCCATCAGTGTCCATTATCAAAATAGTGCTCACCCACCAGATAAAGCATACTGTGTAACAAGCCAAGTAAAAGGTCCAGTCCTTATGGACGTCAACAAATGTAGACCAGGTGGTACCAAGGCGGGACTAATAAGCCTCATAATTAATCAAAAGCCAGCATTTCCGAAGGACAATGACACAAAGCCAATGACAAATATGGGCGGAGAGTGGACAAGGCTTCCACCGCATACCCGACTACTGCATGCCTCGCAGAGCGAGTAGCATATGTGTGCTGCCGCTAGACTCGACCTAAAAACTGGACATTAGAGAAACCTTTCTGCTTGCCTAGCATATTTTCCATTGGCAGCAATTTCACAATGAAGATGTTTTGAAGCATAAGCATGGCTTATCAGAAAGGATTTAGATTTGAGAACGTGCAAAACATTTCCCTGGGTTGTTTGTTGTTGTTTTTTTCGCTGATGATCTGGAATCCACACAAACGAAGGTGACTGTGTCTGTGCTGTTAAATAAAAGTCAACCAGCTGCAGAGATTGGTACGTATTTTGTATATTGAATGTACTCATCCAGGGAGAAATGTTAGCGGGCTAACACACACACACTAGACATACAGTGGCTGCTCCACTGCTAAGGCGGAGGAGCGCTGCCCCACTGCTTTGCAGCAGTGAAATAAAGAAAACTATTTATGATCATTTTATTTCCCTGCTGCTGCAGCTTCGCGGCAGGGCTGCTCTGCTTACAGAGCAGGGCAGGGGAGGAGTGGTTTGCTCCTCTCTACGTGCCCATGACTGTTTGGCCGGCTGAACAGTCATGCGCACTTTACATGTTCTCCATGCAGGCTGCATTACAACCTATATGGAGATCATGCCCAGGCCCCCAATCCCTGGCTAAGCGCCGAACCACGGCGCTCAGACCAATCACAGCACTGCATTGCAGCGTTGTGATTGGCTATGGGGAGCCTGGGAGTTGGGTGCTTCCTGCTTCCCTGTTCCGGCATGGTGAGACGACTTAGGGACAGCAGAGGAGAGACCAGACAATCTGGTATGTTTTATTCCCTTTATGTTTAACCCTTGTGCCCCCCCTCACATACCCCTCCCCTCGATCCATGCCGAAAGCCAATGTACACATAAGTATATGTAAAGAGCTGATCACAGGTTTCATTTGTAGTTGTAGATCAGTGGGTTAATGCTGCTATTGCAGTGAGGTCCGTTTTTTTACCTTTATTTCACAGCTCCCAATTCTATTGAAATAGGACCTCCCAGGTGTGTACTGGCAGCATGAGCTCTAACTCTGCAAAGTCCTAGGATAAAAAAACAAGCATTTGCAATGCAATAGGTCTCGCATTCGCTAGAGTTGAACCTATTGGCATTGTAAATGACAATGCCTTTTACTTATGTTTTAAAAACCAAACCATAAATAAAAGGCGTTGTCATTTAGAATGCCAATAGCTCAAACTCTAATAAATTTGAGACCTACTGCATTGCAGGGACCAGCTTCCTTCTGAAAATGGTCAACTTTTCTCTTAAGAGAGAGCAGCCTGCGAGGGGGCTTTTAACTAAGTCAAGGTTTTCCTCTAGCTGTGGTCGACATTACATTGATTCATACCCTTGCAAAGGAAGGGGGGGGGGGGGGTGCAGTCAATGAAAGCCCTGGAAAGCCAGCATTTTCCAGGTATTTTTCAAAGTCTGGTGTTACAATTAAAGCGCTCGTTAGTGGTTAGACTGACCGCTAACTTCGGGTTCCTGTGTAGCATGCTACGTGCTGTAAAGTGCTTTGACGCCTCGCCAGGATTAGTAAGCGCTATATAAATACACTTTTAGTAAATTTAAATCTAGTGTTTACTGAGCGATCAGACCAACTGGGTTTAATGAGAAATCTACGACAAAGAATCGCCGTAGGACTGTTTTATTTTTCTAGTTTTCCTCCGTGATTCAAGCAGCGCGATATTGACCCCCCATAAACACATTTGAACGAGTAAGCACACCCTGGTCAACAAATGAGACGCTTGACCCGCACACCCCTCCCTCCCCACGCTCGCGCTACCATTATATGCGGAGGTCGGCGATAGTAAGTTCTTGGCTGTTGATTTGAATTGCTTTCACATATTTTGCATTCAATCCTGTTGTTTGGCATCCATTTGCCTCTGATAACGGCTCTAAAATGTGCACATAATATAGGCGGAACAGGAGGGCTCAGCTGATGCGGGTAAACAGTGGTTGCACCGTCGTGCAAGTGTACGTGAGCGAATTCTGCAATAAATGTGTCTGCCCAAAGTAAATACCGGGCGCTGTAAATACCAAGTGCCATTAATCTCACTTCTCTCCCAGTTGCCTGCCTTTGTTTACGAGAATGAAAGCAGCAATCACAGGTGGGGGACAAAAGGAACACTGGATGTTATTTTTAAGTGAATCAGTATCATGCCATGCAGTAACTGAGCGCGGCGCCACTTTAAGGACACCGCACTCGCTTTCTTTTTCTTTTTTAACTTTAACACTGAGTGCGGTGTCCTTGAAGCGGGCGCTGCTCTTAGTGTTAAAGTAAAAAAATATAGCAAGAAACGGAGTGTGGTGTCCTTGAAGCAACACCGCGCTCAGTTTCAAAGTAAAATAAAAAATCGTAAGCCGGTGTCCCTGAAGTGGACGCCTTAAATATATACATAAATAAAGTAGCGGTCGCCACGCTCATTAAAGTAAGAAACGGAAAGCACATATCGCTGCAGCCCATTGTCCCCATCAGTGTCCATTTCCAAAAGAGTGCTCGCCCACCAGATAAAGCCCACTGTGTAACAGATCCAGTCCGGGTGGGTGAGGCCAAAAGGAGATAGGGTGGTAACAAAAAAGCCTCTTTTTCAATCGGAGGCCAGCGTACAACGTATACCATAAAAGATGACAGCCAATCAGAATCATGGGTGGGGCTTCAAGCCCACTTCTGTAATCTCCTTGATTCCAAAACCCTCGCAGAGCGAGCAGGGCATGCGCGCTGCAACGCAGTTCTGCGAGACCTAAAAATGGAAGACACCTAACAAAACAAAAAAAAACCTAAACCTTTTTTTTTTTGCGTTCAAACTGCTTTATTGAATGTTAGCGATATTACACTGCTTTGTATGCCTACAACCCGGAGGCCGGCAGCACCAAGTGGACAGTCACGAGGAAGTTGCACTGAGTATAACACAGCCATAGGACCGACATCCCGGAGGCTCGGCAGCGTTAAGTATAAGCATATCCTGCGAGACAGGTATCAAGTGCAAAAAGTTAAATAGATCTGAGGATGCAGTGCAGTAGAACAATGTTTTTTCTGTTTTTTTGTTTAGTTTCCAACAATTAACAAAACTGTGACGTCTCACAAACACACTGGGGGATGAGGTTCAGGGACAACAGGATAGCATTATGTGTCCTTAGTCCTTGAGTACTACGCTTTGATATATCAACAGTCTCGATCGTATCTAGTAAACTGGAGGGTGCGGGCTCTGTGCAGCACCATAGGACAGTACCTGGTCCAACAATGTGGGTGTATGGAAGCAGCAGGCAGCGGGGATCGCAGGACGAACTAGGGTCTAACAGCCGCGTCTGCCTATGTGGTGTTTGTGAATAATATACCGGAGAGCGCTGTGTAGGCTTGTGAACATTAGGGTAAGATGCGGGGCAGTGTGTCAGGGTGGTATGCAGCAAGTGGTGCGGGCAACGACAGGAATCCGTCAGCAGCGCCACGTGTATTTAACTCAGTCATCCGCTAGCAGAACGTCATCATCGTCTGTTTGAGCGAGTAAATAAGCGACCAGCGGCCCCCAGATATCTTTTGGTCGGCTAGGGATCGGTACCATTTCAGTAAAAGTGATGTGTTGTTCCTGACAATAGATCATATCTGCCAACCAGTCCTTGAATTTAGGTGCTCTTACCTTGCCCCAACGACACGCCACTCGACGCTTCGCCAACAGCAATGCAATATCTACGAATTTCCTGCAGGATTTCGGGAGGTGTGGCGTGTGTCCGAGCAAGGTGAGGAGTGGCTCCATAGCAATGGTCTCACCTGTCATTGTCGTGAGGGCGTCAACCACCTGTTGCCAGTATAGCTGGACAGAAGGGCATTCCCAGGCCAAGTGTAGGAAGCCCGCCTGGTTGGCGTGACAGCGTTCACACCTGTCGTTGTCAGGCAGGCGAAATCTGTGTTTTTTTACTGGAGTATAATATAGCCGGTGAAGAAATTTTTTAGTGTAACATTTTAAGTCTGCTACTGGCTGATACACGAGCCGTTAAGGCGCAGCAGTACTGCCAGTGATCGTCGGTGAGTTTGATGGCCAGATCAGCGCACCAATGCGCTCGAGCCTTCGCGTCCGGCATCATGGCGGCAGTTCTGAGTTGACGATAAAGGCCGGCGACCAAATGTGCTCCGTCTTGCGAGCATAGTAGAAAGTGGAGTGGAAGAAGGGTCTCAGGTTCCTCAGGGAACGCGGGTAAGATGTCTCTCATCCCTTGGCGCAGGCGCAAGTAGTAAAACATATCCAACGGGGTGTGAGCATGAGAGGAAAAGAACAACTCTGCGGATTTGAAAGTTCCATCTGCTAACAAATCGCCCCAGGATGCGATCCGCAGCCGTCTGGAAAAAAAAAACCAAACAAAAAAAAAACCTAAAACATAATTTCTAAAATGCACTAATGCCTCACCCAAGACCATGTCAGATTTCCCCCACCTGAGACATATCTTCTACAACACCAGATGTGAGCACTGTTGCAAACAGAACACTTTCAGAAACACAGCCGTCCAGTGGTCCTAGGATGCCTTTCTTTGCTATTCATTACCTTCAAAGCCTGATTAAAAAAGATTCCAAGATGTTTACAGAACTGTGACAGGACTGCCCAAGGTGCTATTTCTATACATATAACCTGACTTGATAAGCGACACAATATTAATATACACAACTGCAGTACAAGTAGCAGTACAACAAATGTGAATATGTGGCCTGCTTCATTTTGCCATGCGCACCTCTCCTTGCATGCATAGTGATGCACTGAGTGCAGCACAGTTACATTAGACAGTTACATTGGACAAATGCCTCCTAAGGAACATTTTGCCCCCCACCCAAGCAGCAAAACCCTCTTCTTTCTCTAGGGTTTGAGAGTCTTAGCGGTTATATCTATAGAGTGACACTCACTGTTGTTAATGTGATTTTTTAGAGCGATCTATCCAAGCAAATAGGCAGCAACTTGCTTTGTGGAAACTGATGACAAAGTCTCTAGGAACTAGTTATTGCACGTTTTTTTGGGCACAGAAGGAGAACTATCATTACATAACAAATTTTACTTTAAGATTGTTAGAAACCATGTGTTTGTGTTTATTAAAACAAAATAAAAATGTAAGCATGGTTCTGTACCAGAACATATACTTTATTTAGCGAGTCAGAGGGACAAGTAAATGTCTATACAGGACAAGTAGATTTTTTTTCTTCGTATTTTGTCCATGGGACAAGTAGATTATTTTTAAAAATTCCACAACACTGTTAAAAGCGTCTCACTGGTGGAACTTATTTTTCTGTTAAGATAGCTACGATATGGAACTAGATTCTTGATACAATAACAGTAATAGACATTGACATCTTATTTCTGAGAGTATTAACAAACTGGCTCACACCTCTCACAACATTGTATTTAGCAGACCATCCTCAAAAATAGAGGCTCGGTATCCACTTTTGCCACTGACTTGTCTCACTTTTTTGCAATGCCTTGTGCTTACATGCAGCTATTAGTTCACTGCACTATATTTAAAGCAAGTCTCTAAACTTCACACAATTTACCCAACCTCCTTGTAGTCCTAACTACAACCAAAACCCTTTAAATGATGCCGTTTGAGAAAGGTGCTCAAAATTCCATTATGAACCAGAGCGCTTTATGGGCTCGTCAGGAGTATGAAACACTAAAAAATCTTCATTTTAATTTTGAGCGTATACAGCATGGATCATATTTTTTACCAAGTCTTTTTTTAAACTGTGTGCCCGTTATTGCTTTGGTTGTTTGTACACTTGTGTATGCAGTTTTTTTTAACAGTGTAGAAAATGCGTTCAAATATAGTGGTATTTTGTATCGGAATTATCGGAATTATCAGAATTCTCTGCTTGAAAATGTCTTCATGGCCTTCTAAATTACCTTGTCTGGAATAGCATTGTTGTTGTTCCATGGTAAGGATGGTTCATAAGCTGTTGGTTGCTAGCTGATTTCAATTATTCTTTGTTAATTGTTAACCAAAGGTCTGTTAGGAATTTCTCAGGTAGAGGTTTATAATCCCCCTTTTAGGTCATATTTCTAGTTACATAGACCAGACCTCCTATAAAGGAATCAGTTACAATCCTTTTAGATGCATACTTTTTTCATCCCGTTTTTTCGACCCAGGCTGCTGATTGTTGTCTGCGTATCATGTGTGCGATACGGTTAATAAGTCTTGAAGAGTCAAGCAGGTTTTTGTCTGTTAAGAGTCCATCATTTGATGTACTAACCATTAACTGTGTGTATCACTCTTGTGGGAAAACAAGGGTTTCTTTCATACAGATTGGAGGGTCATTCAGGCGGGGTGATTATTGGACAGTGGAAAAACTGGGTCTATGAAGAGTAGCTGAGCAGAGGCCTCAACCTATAAGCGAAATGGAGCTGAAAATGTGTTAAAAATGATAAAGATTCAGCACAAACGTATAAATTGCATTGTCTAAGCCAGAGGTACCCACCTTCCTAGAAGAGCTAAATTGAAGCCTGTTTTAAGGATAAGCACAGTCTAAAAAAATTATCTGTTTTAGATTTAGTGTAATTTTGTTGCTATCCTGAAAATCTGACATGGACTTTGCCTTCCTCGACCTAAATTGAAAACTCCTGGTCAAAGCAAGTTCTTTGTTTAGATAGGGTAATTGCCTTCGCTCCATGTTGTCACTGTCACTGTCACTGCTCCAGCCGAGTGTTTGTAACCGACTAATCCTAGCTTTCCTGTGTGTTTCATTAGTACAGTGGAATCGCAAACCAAGACTAAAATGCCCAGAATGCAATAGAATCTCTCCTAGAAAACGATGTCCATGACGTCATGAAAAAAAGATGCCACCGTAACTCTCATGTAGCGGAATGAATTTAGTGAATTAATTAACTTTTGTTATCTCTTTCTATTCCGTAGCCTGGTTAGCAGTTGAATTTGAAATTAAAACTTGATTAAGCACATGCTTGCCTAGGGTCTTTTGGCGATGACCGGACAGAAGAGGTTTCAGCAAAAACAAGCATTGGCAAAGCCAATAAGTCTCGCTTGTGCAAAAGCTATGGCCTTTGCCAATGTATTTTAGCCATGTTGTACACAAGCATGGCTGCTGTTCATCGTGGCTAAAAAAGTTAGTGGTGTGGGGTTTCATAAAGTGGAATGGCGAAGAATAGAGTGAAGTGGCATAGAGTGTTATTGATTTGGCATAGAGTTGAGTCTCGTAGAGTGGACTGGTGTAGCGTGCATTGGCATAGTGTTGTAGAGCATAGTGGCGTTGAGTGCAGAGGGATAGAAGTCAGGGGCGTACAATTCAGTGTCATAGAATGCAGTGGCAGAGATTAGTGTTGCAGAGTGCAGTGGTGTAGAGTGCAGGCATACTATTCAGCATCATAGCATGCAGTGCCGTAGATTAGTGCAGAGTAGAGTGAAGAGTAGGGTGCAGTGCTGTAGTGTGCAGTGGTGTAGAATGTTGCAGAGTATAGCGGCGTGAGTGCAGCGGCATAGAATGTAATAGTGTAGATTAGAGTGGAGCATAGTGGAGTACACTGGCATGGGGTGACCCTGAGTGGTGAGGAGTGGCCCGGAGTTGCCAAGAGTGGAGTGGCCCAGATTGGCGCAGGGTAGAGTGACGCAACGCAGTTTTAGAGTACAGTGGTGTAGAGTAGATTGCTTCAGAGAAGAGTGAATTGGTGCACGGTAGTATGCAGTGGTGGAGGGTGCAGTAGATTGGAGTGGCGCAGAGCAGGGTAGAGTGCAGTAGCGTGGAGTAGATTGCTTCAGAGTAGAGTGAGATAGTGTGGTGTGTAATGGCATACAGTGGTGTATAGTGGAGTGCACGGCATAGAATTAGAGTGGTGCAGTAGAGTGGGGTAGAGCGCACTGGCATAGTGTAGAGTGGTGCAGAGTAGAGAGGCATAGATGTAGTGGTGTAGAGTAGAGTGGTGGGGAGGGGAGTGGCATAGAATGGAGTGTGCATGGTGTGCGATATAATACGCTTACATTACAGAGAACACATTTCCAAATGAAGTAACTGTTACATTTTCCCGTGACATACAGTTTTGCTAATGAAACTATACAGGGCACAAACTATAATGTGGGGAAATGGCATCACCTAGTGTATGAATTTGTTTTGCTGATATTAAAAGTTAACAAAAAATGTGCTTCATTTGCGCTTTTCTAATGCCTATATTCTTAAATACTTGAACAGTGCATTTAAATGTTGTTGCATGCTAGACAAAAAACTCCTATTATATCCCCAGTATCCAGCAGGGGTGTCACATAAATCCTCTTACTTTTAAGTTGGGGGGAAATAAAGGTAAACACCAAGCTCCCTCAGAAAACTGAGCCTGATATTTGACGTCTGTCTTTGAATACTCAAAACATTTACAGGCCTGTTTACAGAACTGAGCACTTGTGGAAGAATACAAGAGAGGTAGTGGGAAAAGCCTTTGCTCCTTGGGAGAGATGAAATCACGCTGGACAGCCTAAATCAAATAAAGCCAGCAAATAACTAGAAAATATACAACCACAAAGCCAATGGTAAGTAACAGGTGGAATGCATTCCCAGGAAACTTTTTTGAATATCCCCAAGATGTCTTTAGGAAACCAAACAGCTAAGCTATCTGGTAGGCTTCAGTGTAAAAAGTCCTTAATTTACGAGAATAGCCATGGTTTAAGGGATTTCCTAAACAAAAGGTGCTTGGGAATAATTTGGAGGTTATGAGGGAGGCTGTCCCAGAGTGATTGAGCCTCCAGCAGGGGGAAATCCCTGAAGTCGCTTCCACCACTCTCTCCACCCACCAATGTGATTGATGCAGAATTTCGGATTCTGGGATGGAGGCTGTTGTCCGATGTAGTGTGCTGGGCAGTGATTGTCTAGTAAGCTGCTTGTTAAAAAATGTGGGGCCTAGGGTTAGAGAGAGCAGTTTTCAATTCCGAGAACTAGTGCGAGGCATTCAGTTTAGCAGTGGTTTTGGCTGAATCTTGGACCCGCCGCCTCAAGGTGGGTGCATGATTTTGATTTAATTGCATTTGACTCCAGTCTATGCCTGAGGCAGGCCTCTTTGTTGGGTGCATCTGGTGCCCTCGCGGGCTACTTGCCTGTCCACTAACATGCACTATCCAGCATGTGCGCTAATCAAGGGTAGTATATGCTCCGAGAGAGAGGAATGGGACACGTGGAGTTCTGTTTATTTGAATTGCATGTTTACTGCTCATGGAGGCATTTCACAGATGTTGGCACCGTTGTCCCACAGTGTCCTCGCACATGCAGTCTTAAGTTTCATCAGTCAGTATAATTGACTATCCCAACATATATTCTGGTCTCTTTTGAAAGGTGTGCTTTCAAGCTGCATGAAAAACTGTTTGGTTTTAGTGCCACAAAGAAACATTATGCTACTATACTGGCCTCTGGGAAGCTAGTATGCACACTGTAATTTTTAAAATGATTGGTTTCATTCATACAGCAGCATTCAAACTGTTCCCTCCTGTTGACCCTAATGTAGTTAATAAAACAGCTGCTCCGTGTTTCTGTTGAAGCCTCCCCTTACAAAAGGCCTCACAAATTTGAGTATAAAGAAAAACAATGGTCCTTGACTATTGATCAACAAGAATACTTGTCTGGAATTATTTTCTGAATAAAAATGCCATCAATTCTGCATATTTAGACTAAAGCAAGTAGGAGATATGTTCAATTTCACACCGGTTTTGTACACATTGAATGCAAAACACAGGATAGTACCCAAAGTTAAAGAAAAATAGTTACCACACTTCAGATATTTGCATTTAACCAAATTTACACATTTATTTACAATTTTATAAAATATTTGTGGATATAGACGGCGCAAGTGCAGTGAGAAAAAGGAAAGCGTGCTCAAGTGATTAGGAGAAGGAAAGAAAAGCTTATTATACTGTACAATTCCAATAGGTTACAGCAAACAAAAAACGGATAATCTTCCGCTATTGGATTGGCCTGTCCACACGGTTTGAGGGGAGGGGATTGGGCAATATGGGTACAGGCACACAATTAGTAGGCGTCGACGTTTTGACCCTGAGAAACTATCCGTGGCCTCTAGATATCACGATCAATTCCAGGTAACTGAAGTACCGGATCCTATTGAAAGGCAAAATATCTATAGAACAGAGTATCCTTGGCTAATTACAACGCCATCACCACCGGATTGCCCGTGGGGGCACCGGCTGGACTCTCCTTTTTCCACCAATATAGTGGACATTTTATCCTAAAGAATCAACGTATAAGCCATGTGAATACAACTCAAAATATTAGGTGATCCACCCATTGAAGCCGGGACGAATTAATTTCCCCCTGACAAGCCTCATTGGTGTTCCTAACCAGAGTACGAGTCTGAACACGGCCAAGGCCCCTTCCCCCCTTCATGCCCCCAGTCCTGATGAAGACCCGCAGCCGAGGCCTCAAACAGCCCTAGAGCATCAGGGTCAAAACGTCGACGCCCACTAATTGTGTGCCTGTACCCATATTGCCCAATCCCCTCCCCTCAAACCGTGTGGACAGGCCAATCCAATAGCGGAAGATTATCAGTTTTTTGTTTGCTGTAACCTATTGGAATTGTACAGTATAATAAGCTTTTCTTTCCTTCTCCTAATCACTTGAGCACGCTTTCCTTTTTCTCACTGCACTTGCGCCGTCTATATCCACAAATATTTTATAAAATTGTAAATAAATGTGTAAATTTGGTTAAATGCAAATATCTGAAGTGTGGTAGCTATTTTTCTTTAACTTTGGGTACTATCCTGTGTTTTGCATTCAATATGTACAAAACCGGTGTGAAATTGAACATATCTCCTACTTGCTTTAGTCTAAATATGCAGAATTGATGGCATTTTTATTCAGAAAATAATTCCAGACAAGTATTCTTGTTGATCAATAGTCAAGGACCATTGTTTTTCTTTATACTACTTTTCACCCAGGTCCTTTGACTCTATGGGCAATACCCCATTGAATTAATGCTCACAAATTTGAGTACATTTCCCCACCTCCTTTCACAGACCAGGTTGCATCAGTGTAATTACAGCGCACCCCTTGTAGTACCATGTCTTTGCCATTGCAGTTGCACACCCCGCCTACTTTTTGAAAGTCTAAGACTTCATGCGGTTCAGGTAGTGTTTTCATCCCCGGGACCATCTGTGCCCCCTCTAAAGGGGCACAACCTGGGTGGGGAAGAGAACAAAGAATGCCGGCACCTCAGTGCTGCATTATCAGCACATCATTCGACTCCTTTTTTTTTTTTTTTTCGCCTTGCCTCTGTTATATGGTACAGGTCCACCAAATGTAAATGTAACTATCCCCTCATTGAAATGAGGGAACGCAATCTTCCTAAAGCACAGGAATGCACTCTGCATCTATACAATATGGATTACCGAACGAGCTGCAAAAAGTGCTGTGGTCCTGTTTTTAAAACATAAGTTCGCAGGAGCGTGTAAAGCAGGTGCCTATGCCCTCTGCACTTCAGGCGCACTTCTTTAATATGCATTGGGAATGAACAGCAAAACTATTAAGACAAATCCATATCTTCAGGAGGTTTTTCTATGTGCCACCTAACGTTCTTGATTTTATAATTGAGACAGAGACATTTAAAACTATATCTGACGTTTGAATTGATATCTGACGCTACTAGTAGAATTGGCTGTATTGATATAGTTCTTTAAAATATTTCTCTGTAGCTCATACGAGGCCTAAGAGATCTGCATAGGCCACATTCGAGTGTGACAGCACAATAACAACAAAAATAGAATAAAAATAAAATAATCACAAATGCATACAAGGATGACAAATGTATCATTGAACAATCCGAGTGGTACATATACAGAGTGTAAAATATAAGGCTGTAGAACCACGCAGACTCTCAAGAGAACTCCAGAGGGAACTGTCAAATAAATGAGCCTTCAAGATGAAATAGAAACCCAGGATGAATTAAAGGGAGGCGATAGAGCGGTTAATTGAGCAGCAGTTGCTTAAGTTCTATTTTGAATCAAAGAATGATGGTAATAGCTTACATAATGGGAGGGCTTGATTTCCAAACTTTTGGGCACAGCCAGTAAAAATAGATGGATGATCTTTTTGTTGAAGACTGGGGTTTAGAGTGAGTGATTGTCAGAACCGTGTAGACAAGTACCTTCAGAAATATTTAGTTGCTTTGACAAGATGAGTATGAGTTTGTGAAATTAGAACGTAAGTTTAAAAGAATGATCTGTTTTCAGTAGGTAGCCAATTCAAGGACAGAAGCACAGGAGTGATATAATCAATGGGCTGGTCCCCGAGAAGAGACAAGCTACTGTATGCAAGGCAGCTTTAAGAGGGGCACGTATAATTTTGGCGATGCCATGTAAAATGGAATTGCTGCGGTTTTGTTGGGGAAGACCATGGGTTTGATGACTTCTTTTGAAGTTCTGGTAGAAAATGTTTGCCACCTTGTATTGGTCTGCACAAACGGCAATTAAAATGTTTTTTTATTAGTAAAGGAAACAGGAGTACACATTGGCTGCATTCTGACATAAGGAATGTTTTAACCTCTTCCCCAAACGGGAACACAAATGGGGCAATGTAGTAATCCACAAAATGCTATAGCCTTACTGGACCACCAGTGGCAAACCATGAGAAACAAAACATCAATGGCTGAGAGGACTGAGCAAAACTATATATTTTTTCTGCGAAAACATTTTTTGGTAATGGTGTTCCCTAAAAGGGAATAACTGCACCTTCACCTATGTCAGATGGAATAGTATTGTGGGACACAGTTAATGAAAGATATTAGTGCTAGGGAGACCACCGTCACACACTACCAAGAGTGACTAAAGCAAATCTGAAGGATTTGCAAAAACAAAATTACAGAAAAGGAGTCAATTAAGCACTATCCTATACGTTATGTCAAGAACATGACCTATTAGTCATGTAATTTCATATCCAAAATAGTCAAAGCATTGTACATTTCAACAACAATGTTCATCTTGAGACAGGATAATCAAGCAAAAGTCCTTTTATATATGTTGTTCCATTTATTCAACAATATCAGAAGAAACAGCCACCACGTGTTTCGTTGGTACACAGTCTGTACCAAGACTTTCTCAAGGCTCGATGGTTGAATGGAACACAATAGGTGAAAAGAGGTTGTTAGTACTGATACACGTGAAAAGTTTTCAGTCGAGTTATCAAGCGGACTGGATGCCAGAACATCGGTTTACTGATGTGGTGCCTTAACTCGACAGACGACGCCTACAAGCTTTGATAGCCATTTCTTGTTCCCTAACGTACTGGACTGGTTTATCACCTAGTTTCCCGAGCCTTGATAACCACATTCGGAAATTTCTCTGATCTACCACGCTACATTTCTTGGAAATACATTGTGACCTTAATAGTGCAGCCACTTCGTACTTCTACTTGAACTGACAATCGAGAATTTCCTACGGTCACTTTTACTATCCGTGTTACTGTGACTGGTACACCTGAACATTACCATTGCTTGGGACGGGAACGCTCTATACCTCTTTGCGTGTATCAGTACCAACAACCTCTTTTCAGCTATTGTGTTCCATTCAACCATCGAGCCTTGAGAAAGTCTTGGTACAGACTGTGTACCGACGATACACGTGTTGGCTGTTTCTTCTGATATTTGGCCGTTTCTTCTGATATTGTTGAATAAATGGAACAACATATATAATAGGACTTTGGCTTGATTATCCTGTCTCAAGAAGAACATTGTTGTTGAAATGTACAATGCTTTGACTATTTTGGATATGAAATTACTATGACTAATAGGTCATGTTCTTGACATAACGTATAGTATAGTGCTTAATTGACTCCTTTTCTGTAATTTTATTTTCTTTTTCATTGTACAATATCTTTGTTTTTACTTACACTTTTTTTTTTTTTTTTACTACTTTGAAGATTTGATGACCTGCAATGCTGGAGTTAGTGAATGTTGTCTGTAATGTAATGACACCTAAAATAATTTGTGGGAAATGGACCATGAAACGTTTGATTTTGTCATGTGAACCAATAATGAGCTCCACCTGTCTGCATTGCGTCCTCTTAGTTATTTATTTATTTATAAAGTTTTATATAGCGCGAGCAAGGATATCGGAGTGCTTTACAAAGGATGGGAGGAAGGACATAAATGCAATATCGACATAATGTGAGAATAAAAAAACTTTGGGTAATCGCATAATTACAAGACAAATGAGGCAAGGAGTGTAATACAATAAAGAGGTATATAGCGGGATACTAAGGGGGGGCACACTATGCAGTAAAAAGAACAGCATCAAATGATGGTTCAATGGTTGTAAGATCAATGACTTCGAGTAGGTGAACCTAGCCCAATTAAGGTAAGAATGTATTCATGAGGAATCTTTTGGCTTCCAGTTTGAAAGCCGTCGTTTAGGAGATTCTGCGTACTTCCGGTGGAAGAGAGTTCCATATCTTTGGGGCAGCCCCAGAGAAGGCTAGGGGACAAGTTCTCTTTTTGCTAGATGCCAGATAACCGTGATGGTCACAAAGGAAAATATTACCATCACCAAATACTTGAAGCTAGTAGGGACAAGTTAACTTACAACTTGATCACAGATTTCACAAGCCTCCTTTTATGAAATTGCCTTCCTGTTTTTGGTTCAGCTTCTATTTCAGCAAAGCAGTACTCCGTACCACCAAAACGCGGTTGTCGCCTGCTGTTTCACAGCATTTATTGAATTGTTACTGATATTTGTGCTTTAAATTTAGTGGGGTGGGTATACCATGTAAGGCCTTTACAATTGAGGATTTTATACACAAGCGATATTGAATAGCACAGTTCCAAGGGGTCTTGCACATTGTGTTTTTTCAAGAGCCGATTAGGACTACTTGATTTTTGTTAGATCTACCAAAGTGCCCAAGAACAAGGCAATTTGAGACAAAAGAGAAGGTGAATGTTAATTTAGCAAGATGGCAATGAAGCCAAAGCACAGAAAATGAGATCCATCAAGGACGAGCAGTACTTAAGCTAGAAGAATGTGTAGAAATAAGGATCTTGATATCATGGAAAGTCAGGAACCAAGCTTCTGTGGGAGTATTTCAAGAAGAGCAGATTTTGAAAGTTCCCTTCGATTAAGCATGCCAGCGCTATGTGCCCTCTGTTTGGTTGTATCTGCTGCTCCTAGTTTCAGGGACGTGAGTGTTTGTTTTCTTGGTTGGCCTACTTCTGTTTCAGTGTGGTCGCTTTATCAACTTATGACATTATGCAACGTGAATGCTTTTTGGACAAAATTTTATGATGGCCAAATGAAAAATCACTTTTATTGTATCTATTTTTGTTCACTGAGAACAAACCTAAAACAGTGCGAGGATTGACTTTAATGTTTTAAAAAGTAAAGACTTAGGTAACCTGTACCGCTGTTGTGGAACTACTTTGCATTGAAAGAATTGGGTCGGCGGGTAATTCGATAAGGGAACTGTTTAGGGTTTACAACGAGATATCTTCGCTAGCTACGTCGGCTGCTCCTGCTTCGGGCTCAGAAGAGCTATGCAACTGCGTGGCAGATTTCTTCTCAGATAAGGTGTAGAAAATCTATTCCACCTTTCCTGACTCCGCCGAAGTAGGATATGAGACCTTGGAGGAGGCAGAGTACACCTGGGAGGGTGAATGGTTGGATAGCTTCACTGTTCCCCCTCCAGAGCTGCTAACTAAAATTTGTATCCGTGTTAAGTCGGGTCCTCCTAGAGACTTTGCCTCCCCTAGAGCGCTTAGAGGGAGCTTGGAAACCTTAGAGCCATACATCAGACACCTTGTGGAGGTCTCATTTAGGGCAAGCACAGTGCCAGGATGTTGGAAGGAAGCAGTGGTCCTTCCGCTACCCAAGAAACCGCATATACGCCCAGACCAACGGGACCATTTGCGTCCAATTTCTCTTCTGCTGTACTTCGCAAAGGTTGCGGAGAAAGTGGTAAACATTCAGCTTACAGCGCATATTGGGAAATTCAATCTCCTGCATCCCACTCAGCCTGGATTCCGGGTCTGTCATTCGACGGAATCTGCCCTGCTTTTTGCCACAGAAACTATCAGGCAATATGTGGGTGCGGGTCAGACGGCGGCCTTAATCCTGTTGGATTTAAGTGCCGCCTTTGACACTGTTGCCCACCACTCTCTGGTGCAGTGTCTGAGGAAAGGAGGTGCGTCTGGCAGTGCATTGAGCTGGATGAGCTCATTTTTGTCGGAGGGCAGTTTTCAGGTGAGGCGAGGCTCCCATTATTCGAGACGGGGTGCCGCAGGAATCGACCCGGTGCCCGACCCTGTTCAATCTTTGTGGCTCCATTAGTGGAGATTGCTGATGGTTCGGGATCAGGGTCGTGTCCTATGCCGATGACACTAAATTGGTGGTCTCCCTGACACAGGCACAGGATACGACGGCCTCCAATTTTGTGGCATGCTTGCAAGAGCTGGCATCATGGATGGCTAACAACTGCCTGAAATTGAACAGCAATAAGACCGCAGTGCTTGTGGTAGGGAAAGCCCCGTCGGTGTGGTCATCGGCCTGGTGGCCCCAGAGTTTGAGGTCCACCCCTGCGCTCAGGCGAAGAACCTGGGGTATGGCTGGACACAAAGCTCTCTTTGAGTACCAAACCAGGCGGGTGGCAGGCGCTTGTTTTGGAGTCCTGAGGGGCCTTCTTAAAACCCTGGACATATTGCCTAGGAGCCAGGAAGACCATGGTTCATGCCCTGATGACATCGCGCCTGGATTATGGCAATATTCTATACCTGGGTGCAAGGACAAAATGTATGTATAGACTCCAGGGTGTACAGAATGCAGCAGCTCGTCTGGTTTTCATGCGCCCGAGGAGGGCCTCCTCAAAGGCAGTGCGGCTCTCCTCCACTGGCTGCCGATAAGAGAGGGTCTTTTTCAAGGCACTGTGCGTTTGCCACCATATTATTCAGGGGACGGCTCCTTCCGATCTGTCTGAGTTACTCACTCCTTATCTCCCAACACGCCAACTGAGATCATTGGGGACGGGTTTGGTGTGCGTTCCTGCTATTAAGAGAGCAAGAAAGCTCCTTCCTCTTTCTGGCTGCCCAAAAATGGAACAGACTACCCTTGAGTCTCTGGGTGGTGGGCCGGGGGGGGGGGGCTCCTTCAGTAAAAATGTTTAAAACTCCTCTCTTTCCCCCGGGATAGTTGGGACTGGCTAGGTTAGGCTCTGGCAATCTGGGCAGTTGCACCGCAGCGCGGGGACACCCTGGCCAAACATAACCATGCGCTTTAAAAATGTGCCTATTATTATTATTATTATTATTATTATTATTATTATTTATTGCTTTGGCTTCTGTTGGAGTGAATATAGAATTTGATGGTAGACTGCATGCATCTGTACGGTTCCTTACTTGTTTCCCCTGTCACTTAGCACACCTTTTCTCTTTTCAGTTTTGCCTTTGCTCATCTGTCCTGGTTCCACAGTTTTTTTAAGGCGATTTTAGTGCGGCAGAAACTACTAATCAAATATCCAATAGAATATTTCATTTGTGCATATAATTTCTATAACTTTTATTTAGTCTGGCAGTTCTTGGAATGAAGCTTTGAATCCCCTTGCATGTATTGCTATCTTCAAGAATCAAGCCGTTTGTGCTTGGTGCTTCTCCTGGCAATGGTTACGGTAGAGGAACCAGGACATAGGATGCTTAGTAAGTAGTCTAGCGTTCTGCCCAAATTGTGGTTTAATCATTTCATCATGATTAGATGTTAGAAGTAGCAGAATAGTATTTATGTAGGTATGTATTGGTATTTTTAGTGCAAATCTAGTTGTGAAGCAACAGCTCTGTACGTTACATGAGGGATTGGGTGAAGATCGTTTATCGTGTCCATCAAGTGGGGATTACACCAATACATTTTTACTCCCATTTAGGCACAAGAGATTAAGCGATTTGCCCAGAATCGCACACCGTTTAGCCTTCCCCCGTGGCCAGGATTCGAGCCTGGGTTCCCAGGTTCCAAAGGCCACCTACCGCTCAGCCCTATAATTAACGTGCATTCAGAGGGATTAACTGTGACAGTGTGCAGAGTCAGCAGAGAGAAGTGCAAGCATGCAAAGGTGCCCAGTAGCAGTCTGTCTGCCACTGTCAGAGCTGCTTTATAAATCTGAGTTTTCATGGTTGGCTAACCTTAAATTTGTACATGAAACACTACTACGATTGTCTGCATATATTTTCTCCCTGTTCTTTAAGTATGTTACTTTTGCTTTGCTTATATAGAAGATGAATACCGGCACCTGTTTATATTGCTTTTTGCAATGTTTTTGGTCTTAACATTCTTAAAACCTTTTTTTTAGTATCTCTTAACTACTGTATAATTGGAAGCATGTCTGAAAGTGGTGTCTGTTCTGTGGATCATTACCCAAACATGCTGAGACAGGGTATGACTCTGGCTATATAAATTTCCTTTTATGTGCATAAAAAAGATCTTTGTAACAGGCACTGATAAAATGGTATTAGTGAAAATAGCTTCTAAGAATATTTTTTATTCGAATATGCAGGGTGTGGACATCACTAGGCTTGCTTCAGTTTGAATCACACTTGGCTTAAAATGCAATTTTAAGTTTTAATATTTTGATGAGCGAGGGATATTTTCAGTTTCAGTGCATCAGAGGTGGCCAACAAAGCTGTACCTTATAACCATCGGGACAGGTATTGTAGCTCACCCTTATGTTTCTTCATGATCTTAGTCCATTCTTGTATCTACGTGTACTACTAGTCCAGTGTTCTGCAAACCTTTTAATGCTGAGCACCCATTCAAAACATTTGCTACTCCCCATACCATTACAAACCTATTTTCTCACAATTACACAAAAGATTAAAAATAAACACCATTATGTAATGTAAGATTATAAATGAGATTGGATTGTTCTCCCCAAAAAGATGCATCTGATGTAGAGCAATGCTTTCTTGAGAATGTACCACAGTAAGTGTAGTGCATTATGAAATATTGTACATTAGCAGAACATTTCAGGTGTAATCCCAAAGCAGCAGTTTTTTTAGGAGGACGCCAAGGCTTTACAGAAATTACAGCCATTGTGCATCACTTTTGAGATTTAATTACTTGACTCCTAAAGTTCTTCCTGGTGATACTTGCACATAAACAAAAAGCCCTGTAATACAGTACAGTCATATTTATCTAAATAGATGCAACCTGACATTCTAAAGTGCTCACACAGAAGATCACTTTTAGAACGTAACAAAGATTCACCTAATAAAGGAGTCGTACTTGTAAGCTTTGCTGACTTCCATTAAGAACAGAACCCTCTGACTTGTTCCCTCAATAGATTATTTCAGTTTGGTTTAGCATCTTAAGTTCTGACTTGTTTGAACCCTCCAGTAAATTGAGCTATTCAGCAGTCCTACCTAGAAATATCCTTACTGCCCAACACCCCACACTTTTCAGATTGATGACTCTGTCCTGCGGCCTCCAAATGGAATCTTTAATAACTGGCTTTGATATACGGTGACTGGCAGTGGATTGTCCAGAAGGATCCAAGTGCTTGTCTTTTATTATTTATTTGGTCGTTGACTGGATGAGGGTCAGCTGCAGTCTTATCTGGACTAAGACTCCTGGAAACGATTGTCCCAGTCAGACATATACAACATTTTTTTCTAGCCAATGTTGTAGTCATACATAACCTTGAAATTATCTGTGTTTTATATTACACACCGCTTTTCTATTTTTCAGGTAATATAGTGTTAACTACGTTATGTTTTGTTTGCAAGTCGCGACGTTTCAGAAAAACTACCATTTTGCTTTTTCTACAAATGTACCACTCTTAAGTGCAGTTCAGGTAACATAATCTCATTGATTTTTAAACTGCTTCAATTTAAGGTACATATTACCTGGGGTGCTTCGGGATGAAGTGCGTGCCTTTAGATACCATTTTATCCGGAGTACTGTATTGTATACTTTTTTTTTTAATAAAATGGTGTTCTGTGCTTGAGTTTAGTAGAAAATAATTGTTTACAAAAACATTTTAACTGGTCTGCTGAACGGATTTTAACTTTCTTAAACTTTTGCATTTTATTTCAATCTTTTTTTATTTAATGTTACATGAAGCACTAGTTGAGTTCTTATAACTCAGACCAATATAGCAGCTGAGCAGTCTTCTACTTAACAGCTTATTTAATGTCCAGACCTCTTAAACATAAAATTATATATGTCTCTCCATACAATCATACATGCCTCTACATACTTCATCCCTCTCTGGATTAGAACAGATCCATTTCACTCAAGGGTTTCTTTCTCCATCTTCCCCATGTGCACGCTTGTACAGTCTGTTTCCGTAGTTGGCTTATTAGTATAGATACCTCAAGTCTTTAGGTGCAAGTTGGATCACTGTCTGTCCTTGGATTGGGACCAGTGGGGACTTCCAGTGGACAACATATCCTGAAGAAATTGTCTGAACTCATGGCTTGATAATTTCTTAGGTGCTGAAATATCCCATGGCTTCTGCAAACATTGTGAAATTGATGGAGGGTGGACAAAGTACTCTTTTTAAGTCTTTCCAGTAGGTTGAAAGGCGTTTTGAGGTCAATACCAAAAACGTACTGTGGCAATAGAGCCAGCTCATTCCACACCATTGGTTGGCTTTCTTGTTGATCTAATTTGCTTGCTTCTCTTTCCATGGCTTTGCCTCTTCTTGTGCTTCCCACCCCCTCCAGTATTGCCCTCATGCATGCTCCGTTTTGCATACTCTTCACCCGACCCTTAGCTCGACCATCACTTCCTCTTTTGGCTTCTTTGTAGCTTTTTTTCTTATTTTTCCTCCCCTTTCTGCCTCAAGCTCGAGTTTATCTCCTTCCCACTCCATGTTGAATTTCCACAAAGCTAGACCAAATTTTGCTTGCCCCACCCTTCCTGAAGAAAAGAAGACCTACATTTCTTGGAAGGCCCGGCAGTTGCTCTTTGCTTTTGGGACACTTCTATTTGCGAATGCACTTTTGTGCACTTTCTGTCATTGCCGTGTGCATGCATGCATGCATGCATGCATCATAATGCATGCATCACTTTGGTTCGCTTGTAGCGTCACAACATGGATGTTCGTATGCATCCTGACTAATGTTTATAGGTCATCACACTTTTTTCTTCCTGTTATTTAATTGTAGATTGAGCTTACTAAACAGTATAGCTGTCTGGTTCCAAAAGGACTTGGGTTGGCTTGCCAGATGATTTTACAGTGTGCTTAAAGCCCACCCATTGCTTACCATTGGCTGCTATTATCATGCTATTTATTATTATACTTGTGTCTGCTCTCCCTTGAAGCATATCCTCTTTACCGGTCTCCTTCCTCTGCTCACTTTTAGGGAGCTATGTTTTTCTTTTTAGCCGCATCGCTGCGGCGGCTATTCCGCCGCAGCGCTAAGGGGGCGAGGGGGGGGGACGGCCGCATGGCGGCCTCATGCTGGTGATGGAACCGCTCCGTCATCAGCTGCGGTTGGGCTGTGCTCATGACGGAGCGGTTCCGTCATGGCCCCGCCCGCTCAATAGAACGCCCAGCGCAGTTGCGGAATCCGCGCCGCGCAGGCGTGGCTGCCGGGCCATGACGGAACCACTCCGTCATCAGCACAGCGCCACCGCAGCTGATGACGGAGCGGTTCCGTCATCAGCATAGAAAGGGTTAAATAGTTCCATTTATTATTATTAAGAGTGCCATTCATTGGAAACTTTTAAGAGTTCTCCTTTTCAGTATATTCATGTCATAAATGCAAAACCAGTCTATTTTCTATCCCTTATTTAGTCTTCGTCTCCCATGCTGGAGTTCCTCCTTCTGGACATGGCCGTACTTAACCCCTTGCATGCTGCCGCGATTCTGCGCCTGTGCGGCAGAATCGCGAGTGGGCGGGTTTATGACTGCCCCCAGCCGTCATCAGCACACGAGCCCCGTAGTGCATGACGGATGGGGGCCGTCATCAGCATGCAAGGGGTTAATCTACATCATGTTTATTTACACAACACAATTTGCTACAACAACTACCCATTTTTAACTACTTCTAAAAGATCATTATTTTAGTGCTGTTATGGTGAGCCCTCTTTGTCACAATGCAAATGCTTCCCGTCACACAAATAGCCACAAAAAATAATTCAGCACTATTACATAAAGTGCAACGCACTGTACTGTCCATATGGCCATATCTATCATTAGACATCTATCATCATTTCACATCATTACACACATCCATGGTACTCCTTACCAAGTCTCAATGACTGTGTTTCCTCGTAGTTCTTTGGATACAGCAATCTCTTGTCTCGGGGTACCGGTAATCCCCCTCAGGCTGCCATCCCAGGAAACGCAATCTCCTCTGCGAGTACGTACTTCAAAGTCTGTTGGTTCACCAATTGGCCCCGTGACTGCTGCTCTTTCAGGTCCATCGGGATTGACTAGGCGAATCCCGGGAGAGCTCCCAGTTTGTGAACACACGTCGGGTACACTTGTCTGTTGATGAGAGACCACAATGAGAGACCACAATCAAACACATTCTTGGAGGTATATTTATTTATACTTGAGCCTGAGAAATGCAAAACATTCAGCTTCCAAGTATACTCTGCCATATGCAGCTGGCGCAATTTCCTTATACCATTTGAACATCATTACCATATATTGAAATAGCGGAGTCAAACATGCATTCACATAATAGACTGTGCAAGTTAAGCTGAAGTAGAACAGGAATCTTATCAAACCATGAATACATTCTCTCAGTGCTGAGGACGTGTGCGGTTTCAACATCTGCTGTTTGTCGACCTTTCATATCTACCTGAGCCTTAAGTTCTTGAAAACAAAGGAGAAGCTAACAGTTCATCAGCTTTTTCCCTTCTCTGCCTAACTGCAAAAGCCAGGGTTTGTACAGCTGCAGGGCTCATGAAAGAACGATGAAGACGACACGATGTTCAATATCCTATTTATGCTCCCACAACAGGAACTCCATTTTATTAATATGCAGTGTTATGCTCAGTAGAGAATAAGCCATATTTCTCTTTGGCTGTTAGATCTTTGCTGATAGGTTGGATTCCTTTGATTAAGGTTTGGTGGGGGCAGGGTCTGATGGGGCCCAAAATGGATGGATGTCTTGGTAGTGGCGGTTTCATTGGTGGTGATGGGGTAGGGGTGGCATTAGGTCAGGGTCCTTACTTCGGTTGCAATGGAAAGTTTATCTGGGAGGGCGAAGGGATCTGAATGAGGTTTGAAATTGCTGTGTGAGTAAGCAAACTTGTTCCAGACAAATTCTGAGAGTTTGTTGCAGAAGTCATGTGAGGGGTGATCTTGCTAGTGGTGTCTACAGGCATGGTGAAACCTTTAACAATTTGCAAGGATTTCCATGCTACCGTTGGTGATGGTGGTGTTGTGGTCGGTAGACGATTTTCCGATTCTGGAAGTGGTGTTGTATTGGGTGTCTTTGCAGGTGACTTTGTCTACAGTGTCTTGGCTTGTTCTCCAATTGCGCTCGAGTTGCTTGCAGTGATGATTCATCAGCCGGAGTAGCTCTCAAAAATTGAATATAAATGCCAGGGAATTATGGTTGATATATAGACGATAGCGTGCAGGGCAACAGTTGAGGTTGTCGCTACCAGACATCTGCAGAGCGGCAACATGGAAGAATGTACACACCTTCACTAGACACTATTGTCTGGACACTGCGTGGAAGGATGATGCCGCAGTGGGACAAGCAGTTCTACGTCATTTGTTTCAATAAGGAATTTCTCAAACTATTTGTATTTGTATAGATTTATATATACATATGCATATTGATTGTCATTTTTAGGTCTCGCCTGTCGATGCGCATCGAGCTTGCGAGCCTATTGCGGCCTAACCACGCTTTAACTAAGAAGCAAGGAATCGTGGCGATTCCTTGCAGTGCCCGTGATTTTTAAGCTCAATGCGCATGCGCATGTGCATTGAGCTTAAAAGCGCGTGCACAGCCGCCCGCATTCCTCCGACACCTTTGAAGTGAAGCTTAGCTTCACTTCAAAGGCCCGGCTTCTTCACACCCACATGCCGCTCTCGCTCTCCCCGCTCCGCCCCCTCCCCTGCCCGCCGTGTGACCTCGGCTTACACTCACCCCTCCTTTCTCCCCTTTAGGCTGCTATTATATATATACACACATATATACTGTTCATGAAGCCGGTTGTTATGCGTCTGTTTACAGCCATTGAGGCTGATGAGACTTTGCTTTTATGCTCTCTGGTGGTAATCTTGGACACCCATGCTACTAATTTCCTGCCACGTTGTTATTGCCGATCTGGTCAAAGAAAGTCTAGGATCGTCGTGTGCTTTGTGTACACAGCTGATTTGTAATCTTCTTTGTTCCTAAGCAACTGCTACAGGCTCTTTTAAAGTTTTTTTATGTTTGTTTTATCAGTTCTACGTGTACAGGTGTGCTGCAATTTTGGGCTTAGTGTGTGCCAATTCATGTCATTAATAGACACACATTTGTTTGCCCTTGTGCCCCATGGGTTGTTTCCCGTGACTTGTCGATTGATAAGAAATCCGGTTTATGGCGACGTCAATGTGATTTTACAGCTCCCAGGCAGTGTTTCAAAGTCTGTTCTGGTATTATGGATTATAAGCCTTGTTAAAGAATGCGAAAGTGGAGACTGCTTTTTGGGGAGTGGTTGTTCCCCTTTAAACAAAACGTGTTTTACTTTCCAACTGATTATACAACTTAAAACTATGATCTCAACATCCCCCAACATCCCTCTCGCCTAAACCCAAATTCCTTTTTTTCTTTCATTCCTTAGATCTTCACGGCCCCCCATTGATAAGTATAGATCTCCACTGTTTACTTAGAGCAGGCGTATACAAGGATCCTGGCTGACACAACCTTATGCTCCCGTGTGCATTCTTCCATGTAGCCTCCTTTTATTTTTTCGGGTTCACCTACAGATAGATTTTGCTGTACAGAGAGAGAGCTCATGTTACACAGAAAGCTGGTTTTGGATAACCCCTTTCAACAACTAGCTACATTGGTTCCGCTCACTGTAGGCATTGGCTTTAGAGGTTGCTCATCTGCCCAAAGCATACTGCAGATCTAAACATTTCTTAAAACAGTTCCCCAAACACCTACATTTCATTCCCCATGCCCCTCACACTCTCTCCATTTGCTCCTGCGGACACTGATGCCACTGCCAATCGTCTGTTGCTCTCAGGAAATTTCTAGACCCTCCTCGTTTTTGTGTTTTTAATTTTTTTTAATTTCCCTGAAGGCCCAGTACTGTTACAGTAATACTAGAATACTCGCTACAGTTTTCATGCACATCTTTATTTATTTATGATATTTGCGTTACTGCGGAAACATGATCAGCTAAGCTGCAACAGTATAATACAAAACCAGTATAGTACAAAACAAGTCCAAGAGGATGTTTTGCCTTGCAAAACTGCCACACGCACTCCAGTCGTTTTAGAATGCTTCTTCTTATGCTCATCCATGCACAAGGCAATGAATCATGTTTGTTCTCGCTTTCTTGCAGCATCTAGCCGTAGAGCGTCAGTGCAAATAAGCACAGACAAGGCCAATAGGGTGGTATTCACCTTTTAAAGTTAAGTTCTTCTGGGTTTTCCATGTTTGTTCTACGTTTCTACTGCCCACTAATGCTAGTTCTTTTTAACTTCTTTAATCCGCTCTGCTCTGAAGAGGCTGCAGGAGACTTTAACTATTATACATACAACCTACATGAAAAGCACTGGCAAAGCCAGTAGGTCTCGCCTACTCACTCACCCTCACTCACCCTCAACCCCTCAGCCTCACCCTCACCCTCACTCACCCTCAACCCCTCACCCTCAACCCCTCACCCTCAACCCCTCACCCTCACTCACCCTCAACCCCTCACACTCACTCACCCTCACCCTCAACCCCTCACCCACCCTCAACCCCTCACCCACCCTCAACCCCTCACCCACCCTCACCCTCAACCCCACTCACCCTCACTCACCCTCACTCACCCTCACTCACCCTCACTCACCCTCACTCACCCTCACTCACCCTCACTCACCCTCACTCACCCTCACTCACCCTCACTCACCCTCACTCACCCTCACTCACCCTCACTCACCCTCACTCACCCTCACTCACCCTCACTCACCCTCACTCACCCTCACTCACCCTCACTCACCCTCACTCACCCTCACTCACCCTCACTCACCCTCACTCACCCTCACTCACCCTCACTCACCCTCACTCACCCTCACTCACCCTCACTCACCCTCACTCACCCTCACTCACCCTCACTCACCCTCACTCACCCTCACTCACCCTCACTCACCCTCACTCACCCTCACTCACCCTCACTCACCCTCACTCACCCTCAACCCCTCACCCTCAACCCCTCACCCTCAACCCCTCACCCTCAACCCCTCACCCTCAACCCCTCACCCTCAACCCCTCACCCTCAACCCCTCACCCTCAACCCCTCACCCTCAACCCCTCACCCTCAACCCCTCACCCTCAACCCCTCACCCTCAACCCCTCACCCTCAACCCCTCACCCTCAACACCTCACCCTCAACACCTCACCCTCAACACCTCACCCTCAACACCTCACCCTCAACACCTCACCCTCAACACCTCACCCTCAACACCTCACCCTCACTCACCCTCAACACCTCACCCTCAACCCCTCACCCTCACTCACCCTCAACACCTCACCCTCAACCCCTCACCCTCACTCACCCTCAACGCCTCACCCTCAACCCCTCACCCTCACTCACACTCAACGCCTCACCCTCACTCACACTCAACGCCTCACCCTCACAACACATATTGTGTTACAATAGGTGTCACATTTGCGAAAGATAAAACTATCTAGAGATGTAGCATAACGACCAGAGCTGCCATATAAGTCACGTAAATACAAAACATGTTGCATTCCAAATGCTATAGGTGTCACATTCGCAAAAGTTATAACTATTGGCATTGTAAATGACAAAGCCATCAATTTAGCAATTTTAACAACGAAAAAATAAATAAATTATGTCATTTACAAGACCAATAACTACAACTTTTCTAATGCGAAACCTATTGCATTCCAACCCCACTCACCCACGCAACGCCACTCACACACGCAACGCCACTCACACACGCAACGCCACTCACACACGCAACGCCACTCACACACGCAACGCCACTCACACACGCAACGCCACTCACACACGCAACGCCACTCACACACGCAACGCCACTCACACACGCAACGCCACTCACCCACGCAACGCCACTCATCCACGCAACGCCACTCATCCACGCAACGCCACTCATCCACGCAACGCCACTCATCCACGCAACGCCACTCATCCATTTGCAAAACGAAAAAAGTTAAACTCTTCTATTGCGAGACCTATTGCATTTTCAGTGCTTGTTATATAGATGTTGTCTTTACATAAATGTTTTTCATTGCATGGTCGTTAATATTGAATTGCTTCACGGTGTTTATAATATCCTAGTGATAAGGAGCAGAGCCCTGAGAGAATAGGGGGTTCTATCCTGGAAACGCAATTTGATATAAGTACTGCTCTCTATTCTGATACAAGCATGTGAATCTATGAAAGATTCAATACTGGACAAAAAATGAGTTACTTACACTATGGTTCTCCAGTATTTATATCTTTCATAGATTCACATGCGACCCGCCTGCCTCCCCGTTTCTCAGGTAGACCATTTTATCTCGTCAAACACTCTACCCCATTTTGCGAGACAATCCTCTCCACCTATCAGCCGATCCAGATACTGATGCAATTTCGTTACATCATTGGATTGCTTCAGCGGTGGAGTCGGTAGCATCAGGAAGAGTGGGGAAATCAAGTAGGTCATCGGCCACTGCTCCTTGGTTCTCTGATGTCCTCAGGGAGCATAAGAGTAGGTGTAAGAAGTTGTAACGCAAATGGAGACGGGGATATTGTGAAAAATTAAAAGCTAATTATAAAGAGGCTTTAAAAGTGTTTCATAAGGAGCTAAAATCAGCTAGACGAAATTATATTGCGTCAAGCATTTGAAATGCAAAGCAGTCGAGCAGTGAAGTTTTTAAGGTTGTTCAATCCTTCCTTAAACCCCGGGCACTGGTGATAGAAGTAACTCCATCCACAGCCCTGTGCGAACGGATTGCAAACTATTTTAATGACAAGATCGTAAAGGTCTGTGAGTCATTTCAAACCCCTGAGAAACCCCTTTGAAAGAGGATATATCTCCACGCCAGGGGAGCTACCTAGGCTGTGTGAATTCTCTCCTCTTATGCCTCAGGATGCCCTAATGGAAATCCGGAATTGCCATTCTGGAGCCCCAGATGATCCATGCCCGCCTAAATTATGGAAGGTGCTTGCACCCTTTCTGGTTGATGGGCTGCTACATATCTGGAATTCTTCCCTGAAAACTGGCACCTTTCCAGATAAATGGAAACATGCGACGCTGCTCCCACTGAATAAAAAACAAAATGGAGACCCGGGTGATTTAAATAAACTTGCGCCCTATCTCTCTCCTCCCCGCCCCAGGAAAAATGCTGGAAAAATTGGTTCAACGGCAATTGACACACTTCATTGAGCAGAACAGGTTTCTGCACGACACTCAATCTGGCTTTCAGGCAGGGTTTAGTACAGAGTCTGCTCTACTGGAGGTGGCAGAGTCGATTAGGTGGTCACTGGATTCAGGAGCACCAGTATTACTGGTGCTCCTGGATATGTCAGCAGCTTTTGATACTGTTGACCACCCAACCCTGGGTGAGCGCCTAAAAGAAGCGGGACTGGAGGGAAATGTCCTCACATGGATGACCTTCTATTTGAGTGGACGCTCTCAGAAAGTCGCCCTCACGCCATGTGAATCCCAACCGAAGCAACTTTGGTGTGGGCTACCTCAGGGCTCAGCACTGAGTCCGTTGCTTTTTAACATTTATCTAGCTCCTCTGTTCACTCTGATTGCCAACTGGGGGGTGAAGGCTATTTCCTATGCTGACAACACCCAGCTGGTTTTTCCCTGTAGAGAGCAGACCGTGGAGGGTTTTAAAAATGTTAGGGTTACTTACGCGATATAGCTACGTGGATGAATTCTAATAAACTAAAGCTTAACGCTGAAAAAACAGAGGTTATGTTTTTTGGGCAAAGTAGGATGTCCGAGTCAGAACTATGGTGGAAATGGGCATTCCTCCATCCCCGGCCGCCTCTATTCGAAATTTGGGAGTGAAATGGGAAGCAAATTTGACCTTTTCAGCCCAAGTCTCTGCTATCTGCTTTAGTGAGCTAAAAAATTTACGGAAAATGCTGCACCTGCTTCCAGAAGATTGCTGCACAACAGTTGTACATGCTACAGTTACATCTAGGCTAGAGTATGCCAATGCGCTGTACCCTGGCCTCCCAAAATATGCTATCCACCGCCTTCAAATGATTCAAAATGCGGCTGCGAGACTGGTCTGCCGGATCCCTTTCCGACAACATGTCTCTCCGTATTTATACAAACTCCACTGGCTACCAGTGGAAAAAAGAATCATATTTAAGGCCATGACAATGGCCTCTCGGGCTCTAAATGGAAACTGCCAGAAGGAAAGACTCTGCCCCTACCAACAAAACAGGGCGTTGTGCTCTAACTCTTTCAATTGGCTGCAAACTCCGCGCTTTAAGAAAGCACGACTGGGGGGAAGAGCTTTCACAGTGAAAACAGCTGTACTGTGGAACAACCTCCCTGCCTCACTTCGAAGCGTGGAGTCAGAACTCTGTTTTAAAAAGGCCTTGAAGACATGGCTCTTCAAGACAGCAGCGGTACAGAACTAATTAGTCTCATTCTTGCGCTTGCCGTCTGTTTTCACCCCAGTTTGTTTTAGCGCCGGGACACCCCTGCGCTTTGGGATAGCTTTCGCGCTTAATAAATTTCAGTATTATTATTATTATTATCTCTAGATATATCCTTGGTTCTCATTTGGGTCTGGAAATCTGAGGTATGGTGGCTCTGCTGAGGAGTGTGATGTCAGGGCTGGCAGCTGACTGCCCTTGTTTTGGACCACATAATGATGATGTTATGTTAACCGGGGTCTTGTAGAGAGCTCAGCCACTCAAGCAGAGTGTCCCGGCGCTGTTAGGTTACCAAACAATGTTGTTCCTTATGGGTTTTTTCTATGCAGTTTTTCTTTTACTGCAATGGTCATTCTTTTACCGTGAGACTCCCACCATGACGACGGGGAAGATACGAGCATGTGAATCTATGAAAGATATCAATACTGGAGAGCCATAGTGTACAGGTAAGTAACTCGTTTTTTTATTTTTTTACTGATCTTTTTACCTTTGCTGGCAACTCAGATGCTCCATGGTGCTAGCGGAGCGGGAATCTGGCCCTGGACATTAGCTCTTTAGGAACCATGTGCTGCTGGTTCCAGACAGAGCAGCATGATAAGGGTTCAGAGGAAGCCCCATCTCAAGTCATCTCCCAGCTTCTTGAATAGGACTGGAAGCTCTGTCTGGCTGCTCACTGACCTTAAGGATGCACCCATGTGCGCTCTGACAGCCCAATGTTAGTAGATATACTGTGCTGTCAGAGGGATATGTTGTATGGCTGCAAAATAAAAAGCATTGTGCTGTGTTAGTAGCTCTGTAGCTGGGTCATTGCTAAGCCCTCTCCTCGTGCTATCATCTTGAGCCTGGTGGAGCAAAAGTTGTGTTGACATGAACACTGCTAAATTCAATTATTAAACGTGTGATCATTCAATTTAGTAGTGGCTATGTGTGCTCTGAGGTGGAATGGCTACTACACCTTGGAGCCTCTGAATAGGACTGTTCCTCCATACTAGTGAGGGGGACTTTGTATTTGTTTTTTTTAATATATAGATGGAAGAACCTAGACTGGAAAGGGTTTGTTGATTTAATTTATCCTGGTCCAAAGATGGAGAGCCAATGTGATTCACTCCTTGCAGGGAACCATATAAAATATATTATGTGGGTTGTCCGTTGTGTTTAGATTTTCTGTTTAAGTGCACACATTGTAGTTTCTTTCTCGCCTTGGCACGTGTGCGGTGTTTCTACCCTGTGGACTGCTTTGTTAGGATACCGTTAGTTCTAGAAATATAAGTAGGTGCATTCAGTCCACAGCATTGAAAGGTTTGGATTTCGACGTATACAAGGCCATGGAGGTGCTATTACATTGTGTGATTGTCAATTTGGCGTACAAACTGTTTAATTTTAAAAAAATGGGTACCCAAGTGGACTGGTATTGTATTGTACTTGAGTTTATATTGCAATTACCTCGGCTCACTACGTGTTTAAGACCTTTATGGCGAGTAGCATGCTGCACCTCAACCAAAAGTTAGTGATTATTCGAGTGGTTAGTGTGTTTAGACTTGCGCTCACAAGCCAAAATTCCATGCATGTGCTCGAGTTTCTTTGTGGAAGATTAGAATAATAAGAGTTGGTTGTGAATGGGGGGGGCTATATGAGTTCTTACATTGGTGGGATGAACAGAATAACTGCAGCAGATTAGGTATTGTTTAGTTGCATACATATGGTTTGAAAGAAGCAGAGATTGTGGTCTGTTGAATGAGGTGCAGAGAAAGAGCAAGGGAGACAGGCATGTGAGTTGGAGTAGGCTATATCCTCAAAAGGAGGCATACAAAGGAAGGATTTGAGAAGAGAGGCCAGTCAAAGGATAGGGGAACTATTAAAAGTTTTAAGTAGGTCAGATTTGCATGCTGGATATTTGCATTATATTGAGGGGAGCCTTTTTATAGCATGAAAGCTGAGGAGGTATTGTAAAGCATTGTGGTCGGGGTTACGGAGGTGTAGGATTATGTTAAACGTAAAAGAAAACTGGAATTTAAGATTTTGGAGAAGCCGAGGTACCCTGTGTGGCCGGCTGTCGTGGCATTCCAAAGTATCTTCTTGGATTGTGAAGTAAGATGTATGGTTCAGGCATGCTTCGTGTGTACTTCCTCACAGGACTCTGATTCCTTTACCCTAACTCGGCCATGGCAAAGACCTGAAGAAGCAGTCTTCCAGTTTCTGAATGCACCACTATGACCACAGAACCTGGATGACCAAAAAACGTACAAGTGGAGTACTTAAACAGAAACAAATGGAAACATAATTATCCACAAGTAGTAATTTCTGCGTTCCTCTATGAGTGACTGAACCAAAATTAATCCCTGTCTCTGGATTCTAGTAGACTGACAATAAAACCTTCTTTACCAGAGCAGGTTCCCATCTCTCCAATAATGTTAAAAAAAATATATGAAAGCATAAGACACTCAAATAAAAAACATTAAACATGTCTGCCACAAATTGCTGTGTCCTGTATTTTATTAATGTATGAATGAGAAGAGGATAAATACCTGTGAAAGCAAGTAATCCTTTTACAAGCAGCTGCAATTTCACTTGAATACTTTATCATTTTAAAAAGGTGATGGAGAAATCACCATCTAAATGGCCACCCATAGTACAGGCAAAACGAATTAAAGTTGACATTCGTAGTAAAGTGGCGTATTATGTCATACTCTCACAATACTCCAAAGATGGTCCTTGGATTCACAATAATAAATCCTTCGCTTATTCCTGGTAGTGTGGCAAAGAGCAGCCAGGCTTTCATAGAGGAACATGAGTTAAGCATTTCAGAGTAACAACATGGATGATCAGTAATTGACACAACTAGAAAAAAATCCAACACCAATTTAGAAAAATAAAGCAGATTTTTATATAAATTTAGACTCCAAAAAGAAGTCAATTGGATAATTATAAGTTAGGGATTTTAGCAAAAATAAATCTGTGCAATTCAATACTGCAAACCTTTAGCATTACGGGCAATGGTAAAAAGCACTAGTGACTATCTGTCACTTGCAGATCGAGTTGCGTTGAAGCCACTAGGGGTTAAGGTGATGCGTGTCCCAGGACCAAGCCACGACAGTCAGCTCGATTTTACCTGGCTCGAGAGGCCTGGGTGCAGAGTTGTCCTGGCTGTCCTTGGTGCTGAAACGGGAGTCACGAGGGAGCTCTTTTTACCACTTATGTGATGTTGTTGGGGAAACTAGTGCAAACAGTCAACAACAGGGTCACTGCTGTGGTCGGCTGAAGGTGCTACAGAGACCAACAAGCCTTGGTAGCTGTAAGGTCAACAAGACTTTATTTTGCGGTCTAGATCTGAGGGAAAACTTTAGCTGCCTGAAACTTGCTGGAGGTCAGGACTATGTTTCCTGCACTGAACCATCTACTTTTGGGGGATCCCTCGGAGTGCCCGATGAACAGAGATTTGTTTGGTTCCGGCACGTTGTTTTAACCTGAAGGGTACTAGTGCCAAAGTCTAATGGAGTCTGGAGGTGCCTTTAGCTCTCCGATGGGTCCGTCTGTCTGGGGGAGCGGGTTTTGGTCCATGACGAGTCGCAGCCATCCACTATCAAGATGGTTGCCACAGGTGCAGAGTATCTCACCTTTGTTTTGTGCAGGTCCTGTTGTTTCAGACTCTGGTCTCTTCTGTGTTTACTTTTGCAATTTGAATCCGAATTAAGGTTTTGTTTTCAGGAGTGTCCCTTAAATCCTAGATTTAGGGGTGTGGGTGCAAGTGGCCAATGGGATACTAGCCCCAGTGGCTAATCCGCCTCTGAGTTGACTACATCCGGGGGGGAAGGTCACCTTTTCAACTCAGAACCCTCTATTCTGCCACTTTTAAATGGCTTAAACCTTCCTTAGTTGTACAGACCAGCCAGCCCACCCTGGGGATGTGGGTAACCTTCTGGGGTATACACCTTCCAGACTACATAGTTTTCCCACTGGCCCAGGTGCAAATGTACCTGGGGCTATGGGGACGGCTGTGTCCTACTCTGGAAGGCAGTCTGGAAGTATATCAGAGGTAGTGTAAACTTTGAAGCTCACTGCCTTAATGTACCACTTTCCTGGCCATCCTGTCGGGGAGGTAGGTGTCGCATCCTTCCCATCCAGGCCATTATTTCTGAATCCTAGGAGAGTTCACATCTCCTGGCAGTGGGTCAGATTCCATTCTTGGAGGCCGCAGCTGCGGGCTGTCAGCCACAGCAAAGGAAAGGCTGGGTAAACCAGGTGGATAACCTCTTAAGAACCTGGGTGCACATCGACTTGGATACGAGAATCATGTCAGGGGTGATGAGGCATGTTGTTTGCTACCAAACATGACTTATTTCGGCTGTACCATATAGCAGCTGGCAACCTCAGGGTGCCCGGTTGCTAGCCCATGTTATCCTATGGACTGCTGTTAATGGACAAGGCTACTATGTGGCGTATAAACTTGCATTTATATGTCCTCCCCTTTAATATAATGTACCCTGCCTCCTGGACTCAGGATGCCTACCTTAGGGGTGACTGGCATATATTAAAAAATAGTGGTTTGACCTTAACACACATGGTGAAGGCAAAGTAGAGTTTGAGAAACTCTCACTGCCTTTGCAGTCTACAACGGCAGGACTGCTATCATTTGTTTACTTGGGTCACTCAGGGTGGCACAAACAGTGCTTCAGGCCCTGGTGACCCCTTTAACACCCATGCCCTGGGTACCACTGGTACCATTTACATTTATAAGGGGTTTAAAGCCCTTGACAATTGGGTTGCCAATGTACATGTCAATGTTAGGGAGAGAGCATTGGGGCCTGGGTAGTCGGCTTCAGTGCATTTTGAGTCGAAAACCAGCTACTATTAGTCAAAATGGGGACAAAAAGTGGGAGAACACTTGCAAAAAGCACATTTTCACTCAAACAACACAATAAATAAAAATAAAAGTGCACTCTAAACAAGCCTTGTTATTTGAGAGGAAGGAATATTTAGGTGAAAGGGAACAATGTGCCTAGGCTTGGTGTAGTCACTCAAAATGAAGAGAGACGTTGGTTAAAGTGGGTTGACCCATTGCACCATGCTGTAGGCTGTGATGGGGGAAGCAAAATTTGATTTATAATTTAACCCATTTGGTGCTTGCGTCAGCCACCTCCCTGGTGCTGCGCACGTCCGTTGGCCGTCGCTGCTCCGCCCACTCTTTAATTCTCCTGCACTGCGGGAGAATTTGCATCGCGGTTAAGGGGTTAACAAGCCAGTGGATGCAGTTCTCTAACCAAAAGACCCTCTAAGTATATTTGGCATGCACATTTTTAAAAGAACAATAGTCTGGAAAGACAGCTGAACCTACAAAAAAAATACATAAAAAATACTTACAATGTACCCTCTCATTAACCTGTATCACAGATTAATGTGTTTTAAAGACGGTGAAGGATTCTAGGGCTGTTGTATTTGTTTTAACTTGTATGTACCAGTGTGTGCTACAGCTTTACACCAATACGGCTATATCCAGTGTTATGTAGATTGAAAAAATACGTTTGAAATTCAGTGTCTTTTGAACTTTCTAACAAAAGCGTTACAAATGTAGTTCATTAACGTCGAAAAGGACCACAGTTAATTAAGGATTCCTTTTCATAAGCGCCCTCCTTCCATGGTAGAAAGGGTACCGTTTTCTATTTGATTATTTAACAGGGGTCATAAGCTCTGGGATAGCTACAAAAATGCCCAGGTGAGCGTAAGTAGCAGTTTACAAAAGTGTCCTTATTTTAGCGACAACTTACACATATTGTTGGTTATCCTTACTGAGAACAAAACTTGTTTATTTTCGGGTTTATCCAGGCTGCTTGATGGTGGTGGTCCAACTCCAAACCAAAGATCTCACTTTACGGTGTTAAATCATTTGCGTACCCCTGGCGTAGGCTCTCGCAAGGATTGATGCATACACTCAATTACTTGACTGGTCGGCTGTGGCAATAAGATGGTTATCTTATTTGTTATGTACATGTCACTTCGACTCTGGAGACCATTTCATTTACGTTGTTTTTACGTCTACGTTTGCTAGACAGAACTCGTTGTGTTTTGCCGGGCAACAGTAACTGTTTGCCGAAATGCATAAAATTAAAATGGATAAATGGCAAACTACTGTGAGTTCTTCAGCTATATAGGGACGAGTCAAGGCTTTTTTTATTTTAAGAAATTCCTCTACTTTCAGAAGGCTTGAAGTTATACCTGGTACAATGAATGGTATTGTCGTTTGGCAGCCTAGTGCATTCCTGAGAGGAACATACTCGCATCTTAACTGACCATTGCCTGCTAGAGAATACAATTAATCAAATTATGTGGTGTAAAGTGCAAAAGGATTTATTCGTTTAATCTTCAAATAAAACAAACCTTTTCATCAGAATATTTTCGACAAATGTGGATTTCTTGGCACAGGAATGTTCCTAGTTTATGCAAGTTTTTATAGCTAGATATTTGTTCACTAGGGGGAAGCTTTCTAAATGTTTTCTTAACATGGGTGTCATTTGCAGGTCTTTAGTACCGGAAGACCGGAGTCCTGTCCTCAGATTGTCAATTTGCTAGAAACGGCCAATCGGGCGATATCGTCCTGTTCCTAGTTGTAACCTCTGCTGAGGTTTCTTCTTTGAAGGTTTTATTTAGCGCGAACAAGGATGCGATCATGAAGAGCAGAGCACCGGTATTAGGTGCTACATTAACAACAAGCATTTGCAATGCAATAGGTCTCGCATTAGAAAAGTTTGAGCTATTGGTATTGTTAATGACAACTTTTATATTTATGTGTTGGTTTTGAAAATAGCTAAATTAATAGCTTTGTCATTTACAATTCCAATAGTTTTAACTTTTGCAAAGGTGACACCTATAGTATTTGTAATGCAATATGTGTTGTATTTACGTGACTTAGATGTATTGATATTACAAATAACAATGGCTTTTCATTTTTCTTAATAATTAATACTTAAATAAAAGTTCTTGTAATTTATAATGGCAATAGCTTAAACTTTTGTAAATAACTTTTGTGTAGATTATGTTCAGTTTATTTTATTGTGACGAAAATCCAAGAACAGAAGTTGAATATTAACATAATTTTGTGAGATTTCTAATAAAGCTTGAAACATTGAGAAAACATATTTGAACCAGTTGTTGTTGAATTGTTGCACATATTGATGCAGTGGTGGCGATGAGTGATGTGGTGGCGACGAGTGATGCTGTGGCGTTCAGTGATGCTGTGGTAGCGCATAGTGATGTTGTTGTGCCCCTGAGTGATGCTGTGGTGGTGCTGAGTGATGCTGTGGTGGTGCTGAGTGATGCTGTGGTGGTGCTGAGTGATGCTGTGGTGATGTGATAGATAGAGTGAGTGCGACAGATAGATAGAGGGAGGGCGATAGATAGATAGAGGTACGGCGATAGATAGATAGAGAGAGGGCAATAGAGGGAGGACGATAGATAGAGGGAGGGCGATAGATAGAGGGAGGGAGGGCGATAGATAGAGGGAGGGAGGGCGATAGATGGAGTGAGGGAGGGCGATAGATGGAGTGAGGGAGGGCGGTAGAGTGAGGGCGGTAGAGTGGTAGAGTGAGGGCGGTAGAGTGAGGGCGGTAGAGTGAGGGGAGTAGAGTGAGGGGAGTAGAGTGAGGGGAGTAGAGTGAGGGGAGTAGAGGGAGGGTGGTAGAGGGAGGGTGGTAGAGGGAGGGTGGTAGAGGGAGGGTGGTAGAGTGAGGGTGGTAGAGCAGTAGAGTGAGGGCGGTAGAGTGAGGGCGGTAGAGTGAGGGTGTGAGGGTGGTAGAGGGGCAGAGTGAGGGCGGTAGAGTGAGGGCGGTAGAGTGGTAGAGTGAGGGCGGTAGAGTGGTAGAGTGAGGGCGGTAGAGGGAGGGCGATAGAATGAGGGCGGTAGAGCGGTAGAGTGAGGGTGGTAGAGTGGTAGAGTGAGGGTGGTTGAATGAGGGTGTGAGGGTGGTAGAGGGGCAGAGTGAGGGCGGTAGAGTGGTAGAGTGAGGGGGTAGAGTGGTAGAGTGAGGGCGGTAGAGTGAGGGCGATAGAGTGGTAGAGTGAGGGCGGTAGAGTGGTAGAGTGAGGGCGGTAGAGTGGTAGAGTGAGGGCGGTAGAGTGGTAAAGTGAGGGTGGTAGAGTGGTAGAGTGAGGGCGGTAGAGTGGTAAAGTGAGAGTGGTAGAGTGAGGGCGGTAGAGTCTCTGTGGGGCACGGGCTGGGTGGGCTGGCCTGACACGTCCCTGTGTGAACCGGGTACTTGGCCACTATCGGGCCTGTTAAGGTCTGTCAGTCAGCTTTTAATTGCCTTTTTCCCTGCTATTCCTACCAACATTGGCTGCCGCAAGCACCACACTCAGCCTCTCATACTTTGCATGTGCTTACTAAGTCAAAACCGCCGTAATCGGCCAATGCGGGACACCTTTTTTTGCAGCTATCGGATATGTTGTTGGGGGGGAGGGGGTGTATTTGACCAGGAGTGCAGTGCAGCGGAAAGAAAATGGCAGTTATTCATTCTCATCAGTTCACCAGCACTCACCACCTTCCTCCTCAGACCCGTAGCAGGTTCTTGTAATGAATATTTTGACACGTAAATGCTCTTTTAGCCCCAAGGATTATTAGTACCAAGCTCGGAGCAAATCCGCAATGTAGCGCCTTTATCACCCAAGGCAAGCAGCTCTCAAAGGGTTTGCCCGATCACAGGCTCGTTCTGCCCCGTTTCTGCCTCTGTGCGCCTTGGGGTGTCGTGGGCGATGCACACACAGCTGTGGGCGGGGTTGTTTTCTTCTCGAGAGCCCGGGCTCCGCTGCGGGGTTCCCTTCAGGAAGCCGCCAGCCCCAGATAAGAGGCAGAGATGGCATCTGGACCGCTTTGACTTTAGGGAGATAGATTGCGCATGGCCAGGCCACGCGGGGGGGGCAGTAGTGCGAGCGACTTTAGGTGGAAAATCACTGGGCCACGAGGGGCGAGTAAGCTGCCCACCTGGGCTAGGGCGAGTTTCCCACAGGGTCACCGACCGCAAAGAATGGCCTTTTGATGGCAAAGAGTCCAAAGCCAAGAAAGACCCAGCCAGGGACGTGACTTCCATTGGTGCAACAGGTGCAGTGACACCAGAGGCTCAACTAGAGCCAAATTACGGGGGGTGGGGGGGTACTAGAAATTTAGGGAGGGGGGCTAATTCTTGTAGCAGTAGGCAGAGTGGAGATGAAGGGCAGAGAATCTGTCTCAGCCCGGGCTGACACTCCCGTGGGGTGTGAAGCCCTTTGAGCCCAATGGGCGTTGCGCACCTGTGTGACGCAGGGGCCCACTGAACGCCGATAGTTGCAGTATCTGCTTTCCCACCCGCAGTCTGGGGGTGTTTTGACACCTCTTAGTGAAGGGCAGCAGGTAGCCCGGAGTGCGTGTAGTGGTGTACCTCTTTTACGTACTGTGCAGTACAGAGAGCGGGTCTCTCCTTACCATGGACTCAGTGTCAGCAAGTCACTTGTTTCATTGTCCCCGAAGTACACTTGCTGCATCTCAAGAAAAGGGAGAAAAGGGGGAGGGGGAATAATATAGAGAAAGAAAGAGAGAGGCAGAGAGAGAGGGAGAAATAGAGAGATCGTGAGAGAGGCAGTGATAGACAGAAACAGAAATCGAGAGACAGGCGGACTGTCCCCTGGTTGTCTGTCTCTCTGGACCTCAAAGTGACGACAAAGTGTGACTGAAGCAGAGAACACCCCCGTGTGAGGTCGGAGGCAGGGTTGGATTGGGATTGAAAATGGGCCCAGGCAAGCAAAAAAAAACAATCGGCCCACATTTGCATAATCACTCCTTATATCACTGCTTTGGTGTAATCTTATAAAAAACAAGGTGAGAACATAATTTAAACGCACGTTTACAGAAAGCAAGTATTCGTAAGGATAGTGTAAACAAAGTTTGCTACACAGGAGGGGCCAACTCAAGCTGGACAAATAAAGCCAGCTAATAAAAAGCAAGCAACTAACTGAGTTAAAAAGCCAACAGTAAGGGGCAACCTGCATTCCCAGGGAAGCTTTCAGACAGCTGTCTGGTAGGCTTCGAACTAAGAAGGCAGTTGAGGCCTGTACAGGGCCAAGTTTTAAACCACTGATAAAGACACAAAAGGGATGAGAAAGGTGGTGTGAAAGGTGCATCGAACGATGCAATGGTGTGGGATGTGCATGGAAAGGGCGTGAGTAGCTTAGTTATCTGAGGCAATAAGAAGGAAATAATTATTTTTAAGGGGTGGCGAGAGTGGCAGTCGCTCAACGGGAAGTATGGTCAGAGTGCGACCACATTTTGGTATAAGTTTGAGGAGCAGGCTAGGTTTGCTCCTTAAGTCACAAAAACGGACACTAGAATGTATTTTAGAGGAACAAGAAGTGCGTCAAATCCTACCCTTCTTACGAGGCTGAAATATGCTTAAATGTGGGCAGAAATTATCTCTTCAAATATTCCTTATTAAACTTTTCCGTCAGAGCGTCTAATATTTCTCCTCGGGTAACATGACTTAAGGAGCTGGAAGGCTGTCATCGGAACAGAATTCAGACAAAATGCAGACTTACTCTGCATGAAAATGCACACTTACTCTGTCCGAATTTAAGAGGGTAAGAAGAGGACTTGACTTAGGGCAGCGGTGAATAATACTGCCTCCGAAAAAAGAAGCAGGCGCGTGGGTGCCCATATTCTACCATGACCATCAGTTGAGACTCCTAACCATGTCCTGGGGTAAGCAGCATAGTAGAGCGAGAGGACTTCTTCCACTGACGACGAGTCAGGGAATTAGTCTGTTCTCGTGAGCTTTCTTTCGTTCCAAAGTCTTGGTGCTCAGTTTCTTGCGTATAATACTCGGGAGGCTGTAATATGCCCTGTTTTCCTATATATGGCCCCAAGTTTCGGCAGGCTCAGTGGGACGAACGGTGTGTCCCGGTCCGCTTGTAGCTTCTAAGTAATCCGGAGGTACACCCACAACCACGAGGGTGTCTTGTAGAGGTCCCTTTATACGGCTCGGGTGCGTGTCGATAGGATGCTATTTTGAAAGGGGCGTGGGGGCGTATTTCAAGCACAAAATACACTGTGCACCCACTCACCTTCAGAAGGCGGGTATCTAAATATAGCTGGCACGGAGCCTTTGCACAAGAGGAATAGCGTGAAAGCCACATGCGGGTCGCTCTGGGCCCCGTCCTTGGTGCCAGGCGCCCTGCAGTAACCATAGAGACGAGCAAGCTCCTGTCTGTAATGCGAGGGGGCTCACAGCTTGGCAGGAGCCTAGAGGACGGGTGGGAAGCGCTAGCAGGAGGCGGAGGCGGGCAGTAGGAAGGCGGAGAGAAGAAGTGGGAAAGTGGCTCTGCAAACAATGAGTCAGCAGTGGATGGAGCCAGGACCGCTCTGACAGACAGCTAGATTCCAGGGAAGCCTTTGTATAGGGAGAAAAATAAAATGAACATACATGAAGGATTGTACACTAATACAACATTTGATGCTTCACAAAGGCCAAGATGTTAAAGAGTTGCAAACTAAAACACAATAAAAAAAGATCAGCCTCGGCCGGTGCGGTCGGGTCCGGTCCCGGGTTACCGTGTCCCCCAACAGCAATAACAAAAACGGAAGTCAGGCACTTTTGCCTGAGACGGGGGCGGGGCCTGCAATCCAGCAGGAAGTCCCGCCCGCCGCCACAGCCGCCGCCGCCGAGGAAGAAGTGGAGCGATGAGACACTGAACACGCCGAAAGAGCCCGGTAAGTGGTGGGGATGGGGGTCACGCGCGTGTGTATGTGTCTGGAGTGAGTGAGTGCGTGTGTGTGACTGTGGGGGAGGGGGGTGTGTGTGAGCGAGTGTCTGCCGTGTGCCTGCGCTCGCCTGTGTGTGCGCATGCAGAGGGGTGGGGGCTGCCTATATGTGAAGCGCTCTGATACCTGATTCGGTTCGGGGCTGGGAAAAAAAAATAAAAAAATGCTGAGTTACTCTGCGCATGCGCGGGTGAGACGCGCGCTCCCGCGGTCAAATCCGACACTGGGAAAGCTCGTGACACTTTGGTGTCCACTCTCCCAAATACGGATAGCATTAGTTGGCGAGCTGACAGCATTCATGCTTCGCATGAATGCTAACGTCAGCTCGCCCTAATAAACGTTCTCTGAAAGTGCGAAGGACTATCTGGTCCACATTGTTGTGCTAGTCTGGTCTCCAAAGGAAAAGAAAATGATGGTGGCTTTAATACATTAATTAACCTCAGCCACTGGTAATTATTCTGGGCACCATTTCAGTCCTTTGTGTTTAAAAAATAAACAACTCTGCGCTAATCCAATAACAACTGGACGCAAACTGCAATCCGTCATCGCTTATATACAGGACCATCTCTTATGTAAAGCACCACGTCTTCCCAATCTCATGCAAATGTAAAAACGTGATTTTTTTTTTTTGTCTACGATTCGTCTAGCTTGCCTTTGTGTACAAAAGGGGAAAGGGACATTACATATTAGAGTAAGAATTAAAAAAAACTATCATGCAAGATTTATTAAATAAAGCCAAGGAAAAAACCTTGGACAGCTAAGAACTGAGGATTTATGGGGTTACTGTTACTTTTTAGGAATCTAAATAAAAGCTTGTACACTTTTGCAAAGGAAAATAAGGAAGTAAAAACTGTCAGGCACCACACTTACAAAAAAGGCAAAAATAAAGTGTAGCCAAAGCTCTTATAATGACTTAGAAATTGAACAAATTAGTTGAACAGGAAGTATTACACTTGCTAGGGACAGAAACGTTCATTTTCTTGTGGCAAGCAATTCAATTATTTATTCAAGATTTTGATCTCAAAAGAGGTCCACAGAAAATGTAGGCAAATCAATACATAGATCACGTTACATCCTAAAAAGAGACTTGATGAAATATATCCATCTATATGTGTGTGTGTACGTGAATATGTATATATTATGTATTACATTTTTATATATATATATATATATATATATATATATATATATATTCACTGAAAAAACCATAGGTTATAGACCATATATAGTTAGGAATTAGCATTTACAAAACCTTGAAAATTCACTGAAAAAACCATAGGTTATACACCATATATAGTTAGGAATTAGCATTTAAAAAACCTTATTTTACTCGCACAAAACCATTGAAATTCCATATATAGTTAGTTGCACTAACTATATATCGCGCACCCGCAATCCACTGCTGATCATGTCACATATTACATCATTCATGACATGGTCAGTGACATCACTGATGACATCACTGATGACATCTCAAATGACATCACTGATGACATCACTGATGACATCTCAAATGACATCACTGATGAGATCACTGATGACATCATCCAGTGACTGTGTGTTTCTGTAAAGTTTAAATATGTTTTACATATTGAAGAATGAGTAGATGTATAAGTGTCTGGGCGAAGGATTTAGTAGGTGCATGACTGAATGTATGAGTGAGTGATTAAATGTGTCTCACTGAGTGCATGGGTTAGTGAGTAAACTGTCTTAATTTGTGCATCATTATGTCTGTTGTTCTGTAAACTGCTGCATGTGTTGATCAGTAGCTATATGATTAACTATATGGGTTATTGATTGATTGTCCAAGTATTTGTATAGGAGACTTGAGTGTGTGTGTGGCTGGCTGGGAGGTGTGTGACTCTGTGCAGATCAATGTGTACTTGTATCAATGATTGTATAAGAAAGTAAGTATGTGTTAGTATATGTTTGAAAATGTAAGGTGCTCTATGTTTAACTGTATAGACAAGAAAATGGAAGTGTGATTGATTCTTTACAGGACTGACTAGGTGTGTGAGTAACTCCATGGATGAGTGGCAGAGTGTAAGTGTCTGTATAGGTGTATGAGTGCATATGATAGTGTTGTAAAGATGAGTGATTGTATGTATGAATGATTGTATGGGTGAATGAGTGAATGTGTGTGTAGACGTAGGAATCAGTGAGTACGTATGTAGTAACTAGTATTGGTGTGTCAATGGTTTCAAAAATTATACTCTGTATTTAACACTGGGTGAAACAGAGGTTATATTAAAACGTGAGGAGATGCATTGTATTGTCACATGAATGATATCATCAGTGATGTGGTCATTGATGTCAAATGAGATGTCATCAGTGATCTCATCAGTGATGTCATTTGAGATGTCATCAGTGATGTCATCAGTGATGTCACTGACCATGTCATGAATGATGTAATATGTGACATGATCAGCAGTGGATTGCGGGTGCGCGATATATAGTTAGTGCAACTAACTATATATGGAATTTCAATGGTTTTGTGTGAGTAAAATAAGGTTTTTTAAATGCTAATTCCTAACTATATATGGTGTATAACCTATGGTTTTTTCAGTGAATTTTCAAGGTTTTGTAAATGCTAATTCCTAACTATATATGGTCTATAACCTATGGTTTTTTCAGTGAATTTCAATGGTTTTTTAATAGCAAATATCATAAGCTGTCGAATGTCAAGTACGTGGTAAGTGAAAACATTTTCGTGTTTATGCACACTGATCTGCTTTGAATGGTGCCCCCCCCCCCCCCTCATTTCTATTAGGAGTACTCTCTCTTTGCAGATAGTGAAAGGTAGTTAACGCAGGCCTTTGCCCCCGTTGTAATCCGTCGTGCCTGCTTCTCTCTCCATTTGATTGATTGTTATCCAAGTATTTACTGTTTTAGAATTAGTTCTCTTTGGTTCATTCTCTATTTACAAACAAACACAGAGTCGCAATACTCTGTTTAGTCTTTGCAGATAACGAAAAATCGTGTAAAAAAAAAGAAAAGGAATCGAGCAAAATCAGTAGGCCACTAATGGGATCTCTTTTTGACCTCGCTAAAATAGAAACATTAGGAACAACCCCTCATGACAAATACAAAACTAGTGAGATGAACTGAACTCCACACAATGATGGCTGCAAAACAGCTCGGCTCCGCCACCCACCCCGCCCAAAATAACGATAAAGAGCGGCTGCCATGATTGGTTGCGGAATGGCCACAACGGAGCTACGAAATGGTGCTGCTCTCATGCTAACCCCAGCTTCGGTCTGAAACATCCAGAAACACTGTAGACTACCAATTCGATCAGTTCCGGTAGCGCCCCAATGTAACCCGGTAGAGAAGAACTAGCCCTCCCCTCTTTGACTGATGGTTCTTGTTGCCTGTCCTTTCTGTTGTCATTTAACAGAACTATTTAGCCTGCTGAAAGGGGTTGTGTTTCGACCGCTGGTTGGTGGAGACATTTTGACTATATTCTGGACCTGCGTTGTCGCGTAATGCGTCATATGACGCGCCGCGTTAGCGCATCCGGAAGTCATCCGGGGCGCGCAGCGCGTAACGTAAGCATAACAAGTCATGTGACTTGTTAATAAAACTTTTCATTGGTTCATTTTACTTTTCTCATTCTAATGATGAAAGCCTTGGTCATATCACCTAAAAATTACGCGTTTAATTACTTCCGAACATTATTTTCTCTTAAATATATGTTATAATGTTCCAGGCTAATGTACTTTCCCGGAAATTTTACAACTGTCCTGCAAGTAAAATATATTCTTTTTTCGAGAAAAAGAGCGTTTCTTCGTCCCATGACGGAGCCGTTGAGCAAAAGAGGGTCGACCTGCTGTCTTAGTCGCCGATACGCCTGAATATGAGATTCTTATCGATCACTTTATGTTGCAGGAATAGAAAACACAACAGCCCTTGACCATTTATCTTTACTGCGTTCCTTCGTATTATACCTTTTACCCTTCATGTAATTGGTCTGCTTTATTTCACTTGCCTTTTAATGATTCTAAAACAGTGACTATTATTAAAAACTTTACCAATGTATACACTACTACCATGTTTTCTTTTAAAAACCTTTATTGTGAAAATTTCATTATACAAATACGAGCCTATAACCACGTGGGCCTGCCACGGAGCAAACTGTAATCGTATATGATGAATAGACATTTACACTGTAGAGGAACGTAACGGGCGGGCCATTAGGTTGCAAAAACTAAGGTGTCTAACAGTTACGGAATCGGTGGACGTACATTTTATAATTAAAATACGACAGGGCCAGTTACAATAAAATTATCTAGATATACATTTGCGGGCAAGTACCATGGGTGACGTTAATTCGAATTTTCAACAGTACAGTAATCAATAACACATCAGAACTTAATATCAATAGGGATGTCGAAATATTCAATCAATTCTCGTCCCCGCCCGCCATGTGCTTCAAAACTGCATACGTATCTCGTGATTTCAAGGTTCTGCAACCAGTACACAACAAGGAGTTACGAGTCCCATTTATTCCGGCGCCATTTTGGGCGAGGACGGGCAGGTCCAGGATATAGTCAAAATGTCTCTACCAACCATCGACTATGATGATGTTCATATGCTGTATTTATTAGAGTAACACTCATCTGCCCACATGAAATTAATTTACCACAATCTAAACATGTCATTTTAATCTTTCCAAAGTTCTTCTAAATATTTGGGACCGTTTCCCTTGCCTCTGAAGCTCTCAGTGCCACTTCTTTGATGAATGTACTAGCAGGTCAGGGGTTCTCCTCCAAATCTCTCTTTTATGCAGCACTATAATTAATTGGTGCCACCTCTCCATATGACGATGCATGGTATAGTTACCACAACTATATATTTTTTCGGTTCCTCTGGAGAGTTCATCGTGGCAGATGAAGCGTGTAACATACCGGGCATTTACCTTTTTTTGCATGTACAGGAAAGGAAAAAAAAATCGAGCGTTCGAGTTCTTAGGTGTCCCAGGGCCATTTTAGTGGACCAGGCCCAAATCCAAAGAACAGCTATCTCACAGGCTAATGGGGCGACCCACGCCGAGTTTCAGCATTGTAGGATGACCACACAAGTACAGCAACTTGCTAGACATCACCTCGGTGCCATCCGGATCTCGGCGCCCCACTGCAGATGAAGTGCCTCTCAACTATGAAACCACCACGGTGACATCCGGATCTTGGCGCGTTGTGCTGCCTTCGGCCTATTCGCACATCGGTCCGCTACTGACGCCATCTCACAGGCTAATGGGGTGACCCACGCCGAGTTTCAGCATTGTAGGATGACCACACCAACTTGCTAGACATCACCTCGGTGCCATCCGAATCTTGGCATCTCAACGCCTAGTGGTATCTTCCATACAGAAAATATTGTTACGCTGCCTTTGGCCCCATTCGCACATCAGTCCGCAACTTAGACATCACCTCGATGCCATCCGGATCTTGGCATCTCAGCGCCTTGTGGTGTCAGTCAGAAAATATTGTTGCGCTGCCTTTGGCCCCATTCGCACATCAGTCCGCTACTGACACCATCTCACAGGCCAATAGGGCGCCCCACGCCGACTTTTACCATTGTACGATGGCCACACCAGTGGCACAACTTCCTAGACATCACCTCGGTGCCATCCGAATCTTGGCATCTCAACGCCTAGTGGTATCTTCCATACAGAAAATCTTGTTACGCTACCTTTGGCCCCATTCGCACATCGGTCCGCAACTTAGACATCACCTCGGTGCCATCCGGATCTTGGCATCTCAGCGCCTTGTGGTGTATTCTCTTCAGAAAATATTGTTGAGCTGCCTTTGGCCCCATTCGCACATCCGTCCGCAACTTACACATCACCTCGGTGCCATCCGGATCTTGGCATCTCAGCGCCTTGTGGTGTCTTCTACTCCGAAAATATAGTAGAAAATATTGTTGCGCTGCCTTTGGCCCCATTCACACATCAGTCCGCTACTGACACCATCTCACAGGCCAACAGGGCGCCCCACGCCGACTTTTACCATTGTACGATGGCCACACCAGTGCCACAACTTGCTAGACACCACCTCGGTGCCATCCGGATCTTGGCATCTCAGCGCCTTGTGGTGTCTTCAAATCAGAAAATATTGTTGCGCTGCCTTTGGCCCCATTCGCACATCGGTCCGCTACTGACGCCATCTCACAGGCCAACGGGGCGCCCCACGCCGACTTTCAACATTGTAGGATGGCCACAGAAGTGCGACAACTTACTAGACACCACCTCGGTGCCATCCGGATCTTGGCGCGTTGTGCTGCCTTCGACCTATTCGCACATCGGTCCGCTACTGACGCAAACTCACAGGCCAACGGGGCGCCCCACGCCGACTTTCAGCATTGTTGGATGGCCACACCAGTGCGACAACTTACTAGACACCACCTCGGTGCCATCCGGATCTTGGCGCGTTGTGCTGCCTTCGGCCTATTCGCACATCGGTCCGCTACTGACGCAAACTCACAGGCCAACGGGGCGCCCCACGCCGACTTTCAGCATTGTAGGATGGCCACACCAGTGCTGCAACTTGCTGGACACCACCTCGGTGCCATCCAGATCTTGGCGCGTTGTGTTGCCTTCGGCCTATTCGCACATCGGTCCGCTACTGACGCCGCCTCACGTGCCAACGTATTTTCTCCTAATTTTACACCCTATGCCGCATAACAGGTCATGTGACTTGTTTATAAAACTTTTCATTGGTTCATTTTACTTTTGGTTTCCTAATGATGGAAGGCTTGATCATGTGACCTAAAAACAACACTTTTCATAGGATGAAAACTTTTTTTTTTCCCCAAACGATGAAAGCCCCACCTTGTTTCTGGATGTTTCAGACTGAAGCTGGCGTCAGCATGAAAGCACCACCATCTCGTAGCTCAGTCGTGGTCATTCCGCGAGCAATCATGGCAGCCGCTCCCCACCAGAAGCCTGCAGGAGTCGGAGCCCCCAAAACTTTTGATGAATTCTCAAGGCGGAGGGGACGCTTTCGAGAATGAGGTCCAAGACCTAGCAGACAAGCGTCCGATTTCCAAGGTGTCCCAGGGCCATTTCAGTGGACCAGGCCCAAAAAGGAAAGAGCCTGCCGCCATTTTGAGAGTCCTGTGACAGCCGCCTATCGCTGCACCGCAAGAGTGGGCGCAACTCAGCTGAATTGCGGCTTTTGACACAGTGGACCAAAAACGGACGGAATGGCAACTGAAACGGTAAAGGGGCGCCCCACTACAACAGATGACACTCCACCTGGAGAGGCCCGTTCACGCCGCCTCCCCCGGGGCGCTCCACGCCGTTATTCGGAGCAGCATTGTAGGATACCAAAACCAGTGCGGCAACTTACTGGACATCACCTTGGTGCCATCGTTCTGCTGCCTTGGAACTATTCGCGCAACAGTTTGCTACTGATGACCCACCCCCCGCGACGCCCCATGCCGTTATTTGCTGGGTGGCAACTTACTAGACATCACTTTCGTGTCATCTAGATTTCAACGCGTTCTGCTGCCTTGGAACTATTCGCACAACAGTTTGCTACTGATGACCCACCCCCCGCGACGCCCCACGCCGGAAATCTGGACGTTGTGCTGCGTTGGGACTATTCGCACAGCCGACCGCTACTTCGTTGTTTTTCCCTAAAAATGTTTATATGTTATTACTATTTTTGTTTTCTTGTATATATTTATAAATTATTAAAGTTTTATAATCTTACTACTTTGTCGGAGTGCTATATATTTTTAATGTGACACATAATTGTAAAAACTTTGATGTACAAACAGTCATCCCTGGAATCTTCCGCTTCAGGCTCGGTCCCCTCCCCAATCACAATACAGGATGGTTTTCAGATAATAGCAACGCTTCTGCTGTGACGAATCTCATCGAGTGTGGGCCTTGATCTACTATAACTCCTTTGAAGAGGGGTGATTCTTTACAGCTGTGGCCATAAACTACATCTGCAGGGCTAGCTGATACCCTAGGACCAGCCTGGACAATCGGACACAGAGGAAAAGGAGTGTCAGAGGGTGCGGTAGTGAATAGGGCGAAAGGGAGGTGTCGGGCGGGCACAGGGTGTGATTCTCAGGGAACAGCAGCGCAGATGGGGGAGGTTTATTACCCATGCATAAGACAGAGAGCGGGGGTGACCACTGCCTGGGGGAGATGTTTGCGAGGGTGGGGAGCCATGCTAAGGATCGACAGCGTGCACAGAGTGGGTCTGGTCAAGGCATCTAAAATGGCTGCCGTGCACGACAAAAGTGTGGCATTTGAAAAAAGACAAGATGGCGCAGACAATGTTTTTCAACACTTCCTGATTTCCTTCGAATCGAACGTTAACAGACGTTGGGGCATATTACCAAAGTTAAGCGATATTTATCCCTAACGATGCTTAGCAACGATTTTTTTACCGTCAGAAATTATCGCAGATAAACCTTGCTATTATCAAGGTTTATCGGAAATACGATAAAAAACGACCGCAATGCATTAATATCGCTGAAAACTCAGCGATATTCATGCATTACCGAGCTAATGCTCTTAGCCATGTTATCCACCTCCCATTGGATAACATGGCTAAGAACTGCTCAGGGCAGGTGGTAGCTTTTAGAGATATTCGCCCTTATCTCGAATATTTCCAAAAGTTGATAATAGGAGATAGCGATGTTAGCGACTGTTTCCAGTCGCTAACATCTTGGCATGCCCACTTTGCATGTCATTAGTGATAAATATCACTCACATGCAAAGTGGGGCCCAAGATGGTCGCTATCTTCTACTAGCCGTCGCTAACTGGTGTTAGCAACAGCTAGGTAATACACATATAATTTTATCTCCGCGAAGCGGAGCGCTGTTACAGATATATATCTTGTTTCTGAACGTTAATTTCTCAAAATGCACTGAAGCACATATATTGAGACCTAGCAAAGGCACATCGGGCTACCAGTCCCTACAATTTTGCCAAGTTTCGTGCAAATCCATTCAGCTGTTCGATCCTACCGAGAGACAAGATGGCGGCCGCTACGGACTGTTTGGAATGTTTACAGACACCGGAGAGCCAATCAGCTTCACTTCGCAAAGCTCCGTAACGCGAAAAGTACGCGAAGCGGTGCGCTGTTACAGATATATACCTTTTTTTGAACGTTAATTTCTCAAAATCCACTGGAGCACATATATTGAGATCTAGCAAAGGCACATCGGGCTACCAGTCCCTACAATTTTGCCAAGTTTCGTGCAAATCCATTCAGCTGTTCGATTATTATTATTTTTATTTTTTTTTGCCCCGCGGGGCCCTTTTAAAACCTCCACATCAAACCTAGGGGGTGAGCGACAATGTACTATGCCCCCTTATGGTCATTTGCCCCTTCGCTTCGGCCTCCTCTTGTCTCTCGATCCTACCGAGAGACAATATGGCGGCCGCTACGGACTGTTTGGAATGTTGACAGACGCCGGAGAACCAATCAGCTTCGCTTCACAAAGCTCCGTTGCGCGAAAAGTCCGCGAACCAGAGCGCTGCCCGGTCCGCTGTTACAGATATATATCTTTTTTTAAACGTTAATTTCTCAAAATCCACTGGAGCACATATATTGAGACCTACAAAAGGCACATCGGGCTACCAGTCCCTACAATTTTGCCAAGTTTCGTGCAAATCCATTCAGCCGTTCGGGCTAAAAGTGAGGCCAACCGCCCTATGGAAAACTCAATGTTAAAAACACGTTTTGGGACCCCCCTTTTTTCTCAGCCCCCACTGGACGAACCCCCCCCAAATTTTCAAGGGCTGCTCAGAAACAAAATGTGCCATTTTCCTGAAAATTTCAGCCAATTCCGTCCACAAACGCCAAAGTTATTAGACATAGAATTTTCAAAAAACCCATAGAGAAAAAATCCTAACTATATATACCTACTGGCGACCGCCAGTAGGTAATATATATATATATATATATATATATATGTAATGTAATTGATGGTAATGTTACAAAATCTATAGTATGTTTTTTATTTCCATGCTGATGTACTTTGCCCTTTAAAAGGAGGCAACGCCGCCCATGCACTGTCATGTGATAAGCAAAAACCCTGCCAGTGCCTTTTAAAATAGTTTACAATTCCAAAGGAGTAAGGGAAATCCCAAGCTCTTCCTGTAAATCAAAGCAACTCAGTGCCTGGGAAAAGTCTTGATAGAGCGAATATTTACACATGTACGAACCAAATATTTAATCGTTCATAGATCTCCTCCCGGAATCCTTTTTGCTGTTCTTCAGTGGATAACCACACCGAATCACACTAGCTAATCATTGTACATAGGAGCTTATCAGTCCAATTCCAGCCTCATTGCTGGGGTCGAAACAGACGAGTTACAGTTACATAATTTGTATAAAGTCTTCCCTTCCATATTCTCCAGAAAGTCCCGTTCAATCACATTAATAGATTCTATAGCATACAGTAATATAGGAAGGGCTTTCACTTTGAAAACAGAGAGCATATACATAAAGTGCCTTCGCCCCACTGCATTATAAAAAGCTTGCAACCCATTTGCATGTGAGAGGGCTTTAGAGGAACAATCTTGTATGTGGGTTTTATCCAGTTTACTGCCAGTTACCACATTCGCTAAATAGGAATATGATTTTACAATCTTCATTTTCTCTGAGCCTATATTTCAGACATAATCAGTAATCTTCCTACATTTCTTACTTTTTAAAATAATTTTGCTCATTGAGACATTGATCTTCAAATAGTGTAAGGCCGTATATATTTGGAGAGACACCAACCTATTTTTCAAACTCTTAAGTGTAAAAAACAGAATTACTATGCCGTCTGCATACATCAAACAGGGGAAGGGGCGGCCACCTATTTTCGGAGCATTTCCCTTCTTAGCTGAAAAACACTTGGGGAGGTTCGAAACATACAAGGACAATGGGGGTCAGCTGACACCCTTGATTCAGTCCATTTTTTGTTAGAATTACAGAGGATAATCCTCAGTCGCCCCTCATGACAGTTGGCGGAATGCAGGGCAATTAATAAAGAGAAGGGTGTCTGGCACACCCAGCTTCTTTCATTTTTAGGTCTAGCCTGAGCCAGCGCTACTCTGGGGGTGAGCTGTGGTAGTTCAGTATGGAAGAGAAGCCCCGCCCACTACCCCGGCCATATTTTTCATTGGCTTGCGCCTTTTGTCCTTTGTAAAAGCTGGTGTCTGATTCCTTAATAGGCTTGTTAGTCCCTCCTTAGTACGGCCATGTCGTCATTTGTATACTCCCATGGCTACTGGCCCCTTTACTTGCTTGTTACACAATATGTGTACTTTTTTCTTTATTGAGTTGGGACAGTGGCTTGGTGGCCACTTGTTTGTAATGGGGGCCTTCGAGGTCAAGCGTTCTAGATTCTTTCAGAGCCCCAGGGGTTTCGTTAAAGAGGTTATTTTATTATTATTTCGTTTTTTATTATGTTAGTCAGAAAAGTGCGCTAGAAGTCGATTTGCAGAGCGCTGCGTCTCTCTAACATTATCTTCACGTTGGAGGGTGCTCTGGGCTCCCGCAAGTGCTGTTGCAGTGAAGGTGGCGGTTCTTTGGGAGCAGCGGCAACCAGGGGCCTTGAGGCAGCGGATGGAGAGCTGCTGCTGACATTTTGCCCGTGCTTGCGTGCCGTTCATGGGCAAGGAGGAGAACAGGAAACAGGTGATGGACCTTACCGTGCCGAAGATGCCGCGGCCTACGGCGGGTGGGGAATCGAGTGACTGGTTCCTGTGTACCGTTTTCTGTTTCTGGCCGCTAGATGACCCTTCTCGGGACATACAGGGTGTCTCGTATGCAGGCATTGACGAGTGAGCAATGCGCGCTCAAGATTTTAATGCTGGGCTTCCATGCCCCCCTCCCCTCCCCTCCCCTCAGTCTGTGGGCGCTGCTGGTGATAATCTTGATGTGCAATAATTTTGAACTGTCTGGTTAAACGCGTCTGTCTCACACATTTAAAGGGGCTTTCAGCCCGACCAAAGTTTGACATGTGGAGAATTTCTCCACGTAGTGCAGTATTTCTGTTTTGTAGACTCCCGCCATTTAAAGATAATTAGTATGACTGTAGATTTGTGAGGAATTTAATGCCATCTATTCAATTAAATGTCTCAACAGCTAAAGGAAACCTTAACACAGGTGCTTAGCGCTCGTTCCGAACTCAGCTGTTGTAACATTTATTTTAATTTAAAGTAGACAATTCGACTCTCTTCTACAGTGCTCAGCTCAGTAGCTATTCATATAAATGATTGTGTGTGTATATTTTCTTTCTCTCTCTTTCTCTTTTTCTCTTTCTCTCTTTTTCTCTTTCTCTCTTTTTCTCTCTTTTTCTCTCTTTTTCTCTCTTTTTCTCTCTTTTTCTCTCTTTTTCTCTCTTTCTCTCTCTCTTTCTCTCTCTTTCTCTCTTTCTCTCTTTCTCTCTCTTTCTCTCTCTTTCTCTCTCTTTCTCTCTCTTTCTCTCTCTTTCTCTCTCTTTCTCTCTCTTTCTCTCTCACTTAGTGCTTGTTCAATGGAACAGTGAGCTTGTCCTGTGATATGACCTAATGTACATGTGGCACAGAATCCTTTTTATGTTTCCAAGAATGTGTTAGACGAGGGGTCCTATACGTGGTATTCTATTGGATTGTGGAGAAAATTAACTCTGATGGATTGTTATGATTATGAAGCCATTTAGTTTCAATCTTGTCATTCAGCCTGCTTTGTTTAGAGTAACTACTTTCAATTGATACAACCTCTGTAGTTTCTCAACTAAGTACCTTGACTGTTTTACTGTTGAGTATGTTGTACCTCATCTCATGTTGTGTAGTCTTCTTAATGATCTGATGCAACAAAGGTCCTTGGCAGAACTGTTACAAAGTGTGAACCTGACTATTCAATGCGTCTCTTTCTAGAGCAGAGGCCTTCAAACATTTTGATGCAGAAGCCCTCTTACACAATTTTTTAGGTGCAAAGACTCTCTCCTGACAATTTCTAGAACCTGGTACTCATCATCGACAACCATAAACTCCCTCAATTTCTATGGCAAATCATTTTTACAGTTTTACCACCACTTCCACTACCAATACCACCACCAATACACCCACCATCAGGACCCCCACTGCCACCACCAATACCACCACCTCAGCGCCTCTCGCTCACTAGTAATAGCAGGGGCACTGTACGAGACCGTAGCTGAGACCATCACTCCCTCCCTCCATGCCTGCCATAAAGCATAGCTCACCCTGCACCCGGAGGTGAAACAAGGGCCCTGCTACAGCTGGAGTGTTTTTTTAAGACGTCGCAGTCCAGTCTCTTCCTCGGATATTTAGAATGTAACAAGCGGTCAAGAAGGACTTTTATTGCAATGCAATAGGTCTCGCATTTGCGAGAGTTTAAGCTATTAGTATTGTAAATGACATTGCCCTTTAGTTATGTTTAAAACCCAAAACATAAATAAAAGGCATGGTCATTTACAATGCCAATAGCTCAAACTCTTGTGAATGCGAGACCTATTGCATTGCACATGCTTGTTTTCACAGTGTTGGCCGATCTATCTTATCAAAGACTGTTGAAAAATCTATGAAAGCCACACAGACCATAACTCTTCGAAGTTAGGGTGTACTTTTCCACTCCAAGTTCCACCATGCAAATATTGTCTAACGTTCAATGTTTTTTTTCCTGAAACCTGCTTGTTCGATAGGGAGGATTTTATCCTCTTCAACCCACTCATTAAGGTGCACCAGAATACTCTTGGCAAATATTTTCCCTGCCGCATCTAGCAATGCTATTTGGCGGTAATTGCAAGGAAGGTGCATAGGTTCTTTTTTGTACACCAGGATTAAAATGCTTCCAGAACTGGAAGGGGCAGTCGCACCATACTGGTAACAATAAGCAAAAAGAAGAGAGAGATAGGAGGCCCACAGAAAGGGCTCCTTTTTAGGTCTTGCCTATGCAGCGCACATGTGTTGCATAGGAGACCTTTAGCCATTGTGCAGCTCTTTTTCAAAGCACATACTTGTGCTTGTGGTGGCATTCGCCTTGTGGGAGTGCGCAGCGGCGCGCCACAACTCATGGGTGGACCCCTTCGCCTCGCCCTCCCGCTGCAGCCTGCACGCCTTTTTTTTTTTTTTTTTTTTACTTTAAGCGCGAGGCACGCGCTTGTTGTAAACCTAGATTCACGTTGAAACATTTATATGGAGATAGTTGTTTGTGGGACTTTGGTAGAAGGTGTTTTGAGACTGTTTTTGAAGTTATAAATGCTCCGAATTAGTTGCCAGTGTATGTTTGTTTATTTGCGCCCCTGTGGCCTCTCACATATGAGTGCTGCTGCAGATGTGTTTTTTTTCCCCATTTTACTGTCTGCCAATTATTGTCATATTCTACTGTCTGCCACTTATTGTCGTATAGAGCTGACCGCAGGAGCCGGCCGAGCACAAACACCCGGTGTCGCAAAGCGTTGCGTTTTTTTGCAGCTGCTACTGGGAGGTTACAGTTTGTGCGAATGCTTCATTGGGTATCCTGTTGAGATCTTGGAAACTGCTGATATGTGTCGATTGCCCCCCAAAATAGTTAACCTAACCCGCCTGTTTTGTTTTAGCAATTTACCAATTGTTGGTTAATGGTCCCTGCACAGTCAGGAGCTTTCCTTTTTTCGCCATCTGTGACGCATTCAAATCTTTTCTCTCCCTCCCTTCTTTTTATGTTGCTGCTTTTGTATGGTTCATACGTATGCACTTTCCTACCCTTCATCGTCCTAGCAGGCAGGTGTTTTCAATAGATTACTTGCTCGGTTTTAGTATGTAAGACGTCTTTCTTTCATCCTCACCCGTTCTTTTAAGTTGCACTTTTCCATTTATCTGCTGTTATTTTTCACTTTAATTTTCCATATTTATGTGCTATATTATTTGATGATTCTGTTTTAATTTTAACCTTTTTCTGTGTTTTTCTTAAAGTTCTTTGTCGTGTGTGGGTCACGGGACGGTGATGGCCTTCGGTGATTTTAATTCAGAAAAAACAGATTGACATGTTCATCGTGCGAGAAAGTGAGAGCCTTTCTTATTTCAGTGCTGCATTAGTGTCTGCACAATGCATGTGTGCGGTGTCGTCTTGCTTATGCCCCCAAGTACCCGACTATCATCTTTATCACTGTTTGTGTTTCCTGTCACTGTAGCTCTAATACCATCCCTGTCACTTTGTGCCGCGTTTATCCCGTCAATGTGGTGCCCACTGTATGCCCCTTTACTGTCTACTCTTGCGATGTTGTGTGTTGCTCCAGGATGGCTCGATCTACTGCCCATTGCTTTAATGTCACGTGGGCACCAGCAGCTACTTTTCAACCAACAACAAGGCATTATGGGACTTGTATTTTGCTTTTAACATTACGAATATGGGTTCACCAATTCCAACATGAAAGTGTTGTTGGTTAAAAAGGCAGCACGGAATGAGATGTCACGAGTTACACAGATCCAAGTAGCAGTTATCAACTATCAGGAAAACCACTCAATATTTTCTTCCAGTTTGGGTTTGATTCTTATGGTACATGTAGGGTGGCCATATTTTGAAAAACAAAAACAGGGTACTCCCAACAACATAGAAAGTGGGCTATCATTGTGCGTTGGCCGAGGAGCATAGAATGGATTATTTGACAGTGATCACAAACTAGGGTCATCAGCTGTCCTGTTTTTATATATTTGTCCTGCAGTGGTCTGTCCCTTGCCTGCACTCAGCTAGTTCTGGACTCCAGATGTCTTGCTTTTAGCTGCTTACAGCTGTGTCTAAAGGGTTCCCTCAACCCACGTGACAGGGTGCCTCACCTTGCTATTTTGGCCTTCGGTGAGCTGTGAAAAAGATCCCTGTCGATGGCTGGGAGGGAGGAGCTGTAGTACAGGAAGGGTCTTGCATGAACCAGCGTCAAGTCCAGGGTTGTCTTTGGATATGCGGAGAGAATTTAGAGACCTATGGTTAAACCTCCATGTATTTGTGATTGAAAACCATGCTGGAGGCACATACTGAAAACGTGTTCTTGTATTTCTTCTCTCAAGTCCCCTTCAAGATGTATGCATATTATCGGATCAGGACACAGAGTCACAGGGAAAAACTTGATTTGCCCAACATCAAACAATTTGGTAAACTTAAAGATCCAATGTTGACGTGCAGTACGGATTGTTCAAAATGATATTATTTTACTACCATGTTTCGTTTTTGTGAAATACTACCATGTTTCGTTTTTGTGAAATAGACCACAAAACTATGAGACGGGGTGCTGTTTGGCCTATCATCTTGGGAAATGTCACTGTATTGAGGGCCTTGCTCATATTTTTATAATTCAGTGTTTATTTCCAGCAAATCTAGGCAAAGTGGGGAAGCCAGAATTGTATGTTAAGTCTAGGGCTGTGTCTGCTCATCTCAAGTCACTCTCCACCTTTTCTAGTGTCATGTCAAGGTGTTCTTTATTTTTTGTTTTTTATTTTTTCAAACATTCTGCCCACCCAAAGATTTTTCATATAATGTGAAAAAACAAAGTAAATTGTGAGATTTTTTTATTTAGGCCATGGGGCTGTAGATGGTCACTGGGTAGTGTCAGTGGTGGATACTGTTGTTTACCATTGGTGTATCAAATATTAAGACCATTTCATTCAATTTCTAAGGAGCAGGCAAGGCTTACTTAACCCCTTGGCTGCGGCGGCAATTCCGCCGCAGAGCTAGGGGGGCCGCGCGGCGCTCCCGTACTCGTGATGGAACCGCTCCGTCACGAGCCTCGGGTGGGCTGTGCTTGTGACGGAGCGGTTCTGTCATGGCCCCGCCGGCTCAATAGAACGCGCCGCACAGGCGCGAAATCAGCGCCGCGCGGCGAGCGGGGCGTGACGGAACCGCTGCAGCACAGCCCACCCGAGGCTCGTGACGGAGCGGTTCCTTCACGAGCATGGGAGGGGTTAAGGGGATGGTGAAAGGGCTAGGAACTCAAATACAGTATGACACTGTATGACACTTCAGTCATACTCTATAAGCGCAATATCCAGTCAAATGACATAGTTTTAAAAGGATCTGATTTAGAGTAGGTGGTTATGGAAGTAGCCCCCCAAAATACCCCCTGCAACTCACAATCTCCCCCTGCTCACCAGCAACCATTTTCTGATATGTCTGTGCATGCAAATTGTCTCTGCATACGCAAAGTGTTTCAACACATGCAAAGAGTCTACATACTCCCAAATTGCCTTGCATAGTTGTAATAGATAGTGGATAGATTTCATGACCTATGTGTCCAGTGCCTGAAGGGAATGGCCACACACTCCTAGTTCCTGCATCATCTACACGTAACCAAACATTGCTGAAAATAAATTAACCAAGGAGGCTGTCCTTTCAATCTTCCCGCCTGTATTTGTCACTCTACCTATCATTGCTTTTGGTATGGCTGTTTTTTCGCCCAAGGCGCTTGTGTGCTGCATGGCTAAATACTTATAAGGTGCCAAAGACATGACCTTTTGGCTATGCCAATGCTTGTTAATAATGCCTTGGGAATTTCGCCTTGGCCCATTGCAACTGAGCATCTCCTTCTCTTTATGATTCCTACGATCTCGCTCACCGAAGGAGCATAACATATTGGAGAAGACATAGGATTTACTAAACGGGGAGGCAAACAGACAGTTGGTGTTTCCAGAATAAAGATCTTAAAGATATGTTCTCCATAGTGCCTCTTAAATGGGAATAGGAAGAGATTTTACCCTGAAGCCACAGCAGTCAAAAATGATTTCCCTGTATCTTTTGGCATTTTTACAGGAAGCTGCCTCTTTTAGCTGAACCCAGTGATAGGCTTCCTTTTCTTTTCTTAAAGTACATTTTTCCTGTATCTTCTCCTCTTGAGGAGATTTATCAGTTTGCTTCATTCTACAGAGTAAAACAGGAACTGTGCCCTCCCTAGTTTCCTGTTTAAGGCGATTACCAGATATGATCTCCACCAAGAAGATATGTTATTTCAATGATTCATTTAATGTTACAGATGCTGTGGCATTCCAGTACATTCTGCCATTAGATTTTTAAACCCTACTAGTTTATCTTTAAAATTCTAAGGCCCTATCTCCAATAAGTTCATGTCAATCTCTTGATCATATATATATATATATATATATATATATATATATATATATATATATATATATATATATATATATAATCAAGGACTTCTATGCATGATTTCCTATTAAAAGTAACAAATGAGACAATTACATAGTCAATAATGGAACCACTGGAGTGGTTCTTAGAAGTAACCTTTGCAGGTGTATCCTTTTCTTCCATTAACAATTACTAGTTTAGCTTTCCTTAAGCCTTCTAATATAACCAGTCTTTTTTTAACTACTCTACTACTAGGAGGAACAATTGCTTGGGGAATATTTAATGCTTCCTCTTTAGAGATATTTGCAAAGAGCCTTAAAGTGTGATTAGAAACATTAGCATTCAGTTTGCCTACCAGTACCAAGTGCGTACAAACCACTCTTACCATGATGATGGAAATAAAATCAAACCTATCCTTCAGCAGGTAAGTATGAGAAGAGTCAGGTGGAATCTATGCATTTACGACTAGCAGCAGGCCAAAGCTTTCCTGACTACCATTGAAGCTTATTTTTTACTGCCTGAATGAAATTGTAAAAATGCGAGAAGTCTTTGTACCCCCGGTAAAATAGCATTCTGTTAGCCACTTGTTTACAATCAAAGTTTTTTGAATAATATTCTTCTATACAATCCTTTCAAGAATCACAGTTAATTATTAGTATTAAATAAGCCTGCTGCATTCCATGAAATTAATTTGAGATCATTACTAGGAACAGTTTTTAAATTTTAGCCCTGAAGGGCAAGTGGTAGGAGTACATCGATACAACAATACAACCTGTTGCTATTTAAGATCAACAAATTAAATATCACCTTAGAGCTAAGTGTCACTCTAATCTTACTGCTCTGTACCATTTTGGAGATCTGGGATGTATAAAAAAACACACCCCAATAGGAAGGACCTATTCAAATAAATTGCCTGATCAAAAATGGGGAAAAATTCTAAAGCCAATGACACAGTCAACAAATTATTGACAGGATATTTCCCAACATGCCCCCTCACATTGGAGTTATAAACAACAGTATCCCCCACTTTGGAAGTAAACATTTTAGCAAAGGGGATCAAAATAGAAGGGAGGAGACACCATTACAGGACCAGAAACAAGTGCATGCAGTACATTATCTCTTTGCAGATTAGTCATTGGCTTTGAAATAGCCTCTAAAAGCGGTGGAGGGAGAGGAAGTCTTCTTTCTTCCGTAGAACCTCCTGCCACCTTTTCTAAGGTTAGAGACGAGACCGCAGTCGGCAGAGAGTTCAAAGCTGCTTTTAAGTCAAAGTAGAGCTTTCTTGATCGTTTTTTGTGGAATCTGTGTTGTTTTTTCATCCTTGTAGTCCTTTGTTCGTTCTTATTATTATTCTTGTTCTTCTTTTCCTCCACTGAACGTAGCGATACTGCAGAGGCACCCTTCATTTGGAAAATAGGAAAAACATTTGACCTTTTCTCTCATTTGAAGAGAAGGAGATCGAGGGCACTGATGGACCATCCTCTGTCTTAAAGAGCTTCTTTAAAGAGAAGGACTGATCCTTCTAGAAAAAGTCCTGGATTTCATTGCTTTTTTCTGCATTGAGATGGCCTGCTGTGGACTTACTTCCTTATAACTGTGATTAACGGCATCACCCACCCTACGAGGATTACTTAAGGAAGGACTGAAATGCTGACATACAGGCAAACATTCACTCTTAGAGACACAACGTTTGTCCAAAGGGAATGTGGCCTTTTCTACTAATGTTCTTCGGTCCAAAATCAAAATATTTGTTACGGACAAGAGAGTCCATAAAGTGATTCGAATTGTTGACAAAGCCAAAATTAAGGACCGGACTCTTTCTAACATTGAAGCAAATTGGATAACCAAGCCTTACTTCCTAGAGGATTGCAGGAAGAATGTGAGCTGAGACATTGTTCAGGAGAGACAAACACCTTCAAATTAGTTGAAAAGCTTTCACTGGGAGTACTGCTATAACACTGCATCCTGGGGGAGGACTCAAAGGGGTACCCATTGTGTTCTCCACTGGAACCAGAGAAGGAAGAGGATCAGATGACAGTCTAGAAGATTGAGCCAGATTAGAGGCAGTAGGAGTATCTATATCGGGGAGAGTGAAACCCTCAATAAAGGGTTGTTCTTCCGGGTTATATTTTCTTCCAAGATATTATCCACTATATATTTATTTTGCCTAGTCAATGCTTCAGCTTCTACCGGAGATTTTGCAAGTCTTTCTGGATGACTCTCTATCGAAGCCATTTTGTTTGTTCCCACCTCTGTTGGAGAAAAATGTGGAAATTGCATTAAAGCCTTCCCAGACATTTGCCTGCAAGGCCTTACTTATTTGCTTTTGTCTTTTTACAAGCTCTTGTGAATACCATTCTCCCAGAACGAAGCTTCTTAGCAGTCATGAATAAGGCATGACCCACTGACCACTTATTTGAGCCGTTAGGCTTTCTTGGCAGCATCACCAAGTTCTAAGTTACTGTAAAGAGGGCTTTATTTATTAGGAGGAGGTCTCTGACTGCCCCAGACTTCCAGCCAAATTGATCAGCGCAGGCAATACACCACCTACCCCTGGTGATTGTCACCCACCCTCCCTTGAAACCAGCTAGAGAAATGATGGAGCTGGGGAGAGGTGCCATCACTGGGGAAGAAGAATCCAGCTGTGCGTTCCAGTAGTGCGACTTTACATATGGGACATACGACCAGAACGTACAACAACACAGTCACTCTCGCAGCTAGACCCAAAGGCTCAGTTGCTAGATTTAGAAAGATATGTCCACATATGTCCTGCACAGTAGCCACAATGGACGAAGGTCAATTATCAATCAAATACTTATGATCATGTTTTCCTTTCCCTTCTTTTCTACTGTGTATTATTTAGCCACGTGCGGGCAGCCAAAATGACCCATTTGTCTAAACAAGTAAATGTTCTGGCATCGTAGGATGGCGCCAAAGTCAAAGAAATGTAAACATGCAAGCACTAAACAAGCCAAAACTGGGGGAGTGATGGGGATAGTAGTAAGCGGGTCTTCCCGCTGGAGTAAGCAGCACTGGCCTACTGCTGGCTGCTTCCGCGCCCACGCGGAGAAACCTGCGGCTTTGAGCCTCACCTGTCCCAGTGCAGCCCTCACCACCTCTGTCCGACCGCATTGGCCTGATCCGAACGTTGCTGCTCGTGGATCCGTCTGGCAACCAGCGAGTTGGTTGCTGCAGGGCAACTTATCACATAGCACACAGCCGGGATCCTGTGTCCTGCATCCCCGGACTGCTTCTCGATCCGCATCTCGGCGCGGAGCAAAGAAGCCGGCAGCCTTGCAGCTCAACTCCACCTCCTCTCCAATTGAAGACTTATGCGTGCAACTTATCCACGGGATAACAAGCTTCATACTTTAAAGATTTTTTATATAGTGCAGATTTACCCGGGGTGGGGGCACATAGCAGTGCGATTTACAATCGGCAATAAGACCTTGTTCTTGAGAAATACATAGAACAAGATGAAAGCAAAATGAGAGAACTAAAGCCATGTGAAGGGTGAAGCGGCTTGTGAGCAAGAGGAAGGAGAGTGAAACCAAAGAAGGAGTATAGTGAAAAACTTGGCGAGGGGGTATGATGTTCATACTACAGGCAAAAGTTACTTGTATCTGACATCTGAAAAAGTGACAAAGTACAATTGCCTTATCCTAACAGTTAGTTACTGTAGGAAATTGGAGTATTAGTTTAGAGGTCTGTGAATCCTTGTCAGGATCAGCCTCCAAAGTCACTAAATAAACCAGTGCTTAACCCTCTGGTAGCTTTGGCACAAGGTAGTCCGGTTTAGCTTGGCTGCAATGTGTAACACATTTATGCAGCACACAAACCGTAATGAAGTCAAAACGCAACATAAGAAAAGTTGCAAACCAATTTAGAGAAATTGGGAATATTGTAATAAATAAAAAGACGCCAAACCAAGAAATCCAATATCTAGAATTGGAGATATGATTCTTTTAAAGGTTTGAAGTAAAAATAGTGCCACAAAGCACCTACCATGGCTATCTGGTCATATTAGACCAGACCGAAGCCAAAAGTTAAGGCCTGTTGCAGGGATTCTGCACATGCACAGAACAATGCGCAGGAAAACGGGACCTTGTTGTATAGAGGCTAAACCTTCCTACCGCCTCAGTACCCCAAATCCCAGGACCGAATAGCTATAGTGTTGTACTCTCTCTCCTACACTATCCCAAAGATGCAAATAATTAGACACCCCAGAACACAACACTCCAGACTCTCTCAGGAATCGCTGTAGCAAGATGAACCCTTTTGCTCACTCACTCGTACTCGTCCACAATAAGAATTGACAGAGTCACTGTTATAGTTAAAAAAATTTATTTTACCTATAGTACTCTATAATGCAGTATACAAACCATTACCAGCAGCAAAATGCATAAACGTAAAACAGTTCGCTTTGTAGCAATTCCATATATTAAATAGGGGGATGACATTGTATATAGACAGTGGATTGAGAACTATACAACCTAACCACCCTCCCCTTGGTAAGAAGAAGTTTTATTATATAAAGGAAGATCTATGGGCTTTGTCAGCAGACCCCATACCTTAGTGCCTAGATGGTATTTCTTCATCATGGGAACTGCATTGCTCTTCTCCTTGTAAAGGTCCCTATCCAAGTGTGTATCAACCAAACATGCATTCCCATAATATCAAAGCACGAGTCTTCAGCAGCCGCAGCTGTGTTAGCGTTTTTTGTCTAGGTGCTAGGGACTGACCAGAACAGAATAACAAGGGGCATTGTTTATCGACCATGCACACCGTGTTCAGACTAAACTCCAGGAACAGGTTATAGCTTCTAATGTGGCAAAAACTCTCAATATTAGGCCAAAATCCTTCAAATCAATACAGATACAACAATAATATCTTCTTTCATTTTACATATTTTATTTCTTTTTTCTTTAGTTTATCAAAAAGGATTTTTTCATTTTTTTGATTCTTTACTTATGTATATATTTTTTCACAAACATTGATATAGATCCCATTCATTAAAAATTACAGTGTAAATACATTGTGATAAGAACAAAAAGTACTTAACAATAAAACTTAGCACCCTGACTGTCACACACCTTCCAACATACACCCTGTCTCATTCATACCATTACACCCATTTACAAACTCAAACACCCATTACAACGGCTGAGGTAGCACTGAGATTATTTGTGCGATATCCACGCCAGGTCTACGCGCGTTTCGGCGGTATCAAACCACCTTCCTCAGGACCAGACCAGAAAAGGTTTCACTCTGATCTCTTTGCGTGTGTGCAGGGTACCTGCAATTACAAACAACATATAATGTATCTGTAGCTAAACCTAATTTGCAGAGCATTTCAGTTGTGTTCTCTTTCTTGCATCTAGTAGTTCTTTCATACATTGATCTTAAAGTTCTTCATAAATCTTAACACACTAATACCATAATATACATAGATCCTAAAGCTCTTCATAAATCTTAACACACTAATACCATAATATACATAGATCCTAAAGCTCTTCATAAATCTTAACACACTAATACCATAATATACATAGAAAGTGATTTAGATCGGGTGTACCTGTGATTGAACCTTATTTTGAAGGATATTTGTTACAATTCTTATTCTTAAATCTATTTCATTCTTATGTGCGTTACTTATGAGACATCATGGTCAACCAGGAAAACATTGCATCTAGGGGCGGTGGGCTCCAACATATTTAAAAAAAAGTGTATACAGTCATGAGTTCAGTTAGACAGTTCCTAACTCTACATCTATCAGTTCTTGCTCTATTTTAGCCAAATACAAGACCATTTGGTCATTATTCTAGGGTCATTCTCATGACATTCCCATTTTGTTCAGATTCAGAAAGGTCAGGTTAAAGAAATTCTTTGAAGGTAGAACAACAGATGAAGAAAATCTTAACTTATCTGGCTGCAAACCACCCTCTAGCTTTACACCAACATTTGATACTGTAGGACCAGAGGTTCAAATTTTTGAACGGCTAGTATTACAAGACATTACACGTCTTTTAAGAGGAACAAACAGACCAAACTATAACTTATCGAAAGAAGAAAATATAGCCCTTAAAAAGATCGAACAATACAGTAATCTGATAGTAAAACCTTGCGATAAAGGTGGTGGCATCACTATATTTGATAAAAGTGAATACGACAAAAAGATATTAGAGATGCTGAGTGTTGAGGAACACTATAGGCCAGCACACATGAGGGAATTACAACGCCTGAATGTGAGTATAAAAGAGATAACAAACATAGCATTTGAAGAAGGATTCATCTGCGAAGATGAACTAACCTTCCTGAATAAAACGTGTCCGGTAGTGCCGGCGCTATATGGTCTACCAAAGACTCGCAAGAATGAGATAAACCCCCCATGCGACCAATAATTTCAACGATTGGGTCAAGCACAGAACCCCTATCAAAGTACGTGGACAAATTTCTGTGCCCCTTGACACAGAAATATGATTCATTTGTCCGTGATACTGGAGACATGATCGCGAAAATAGAAGGAACTGTGTTCAACGCAACGACTGACATTTTGGTAACACTTGACATTGAGGCATTGTATACCAACATCCCTCAATGTCAAGCGTTACAGGCCGTATCAGCCCTACTACATAGGTATCCCGACAATCGACCAAATATATTCATCTTGCAATGCTTGGAGGTCGTTTTAATAAATAACTACTTTGACTATGATGGTGCCCTCTACAAACAAGTGAAGGGCACCAGCATGGGAGCTTCATGCGCGCCAAGTGTGGCGAATGCCTACATGGGCGAGTGGGAACTGAAACATGTGTATAATGAGATAGCACCTTTTTTTGAAAATGTTTATTTTTGGCGACGCTTTATCGATGATATTTTTTTGGTTTGGCGCGGGACAGAGGACCATCTGAGAGATTACATATCCTGGCTAAACTCAAGTGATCCAAACTTGAGGTTCACCTCTAACTGGAGTACAGAGAAGGTAGTTTTCTTAGACATTGAAATAAATGGCAGCAGTGGGGTCTTAGAAGTGAGTCTCTATAGGAAACCGACTGCCAAAAATACAATCCTCCAATTTGGGAGCTTCCACCCGCATTGCCAAAAAGACTCCATACCGTTTGGCGAATTCTTAAGGATACGCCGTAACTGTACAACACTGATGGAATATCAACGTCATGGGGAAGAGCTGAAAATAAGACTACTTACAAGAGGCTATCCTCATCGATTGATTCGCCAGGCTTTTAAAAGGGCAAAGTTCTATGACCGGGACTCTTTATTGATGGGCTCCAGACGGAAACCCACAGACAGAATCACCTGTGTCATCAACCACTCACCATTAAACTACAAAATTCAAAATATAATCAACAAAAATTGGAATGTATTACAAACAGAGGAGAGTGAGACCTTTGCATCTAAACCCCTTTTGGCATACAGAAGAAACAGAAATCTCAGGGACTGTCTAGTCCACACTAGAAGCAAACCGAAGAGAGGCAACGTCCAAACATCCATAATAGGACATAAACCAGTGCTTGGAAACCATAGATGTGGATCATGCCACGCCTGTGAGGCGGCAATTACAACCGAACTAATGGAATACAACAACTTCAAAATAAATCTGAAGTCATTAACTAACTGTAGGAGCAGTAATATTGTCTACATTATTTTATGTCCATGTGGCCTTGCCTATATTGGAGAAACAGGGAGGGAATTTCGCACAAGATTTAGCGAACACAAGTCAGCAGTAAGAATGAAGAAGTTGACAGCACCCTTAGTGCAACATTGTATAGACCTAAACCATAATGAAATGGAGCTAAGTTGGTGCATCTTAGAAAAGGTGCAACACAAAATGGGTCAATCAATGGAATATACAAGGAAAAAACGTGAGTTTCTGGATCTTTCAATTGGACAGTGTCCGCAGGGGATTAAATGAAAATATAGCATGGTTTGTAACCAGACACACATAAGCAAGTGAATATCTCCATACTATATCATATCCCGCTATCTGACGTAAATCAAACAGCGAAATTGAGAGAAATCTCATAAAGATATGATAGAAAGAAGATAAAATAACTATGAAATTATAATATTGTTTAACTGCCTCATCATAATTGTAGGAATTGAGATCTCTACTCATCAAATAAAATTGGTCCAAGAGCTGTCCCATTTGTAATGGGCTGGTAAAACTTACACAATTATCGATCATCTATATAATCTGGGAACAACAATTATTGTTGAACAAGACAAAAATGTGTGCTTTTTAATTAAATCGAGATGTGTGATGTAACACTAAATATAAATAACTCCATATGTATATGACACCACGCTAAAACGATATGATCAGCCAATTATCGTAATATGCAAAACGCGCCTCATCAATGAGCTACATCCTAATAATACTCAGTTTACACTGTTACTCCGTTCTAAGATGGCGCTCGCATGTCTTGATTGACGAACCGGAACTAGACATAATAGTTTCCGGGAGAGAGGCCCCGAAAATAACACGACACTAGGCTACCCCGTTGTAACATGGTGCTCGCACGGCCCAAATGTCGAACCGGAACTAGACATTTAAGTTTCCAAGGGCAAGAAATGCCGGGAATCACGCGACCCCTGAGAACGTATTTAAAGAGTTGTATTCAACTCCGGTTTCATTATTCGGGACGCAGCACGAGAGACGAGGCGGGAGAACCATGCATGTCGGCTTGAGTAACGTGATAAGGTATGACATGGGATGGGGGACTTTTTACGACGTAGGCTAATTTTGAAACGAGACTCGGAGGGTAGCTATACTGAGAAGGACTGTGTGGCCCACGTACTACATGTACGTTTGATATTCGTAGAACTGCCATGGAAAACGAGTAATAAGGGACAAACAAGTCGAATAATTTTGGAAACTCGTAGATGTGAGGCACTCTTAATTAAGTAATCGCTGGAAATAATGTACCTCTGAAAAAATGCCTATGAGGTCTGTGACCCTATTCCAGTATTTTGAACAATTAAAATTAATGATTTATATCCCACAACAAGGTATATTTGAAAATACAATCTCTTAATTTGTAGACACTGCCCAAGTCAAGAGCTGAAAATTTAAAGAAACTTATCGTGGCAGAAACACGAACTACAGACAAACAGGTGCCTCGTCTGCTCCCATACTGGAAAAGAAAGAACTGCCCATTAGGGACATATGTGAGATACAACTGGGGTAAGAAATACTAATGTGCCTGTAATACTGAGAGATTAATATGTAGCACTAGTGTCACATCATGAGTTTGGTTTGTTTTGTTTAGAATAAACAACAGTTGAAGCCCAGACAACATAATCGCACCAATTGCGGACATATATTAAAATCGAGAAGAGTCCCCGCAAACATATCTTTTGAACATTTTTGGGGTAAGAATGGTTCTGTCTCGACCATTATCATAATAAATGTACTAAAGATGTTAAGAACAGGCCTTTATACTGCCCATTTCTCTTTAGGCAAAACTTTTTTGAACCATCAATAAGGAAAAAGCATTAGCCATATGCAAAAGAAACCGGACACAGTTAGGTGTCCTTGAATTGAAGGTAAGACCAAAAGCAGGACAAAAAGACTTCCTAGGTTTCCCGAGTAGAGAATCTGAACAAAATGGGAATGTCATGAGAATGACCCTAGAATAATGACCATATGGTCTTGTATTTGGCTAAAATAGAGCAAGAACTGATAGATGTAGAGTTAGGAACTGTCTAACTGAACTCATGACTGTATACACTTTTTTTAGGGCTCGGACTCCTCCCCTGGGAGGAGTTTCGAGAACTAATGTTAAAGGAGAAAAAAAAGAAGTATCTCCTAGGGCCTTGGTGAGAGGAATTCCACACATTCCTTAGCGTTTTCTGGCATCTGGTCAGTGATTCGTCTTCCCTGTGCTGTGTATGTAGTAGCCTTGAAGTGATAGGCTGTAAGTAATGTACGCGTGCCCGATGTGGCATTTTGTGTGCGAGAACGAGCATGGCAGAGTGATTAATCTTAATTACGAGCTGTCAGAGTGCCCGTGTAATGCAAGCCAGATGATGCGAACGCGTTCACAGCGGTGAGCGCGTTCAATGTTAAATGACGAGAGGCAGCAGGCGAGGCTCACAGAAGATGACTCATACATGCTCGTCCACACTGTAGTTCTTGTTTATTTCGTAGTCGTTTATGTTCTGCCTTAATGCATTGCCATTTAGACCGGCTTTAAAATTATATGAAAGGCCCTCCTCTCCGCCAGTAACAGCTTCCTGTTGTGTTCTCCCTAGTTTTCCGGTACGTTTGTGCTGATTTTATTTTAAAATACCTTTACATTTGTACTTTTGCCACTCACTTCTGTAACTTTGTTTGAAAAGTAAAGCGCTCTTAATAAAGGCCGTGTTCGCAACTCATAAATCACAACGAAAAGTTAAATAAAATACAGATAATGAAGTGCTTCGAAGCCTACCAGGCGAGCCGTGCTAGCGCTGCCGGTTCTTGTCCGGGCCGGGCGCTGGGACGAGCCTGACAGCTGCCCGTTATTGCAACATGCCTGCAGTTGGCCACCTCAAGGCGCTGTCTGTCCGTCCTCGGCAGGCCATGCCTGCAAGGACGTGCCTTCGAGGCCTGAGGCCGCCCAGTGGCCCGTTTCCTGCAGCACTGCAATGCTAAAGTTGGAATGCGATTTACAATTCTTTATTCATTTATTTATTTATTTATATATTTAATGCGATTTTCTATAGCGCGAATATTACCCGAAGGTGTCGGAGCGCTTTACAAAAGAACCAGTTGCGCTACATAAGGATTTAGGATTCCATGAGTTACATCAAAGATACAAACAGGAAAAAAAATTGCAATTGTACAAGTTGTAAAGTCAAACAGGGAAGAGATACAAATATAAAAAAATGCAAATGTACAAGTTGTAAAGTCACTCTATGTATCTCTATATACATATTGTTAAAGTCTCTTATGTAAATAAAGCGGTTTTCAGTCTCCTTGGCGAGAGTGCTCCAGAGCAACAGGTTCCGGACAGGGGTGAGGCAAGCTCCAGGGGGTGAGCCGCTGAGTGAGGCTGTGCCGGTGTGTTCAACAAAGAATGAGGGTGTGCACAGGATCAAACTGTTTATTCAAGAGAGCAGCCAGGATCGGAAGGGAGGTTTCCTGGCCACATACGGCCCGGTGATTCCCCAGCGACTGCTTTGAATTTTTGATTCTTGATGATTCAACACCTCAGCAGCCTGTGCATTCACCAGCAACAGGCCCCTCCAGGATTACAAACCTGCAGTTGGGACTGCCGCCTCCATTGTAGACAGGCAAAAACGCATGAAACACTGCTGTTGAGTGCTGAGTGCTGTGTGCGGTGTGCTGGTGAGTGCTGTGTGCTGGTGAGTGCTGGTGAGTGTGGTGTGCTGGTGAGTGCCGTGTGCTGTTGGGGGCAGAGTGCTGTTGGGGGCAGAGTGCTGTTGGGGGCAGAGTGCTGTTGGGGGCAGAGTGCTGTTGGGGGCAGAGTGCTGTTGGGGGCAGAGTGCTGTGTGCTGTTGAGTGCAGAGTGCAGAATGCTGTTGAGCGCAGAGTGCTGTTGAGCGCAGAGTGCTGTCGAGCGCAGAGTGCTGTCGAGCGCAGAGTGCTGTCGAGCGCAGAGTGCTGTCGAGCGCAGAGTGCTGTCGAGCGCAGAGTGCTGTCGAGCGCAGAGTGCTGTCGAGCGCAGAGTGCTGTCGAGCGCAGAGTGCTGTCGAGCGCAGAGTGCTGTCGAGCGCAGAGTGCTGTCGAGCGCAGAGTGCTGTCGAGCGCAGAGTGCTGTCGAGCGCAGAGTGCTGTCGAGCGCAGAGTGCTGTCGAGCGCAGAGTGCTGTCGAGCGCAGAGTGCTGTCGAGCGCAGAGTGCTGTCGAGCGCAGAGTGCTGTCGAGCGCAGAGTGCTGTCGAGCGCAGAGTGCTGTCGAGTGCAGAGTGCTGTCGAGTGCAGAGTGCTGTCGAGTGCAGAGTGCTGTCGAGTGCAGAGTGCTGTCGAGTGCAGAGTGCTGTCGAGTGCAGAGTGCTGTCGAGTGCAGAGTGCTGTCGAGTGCAGAGTGCTGTCGAGTGCAGAGTGCTGTCGAGTGCAGAGTGCTGTCGAGTGCAGAGTGCTGTCGAGTGCAGAGTGCTGTCGAGTGCAGAGTGCTGTCGAGTGCAGAGTGCTGTCGAGTGCAGAGTGCTGTCGAGTGCAGAGTGCTGTCGAGTGCAGAGTGCTGTCGAGTGCAGAGTGCTGTCGAGTGCAGAGTGCTGTCGAGTGCAGAGTGCTGTCGAGTGCAGAGTGCTGTCGAGTGCAGAGTGCTGTCGAGTGCAGAGTGCTGTCGAGTGCAGAGTGCTGTCGAGTGCAGAGTGCTGTCGAGTGCAGAGTGCTGTCGAGTGCAGAATGCTGTTGTGTGCAGAATGCTGTTGTGTGCAGTTGAGTGCAGAGTGCAGAATGCTGTTGTGTGCAGAATGCTGTTGTGTGCAGAATGCTGTTGTGTGCAGAATGCTGTTGTGTGCAGTTGAGTGCAGAGTGCAGAATGCTGTTGTGTGCAGTTGAGTGCAGAGTGCAGAATGCTGTTGTGTGCAGTTGAGTGCAGAGTGCAGAATGCTGTTGTGTGCAGAGTGCAGAATGCTGTTGTGTGCAGAGTGCAGAATGCTGTTGTGTGCAGAGTGCAGAATGCTGTTGTGTGCAGAGTGCAGAATGCTGTTGAGTGCAGAGTGCAGAATGCTGTTGAGTGCAGAGTGCAGAATGCTGTTGAGTGCAGAGTGCAGAATGCTGTTGAGTGCAGAGTGCTGTTGAGGGCAGAGTGCAAAATACTGTTGAGGGCAGAGTGCTGTTGAGGGCAGAGTGCTGTTGAGGGCAGAGTGCTGTTGAGGGCAGAGTGCTGTTGAGGGCAGAGTGCTGTTGAGGGCAGAGTGCTGTTGAGGGCAGAGTGCTGTTGAGGGCAGAGTGCTGTTGAGGGCAGAGTGCTGTTGAGGGCAGAGTGCTGTTGAGGGCAGAGTGCTGTTGAGGGCAGAGTGCTGTTGAGGGCAGAGTGCTGTGTGCTGTTGAGGGCAGAGTGCTGTGTGCTGTTGAGGGCAGAGTGCTGTGTGCTGTTGAGGGCAGAGTGCTGTGTGCTGTTGAGGGCAGATTGCTGTTGAGTGCTGTGTGCTGTTGAGGGCAGAGTGCTGTTGAGTGCTGTGTGCTGTTGAGGGCAGAGTGCTGTTGAGTGCTGTGTGCTGTTGAGGGCAGAGTGCTGTTGAGTGCTGTGTGCTGTTGAGGGCAGAGTGCTGTTGAGGGCAGAGTGCTGTGTGCTGTCTCCACTACCACTCTCCACTCTCCACTAACACTCTCCACTACCACTCTCCACTACCACTCTCCACTACCACTCTCCACTAACACTCTCCACTAACACTCTCCACTAACACTCTCCACTCTCCACTACCACTCTCCACTACCACTCTCCACTACCACTCTCCACTAACACTCTCCACTACCACTCTCCACTACCACTCTCCACTACCACTCTCCACTACCACTCTCCACTACCACTCTCCACTAACACTCTCCACTAACACTCTCCACTAACACTCTCCACTAACACTCTCCACTAACACTCTCCACTAACACTCTCCACTAACACTCTCCACTACCACTCTCCACTACCACTCTCCACTACCACTCTCCACTACCACTCTCCACTACCACTCTCCACTACCACTCTCCACTACCACTCTCCACTACCACTCTCCACTACCACTCTCCACTACCACTCTCCACTACCACTCTCCACTACCACTCTCCACTACCACTCTCCACTACCACTCTCCACTACCACTCTCCACTACCACTCTCCACTACCACTCTCCACTACCACTCTCCACTACCACTCTCCACTACCACTCTCCACTACCACTCTCCACTACCACTCTCCACTACCACTCTCCACTACCACTCTCCACTACCACTCTCCACTACCACTCTCCACTACCACTCTCCACTACCACTCTCCACTACTACCACTCTCCACTACCACTCTCCACTCTCCACTACCACTTACCACTCTCCACTACCACTTACCACTCTCCACTACCACTTACCACTCTCCACTACCACTTACCACTCTCCACTACCACTTTACATGAGGTGCTTCCTAAGGGTGGAACTACTGCATTGATTTAACAAGCGCTGCTTCTCAGCGCAGCACTAAGAGAGTGACCCACAATGAGTTGCACTACAGTGGCTGTAATGCAGTGAATTCTAGAGGTGATGCCCTAGAGTGGCTGAAATAATGACAGTGCATATTTACAGGCTAGTGAAGCCAATGCATATCTACAGGCTAGCGATGACTGCATATCTACAGGCTAGCGATAACAGGCATATCTACAGGCTAGCGATGACAGTGCATATCTACAGGCTAGCAATGACAGTGCATATCTACAGACCAGCAATGACAATGCATATCTACAGGCTACCGATGCCAGAGCATATCTACAGGCTAGCGATGACAGTGCATATCTACAGGCTTTTGAAGCCAATGCATATCTACAGGCTAGCGATGACAGTGCATATCTACAAGCTACCGATGACAGAGGATATCTACAGGCTAGCGATGACAGTGCATAACTACAGGCTACTGAAGGCAATGCATATCTACAGGCTAGCGATGACAGTGCATATTTACAGGCTAGCATTGACAGAGCATATCTACAGGTTAGCGATGACAGTGCATTTCTACATGCTACCGATGACAGTGCACACTTACACGAAGGACATCACAGGCAGCAGCTGTGCAAGCTTGTTACACTCACAAGGATACCACATGCAGCTGAGGTGCAAGCTTCTCCCACTCACAAGAAGGACATCACAAGCAGCAGCGGTGCAAGATTCCCTCACACACTCACAGCAGGTACTGTGCCAAAGCAGCAGCAGCAACAGAGCAAGAGTCCCTTATAAAGAACAGGCACAGCACAGAGATGCACAATGCAATCTTCTCATACTCACAGGCAGCAGCTGTGCAAGCTTCTCACACTCAAAAGAACGACATCACAGGCAGCAGCAGTTCAAGCTTCTTACACTCACAAGGAGACCACAGGCAGCAGAGGTGCAAGCTTCTCACACTCACAAGAAGGACAACACAGGCAGTAACGGTGCAATATTCTCACACTCACAATGAAATCACTGGCAGTACACACCACATGAACACACTCCATAACACATAGCAACAATACATTGGCATTTACAATGCCATTAGCTCAAACTCAAATAAATCCGAGCCCGATTGCATTTCTAATGCTTGTTTAAATATGTTGGAGCCCACCGCCCCTAGATGCAATGTTTTCCTGGTTGACCATGATGTCTCATAAGTAACGCACATAAGAATGAAATAGATTTAAGAATAAGAATTGTAACAAATATCCTTCAAAATAAGGTTCAATCACAGGTACACCCGATCTAAATCACTTTCTATGTATATTATGGTATTAGTGTGTTAAGATTTATGAAGAGCTTTAGGATCTATGTATATTATGGTATTAGTGTGTTAAGATTTATGAAGAACTTTAAGATCAATGTATGAAAGAACTACTAGATGCAAGAAAGAGAACAAAACTGAAATGCTCTGCAAATTAGGTTTAGCTACAGATACATTATATGTTGTTTGTAATTGCAGGTACCCTGCACACACGCAAAGAGATCAGAGTGAAACCTTTTCTGGTCTGGTCCTGAGGAAGGTGGTTTGATACCGCCGAAACGCGCGTAGACCTGGCGTGGATATCGCACAAATAATCTCAGTGCTACCTCAGCCGTTGTAATGGGTGTTTGAGTTTGTAAATGGATGTAATGGTATGAATGAGACAGGGTGTATGTTGGAAGGTGTGTGACAGTCAGGGTGCTAAGTTTTATTGTTAAGTACTTTTTGTTCTTATCACAATGTATTTACACTGTAATTTTTAATGAATGGGATCTATATCAATGTTTGTGAAAAAATATATACATAAGTAAAGAATCAAAAAAATGAAAAAATCCTTTTTGATAAACTAAAGAAAAAAGAAATAAAATATGTAAAATGAAAGAAGATATTATTGTTGTATCTGTATTGATTTGAAGGATTTTGGCCTAATATTGAGAGTTTTTGCCACATTAGAAGCTATAACTTGACCACGGGGGAATCTCATTAGTAGTATTAGTGCATTGTCCTCTCTCATCCCCGGTCATTTGAATTAATTACAGAGGGGGTCCCAAAATATATGTGACTAAACTCCAGGAACAGGCAGAGAACGTACATAGCAGAAGATTTTCATGTGAAAGGCACAAGCTGAGTCTTGTAAAATAAAGTTATGTAGTAACAGGCGCAAAAGCAGCATCTTGGCTCATGCTAACTTAACAATGTCAACAATTACCCCAACCGCCATATGACCAGCCGGACGCGATGGAACACCAGCCTGCTACAGGAACCAGATTCATTCATGGTGAAAGTTTAACATTTGACTTAGAAACTGGATCTGAAGTAGGGCTCAACGACCGCAGGTTGATGAAGAGCGGGATCACAGCACAAACGTTGGCAAAGGCAGAAAAGCTCCAAGCGGCCGACATATGTACCCAAGAAGGCCTCGTTGTCGACTGATTGCAGCTCGACGCCTGTCCCAATGAAGCCCTCTATGTTCGGACTTGAAACATTTCTGGATTTCAGATCTCCTTCAGCGGAGCAAACCAGTAAAAGGAATCTGAGCTACTATTCAACTGCTTTGGCTTGACCAGTCGTCCCGGTCTCCAGCCGGTACTCCGGGAAAAAAATGTGGCAAAAGGTTTCTAAACCCCTGCCTTTTCAGTTTGGACTGGAGGAGCACACTGAACACCAGTCAGGGGCCCAGGACCTAAGATCACCAGTTTGAGTGTGGACTTACTCCAACAGAGGCAATCAGCAGAGCACAGGGAGGCCAGTTGGAACTGGTAAGCTGGGCAGGTGTTGTGCGCGAGGCCTCTTGAAATTTGTGCACATGTAGCCCAAACAGGTCAGCCAGCTAACCCTCTGAGTAATTTCTGGGGTCCTAGGTTCAAGGCAAGCGGGTTCAATCTTCTTTCAGATTCTTCAGACAACAGGGCAGTTCTTCTGATTCTTCACAGGTCCAGGAGCGTTCTGAGTAGGCTTCTGGGGTTGCCTTATTTATGCCCAGTGCAAGCCCATGGGTGGTGAGAAACTCCTGGCCACTCCCAAACTCTTGGTGTAAAAGTTCCCAGGGGGGGGGCCCTTTCCATTTTTGCGGCACTAAATTCCTGTGTACTGTGTTTAAAGTAAACTATCCCACAGTGCAATTCTTTCCTCAAAACAAATATGGCAGATCCTCCTCTGGTCACAGCTCCCTGTGTCCACCCAAAGATGTGGCTATGGAAAAGGTCAAACTCTTTCTTGTGCTCACTCCAAATCAATCCTCAGGCAGCTCCCCCCCTCCCGCTCTGTTTGGAACCAAGCCAACTAAAAAGGCAAAGCAGCATGCCTAGGTGTTGATCTGCATCTGCAAATGACAGATTCGGCATCCTTTGAAGAGCAGGAAGGAGCTGTGCACAGCCCCAGACCATCCTGTCAAAGCAGAAAAGACACCTATCCACACCCAAGCATTTGTCTGCTGACTGTGAGCAATGCGCATCTCACCACAGGGGAGCCTTCCAGTTGTCATGTGACACTGGCAGACAGGCCCTTCTGGCTTAGGTAGATAAATGCACATTTGTATTAAAATGACTCTTTGAATACTGTTTCTAGCTATGCCCAAGCTAAGATTTAGCATTAAAAGTTGTTCTATGCAACCAAGTATTTTCCTATGGGAGTGTCAGCCTGGCTACAGTGGAAAAGTATATTTTTTACTGCCAGGGCATGTGAAACATTAATTATACATGCCCTACATTTTAAATAACACGCACCCTGCCCTATGGGATTTAGGGCCTACCTTATGTGGTTCTAAAAATTCTGGACTTGAGAATAAAACTTCGTCGTAACATGACGAATTTAGTATCAAAAGACCGAAAATGACGAGTACACTATGTACAAGCATTTTCGTCATATTCCAGTGACGATTTCACCTCGAAATCGTCATTTTCGTTCTGAACCCTTGGCTTCCATTTTGTATACGGCAGCCATTTTGTGAGTTGCCCTTTACATAGGCTTATAATACAGCTAAATTCGATCCCAAAGGACACGTACACCTTAATTGACTTTCCTGTGACCTGGGCAAGTTGGAACCATTGCCCCAGGCCGAACCTGTTTGGTCAGTTCCTCTCCCAGTGGCCGAATGAGATAGCATCAAGGCACAACAGGCCATAAACCCATTTCATCGCACACACCCTGCCGAATCTTGCTCACACCTGTCCCTGCTCTTTTCTCTCACTTGCTTTATGATGGGGAGGTGCCCATTTTTATTGGGGGTCCACCGATATCTGATGAAATGTTGGGCCTTGCCGGGTGATTTGTTGTGGGCTGGACAAACTGAAATATGGACATGTCATCATGACTCTGCTTTTCCTTTGTAACAAAGAATGTGAATAGTGTACTGTAAATTCGAAGAATGTTTGCCTAAAGCACAATATTTTGTATAAAAAGAGAAGCCTGACTTTGTAAGTTTGAGCAGTCTCCTGAGAATATACATCCCGTGTGTTGTACTTCTAGGACGCTTGTTACCTTGGTTGCAGCCAATAAAATCGATCCTTGACTTCACCTAGAAGACTCTGAGTTTCTGTGGTCTGAATCAGGAAGGAACCCGAGGTCTTTGGGTGTACCCTGGCACCGCTGGGTTACAGGTTTGGTACCCGTTCTGAAAAACCCAGTACCTCACTTAGAGGTGACTTAAGTATTACCAATCTTTGGCAAAGCCAATGGGTCTTATCTGTGCAAGAGCTACTGGCTTTTCCAATGTGTTTTAGCTATGTTGTACATCAGCGTGTCTGCTTTTCAGCATGGCTAAAATTAGTGCAGTGTCGGAGTTGAGGGTTGTAGAGTGCCATGGCGTAGTGTCGGAGAGCAGAGGGGTGTAGAGCGGAGTGCCGTGGGTTGGAGTAGAGTGGCGTAGAGGGGAGTATGCATGGTGTGGTATTGCACCACATTTCCAGTTAAATGACACATTGTCAATTGAAATGACCATTAGATTTGCACAGACAAAGTTTCACTGATAAAACTTTACAGCGCTCAAATTACAATATTTGAAAATGGCATCACCTAGTGTATTGATTTGTTTTATTTGTATTCAAATATTTGTTTTCAATACACTTCAGAATTACAGAAAAAGTGCTTAATTTGTGCTTTCCTAGCTTTTATATATTACTAGCTTACCCGTCGCGCGCTGCTGCGCTCTCCGAAGAAAGGGAATTCAAGGAAACTCGTTATGATAACATTCAATTTACATTGTGTCATTTTTATTTAAACTTATTCATTTTAATATGGAAAACATTTAAAAGTGTTGTTTTAATTCTATCTATTTATTTATTAGAGTGCTTGTGGATACACGATTTTTTGTTTTTCCGTCTGGTGCGTACATCAGTATTCGAAAGATTATGAGGGCCCTGGGGGGCCGATATTTAAAAAAATGTTATGCCAGAAACCTTTGCGGGAGTGTACTCAACAACTTCCCAAAGTTTCCTGGCGATCGGATGAATGCTGTTTTAATTCTATTTATTTATTTATTCATTTATTTGAGTGCTTGTGGATACACAATTTTTTGTTTTTCCGTCTTGTGCGTACATCAGTATTCGAAAGATTATGAGGGCCCTGGGGGGCTGATATTTTTAAAAAAATGTATGCCAGAAACCTTCACGGGAGTGTACCTAACAACTTCCCAAAGTTTCCTGGTGATCGGATAAATGCTGTTTTAATTCTATTTATTTATTAGAGTCCTTGTGGATACACGATTTGTTGTTTTTCCATCTGGTGCGTACATCAGTATTCGAATGATTATGAAGGCCTTGGGGGGCCAATATTTATTTAAAACAAATTTATGCCAGAAACCTTTGCGGGAGTGTCTCAACAACTTCCCAAAGTTTCATGGCGATCGGATGAATGGTGTAGTAATGCATAAAGGACAAACAGACAGACATACATTCCATTTTTATATATATAAATGACATATTTGCACAGTTAATTTACAGACATTTAAATTGTTGTGTGCTACAAAAAAAGCCTTTCTGTTCACACCTAAATATTGTCAGATACATCTCACTTTGAATGCAGAGAGAGAAAAGGAAACACCATGCTGCCTGAGAGACAGAGCCTTGTATTTGACGTCTTGTCTCTGAATGCACAGAAAATGTGACCAGATGAGGACAAAATATAAAGGCCTGTTTACAGAAAGCAAGCACTTGCGGAAGAATATAGTAAACCGGCTATGCTCAAAGGCACGGATAAAGACATGCTGGATAGCCTAAAACAAATAAAGCTAGCAAATAGAAAGCAAGCAAATAGGAGATACAAACCACAAAGCGAATGGTAAGGAATGGGGGGAATGCCTTCCGAGGTCAGCTTTCAGATTGTCCCCAAGCAGTCTTTAGCAACCAGACCGCTGTACTGTCTAGTACGCTTAAACCTAAAAGGGAAGGTTTTGGGGTGGGGGGGGGCATGGCCAAGCAGGCAACGATGGCGGACATTCTTTAGGAGTGCTGCGTTCCACTCATCCTGCCATCGTGTTGAATCTGTGATTTAGGCCTTGGATCACTGCCACAGATGACCTCCTAGGGATAGCCTTTGGTTCCACCGACACATCACCTGCAATTACACAGTTCTGCTTACCCTGGGCCGTACAAGATTTCTGTATCACAGGCCCACCATCCAGTGAGAAAATACCACCTAGACCCTGAGGCACTACACGAGGCCTAGCATTTTTGCTTAGCTTCGGAGCCCACCTTCCACAGCCTCGAGTCCACAATCCCCAGAGGGGCTCTCCGGAACCCACAATAAAGCGTGATGAGCTGGGCAAACCTGCCCCTGCGCCACCGGACAGTGGCCTACTCTCCACCGTCCGGCAACAACTGCAACCTCTGCCGGCCCGCTGTAAGGCGCAGGGAGTCTCTCAGCGCTACCATGTACGGCAGCGGAAGCGCAGGGACCACACTCATCACTTCGACCCCCTCAACACCTCCCTCAGTCCCGCAGCGCTGCCGCTGTATATGTGGTGGTCCTGTACACCGATCAACTGCCTATCACATGCTGCTGGGTCCTTGGGCCCTACAAGGGGTATTCTATAATGGCAGAGACTGGGGTCTTCTGTATTCCAACCAGCGTTCGGCATCCACTTAACTCCTAGCGCGACACCCACTGCCTCCCCGAGTTCGGTGCCTGCCCTGCTCGCCATAGGCCACATCTGGGACCCACGCTCACCACGCCAGAGTCCCGCACACTCCAGGCAGCTGGCTGCACCTTTCTTGCCAGCGTCCACTGCATCGCCCCAAGTAAAAGAGCTGCCTCTATGCGAGGGGCCACATGAACGATCCTCACAGTGACCGAACTTCACATTGGCGACCTGGCCTGGGCCCAGGGTTGTGACGGGGCCGCAGCGGCAGTGTGGCCCCGCCCAGCAGAATTTCCGGTGGGTGCTGTTTTTTGGGGGCCTGTTGAGGGTGATGTCCGCGGCGACACGCAATACACGGTACCCATTCCCGGGCGCGGTGTGGTGCTTGATTAGTCACCTGGTGGGCGGCTTTGCCACTTACTCCCTCGACCGGGGCCTCACTGTGGGGGGTGAGTGGTCGAACTGGGCCGCACCTTCTCTTTGATCGCTTGCTGCCACAGATCTGTGGTGAGTGCCCAGTGGCTCCTCGCCTATTCCAACAGTCTTTGGTGCACCGGCGCTTCACCCCTCACGGCTCCCTTGTCATCTGAGAGGCCTCACCTCCTTTCTTGTGCCATTGATCAGAGGTGGGGGGCCTATCACACGCTCATTTACGAGAACCTCATTGCAAATGTTTCCACATAAAACGGACTGGCAGGTCTGTGCATTATCCACTGACCAGCTTGAGACACTGGGCACTGCTCATTTGAGCGCTGGTGTTCACCAGCAGTGAGCCATTATTAATTTTATCACCAATGACCTCACAGGAGCCCTTCCTTTATGCCTTCTTCCGCTACCTGCAGCGCCTGTGAGGCTGGTGCACGCCTTTCAACACCCTAGGCCTATTCAAAAGAATAAGAAAACATCCTTACACATGCGCTTTGCAGGGTTGGCCCACCTTTTCGCCAAGAGGACGCTTACTCTACAGTGGAAGGCCCAACATGCAGCCCCGCTGGCAGCCTGGCAGAACACTGTACGCAAGTGGGGATCGGCCGTGGGAACAGCCTCTCATTACGAAGAACTGTGACCCCTGCCCCCCCCCCCCTTTCCCCGGCCGCGGCCTGCCAGCACCCAGTCATATGAAACTCTTACAATCTTAGCCCTGCTCTGAACCACCAAGGCTACTTGGTATGACCATGCCTGCCCCCTACACCTCTGCCCCCTTCCAGTTATTGGTGTTTTATTTCGAGATTATATGTTTGCATGCATGTCATTGCGTGATTTAAGAATATAATACTACTGTGCAAGCTGTACAGTTTGGAGTGGATTTTCCGCAAATTGCCTTCTATTTATATTAATGTTAGATTTCAAGTTCTTTGTCCAGGGATTCTTTTGTCGCAACTGTATGGTTAAATGTTGAAAAACTGCAATAAAAACAGTAACTTAAAAAAAGGAAGGATTAGGCCTAGCAAAAGGTTTATTTTGCCAGGTTGAAATAGCAGTTTAAAACTGCATACCCAGCCTGCAGTGGCCGCCCTTGAGACACGTTTTATAGTGCTACTTTAATGGAAGTCACAGTGAGTGCCACAGCCCACTAGTGTCATTTAATTTACAGGCCATTTGTACATGCAGTACCAAATACTAGGTCCTATGGCCAACAAAAACTGGTTCAGTAGGTGGCAAATATCTTGGGGAATGTCACACAAAAGATGGTAATTTCCAACAGTGACCTAGTCCCATTGGAGTAGGTTTCAGGATCAAACTGCGCTGAAAATAGGCCTGGGCACCAAAATAGAAGTTGTCCCTACTTTTCAATCTTTCTTTTTTCTAAATCATATAGACACTTTGCAAATCGTAGCAGTTTTGCTCTTGTAAAGACAATCTGTGTAGGTGTTTTTCAAGGAATGAGACCTGTATTTGTACTTGCTGCAGTCAATGTTTGTAGCAATATTGTATTGTATTGTATTGTAATTGAATTTATATAGCACTTACTACCCCAGACGAGGCGTCGAAGCGCTTTTTCGGCCAGTAGCACGCTACTCCGGGACCCATAGAGGATTAATGTTGAATTAGTATAGTGAAACATGCAAGTACATTTTAAGTGGTGGATAGGTTAGTCCGTTATTTGGATTTGGAATGATAGCAGAAGGATAGAGGAGGACAAAGGTTTGTCTTTATATAGCGCTTGTTGACGCACGCTATTCAGGAAGCCTACAAAGGATTGGTGGTGAATTAATATGGTGAAATATGAAATAATTTCAGTGGTGGATGTTAGTTACTTGGAGTGAGAAGGATAGCTGAGGGATAAAAGGGGAAGAAAGATTTGCATTCATATAGCACTTGTTACCCCTGATGGGTGTTGAAGCGCTTTTCTGGCGAGTAGCACGCCACTCCGTAACCCATAAAGGATTACTGTTGAAAATTAGAATAGTAAAAAAATATGAAGTAATTTGAGTAGTGGATATGTTATTCAGTTATATGGGTAGTATAGTTTAATTTGGAATTTTAGAAGTGAACATGTTAGTCTGTTAATTTCGATTGAAAAGGATAGTGGAGGGATAAAAGAGTGAAGGATTTGTTTTTTAGGTCTTAGCAGTAGGAGGAGGCTTTTAGATGAGTAAAAGGAGTTCTGGAGGGGAGGACTCAGAGGGAAGAGTTTAGAAAGGTTTGTTTCAGGGGATCGGTATAGTAAAAGAGGTGTCAGATGATGCAAGGAGGGGTAGAGTAGGAGAGAGTCTAGAAAGGATTATTTTGGAAATAAGAGTAGTGGTATGGGGTTTGGGATAAATGAGAGAGTGGATGTAGAGGATATATTGATAGATTTATATGATGAGAGATAGGGTAGTGCATTGGAAGGAGTAGTAGAAGAAGTTTCAGATGAGTCAGAAGGTTGGGCTAGAATATATATATTGAGCGAAGTATAGGCTGAGAAATAGGGTAGTGCATTGGAAATGCTAAATTAGAAGAAAGTGATACATATATAGATCCATAATTACATTGAAAGTATATAGATACTTAAAGGAGGTAAGTATATTTATATTAAAGATGTTGATAGAGGCACAGGATGAGAAATAGGGTAGTGCATTGGATATGCTTTTTCAGGAGAAAAGTAAGACACACAGATCCAAGTACATGGAAGGTACATAGATGCACAGTGGAAGTATGTACATGTAGACCAAAGATGATTTTTATTTATTGGTCATTGTTTTTTCTCTCAACAACATAATTATTTTACAAGCTTATACAAAGTAATACACAAGATAGGTACATATCTATAGTGAAAACAAATGCTTGTATACAGAGGGTTATGCTGTAAATTTCTGTTTGCGTATGGTGCTTATGTGGGGAAGAACCAAATCTTGAGTAGTTTTCTGAAGATAAGGTGGTTGTCGGTGGACCTTATGTTGAGGGGGTAAAGAGTTCCACAGTTTGGCTGCTTGAACAGAGAAGGATGTGCCATCCATGTTTTATTTCTTGTATGGTGGGATTGTGAGGCGAGATGCTCCTTTAGAGCAGAGGTTCCTTTGTTGAATGTGTTTCGTGATTTTATTCCTGATGAAGAGTGGTCCCATTCCCTGTATTGCTTTGTGGGTGAAACAAAGCAGCTTGAACGTGGATCTTCTGGCAACCGGTAACCAAATCAGGGCTTTCAAGGCAGGGGAGATGTGGTCTCGGGGTTTGATATGCAAGAGTAGTCTGGCAGCCGAGTTCTGAATCCGTTGTAGTCTTTTCATGGTCGTTAAAGGTGATCCGTAGTAGAGGCTATTGGCGTAATCGAGTTTGGACAGAACAAAGGAGATGGTAGCTTGGACCTTGTGTGGAAATCCCAAATGAGGGAAAATTTGTCGCAGCGTTTTTATAGTAGCAAAGCTTGATCTTGCTAGTTTATCCGCTAGGGCATTCATCGACCGCTTGGAGTCCATGGTCATTCCGAGGTTTCTTACTTCCTTCGATACTTTAGGCAGTGATCCCAGTTCATCAGGCCATGCGGCAAGCGGGTTGTAATGTTTTCAATCGCCACACGTGAGTATTTCAGTTTTTGAAGCATTCAATTTGCGATGGCTCCAGGTCATCCACTGATCCATGGCTCTGAGACAGCTGAAAATTGGTGATTGTCCTATGTCTTTGGGGCATTCCAGTTGAAGGAGTATTTGCCTGTCATCTGCATAGTTATAGCACGTGAGGTGAAATTTATTGATCAGTATTGGTAATGACTTCATGTAGATGTTGAAAAGCATGGGCGAGATGATAGAACCTTGAGGGACCCCTGCTTTTGTGGAGTACGGTTTGGACAAAAAAGGTGGGCTAGATGCGATCCAGTCTAGAGCAGTTCCCTCTATGCCGGCTTCATAGAGTCTTTATGGTCAACCGTGTCAAAGGCAGCTGAGAGGTCCAAGAGGAGTAGAACAGCAACCCCGTTGCGGTCAACTGTATTCTTTAGGTCATCCCAGATGGCAAGGAGGGCAGATTCAGTGCCTCTTCCCGGACGGAATCCTGTGTGGAAGTCTGAAAGTATGTCATTCTCTTCAGTGAATTGTGACATCTGGGCGAACGCTGCTCTTTCTATCAGTTTGCCCAGGAACGGTCCATTTGTAATGGGTCTGTAGTTGTCAGGTTGTCAGCCAAAAAAAGAACCCACTCACTGACCTGTCAGATCAGCCGCTCGAGCACTTCCAGTTTGCCATGTTGGTCAGTACTGGTTGGTTTCACCTAAATCTATATTAAGGCAATGCCGATCAGTACAGGCTTGATGTTTGGTGCCTAAACATGGGCATGACACACGTTCTCAGTTAGCCAGTGGTGGATTTTACTCCATGAGCATCATGCGGCTCTCTGTCCACCAGTTTGGTTAAATTAGTAATAAAGAGGATTATGGAAGCATTTACCATTGTTAAGAACAAGTTGTCTTTGATTAACAGTATACAAGATTTCATTCATATCCGTCCCCAGAAAGTCCTCACCCTAGTGTTTTTCCCTTTTAAACAGTTTGTGCTTTCTTGTAGTGAATCCCACAGTTTTTCCTATGGTGCTGTGGAACTTGTGTAGCGCTGAGTTGTACTTTGAGCCGTTTAGATTGGGGATCTGCTAGACATTAGTGATTCTTTTCTGTATCCATTTTCAATTGGGATCCATACTGCCTCTTGACTCGGGCCCAGGAATGTTCAATCGAAATAGCAAGTGGCTGATGCTTGGTGTGTAGTAGCTGTGAAGGTGACGGAATGAAAACATTATTATAGATAAAGCCAATAGATTTGGGGTTGGCTGTGAGCCTTTTGGCTTTGTCAAAGTTTGTTTTGTCTTATCTTGGTTTTTGTAAAACCTTATTGTTATGGAAGCTGTTTTGGTCAGAGCAGTAGTAATAAAGTACAGTGCTGGATTAGAATATTATTTAATCAAAGTAGTTTACTTCCAGAGATCGCAAGTTCATTCAAATTTGCTCAGCGGTGTCATGTGTTGGTAATTTTTATTTGCAATGTACAAAATATTCACATACTCTGCTGTGAATATTGTGTACATTGCAAATAAGGAATTACCAAATTAAGACACGTCTGAGCAAATTTGAATGAACTTGCGATCTCTGGAAATAAACTACTTCGATTAAATACTCTTCTAATCCAGCACTGTGCTTTATTAATATTGCGCTGACCAAAACGTATATTATCCAAAAAAACAATAGATAGTGAGTGCTGATCTCCTTCGTGTAAAAAGTCTGTGGATTATATCTGTTTATGGGGACCCAGGAGGCTGTTTCCCCTTGATGTGAGCACCGCTCATTTGTATTACTGCCTAGTGTCTAGGCCTCTTTTTGTAAATCGCTTGGATGCGGGACTATTCCCTGCAAACTGGCGTGTCACCAGGCATACGCACACTTTTGGAATGATACGGGTGCTCTATTTTTGTTTCCGTTTACCAATCAAAGATCACAAATGCCATTTGGTCAGTAAATTTTAAAAATATGTAATTTTAGTTGTGCGAATGTGCTTTTTAAACTGCGTAGTGGCTGACAGCCCATGGCAGCATCCTGGCCTACTAAAAAATCTTTTTTTTTTTTTTAATTGCCTGAGAGGTTTGGGCACCACTGGAGGAGTGGTTGAGGGGAGTAACTAGAGTCGGTGGTAGGTGTGAGGAAGCAACTTAGGTGCTTGAAGATGGGCCCTGGAGAGGACAAAAACTATATCTAAAAAAGCAGGTAGAGGTGGGGAATGCTAAGCAATGCAGGTTAAGTGGGATGAAGGAGCACATAGGTGAGTGAGTTGTTTGTGGGTGGGGGAAGCAGCACACAAGGGATAGAGCTGGAAAACAAGTGCACACTCACTGTATGCTGAAAGAAAATAGCTGTTCCCTAAATGTGAGCAGTGTAAGAATACAAGTCGTCCTAAAAGAATTGTAAAGTGATTATTGTCCCGGGAGAGGCAGAGCAAGCCATTGAATTAGAAGTAATCAAACCAGTGTGACAAAGGTAAGCACTGGTCTGGCTCGAAGCCCACTGTAAAGTTTTGGAATAGTCCACGAGATACGTTCACATACCCCTAAGAAGAAAATATTGTCTGAAAAACACACGATGCCATAGCCGCCCCTGCACTGAAGAGAACTTGGTTTATGAATGTGCTCCTTGTGGAGGAGCAGAATGGCATCACTCACTGTAAAGTTAGCCAATAGTTGAAGTGGGCTGATCCCTTGTCCTATGCGGTAGTGGGTTAACGAAAAATGCGTACGACAGTGCAGACAAATGGACTAAGAGGGATAGCGGAAAGTTCCTATACTTTTTTGTGAGGTATGTTTGATGAACAATATTAAATTGGGTAAGCTTAAATCACACATTGGAACTAATTTGTTTAACCCCCTCGTGCACTCTCTTCCATTCTAAATCCGTCAAAGGATCCCCCAATAGCCCGTCCCATCTGGCCTGAACCCTGGCAGATTCGAGACAGTCGTCTCGTAGCGCTCAATATATATGTGACACTAATCTACGTCCCCCCCCCGCCAGCGCCACCAGAGCTTGCAGTATGGCAGTGAGGGGCGGTTCTTCCGGAAAAATCGGCCACAGCTCTCGTGCCACCGTCGGAATTCTTTGCATTTTATTTATTTTTTATTTTAAAAGTTTTATATAGGGCTAGCTTGACCAGTAAGTATCAGAGCACTTTACATACACACAGTAAACAGCAGAAGGATATTACATTACATAGTAGGCCGGCAGTAAGTATTGGAGGTACTGCCCCCTGCCCAAGTCAAACGTTGACACCGCCTCCTCCCTCGTTAGGAACCGATGTTCTGTATACAAATCACCTATCAGACAACAACCTCCCTCCGTCCACCGAGTGATTGCCATGTTTGACTAATTCGTCTGAACAGAACCACTGCCCATAGCGAGGCTTCCGGGGCATATGGCGCAAGCTTCACCACTATTTTAAGTGCAGCTTCAAAAACTGCGGCCACATGCCTGATAATGTAGGGGAATCTCTTCCCTAGCTCCCACGTCCTCTGTTATGTGTCTAATTTCACCCTTTTCCTTTTGGATCCCCATAAGAGGTCAACTAACAGACTGTCCACTTTGCGTAAGTACACCCATGAAACGCGATATAGAAAATTTCGTAGAGCATATAAGCGTCGTGAAAGGATTACCATTTTTATGAGGACTACCCGCCCTGGAAGTTCCTATACTTTAGTGCAATTATTGAAAATCCTAACCATCATTAAAATATGACCTTGGTTGACTTCACAGAGGACTGATTTGTTTGCTTATCTTGCAGCTGTATAGCACTGAAAACTGTTAAAGTCCATCTATGTGCTATCAGCTAGAGGCTGCTGCACTTCGGTTTTATTTTGCATGTTTAAAGTCAATCATTTCTACGCCAAAGTAAAGATGGGTACATTTCTTAAACTCTTGAGATGGGTTATTTTTAATTTCCTACTAGCTTGTCTGTTATCGCCTCCTGGTGTTCCATTTGGCTAACTGCAAGGATTTTTCAGTTGCATTCTATCAGGCCATCCCAACTGTTGATTGTATTTCTCTGAGACCGTGCCAAAGATAACAAAGTGGATTTATTTTGTTTCCCCACACGCACGCATGGAGTTTTTTGCCAAAAAAAATGTAATTCTGACGTCTTGGACTGAACTCTGCAGGATGTCGTTTCCGCAATGAAAATGTTACTGTGGCCACAAAAGTACAGAACAGTACTCCTTTGCAAGCGGATACCTTTTCTCTTTGTAAATGTTCCTACTAATTGCACATACACCATTATCCCCTCCACCCCGCTTTCCTCTGCCTCAACACCCAACCGACTGCATCTGTATTGCCTTCCTTTTTTGGCTTCAGGTTCTTTCGCTGATGCCTAGATTCTACCTCCCCAGCTCCTGTGTCCCTTCCACCATCAGAAAGTTATTGCAGCAGCTGACCGTGTACGGTCACTGTTACTAAGGAACATGAGACCTGCTCCCTGGTCCTTCTTGGACAGGGTAGTCTTCCCTTCTGAACGGGGTTTAAACTTCTGCCTGGTGGCTAAGAAAACTGGCCAGAGTGATTGCAAAAAATGGCCAGAGGCATTCTTTGGAAAGTCTGCTTCTGCTTTCCATAAACATTAACAGAAATCTTTGTAGATGATCCAGCGCCCCTATAGAAAAACCGTCTCACCAATGCTACCCAACTCCACAATACTCACCATGAACACCATCGATGCGGTGCATTTTCCCGCTGTGCGCTGGAAAATTCAAAAAACCGCGGTTCATGACAAGCTCAGCTCGTCATGAGTGTACAAGAGGTGTACTTCATGACGAGCGTCGATGGGGTTAATCATATATCCCTCACAAGGCCCATTAAACCAACGAGACAATTTTTGGGCGACTGAATCATGTGACCTAATTAATAAAACCTATTCACAAACTATTTACAATTTTATATACAACTGCAGTTTATCATTTCTTACCATGGTTTTATGCATTTATCATATTAATTAAGTCACTTAGGCAAATGGATCAGCTGATGGTAACTAGACCATGAATAAACAAGACCAGCTTGTCGTTTCAAAAATCTAATTTTATTAATCTTTATTATTCAAGAATGAGCATTTTATTAAGAGTCTTTATTTATTAGCAAATTAAGCAGCATCAATTAAGGAAAATGAATTATTGAACTGACATCTTCAAAACAAATCAGCATGTATGAGTTAAAGCATAATAACAGTTTTGCAATCCCTAAATCTATTTGCCTGACTAAATCTCACTTTACCTAAAGAAAGTCATTTAACCCTTTTATCCTTACGTGAGGCAAAATGTCCAACAGCACGACACGCCCTTCTGGAATCAGAAAGCGAGAAGCGCCCTCCTGCCCATGGGGGCAATTTTTATACCTTTCTGTCTAACTAATCTCGCTAAAAAGTATATTTTTTCTCTGCCAACCAGTGTTCTCATTGGCTGACCGATGTCATCTCATATGGTGTCATCACCTTTCTCCAAGCCTAGATCGGGCTTTCTTAGAGTCCATTGTCTCTCATTCTCAAGTCACGCAGCTTCCTCAAAAAGAAAAATTTTTCAAGTCGCAGGCCGTGACTTCCTTAGCTTGTCAAACTTTGCCTCTTCCTGTCCTTGGGTCAGTCTCACCAAGAGCACGTAAAACAATTTTCATTCGAGCTTGAAACCTTTTTCAACGTGGTAAAAGTTTCCATGCAGGGCTCTTGCTCTCTCTGGACAGGATTTGTCAACGCCATCCTTTTTTCAGATTACTCTTTAGGCCTCACTCGAAAACTATTATTTAAACAAACACAAGACATCAATTAATTAGAGAATTAAGACCCATTCTGTTACCCACCCCCTTTGCTAATTATTGACACGTTAATTTATGTTACCTAGCTGTGCACACAAAGCTGCGTTTCATATCAACCTTCTTCATTTAGGCCGCAGGATTCTCCATGAGCTTATGCCACATAAAGACGGAAAGACGTGACATAAGCACACAAATAAGCACATGCCATAAGTTGAACAGCCGCATTTAATACTGACAAAGACAATAGACAAGTTAGTTTATTATTTTCAACGAACTTGCTTTTGCAACAAAGAGCACATGTGTTAGTCCCTCGTGTCATGTAAATGCATTTTAATCTAGGTTGGTTAATAATTCACCAAAAATCAGTTAATACGGTTATTTTATTATGGAAGTTTAACTTTGCGAGCCAGAACAAAATATTATTCTGAATCTCGCTCCATCAAGAGTATCACAAATACATATATGGAATCACTTTCCTAGTGATTGATCTTGCTTTAGACACATTTTGTATTAAATGGGACGTAATGATGAAACGATGTATGCAGCGTAACAGTCATAGGTTTATAAAATGTAGTTGTGGACTTGTACATAATGAAATTACATTTGCATGTTTGAACTTCAATCTGAATTTACATTTTTTACATTTCAGTAAACATGGGTATTGCACAGTAGCCTTTCTATAGCACTTTCCTACATCTTGTAGAGTAAAACACAGTTTCCTCGTTTGTCGAGGAAGTTGTTAGTCTGCAGTGAATAGCTGAAAGTTGTTGGTTGAAGTGGAGTGTTTAGATATCCTGAACGAGACCCGCTAAATATGCTCCAGACTTGGCGCAGTGGCATGTCGCAGCATCTCATATGCATGCAGGTGGCACACAAAGGGAATGTGAGGTATGCATTTGTGCGGTGCAAATAACAGTCCCGTTTGAGTTGCAGTCTGAAAGTCACTCGAGTCATGATTTTTGGAATATGTAATATATCAGGGACCCCCTGGTGAGGATAAAATCCTGGGTCAGGGAAATTGTTCAGTACAGAGGTATATACCCAGGCCTAAAGTAATAAAAACAACCAAGTCTATTCAACACCAAAATATATATAAGTGAACACACAAAATGACAAACTTTGCTGATATTTAAGAATTTAATTCTAATAATAAAACAGTAAATTAAGTCCATATAAACATAACAAAACTGATATATTAAATACACATTATACAATAAAAAGTGTTATTTTTTTGATCAATTCCTTAAAAAAGACATTTGTTCTGATAGGTGTGCAGAATTACAGATATGGTCATCCCAGATATTCTTGGGAGGGCTGTTTATCTCAACTCGTTTCGACACGTAATTGTGTCTTCATCAGGAAAATATTTATACAGCCAATTATCTAAAGAGAACAAAACACATTTTTAGATTTTCAAAACATTTAAAACAGTGTGTTAGAGACAAAGCAAAATCTAATTACATAGCCTGGTTGAAAGATAAAAGTTATTTCATTATGCTGAAGTTTAGCTTCCTTGCATCTTGACAATAGCTCAAGGAAATCCATCTCTATAAACATATATCCTTAGTATTCAATATTACCATATATGATTCTTTCAAATTTATTTGATATAGTTGATCAATACATTCAATTGCATCTTATCGTTATTTTATTTAGAAGCATCCTTATGTGTGAATTGAAAAAAAGAAACAAGAAGAAAAAGCAAGAATAATAGAGTTTACGAGATCAAGATTGCTATAATTTCTTCTATAAGTCAAATGATTTCTCCTATTATAATTTTTAGTGGAGTCAGAATCGTATCATACGGAGATACTACGGGCAGCTATTTTTGACCAATGCTTGTTCATAGTCAAGATGCGTTTTAAGTATACGTAAGTGTCGATGTAATCTCAAGGTGAGCACCTCGTACGTCCGTACCCAGTTATATTCTATGTTTACTATGAAGAACCAAGTTGTTTCCAATCGTCTAACTATTATTATAAAACATCTTACCTAGACTATCTTTTTCTGCTTTTTAACAGGTTCAGAACGATGAAAGCGGAGAGTGGGGCACCTTTCTTTCTCTTGGCATTCAATCTTGGTATGTGAAACCTATAGAAAGAAATGGGTTCCTAGCTTCCAGTTAACCATTAACACAGGATTGGTGAAAAAGCCTTAATTTACATAAACTCGTTCTATAATCTCGCTCTGTTTTTTGCATAGGCGCGTGTTTACCTGAGTTTAGCGGTTTCACTGCGTACATCCCACTCTTCGTTCCCGAAGGTTAAAACGTGAGTCATGTAACAGCATCATTACGGGAGAAAACTTAATGTTTAATAATATCAACATTCAAGCTAAAGAGCTATGGACATGCAACACCCAAAATGTTATATATTTAATCACATGTCCCTGCCATCTTGGCTATGTGGGTGAGACGTCACGAGCAATAAAGACAAGACTGACAGAACACAGGTCAGCAATAAGAACCAGGAAACTGACAGCACCCCTAGTAAGCCACTTCACAGAGTACAAACATTCACATGATGAATTAAAATGGCGAATACTGGAAAAAAGAGTGGGATGTACGCAGTGAAACCGCTAAACTCAGGTAAACACGCACCTATGCAAAAAACAGAGCGAGATTATAGAACGAGTTTATGTAAATTAAGGCTTTTTCACCAATCCTGTGTTAATGGTTAACTGGAAGCTAGGAACCCATTTCTTTCTATAGGTTTCACTTACCAAGATTGAATGCCAAGGGAAAGAAAGGTGCCCCACTCTCCGCTTTCATCGTTCTGAACCTGTTAAAAAGCAGAAAAAGATAGTCTAGGTAAGATGTTTTATAATAATAGTTAGACGATTAGAAACAACTTGGTTCTTCATAGTAAACATAGAATATAACTGGGTACTGACGTACGAGGGGCTCACCTTGAGATTACATCGACACTTACGTATACTTAAAACGTATCTTGACTATGAACAAGCATTGGTCAAAAATAGCTGCCCGTAGTATCTCCGTATGATACGATTCTGACTCCACTAAAAATTATAATAGGAGAAATCATTTGACTTATAGAAGAAATTATAGCAATCTTGATCTCGTAAACTCTATTATTCTTGCTTTTTCTTCTTGTTTCTCTCTTTTTTTCAATTCACACATAAGGATGCTTCTAAATAAAATAACGATAAGATGCAATTGAATGTATTGATCAACTATATCAAATACATTTGAAAGAATCATATATGGAAATATTGAATACTAAGGATATATGTTTATAGAGATGGATTTCCTTGAGCTATTGTCAAGATGCAAGAAAGCTAAACTTCAGCATAATGAAATAACTTTTATCTTTCAACCAGGCTATGTAATTAGATTTTGCTTTGTCTCTAACACACTGTTTTAAATGTTTCGAAAATCTAAAAATGTGTTTTGTTCTCTTTAGATAATTGGCTGTATAAATATTTTCCTGATGAAGACACAATTACGTGTCGAAACGCGTTGAGATAAACAGCCCTCCCAAGAATATCTGGGATGACCATATCTGTAATTCTGCACACCTATCAGAACAAATGTCTTTTTTAAGGAATTGATAAAAAAATAACACTTTTTATTGTATAATGTGTATTTAATATATCAGTTTTGTTATGTTTATATGGACTTAATTGACTTTTATTATTAGAATTAAATTCTTAAATATCAGCAAAGTTTGTCATTTTGTGTGTTCACTTATATATATTTTGGTGTTGAATAGACTTGGTTGTTTTTATTACTTTAGGCCTGGGTATATACTTCTGTACTGAATGATTTTTGGAATAGCCATCTTCTTATAGTTTTTTATTTTTTAACTCGAAGTGGCTGTTTATAATCCTTATTCTCTTTGCGAACCTTTCCAGACCATACATGTCTGTACAGAAAGGGCTCCCACCAAAGTAGGTCTTTTAACCAGCGGTGAAAATGTAATAGGTCTTGCCTTTTATTAAGTTAAAGCCATTTGCTTTGCTATACAATACCATTAGCAAATCAAATGCTTTAACTTAATCAAAGGCGAGACCTATTGCCTTTTTAATGCTTATTTGGTGTTGACTTGCAGTGAATTAACATTTTACTAGGAAAAAAAGCAAGAAACTTAAAAAAATAGCAATATGTTTGGCTATAAAATCAAGTAAACCTTGTATATAGGGAAAGTTATTATCCTGCCTTTGTTGCCCTTTAGGGTGCACTGTGAGACACTCTTCAAGCGAACGAGATGATAACAAGTAAACCTAGCCATCTAGTTACACATTAGGGTAGTGCTGGTATCCCACCTCTGATTTACAACAGATTTCAAGAAACTGCTTTGAGTGCGGTGAGATGTGGAGAGTTGTGAAGAAAGCGGTGGCATTAGGACATATTTAGGGCTTGTGGACACATTTCTTGGAGGTAGGTAGCTTGTTTGCTCTAGACCTGTTGGCTCCTCACCTCGCAACCTCAAACTATGCTGGGACAGTTAAGGTCAGACCACACTCGTTAGGACGGTTAACCCCATGAATTTTCCTTTGTGCAACTTTTGAATAGTTCCTGCCATTTGTGTCCCTAAAGCAGAGGGTCGGAAAAAATGAACATGTAGGAAGTAATTTGCCGAGTGAATCGCCTTTCCAAGCAGCACCCCAGCTCCTGACCCCACCCCCCCGCCTGAGCCGCGGGAGTTCAGATTTCACTGAACCTGGTTACAGCCCCTCTCCGCCCTAATGTTTACATTTCCCCTCGCTCGCGTTTGGCAGATTTCAAAGTCCCACTAGAGCTCAGAACGGCCATCAGCAGCTTCTCTCTGACGGCGGCGTGGAGCGCACCTGTTAGTCTGCCTCCCTCCCCCTTGTACCTTCGCGCCGGCACGTCTATGCACATCTGCTTTCTGTTCTGTGTTTTCTGCAGGGGGTGTCGGCAGGCTGAGGAGGCCGCTGCGCTGTTCCTTTGCTTCTCCGGGAAGGTAGGTGACTTCCATGGTGGACTAAGACAAGGGGGGCGCGGATCTGAACACGCCGGGGTATCGTGAATGCAATGTAGCCACTAGGCGCTTGGTCTCACTGCAACTAGAACAAGTTGCGCAAACATAGCGAAAGGAATGCTGCTGTTGCCGTTCGCGATACTGCATGACACCCTAAATCTAGAAGCCAATGACGAGACACCAAGTGAGAGGTACTGACAGAGAGGGAAAGCAAAAGCACGCCGTCATGCACGCTTAAGGACCAAAAAATGCGCGCGCATGTGCACATCCCTACGCTAATGAAAGTAAACCAAGATGGTGTGTGGCTGTCCATGTGTGCGTGCATTTTTTTGTCCGTACGCATGCATGTTTAGCTTTGTGGATGGCGAGAGCAGTCATCTTTGTCCATCTGGACGCACTTGCATTCAGCTTTGGCTGAATCGACTGGTAAAGGTCCTCCATGGCGAGAGCAGCACATGCGCTGCTTTCGCCAGGCGAGACCTAAAAAAGGGGGTGGGGTTTCACGAAGGGTGTTATTCTCGATTTTAAGTATCCCACAAAGCTGTAATGTTTGAAAATCGGTCTTCTGCTTGATGTGCAATGAAGAGGCCTTTAATAGACATTCTTATTGGGACTGATAACCAGTGTAGAGCCTAGATGGCCAGGTAAATGTTATTCCAATGTGTTTGGACTTAGGACTTGTCTGACTGCGGTATTCTGGATTCATTGGACCTTGCCAGTTAAAAGTCTAGAGAGTCTGATGTAGGTGTATTGTTATGTAGAATGTTTATCTGGTCACATTGACTTTTGTTTGGAATGAAAGGTTGGAAGGCATGATCACAACAAGGTTTTTTACCACTAGGTTGTTGATGGCACTAGGTTGTTGATGGCAGTTCTACCTCCAGAGGACAGATGGAGATGGGTACCATTTTTCTTCCCTTAATCCTTTATATTTTTATGCCATTTGCAAATGCCAGTTGTCTTATTACAAAATAAAACAAAGCCAGGGTCTGCTCAAGCTACTTTAAATGTCCTCATTAACTCTTACTATTTGCTACTTTAGTCCAGCATATTATGCCTCGTACTCCACATACTTTATGCAGTATTACCTTTCACTTTAAATCTATTGCACAGATGAAACTGTTTTCCATATAATTGTCAGGGATGTACTTGTTAAATTGTGACAGACAAAAGTACTGTGGTTTTGAAAGTGCTTCACCATTTATTCTTACCTGCTCTCATGAAAACACTTTTTATACATATTTGTACCACAGAGTTCCCATGTGACACACATTAAGCCCAGAACCTAAGTGAGCAGTCTTAAGCCAATTAGGTGTCCTTAGTGTAGAAAGTATATGGAAAGAACAGAAAGCCCATATTAGTGATTAACGCCTCTACGACTGTTTTCACAGCAGCAAAACTCTTTCAATAAAAACATGATAGGTTCCCCATGTTAACTGAAGAAGTTATACAATTCCTCTTCCTTGCATGAGCACTTTGAGCTGCATCGCGCCTCTTTCCTGCTCCCCAACTTGTCTTTTCGTGGCTCTTAATTAGTTCAGTTGCAATGAGCATTTAGTATCCATTTCACTAGTTTTATTGATGATGCTTTCGCATCTAGTAACCAGATGCCTTTACTGTTCTATTGCCCAAACAGAATAGACCTGGAACAGAAGGGAACAGGTTATGCGAGAAAAAAATTGGCCACGTTTATTAAAGACCCATGAGTGAGTCACAACACCATAAACAGAATCCCCTCACAGGAAGCCATTGTAAGGAGCAACGAGACCTGGAAACATGGGCAGAGTTACAAGGCTTACAGATCAACCTGCGCAGTATATTTTGGAGGCGTTGAAGGTTGAGAAACTAGTACCAGTTAATTGCAATGGAGAGAGCTACAGGCTCCAATGCGGTAGCATACTTCTTTCCAACTCATCAGTTTCAGGAAGCCAATAGACCAAACTTTTTAATCTGGGCAGAGAATAAAAAAATCTCCAAATTAGAAAAAGCCTATTTTTTTGGTTATAGAAGAAAGGGTAGATAATAGGCCCAAATCATGAGGTCAAAATCATCACTTCCAACCAGTACGAAATCAGTTTTTGAATCTATCAGATTGTTATTAGTCATCCATCTCTTAAACTCTTGCAGACACTCCCAATTATCAAGTCTGCAAGTAAACTCCCCAATTCAAGGTTTGTCCGAGTCCACGCTTCAGAATACCTCGTTTTGTGATGCAGAGATGCACAGGCTTCATAATCCTATGCAGTTTTCTGTGCTCCAGCACGAAATGTGCCGTTTACTCTAGTTCAATCAATCAATCAATACATTTGTAGAGCGCGCTACTCACCCGTGAGGGTCTCAAGGCGCTGAAGGGTGGGGGGGTGCTGCTATTGCTCGAATAACCAGGTCTTGAGGTGTTTCCTGAAGGTGAGATGGTCCTGGGTCAGTCGTAGGTGTGCGGGGAGGGAGTTCCATGTTTTGGCTGCCAGGTAGGAGAACGATCTTCCTCCGGTGGTGGTTCTGCGAATCCGCGGGACGGTGGCGAGGGCGAGGCTGGTGGAGCGGAGCTGGCGGGTGGGGGTGTAGAACGAGAGGCTGTTGTTGAGGTATTCGGGGCCAGTGTTGTGGAGCGCTTTGTGTGCGTGGGTGAGCAGCCTGAACGTGATGCTCTTGTTGACGGGGAGCCAGTGCAGGTTTCTCAGGTGGGTGGATATGTGGCTGTGGCGAGCGATGTCGAGGATGAGTCGTGCGGAGGCGTTCTGTATGCTCTGGAGACGTTTCAGAATTTTGGCTGTGGTTCCTGCGTATAGGGCGTTCCCGTAGTCCAGTTGGCTGGTGACGAGGGCCTGGGTGACCGTCTTTCTGGTTTCGGTGGGGATCCACCGGAAGATCTTTCGGAGCATGTGCAGGGTGTTGAAACATGAGGACGAGACTGCGTTGACTTGCTTGCTCATCGTGAGGGAGGAGTCCAGGATGAATCCCAGGGTGCGTGCATGGTCCGTGGGTGTTGGTGCGGTGCCCAGCTTCGTGGGCCACCAGGAGATGTCCCAGGCGGATGGGGATTGTCCGAGGATGAGGACCTCCGTCTTGTCCGAGTTGAGCTTCAGACGGCTGTGCTTCATCCATTCTGCGGCATCTTTCATTCCGTCCTGGAGGTTGGTTTTGGCGGTGAGTGGGTCTTTGGTGAGGGAGAGTATCAGTTGGGTGTCGGTGGTGTAGGAGATGATGTTGATGTTGTGTTTGCGTGCGATGGTGGCGACGGGGCTCATGTAGATATTGAAGAGGGTTGGGCTGAGTGAGGATCCTTGGGGTACGCCGCAGATGATCTTGGTGGCCGCAGAGCGGAAGGGAGGGAGGCGGATCTCTGGGTTCTGTCGGAGAAAAATGATGTGACCCAGTCCAGGGCCTTTCCTTGGATCCCAGTGTTGTAGAGGTGGGTTATTAGGGTGCGGTGGCAGATGGTATCAAAGGCTGCCGAGAGGTCCAGGAGGATGATAGCGGCGGTCTCTCCGTTGTCCATCAGGGTCCTGATGTCATCGGTGGCTGCGATGAGTGCGGTCTCGGTGCTGTGGTTAGCTCGAAATCCGGACTGGGATGGGTCGAGCGAGTTGTTTGCTTCGAGGAATGCAGTCAGCTGTTTATTGATGGTCTTCTCAATGACTTTAGCCGGGAAGGGGAGAAGGGAGATGGGAGATGGGGCGGAAGTTCTTGAGGTCTTTGGGGTCCGCTATGGGTTTCTTCAGAAAGGCGTTGATTTCTGCGTGTTTCCAGCTTTCAGGGAAAGTGGCTGACGTGAAGGAGCTGTTTATGACGTTCCGGAGGTGGGGCGCGATGATGGTGTCGGCTTTGTTGAAGATATGATGAGGGCATGGGTCGGAGGGGGAGCCAGAGTGGATGGTGTTCATGACGTGGGTGGTGTCTTCAGTGCTGATGGGGGTCCATGCACTGAGGGTGGTGGTGGGGGTCGTTGGTTTGGTGGCTGAAGGCGGCGTCGGGGTTCAAACTGTCGTGTATATCTGCGATCTTGTGGTGGAAGAATGTGGCGAGGGAGTTGCAGAGGTCTTGCGACGGTGTGATGTTGCTGGCGCTGGGTGAAGAGCTCTTTGACGATGCTGAAGAGTTCCTTGCTGTTGTGGGTGTTGTTGTCCAGCCGCTCTTTGAACAATGTCCTTTTGGTGGTGCGGATCATCTGGTGGTATTCGCGGGTGGTGCTCTTGAGGGCTGTCATGTGTTCTAATGTCCGTTTGTGGCGGCAAGCTTTTTCGAGGGTTCGGCATGATTTCATTGCGATTTTGAGGGCGTCTGTGAACCATGAGGGTTTTCTGTTGCCAGTCTTGCCTGGGGGTTTCTTTAGTGGGGCGATGTCGTCGGCGCTGTTGGTGATCCACTGTGCGAGATTGTGTGCTGCGTCGTTGGTGTCAGGGTTTTCGACAGGTGGGTTCTGGCTCAGCGATGTGGTCAGCTGGTCTGTGGTGACTTTGCTCCAGCATCTGCGGGGGATCTGTAGCGTGTGGTCGTGGGATATAGTCTTCTTGAAGGTGAAGTGAATGTATCTGTGGTCGGTCCAGTGTAGTCCGGTGGAGTGGCTGAAGGAGACGTGGTTGCTGGCGGAGAAGATGGGGTCGAGCATGTGGCCAGCGAGGTTGGCGAGGTTGTCGAGCAGGGTGGTGGTGTTGTTGTCATTGTTTTTCTCCAGGTGGAAGTTCAGGTCCCCTAGGAGGATGTACTCTGGTGAGACTAGGGCGTGCGGGCTGATAATGTCGGCGATGGTTTAGCTGAATTGTGTCCGTGGGCCCGGTGGTCTGTAGATAAGCGTTCCTCTGAGGGTGGTCTGGGGGTCGGTGTGGATCTGGAAGTGTAGATGTGCGGCGGTGAGTGTGTCTTCGACGTTGGTCGTGACGCTGATGGTGTTCCTGTAGATGATGGCACTTCCTCCTCCAGTTTTGTTGACTCGGTCCTTCCGGGTGATTTTGTAGCCGTCCGGGATGGCTATGGCGATGTCCCGGGCCGAGGAGGCGTTCATCCAGGTTTCTGTGAGGAAGGCTATGTCTGGTGCTGTTGTATCAAGGAGTTCCCAGAGTTCGACGGCGTGTTTGTGGATGGAGCGGGTGTTGAGGAGGATGCACTTGAGGTGGTTGTTATCGTTGCTGTGTTCGGTGGGCGGGGTGTAGATTCAGAGGCAGGTGAATTTGCAGGCTTGGCAGGTGAAGGGTCCGTGGGTCCGCTTCGGGGTGGCTTGATGGCAGGTGGTCCGGTGTTGAGTGCGATGAGGGTGGCGGTGTTGTATCTCAGTCCGGTGCCCTGGCATCGGCTGGGGCCAGGGGTCTGGTGCGCGGTCCAGGCGCAGACTGGCTTGACTTCGGCACGCGAGTGGCGCAGCTGCTGTGCGGCCTCCATAAGAGGCGAAGTGGGAGCGAGGGGTAGCTGGAAGGCGGGAGCGGAGCGGCCAATGGGCGGGCAGGGGAAACAAAGGAAAAAAGGGGCGGGGCCACGGGGGACCAGCGGCGGGAAGCGGGGGGGGCACCGGTGGCAGGGGCGCACAAGGAGCGCCTAAGATTCTACAGGACAGCAGCAAAAAACACTAAAACACAGGAAGCCAAACAGCAAAATAGCAGAGATGCAAAGGAATTCAGAACCTGGGGGACACCAGCGGCGAACCCTCGTCAGCACTCTGGTCTCTGAGGAGTCGAGCGGCGTGGGGAGTGACCTGGGGACCTAGTTCACATCCAAAGGCGATTTTAGCAGTTTCAGTGTTCAGTTTTGGTGAAACATTTTGCCCACAACTTGCGCTGACATTTTACACTGTTTAATGCAAATTAATATTCAGTATTTTGTCACATGAATTATGGTTCAAGTAGGTGCATCATAGCCCGACTGTTCTCTTAAGTTCCAAATTGCCTTTGTTTTGAAATAATGATGCTTTAGCTTCATTAGGCAGGAAGCATTTGCAGTCTCTATGCAGAAATTGATTGATCAGTAGGAAGTAGCTCCTGGATCCTGTACCTGTTTACTCAGGTTGGCAACCGGGTCCATTTCCTGGAGTGAGGGGAGGTATTGATACCTTTTTGTGCGGATGACTGGATCCCATCTTGGTCTGAAATTTACTCCATTAGTTAAAATAATTCAGCTCTTGTATTGAAATTTTCCCACCATTTTTAGTCCTCTGGCTAGAAGTTACACTGCAGGTTTTATGCTTCCACCACACCAAAGCTCTTGCACGAGCTTGCTGCTGGCATTATGTACTCTTCAGCTCCCTTCAACACCGCCACGCCTGCTGTTGCTTCTCCCAGCCTGCTCATTTCTTCCAGGCCTTGCTGAGATCGTGGGCAAAGTACCAGAGTGTGAATTCTTCTCATCGCCCACCCTTTTCACTGTGCAAATCAGATGAGCCTGCTGCGCTGCCTCTTTTTCCCTCCCCACCCACAATTCTAATGGAGTGTCCAATGCAGAGTGCACCTGTACGCAAATAGTGCTGCTACTGTCTCAATTGCAGAAGGCTTGGGTGTAAGGAAGCCCGGGCTTCTACACTGGCCACCTTCCCTATACCTAGTGCTTTAGTGAAGCTTGATCAAAAACGCTTTCAGTATACAAGAGCCAACAGGATTGGCATTGTATATATTTATTTTAACAAAAGTGGATTCGGACCAAGGTCACAGATTTAAGCCCCTTCACCAGACATGTATGGCCAGTCAGAGAATTTGGCCAACAAACGAGATGATCCAACCACAAGAAGGGTTTGTATCATTGGAGTTGTTTTAAATGTGAAATTAAATCAAAACAGTTAAAGAAGATCCAAAACCTTTGTAGGTGCGGTTTTATGTGAAATGAAACAACCTTTTGCAGCTTTGTGCGCAGTTAAGATTACCGGCCTAAAGGACAATTTTTCGGGTTTCCTTGAATTACAAAACTGTGTAAACAGTTTACCAAGTATTTTTGGTCCTAATCCTTTTAAACCAATTCAATTAACTTTTTCAGTCTGTGCTATTTACGGCTTTTTCTCTAAATTTCTGAAACTAGGTATATGATGTTAATTCAGAGTGATGGTGCCCATAGAGCATCTCTCTCCAATAGGTGCACGCAAAGCTTTACAGCCAAGATCCGTGAACGGGTAGTCGCTGCCGTTTGCATTGAGAAACCTTCGGTTCGCGTTGCAAAAGCTGCCACTCAAGTAGAACTTCTACTTGCGGAGCAGAAATCAGCAGCACCCTCTTGCGATGCAAGTGATGCCGTTCTCACTGATTTTACAGTGCACGACAAACACCAGTGCTAGAAATCCGCACGAATGGCACGAGGTAACGCAATCCACCGCTCGCGGAACTCCACATAGTTTGGTGGGGTTTTTTGGTCTCTTGCGCGGAACTCTGCAAACTCCCTAAACTCCACCCACGCCTACTTTTGAGTCCCTTTGGTATTCCGGTTAATGCTGTTCAGTGGAGAATAGAGTCCAGAATTGTTATGTGGAAAAAGTAATTAAATACATTTGGTGGTTTCAGACGTTTACAAACTTTGCAAAATACACCCATGGAGGTATAGATGGGATTTTTTCTGGAGAACCTGGATACTTTGTGCAACCATCTTGCAGCGACGATCTGTCACAAATCTCTTCACACGGCCTTTTTTATGGCACTCGGCTGTCATTTGTGTTGTGCTGTTAAAGTAGTATCTGCTTTGTATCAGGCGTAATGGTCTTTATGCTTGCTATGCAGTATGTGGGCTTCCGGCCTAACCACTCCCAACCCCTCTTTAATATACACGAGCAAGCCCTGTAGCTCTCTACTGCCCATCATCACTGATTACAAGTATTGCTCCTGACGATTTAAGGTGTCTGTAGGACTTTAAATCTACCAAATAGTTGTCACTTTAAGCAAAGGGTTAGTTTTATATCGATTATAAATGCCATTTTAACTGCTATACCAACAAAGGTTCAATAACTACACTAATGTAAAGGAAAATTTGATTTTCTGTTTCTGAAAGAACAATTTGGAATGACTGCGTTTTTCAGCTGTTCTCGTTTTAAAGGCATTTTACCGCATAACCTGGCAAATGGGGCCTGTCTTGCTGTGGCTTTGCATTTGCCCCTTGTGGCTTATTGTGTCCTGTGTGCTCGGTGCTTGCCAATGCCAGGAAATGGAAAATTGAGCTTTAAGCCACATTTCATAAAAAATATTTTGTGGGGCTCGCTGTTCTGTAAGTTGGGCGAAAGAAACCTTTTCAGGATAGAATCGAATGCGCAAAAAAGTCCTATTTTTAGGTCCTTGTAGTTTCCATAATTGACAGTTGATATCGTGCTTGTTCCCTGCATTTGGCTGCAATGCCAGTAAATACTTTACCAACACAATTAAGACAGGTGCACATTGCAGCCAACTGAAGGGAACAAGCACAATATGAGTAATTACACTAAAATATGGAAACTACTTCCAGAGGAGTAATGCTAATCCTGTAGCCGTTTAAATGGCTTGGAACCTTTTTAGTTCTGATGCACTTAGCATGCTGCCTCTCAAGAATTATTTGACTAAATATAGTTTTATTTTTAATACTCCTCGTCTATCTCCAGTGCTCTTTATTACCTCGCATGGAAGGCTGTAGCAGCACTAAGGTGTCGCAGTCGCTCTACTACCATGGTCTCTAACTCAAACCAGAGCTCGAGTAATTGCCCTTTCAAATGTTAAAATTAGACTTTTCCATATGTAAAGTGATCATCTTCATTCTCCAAACTTAAAGCTTTTTGTCAAATTCTGCTAGTCTTAAATAACATCACACACCAGCATCTCTCTGTAAGAGAAGTACTCTTATTTCAGGTAGTTCTTCCTCACCAGTGTATAGCAGTGACCTTCAAGCTTTATCCCGACATCCCCTCTGTAACCTGTACAAAGCCTCATCCAGTCCACCTCTGCAAAGCCTTTCTAAGCTTCTCTGCAAAATCCCACCCAGGAGCAATTCTACAAAGCACCATTCAGACCTCCTTTGCAAAGCTCCACCCAGGCACGACTCTACAAGACAACATTTAGTCCCCCACTTTAAAGCCACATCCAGAACCCCATTTCATACCCCACCCAGATCTCCTGTTAAACACCTAATCTAAATAAACTGTAAGTTCCCTTCTTCGACACTCCTGCATAGTCCAACAATGTGCCTTCTTTTAAAACGTAAAGTGCCCCCATTATCCGAATTCCATCCAGAACCCTCTTTAAAACTCCCCTGAAAAGCTTGGTTGTTGCATCCCTAAAAATCAGCCCTCACTTTCTCTACAATACCTCTCCTTACTCCTTCTGCAAAATCCTGTCAAGACATAATCTCCAAAGCCACGCCAAGATCACCTCTGCAAAGTCCCATCCATGCATGATACCTCTGCGAAGACCTATCCACCCGTATTTAAATGCGGAAACTTCACTACGTCGCTCTACAAAGACCAGTTAAGACATAGGCTCTAAAACCTGATGTGACCTGGGCAAAGACCCATCCAGATAACTTATGAAAAAGACATGTCTCGCTTTCGAAAAATCTCATTAAATTACCTTTCAGATACTAGTCAGTCTCTTCTTTAAAAAACCCACATCCCGTTCCACTCCACGTCCCGGTCCCATGTCCCAGTCCACGTTCAGTCCCACCTTTAAAAATCCCCATCCAGTCCCGAAATGTGAGTCTATATGCTCTCTTTATATTCCCACTAAGCCCCTCATTAAAAAGTCTGTCTCGTCCCCTTCTTGAAAGGCAGATGCTGTCCCATTCTTCAAAGCAATTGCTGGCAAGTTTCACAGGTCCAAACATGACTAACTGGCTCCATCCAGGATTTTTCTCCGAATTTTGAAATTTGTTCTGATTTTACAGTGTGACTGCAAGTCCCAGAATGCAAAGAAAAAGGCTGGACTAAAGTTGCTATTGCTGCTTGGACCTGGAAAGTTAAACAACATAGCAAAGCACAAGCCAGCCTGCCAGTAAAAAGCCTGATGCTCGCCTTTTTAAGAACAAATTCTACTTAAAGCCCACACGAGCTGCCCTTTTAATCCTCAGCACATCAGCTTTGTGACATAAGACCTCAAAAACCATGATATATTGTATTTTCACTGCAAATGTCACAAAAAAGCTGAATAGAGCTCAAACCCTCTTAGAAAGTATTTATTCGCTCAATGGCTAGGCCTCCCTGTTCACCCACACCTCTTCACCTCATTTTTAGGTTGCAGCCTACCAGACAGCTGCTGGTTTGCCTAAGACATCTTGGGGACGTTCAGAAAGCAGACCTAGGAATGCATTTGGCCGTTGTTTTACCATTGACTTTGTGGTTTCTAACTCACATTTTTAGGCTTTCTATTCGCTGGCTTTATTTGCGTTAGAGGGTCCAGCTTGAGTTTGTCCTTCCCATTGCCCAAACCTTGTTAACTGTGTTCTTCAACGAGCTTGCTTTCTGTAAACATGTCTTTAAATCTTGTTCTCATATTGTCACATTTGCTGTGCATTTAAGGACACCAGTCATATGTCCAGCTCTCTCGGACCTTGCGGTTTTTATTTTTCTTTCTCTGACTTTAAAGTGATCGGATTTATGTGACAATACTGCTGACTATTCCTGTAAGAGTAGAGGGTGTGCCTTCTTTTTGTCTAGAGTCAAAATGGAGAAAGTGGGAATTCCACTTGCAGGTGGAGGTGTGCACAGTATTACCATGACCCAAATGGTCTCATGCTTATCCTTTCATCATTTGTGTGAAAAAACTCTTATTCACTCTCAGTATAAGATTTCACATCATTTCTTTTCTTCGTTTTCCAAAATCATTTGAATTAATCCATTCATTCATGACGATTTATGACTTTAACATTTAACTTCTACCCAATGCATTTCGGGTCGAGGTTGACCCTTCCTCGGGGGTCTGTGTGGGAAACAAGGAATCTTATGAGCATTACAGCTATTACATCTGACTTTTGCAGTAATCAGTTTCTGGCTATTCAATCTCTTCATAGCAACAAGTTATCTACATAGAAAAATACATTCATAATCATCATGTAGATAACTTGTTGCTATGAAGAGATTGAATAGCCAGAAACTGATTACTGCAAAAGTCAGATGTAATAGCTGTAATGCTCATAAGATTCCTTGTTTCCCACACAGACCCCCGAGGAAGGGTCAACCTCGACCCGAAATGCATTGGGTAGAAGTTAAATGTTAAAGTCATAAATCGTCATGAATGAATGGATTAATTCAAATGATTTTGGAAAACGAAGAAAAGAAATGATGTGAAATCTTATACTGAGAGTGAATAAGAGTTTTTTCACACAAATGATGAAAGGATAAGCATGAGACCATTTGGGTCATGGTAATACTGTGCACACCTCCACCTGCAAGTGGAATTCCCACTTTCTCCATTTTGACTCATTGAAGAATAGTGCTCTTAGACAAAGCACTTAAAAGGAGTGAGTAGCACATAAATGAACTTTTGAACTAATAATAAAAGTGGGAAAAATTTTTTGGGGGAGTGCCAGACGAATCATAATAAAGATTCTTTTTGTCTAGCACACAACAACAAAAATTAACTGTGCTGATGTTTCTGAAATCATCAGAATTAGTACAAATGAAGAACATTTTTTTGTAATTCTGAAATGTGGTGGAATCATATATTTATATATGATCACAGCCCATCATTACACTAGATGACATTTTCACACATAGTATGTAGTAAAATCGTATTTCGATGCAAATGTAAGTCATTTTGATTGAAAATATGTTGTCTGTAGTGACAGCGCGCTACCACATCATGCATACTCCATACTACGCCACTCCATTCCTCTCTATGCCCTCCCACTGTGTGCCACTCCATGCCATTCAACTGCACCCCACTCTAGTCTATGCCACTTGCTCCACGACACAAGCTTCTCTAGTCCCAGCCCTTCCACATCAGTTACCCCACTCAAAATGTCCTCTCTCCACTGTATCCTACGCCACCCCAATCGACCCAACCCCACACCTCTACAGTCTATCCCAATTTACTCCACTCCTACCTATCCCACTTCATCCAGTCTCCCCCAGTTCACTCCAATATACCCCATCCTAAGCCAGTCTACCCCACCCACTCCATTCTAGTATACCCCAATCCACTCTCAACCCCATTGCAGTCTCCCCACTACAATATACTCCACTCCAGTCTACCCCACTCCATCTAACCCAGTCGAACCAAACCAATCTACCGCATTCCATTCAAATCCACCCCACTCTGTTCCAGTATACCCCACTCAAATCCACCCGACTCCAAGGTACCCCAATCCACTCTACCTGTCTTTACACTCCAGTCTACCCTAGTCCAATTCACCTAAGTCCATTCCAGTTATCCCCACTCCTGGCTCCACTACAATCTATCAAACCCCTCTCTAATCTACCTCATTCCACTATAATTTATCCAACTATAATTTATCCAACATTCCACTATAATGTATCCAACTCCTCTCTAATCCACCTCATTCCACTCTAGCCACTCCACTCTAGCCACCCCACTCTACTCTACCACCCCACTCTACTCTACCACCCCACTCTACTCTACCACCCCACTCTACTCTACCACCCCACTCTACTCTACCACCCCACTCTACTCTACCACCCCACTCTACTCTACCACCCCACTCTACTCTACCACCCCACTCTACCACCCCACCCCACTCTACCACCCCACCCCACTCTACCACCCCACCCCACTCTACCACCCCACCCCACTCTACCACCCCACCCCACTCTACTCTACCACCCCACTCTACTCTACCACCCCACTCTACTCTACCACCCCACTCTACTCTACCACCCCACTCTACTCTACCACCCCACTCTACTCTACCACCCCACTCTACTCTACCACCCCACTCTACTCTACCACCCCACTCTACTCTACCACCCCACTCTACTCTACCACCCCACTCTACTCTACCACCCCACTCTACCCACACCCCACTCTACCCCCACCCTACTCTGCCCCCACCCTACTCTGCCCAATTTTCCCCTCTCCACTTCTCCCAAATCTACCCCACTCCACGCGACCCTAATCTACCCAACTCCGATCTAACCCTCTCCTCCAATCTCTCATTCCCCTCCAATCTCGACTCCACTCCACTCTCCCCACTCCAGTCTACCCCATCTACCACAATCCATCCCACACTACCCAATCTCCCCACTCCACTTCACACTAAACTACCATGTGCCACCCAAATCTACCCCACTCCAATCTATCCTACCCCACTCCACCCCATACTACCCTACTCCAATCTACCCCAGCCAATCCACCCCACTCCATTCTACCCCAATCTATGCCACTTCAATCTACTCCCCATCCCAATCTACCACCCCACTCTACTCTACCACCCCACTCTACTCTACCACCCCACTCTACTCTACCACCCCACTCTACTCTACCACCCCACTCTACTCTACCACCCCACTCTACTCTACCACCCCACTCTACTCTACCACCCCACTCTACTCTACCACCCCACTCTACTCTACCACCCCACTCTACTCTACCACCCCACTCTACTCTACCACCCCACTCTACTCTACCACCCACTCTACTCTACCACCCCACTCTACTCTACCACCCCACTCTACTCTACCACTCTACCACCCCACTCTACTCTACCACCCCACTCTACTCTACCACCCCACTCTACTCTACCACCCCACTCTACTCTACCACCCCACTCTACTCTACCACCCCACTCTACTCTACCACCCCACTCTACCCCCACCCCACTCTACCCCCACCCCACTCTACCCCCACCCCACTCTACCCCCACCCCACTCTACCCCCACCCCACTCCCACCCCACCCCATTCTACTCTACTCTGCCCAATTTCCCCCTCTCCACTTCTCCCAAATCTACCCCACTCCACGGGACCCTAATCTACCCAACTCCGATCTAACCCTCTCCTCCAATCTCGCATTCCCCTCCAATCTCGACTCCACTCCACTCTCCCCACTCCAGTCTACCCCATCTACCACAATCCATCCCACACTACCCAATCTCCCCACTCCACTTCACACTAAACTACCATGTGCCACCCAAATCTACCCCACTCCACCCCATGCTACCCTACTCCAATCTACCCCAGCCAATCCACCCCACTCTACCCCAATCTATGCCACTTCAATCTACTCCCCATCCCAATCTACCACAACACACTCTATCCAACTCCAATCCACCCCACTCCACTCTTCTCCCCATACCAATCTATCACACACCACTCTATCTAACTTCAATCCAGTATACCCTATTCCATTCCAGCCTACCCCACTATACTCCAGTCTACACTACCACATGCCACCCAAAACTACCCCACTCCAATCTACCCCATCACCTCCACTCAAGTTTACCTCAGTCTACTCCACTGAATCCCAATCTACCCCACACCATTCTGTCCAACTCCACTCCGTTCCACTCCAATCTACCTCACTCCTACCTACCCAACTTCACTGCAATTTACCCTTGCATAATCCACCCTAATCTGCCCCAATCCACTCCTCTCTACCTCAATCCACTGCACTTCTCTGTTCCCCAATATACCCCACTTCGTTCCAATCTACCCCAATATATCCCATTCCACTCTACCCTGATCTACCTCACTCCAACCTACCCGACCCCAATCTATTCCACTTCACCCAATCTACCCCAATTCAATCTATCCCAGACCACTCCAATCTACCGCACCCCCCCAGTCGACCCCGTGCCATTCCACCATACTATAATCCACCCAATCTACCTTACTCCAGTCTACCTGACTCTGCTCCAGTCTACCCCAATCCACCCCATTCTTCCCAATATATCCCACTCCACTCTGCCCCAGTCTATCCCACTGTATTCCAATCTACCCATCTCTAATCTACCCACCCTAATCTGCCCCAATCCACTCCTCTCTACCTCAATCCACTGCACTCCTCTGTTCCCCAATATACCCCACTTCGTTCCAATCTACCCCAATATATCCCATTCCACTCTACCCTGATCTACCTCACTCCAACCTACCCGACCCCAATCTATTCCACTTCACCCAATCTACCCCAATTCAATCTATCCCAGACCACTCCAATCTACCGCACCCCCCCAGTCGACCCCGTTCCATTCCACCATACTATAATCCACCCAATCTACCTTACTCCAGTCTACCTGACTCTGCTCCAGTCTACCCCAATCCACCCCATTCTTCCCAATATATCCCACTCCACTCTGCCCCAGTCTATCCCACTGTATTCCAATCTACCCATCTCTAATCTACCCAGTCTTCCCCACTCTGCCGTTACCCGCCCAATCTACCCCACTCCTCCGCACTCTCCCACTCCTCCACACTCTCCCACTGCTCCCCAATCTCCCACTCCTCCCGATTCTATCCAACATCATGCCACTCTACCCTAGTCTACCCAAACTACCCACTCCAATCTACCACACTCTATTCTACTCTGCCCAATCTGCCCCTCTCCACCCTAATCTAACCCACTCCAATCTACTGCTCTAAACTCCTATCTACCCCACTAAAGTTTAACCCAATTTACTGTACACCACTGTTCCCCAATCTACCTTACTCCTATCTATCCCGATGAACCCCACTCGGATGTACCCCACTTCAATCAACCCAATCTATTCCACTCCATCCTAACCTTCCCCACTCCAATCTGCTCCTCTCCACTGCAACCTAACCCAATTCACTAAACTCCTATGTTCCCCAATCTACCTTGATCAACCACACTCCATTCTACCCTGATCAACCCCACTCCATTCTACCCTGATCAACCCCACTCCATTCTACCCTGATCAACCCCACTCCATTCTGCCCTGATCAACCCCACTCCATTCTGCCCTGATCTACCCCACTCTACCCTAATCTACCGCACATCTACCCTACCCCAGTCTACTTCTCTCCACTCCTATCTTCTCCACTTCAGCCTAAACCAATTCACTGCACTCCACTGTTCCCCAATCTTTCCCAGTCCAATCTACCCCGATGTACCCCACTCCATCTACTCCATTCCATCAACCCATTCTTCCCCACTCGACCCTAATTTACCCCACTCGACCCTAATTTACCCCACTTCATTCCAGTCTACCCCAGTCCAATCTATTCCCCTCTACTCCAGTCTATCCCAATTCACTGAACAGTTCGCCAATATATCCCACTCCACTATAGTCTACTCCACTTTTCCACCCGCCCCACACCACTCCAGTCTACCCCACTCCCCTAATCTACCCCACTCCACCTCAATCTTGCTCACTCCAAATTACCTTGTGATCCCATTACATTCTACCCTGCTATAACCTACCTGACTCCGCTCCAATCCTCCCCACACTAATATAGCGACTCCACTTTACCCCGATCTTCCCCACTCCATTCAACCTCACTCTGCTCTATGCCAATCTACTCCACTCTACCCCAATGTACCCCATTTCACTCAACCCCAGTCTATCCCACTCCACGCTACTAACCTTTAGCCATGTTGAGCAGCAGCCATACTGGTATACATAATAACTAAAATACATTGCCAAAGCCAATTGCACTCGCATAGGCGAAACTTATTGGCTTTGCCAATGTTTGTTAGTGATTTACTACAGTGGACACTTATCTTTACATGGAAAAGGCTCCATATAAGATCCATTTCCTTTAAAAATAAAAAGAAAACTCAATGACAATTTAGAATACTTTTATCAATGCAAAACCTCAATTGAGTTTAATTGTTCTGGTACGTGCTGGACCCTGGGGTGGAGAGGAGGCACGAATTTACGCCTTCTTCAGATTACTATAAACCACCTTCCTGTCAGAGGGTCGTGCTTCATTGTTTGAAGACCACTGGTGTGGAGCATCCCTTTATACTATGTACCCGAGGCGGTTTCTCCTAGACGACAGTAGTCTTAAGCCTTGTGCAGCCTGCTCTTCCACTGTCCGTGCCATTGACCTTGTCCATTGACCTTGATGGCCTCAGTGACAGAAATGTAAATAGAATAAATATGATCATGCTCTCCCGTCATTGCATCTACTCCAGCCGGTATCGACCCAGTCTGCCCACTGGTTTGCATTAAGGCCTATTAACCCTGAGAAACCTATCCTACACTGACCATTACGCTCAATCTTTCAAGTTTAGTTTACTCTCTTGACCCAGCATATGCCTCTATAGGTATAGTGTAATGTACACCATTGCCACGTGGTGTACATTACTGCACGATAAGCAGGCAAGTTTTGCAAAAAATACTCACTTCATTGTTAATGTGCATTGCACAACCGATTTTCACAGTAAACACGCCAGACCGGTTTGTCTTGGCTCAAAGTCGTTTTTTTAAATACTTTTTTATATTCCGTTGTTAAAAATGGCATTTATAGGTGTCGCATTCCGAAAAAAGTGTGGAGATGAAAAGGCCAATGGTCTGTTGAACGCTGCACTGATTTATCCAAACATTTAGACCTTAATAGTTGAAAATTACAGCGCCTCTTTTCAAGCAGTAGGCTTTCCAACTCTTCTTAAAGTGCACAGTATGAGAAATTTCCTTTTGAAGTGAACAAGCAAAGACATGCCAGATATTTCTATTTAGAGACATTCCTGGAATGCTCGAGAAGGTAGCCAGCGCCTTTAGGACTCCAAAACAGTTTTCTAGTAATGTTTGACCTAGAATGTGTGTAATAAATTGATAATGTCAAGTTTTTTGCAACTGTAGTTATATGTGGCTGCTTGTTAATGGCTCATCAGGATGCTATTTAAAACACAAGTACGTTAAATAATGATTTGTTTGAGGCCAGTATAGCCTCACAGTACACATACTTTGTAAACAATATGTTGTCCGTAGCATGCATCAAGTGCAAGGCTGCCTGTGAGTGCATAAAGTCAATACGAAATAATTGTATTTTTATTTCATTTGCATCTGGTTTTATCCCAAGTAACGTAAACTTTGCGGAACTTCGCAAAAAGTCTACTTTTTTGCTGCATGCCGGTTCTATCTAAATAATGTAAAATATGCACTCCTGTATTTATATTGGCACCTATTGCAACAGTTTCAGAAATTGCTTCTTTCTTTTACTGTACCAGTAGTTTCTTGGCGCTGATCTTACAAACATATGATCTTAAAATATGTATGATTTTAGACCTACTCCTAAAGAGGATTAAGATTTTAACTGAGCAGGCAGTAAATTCGAAAAGCTTGGTCCATCACAGAGAAGACTTCACGCCACCCCCAATGATTCTCCACATTCCTCTTAGATTGTTTATCCGTTCTTTTTAGCCTAACCCTGCCCATCTTCACATGTTGAACAGGGCAGAATGTGAAATTATGGTAGCATATGCACATCTGAGTTTGTAACAGATGGTGCACCCCCTTAATTTTGTATACAGAATTTAATTGAAACTTTATTTCAGATTTAATCCTTCAGATAGAGAAAACTTCTGCTGTGTCATTAGCTCATATTCAAAAAGTCGAACAGGTAAAGATTATTAGGCTTTGGATGTATACGATTTTTTTTAATTATTAATTACAGAATATTATGATGCCTGGGTAATTCATGTGGGTGGAAACAAGCATGCCAGGGATTAGAGGGTTTGCAACCCACATTAAAAAAAATAAACAGCATTGGTAAAGCCAATAGGTCTCACCTATGGGAGCTATTGGCTTTGCACTGTGTTTTAGTCATTCTGTACACCAGTGTGGCAGTTGTTCCACATGGCTAAAAGGGTGTGGAGTGCTTCATTTGTACTAATTCTGACATATCAGCACAGTTTATTTTTCTCTAGTTTTGTACTAGAAAAAAAACACCCTACACTCTCTCCTCCTACATGGGTACTCAGCAGGATCGTCACATGAATTCAATCCCTTTGAAGTCAGAGACAAAAAGTAGACCCCAAGCTCCTTGGAATGAAAGAGCCATTTGACCAATATCTTTGAATTCACAACAAATATGACAAGATAAGAACAAGATGTAAAGGCCTGTTTACAGAAAGCAGGTTTGTGGAAGAATGCAGTAAACACGGTTTGGACAATGGGAGGGAATAACTCAAGCTGGACAGCCTAAAGCAAATAAAGCCAGCAAATAAAAAGCCAGAAAACATGAGTTGCAGAGTGCAGCGCTGTGGAGCGTAGTGCAGAGTGGAATAGAGTAGATTGTTTGAGTAGAGTGAAGTGGTGTAGAATGCAGTGGTGTAGAGTAGTGCCGTAAAGTGTAGTGGTGCACAGTGGATTAGAGTGGTTTGGCATTGAGTGGAGTGATGCGCAGTAGAGTGGTGTAGAGTTAAGTGGCGGAAAGAGCAATGTTGCAAAGTAGATTGAAGTGGTGCAGGGTAGAGTGCAGTGGCAGAGTAGAGTGATGTAAAGTGGCATTGATTTGAAGTATAGTGACATATAGCGTTGCAGTGACGTTAAGTACAGTGGCACAGAGTAGAATAGAGTGGCGTAGAGTACAGCGACGTAGAGCACAATGGCGTAGCGGCGTATCATTTAGTGCAGTGGCATAGAGTAGAATTTTGTAGAGTTTAGTGGCGTGAAGTGTGGTGATACAAAGGAGTTGGTGTGGCATAGGGTGCGTTGGTTTTGAGTAGAGTGGCATAGCATAGAGTTCAGGGGAGTAGAGTGGCTAAGCTTAGAATGAAGAGGCGTAGAGTAGTGTAGAATGCAGTGGCGTAGAGTAGATTGTTTCAGAGTAGAGTGAATTGCTGTAGAGTGTAGCGGTATAGAGTATTGGTGTAGAGTGCAGTGTTTTTTTGTGTGCTTGGAAGAAAAAAAATAACATTGTACAATCTTCTTCAAGAAGACCCCCAGTAGCCATCACCATTGTCAGATAAATCCTCTCTCTTTGAAGTCCGAGAAAGCAAATTAAACACCAAGCTCCCTGTAAGACACAGACTGACCTTTGACTTCCATCTTTGAATGTACTGCAAACTTGACAAGATCAGAACAAGATTTAACGGCCTGTTTACAGAAAGCTAGTTTGTGGAAGTATAGAGTAAACAAGGCTTGGGCAACGGAAGTGACTAACTAGAGCTGGACAGCCTAAAGCAAATAAAGCCAGTAAATAGAAAGCCAGAAAATGTGAGTTACAAACCACAAAGTCCATGGTAGGCAATGGGCAGAATGTATTCCTAGATCAACTTTCTTAACCCCTTCCATGCTGGGCCGATTCTGCTCCTGTGCTGCAGATTTCAGTACACGAGCACTGTAGTGCATGACGGCTGGGGGGCCGTCATCAACATGGAAGGGGTTAATGTCCCCAAGATGTCTGGTAGGCTGTGACCTAAAAATGAGTGGACGAGACTGGAAATGTGATACTCTGGATGTAAACCTCCATATTCTTCTCTAATACAGCTTCGAGGACTTGGCCTTTGCAGAGCTTGGGACTATTGATAATTAGATCAAAGGCCATTTCAGATAAGGCAGTAGAAAAGATTGGCGCAAGAATATCTAGGGAACTGTCAGTCATAAGTTAAGATTCCCCACTCTAAAGAATTAGCACTGAGGGAACATCTAGCTGCCAGGTAAGTGATCAGTTCTAGTAGGTTATGTGATTGTGGCAGTCTTTTATTTAGAAACTGGCCAGAACAGTCAGGTGATGGAGTATTTTGAAACAAAGGGTAGTGTAAAAACTCAATAGTTACAGGCAGGGTGAAGCCTGAAAATAGTAGGTACTCGGCTAGGTAAGCAGTTTTTGTATATAACTGCCGCTCCTCCTTGTGACCTGATGCCTACCAGAATCTTGGTGAAAAGCGAATGATTTGAGATTACTACTCACTGTTTGGTGTAACCCATGATTCTGTGTTGCAGCAAGTGTCACATGTGTCAGTCTGTAGAATACCTAATTCAACTGTTTCGCCCCGATTTAGCATTAATAAGCACGTTTTAATGAAGTATGTCAAACTGTTGTCGCTTTTTAGTATTAATAAGCATTTGTGTAATAGTAGGTGTTAAACCAAACATATTAGGATCTAGTAAAGTATGGATTGCCACGTCAGACACAGAGTAGTTCCCATATAGATCCAGCACGTGGTGACCTCAAAGCATTTTAGAGGCTTGAATATTTAGACATGGCTTCAAGACAGTACACGTAGCAACCGGCATCTGACGTCTTATCTGTAGCTGCTGTCGTTTCCAGCGCACCTGAGTGCAGAATATACATTCATAAAGGTGTCCCTCAGATATGCTGAATGATGTATATCACTTTTGACCGTGCACCGCCGGTTAGAGGTGGCTGACTTCCTGCCTGCCACCGAGTAATGATGAATCATTTTGTGCACCTCATTTCTTCAGTTTGCCGGCAGTTTGTTTTCTAGTGTTGTCTTTTCGCACTAAGATGGTCATTACTTCTAACTTTTATTGCTTGTAAAAGAAGCATATATAGTTGTACTCATTTTAAACCATAGATTGTTCGAACTTTACGTTTGATTATTATTGGCCAATAAAAAGTTGGGTTTTTTCAGATTATTTTGGTTCTTATTGCTCATGTGCCGTAGGTGTGTGAAATTATAGATTAATAACAAACGTGTTATACGCAACCTATTTTAGTGTATTGTAGGCAGTTTTAGTTTGCGTTTTATCTAGTACAGCAGATAAAGATAAGCATGTTTGTGGCGAGTGGATCAGTCTCCAACAAGTATTACATTCTAAAGTTGAAAATTGAGGTTTTTGGTGACCGTTTTAAACAACAAGTTAAAATGTATTGAGTGTATTGGTGACCTGTTATAACCCTTTCTTCCCCTTGAGGCTCCTAATAGGTGAGAGTTGTTGGTGACCGTACCTGTTGTCTTTGGGGTGTGGTTACTGATAATTGTAATTTATTCAGAGGGGAGGGGCTTTAGAAAGTGCATTTATACTATTCTATTCAAATCAAGTTTAACATGAATTGCAAATCCAAGTTTTTCTTTCCAAGGCTTTGTCAAGGATGGAAGCATGTTCAGCCTGAGGGACTCAGTTTTGAATGGTCAACGGAGCCATAGAGAACATGCCCCAGGAGGAGAGCTGAATCGTGCTACTCCCCCCGATTTCCATTTGCCTAAAAAAAAAATCGCGGTCTTAGGTAAAATTTTATACTTTAGTTTCCTTAATACTTTCCTTGTGAAAGACCAATTCCGAATGATCGCCCAGGTTCTATCGGCTCTACGGAAGGGATCGGTAATGGTGTCCAAGGACTTGCGGGAAGTGTAATTTAATTTGTGGAGCAAGAGCCTGAAGTCCCACGGGTGTTTATTCCTTTATGTTGTGTTGAAGGACGACTTTCAGTCTGCCATTCTGCCCTTTAGGTTGGCTTCAGGCCCAAGTTTTCACTACAGTCAATTATGGCAGTGGTGGCAGTCCATCTCCGCAGTCTTGCTGTTTAAGTCGGGCTCTTTGCAGTCTTTCACGGATCTCTTGCAAACAACCATCTCACTGCTTTGTCCTTGGTGTTTTCAATGAGCTGAAATTCCACCTCCGGCTGGTAAAGAGGGTCCCCTTTACAGGAGCATTTATGGGCACCATAGTGTTCAGAGCCTTCCAGCCTCTCAAGGAAGTCCTGCACATTCAAAATCTGATCCTGATATTTTGTGCTTAGGACTGGGTTCCGATCCTAATAGTTCTGAGGCTTCTTGGCCTCTTAGCCTTTTGTACCCTGCTGGTGCCTCGTACCTATTGGCACATGTAGACTCTCTAGTGTAAATGTGTTTGATGAGCTCAGCACTGGGGATGCCTCACAGACAAAATGCATATATCAGACAAGGCAGTAATGGTGGATGAAAGAGGGCATCCTGACATCGTGCTTTCTCCAGTTTCCGGACTTCTTTATTACTTGATGCTCAATTAAATTCATAACCAAATCTTTAAGAGTATCCTATTATTATGAAATGCTTTTAACCCGGCGTATAAGGCCTTTCATGACCGTTTTAGGTAGTATGTATCGCTGGTAATTGCCATCTAAATTTTGGCCCAGGTTTTCCATCTATCCCCTGTAATAAAATCCGTCCACTTTGTAAAACTATTAACCTTCTATCTTGCTATAAAGGCCTTATAAATTCTACCCCATTTCTCCTACCCCAATTTACCCAAGCAAGTTGCCGGGTTAACATAGAGGAAGTAATAGTTCATGTAAAACCAAGGTTTCCATTTGTGGGGACACTGTAGAGTTTTTTTATTGATCCTTTCTTGGGGGATTTAACCAATCTTAAAATTTATTTTATATCATTATCTTTTAAAATCATGTTCATGAAATCATTCTCAAAATATAGGTATGTATGCACCCTTCTAAATCTGAATGCATTTTGGGCAAAATGTTCTTGATAATCGATTTCAAATTGGAAAATGCTAGTCCTCCTTTTCCACACATATTAGTAAAGTACTTAGTACCAGTCTGGAGTTGGACTTATGCCAGATGAAAGATGAAATCGTAGACTCAGTTTTCTTAATTGTTCTTTTTTTTTTTTCATAAGTTCAAGGTAGAACGCATGGAAAAAAAGAAAATAATGGAAGCTCAGCTATCTTTATCAAAGCCACTTTGCCTAATAGGGCAAGTAGTAGCAGCTTTCCTCTTGCCTAATGTGCTTGAACTTTTAATGAGAGGTCTAGAATTCAGTTTATCCTCCACATTTTTTGTAAATCTCACTCTTAAATCTCTTGGGTTGAGTAGGTACACAGTGTTGTAATTGAGTTAATGAACTTTCGAAATGACAGTTGCATAACATTATTTCAGTTTTTGCTTTATTGATATTATATCCTCCCAAGATCTGAAACGTTGAAAGGAATTCAAAAACTCTTTTGTTTCCTTATCTGTATCCAGGATCAGCATTATATGGTCCACATAAAGTTTAAGTTTATCCAACTGTTAAAGAGGTGACTGAGTTATCCCATCCTTTTGAATGACAATAGCCAAAGGTTCGATAAAGGCAAACAACATTTGGGAGAAGGTGACAGCCTTGTCTGGTCCTCAATTGAGCTTTAACTCTCCTGGCCTCTGATGCATTGATAATCTCCATTGCATCAGCGTTGTTATACATGTTATGCGTACACCTACTGATCTTGGAGGGGAAACACACATTCCTCTAAAATGCTCGGCATCTAATGGAAAAATTGCAGCTGGAATTTGTTTTTCAGAAATGACGAGAGCCTCCATTAAATAATTTGTATTTGTCAACAGCTGACGGCCAGAGACAAAATCGTTTTTATCTGAGTGGGTTAATTTGAATGCTATATTATTGAATCTATTTGCCAGACGTTTCATAAAGATTTTGTAATCCGTAATTAACAATGCAATTGGGCGGTATGTTTTGGATCCTCTGGGTTCTTACCCTTTTTCAAGAAACCCTCCACATTCCTGGCACTGAAAGAGGGGGTTGTTTGGACCTCTGCCTAAATCTGCAACAAATCTGTTATGTCCTGCAGGATTTCTAGATGTGAAGTACCCTCCTCAGACTTTCACCCTTTTGGAGATACTACTTCACAATCTATTCAGAAGGTGAAATTGCAACTAGAAGTACCCATCAGAAGACAAGTTATTTGTCTTCAGTAACACTCTGTTCGAGGCATGTGGGCTGCTAAATTCATATCTTAGCATTAGATCGCCGCCTAGTGTTGGGTCCGGATGATCGCACATTGTTGTCCTGGAAGAGTCTTCGAAGTATCCTGAGATAGGTGGCTCCTCCCCTGGACTACAGTGCGCATGGGCATCGGCTCCATCCCCAGATTGTTTTTTTCCGCCATTGGGTTCGGATGTGGTCCCGACTTCTCTTTGTCGGAACCGAGAAAAACTAACTTTTTCAGGCCAAAAGGCCTTGTATTTTCTAGCGTCGGTATTGTTCGCGCACGGTCTCGGGTTCTTCCAACTCTTGAAGTCGGATTCAACGGAGTCTACACTCTTCGAACATCGAGGCCTTCTCATCGCGACACGACTACAACTTTACAGCATGGAGCGGAGTCCGTTTAAGTACTGTCCGCTCTGTGGGTCCAAGTACCCACATATAGACCTCCACCCGGTCTGTAACAAATGCCTTTCACCGGACCATGACGACGGCAAGTGTAAGGCTTGCGCTCAATTCAGGTCGAAAAAGACTCTCAAGCTTCGGCGCGCGGTGCGCCTGGAGGCCAGACAAGCGGCCCCCGATCCAGAAAACATCTTCGGCGACCAGGAAGAAGATGAACAGGGTCATCTTCTCCAAATCTCCCCACCCGAAACGGAGGTCGAGGCGGATCCGGAGGACGACGACGGAGTCGCGGGTCAAGACCTTCAATACGTCGACGAGGTAGGGGACGTCGAAGAGATTTATGGGGCCGCGGCAGATAGCTCTGGAGACGAGCTATGCCCCGAAGGTTTCGAAGATCAAGATCGGGTCACGGGATCGCCAAGTGGCCTTACCCAAGACCCAGTGCCGCAAGCCACGGCCCCGCCATCAGGCCCGGCCACGGACGTACTTGCTGGGCAAGCCGGATCGAAACCGAAACCTGCGGTGTCGACGACACCTAAAATGGCCGACCCGAAAACGAAACCGAAACTTATGGACTCGAGCGTCCCTAAAATGGCGGCCGGCCCACAAACACATACTGCACCCGCTGCCGCATCGGCTCCGTCGGGCTCCGGTCCGCAGAAGCCGAAGAAGTCTATCGATTCCGCTGGAACGAAATCGGCGCAGGAGGAGGGCTCCTCTAAAAAGGGTGGTCGGCACGGATCAACCGCTGCGACACCGTCTAAGCACGCCAAGGCCAGCAGCGTAGTGGATACGGAACCGACTCAAGCGCACGGATCAACTGCTGGCACGTCTGCGCATCGGTCCAAGGACTCTGGGTCGGCGTCAACGGCATCGGCGCCCAAACCTCAGAAGGGCCACCATCACGTCGGATCCGAGGGGAAGGTCAAGACGTCCTCGTCAGCGCCAAAAGCCACTGTGGATGAAGCGTCTCCCATCGCCGCTTCGCTGCAGAGAATCAGGGAAAAGGCCGCTGCTACGTCGGCTCCGTTGCCGTCGCCTCAGACGCCGAAGGATGCTCCGGCCAAGCCTAAAAGCAAGCTTCTCTTCCTTCTGCCGCCGAAAGAGGCTCCGAAGGCTTTTTCTACAAAATCGACGCCAAAGAAGGCGGATTCTTCTACGGCAGGGGTACCTTCAAGTCGAGAACTCGGATCCGAGGACGATTCTGAGCACTTCATCGACGCCAACACAGGCAAATTGACAATATACAAAAGAAGGATCACATCAGAGCCTCTAGACTCCTATGTTATCCCACTAAAGAAGAAAAAAGTTCCTCTGGACGCTTCTACCCTCATAGAGCCTATCCAGCCTCCTCCAAGAAGAAGCCCTACTCCCTCACCAGACCATTCTGATGGTGAGGGTTACAATGAGGAGGACCAATACACCTTCCCAGTAAATGAACCAGATGCACACACAGATGCATATGATGACATTGGTGACCAAGGCACCCAAGGTGTGGGGCAAGACCCACAGCTTTTCAGTGCACGTGCATCCCCAACAGAGGATTCTGCAGGTTTTCATGCACTAATTGAGAGGGCAGCTGCTAATCATGATGTGGACATGCATGCTGACCCGGTTGAAGAAGACTTTCTCTTTGACACGTTTTCAGTCTCTGAGAGGACTGTAAAGACACTGCCTATGCTCAAGGGAGTCCTCAAACATGCTGCGGACATCTTTAAGGAACCCACTAGGGCGAGAGTGGTCAATCCACGTATTGAAAAAAAGTACAGACCAGCACCTGCAGACCCTGCATACATTCGGGGACAGTTGCCGCTAGACTCCCTGGTGGTCGCCAATGCCCGCAAACGGGCCAACTCCCAAACAACGGGTGAAGCTCCTCCCCCGGATAAGGAGTCCAAAGTGCTAGAGGCAGGGGGCAAAAGAGTAGCTGCACAAGCTGCCAACTTTTGGCGTATTTCTAATACACAAGCACTCTTAGCACGTTACGATAGGGCGCATTATGACACCCTAGAACAGATTGTACAACACCTGCCTCCAAAGTTTCAAGAGGGCACAAAACTGCTTATAGAGGAAGGAAAGTTGATCTCCAACGCAGCCATCAAGTGTGCACTTGACGCCGCAGACACAGCAGCTAGGGCGATCAACACTAGCGTCATGCTGAGACGACAGGCTTGGCTCCGCATATCTGGGTTTAAACCTGATATTCAGACAACCATCCTTAATCAGCCAGTCAATCCTGATCGACTGTTTGGTCCAGATGTTGACACCACCCTCAAAGATAAAAAAGGACACAGAAACTGCTAAGTCCATGGGGGCCCTACAGTCACAACAGTTTCGTGGCAACAATTTTCGTCGCTCAGGTGCACGTGGAGTCACCAGAGGACAAATGGGTCAACAATCTCAATTCTCAAAAGGTGGAGCACAATCCTCGTTCACAAAACAGAACAAGGGAGGTTACAGAAATAACAGCAACAGAGGTCGCGGCAGAGGAAACAACAGCTCCCGCTCCTCTACCCCAAGCAAACAGTGACTCTCTGTCACTGCCCCCCGACCACTTAACACCTGTCGGGGGGAGACTGCAGCAGTTCCTGCCCGTCTGGAGAAACATCACCACAGAGAGGTGGGTGCTACAACTTGTCCAGTACGGTTATTGTCTAGAGTTAAAGTCCACTCCACCCAACATTCCACCAAGGCAACGGCCTATGTCCGCAGAGCATTTGCACTTATTGCAGCAGGAAGTAGTGGCGATGCTGCAAAAAGGCGCAATCGAGCTCGTGCCAGTGGGAGAGGAAGGAACAGGGGTATATTCCCTGTACTTCCTTATTCCAAAGAAGGACGGATCTCTCAGGCCCATTCTAGATCTACGTCCCCTCAACCTGTACATACTGTCGGAACATTTCCATATGCTTACACTGCAACAGATTCTCCCCTTGTTAAACCAAGGGGACTTCTTGGCAACCTTAGATCTCAAGGATGCTTATTTCCACATTCCACTACACCCGTCCCACAGGAAATACCTCAGGTTCACTATCCAAGGCAAGCATTACCAGTTCAAGGTCCTACCCTTCGGAGTCACCACAGCCCCGAGGGTGTTTACCAAGTGTCTGGCGACAGTAGCAGCGCACCTCAGGAGGCAGAACATCCATGTCTACCCCTACCTGGACGACTGGCTCGTTCAAGCCAAGTCGGAACTACAGTGTGCCGCGGATATGTCGACTACCATTCACCTCCTTCACAATCTAGGTTTCTCGTTGAACTACCCAAAGTCGCATCTTCAGCCGGCACATGTCCGGCAGTTTCTAGGTGCGACGATCAATACCCTGACGGCCATGGCTCAACCAAACCAAGTCAGGATAGACAGCATGCAGTCTCTAATCCAGAAGTTCAGACCACAACACTCGCTTCCAGCCAGAGTGTTCATGCAGTTGATAGGCATGATGGCCTCCTGCATCTTCATAGTCCCTCACGCACGGTTACATATGCGCCCGCTCCAGGAGTGCTTAGCAAATCAGTGGACACAGGCTCAGGGAAATTTAACAGACCTAGTGTTGGTTACCAGTCGGGCATACGACTCTCTGCATTGGTGGACTCCACACAACCTTTGCAAGGGCCGACTGTTCCAGGAGCCAGTGCCACAGATTATCCTGACGACGGACGCATCTCTCCAGGGTTGGGGAGCTCATCTGCTCACTTACACAGTGCAGGGACTATGGACGACGCAGCAACAGAAGATGCACATCAACTATCTGGAACTGATGGCAATCTTCATGGCAATCAAGTCCTTCATTGTACATCTGTGCAACAAGGTAGTGTTAGTCCGGACGGACAACATGACCGCGATGTACTACATTCAAAAGCAGGGAGGCACCCACTCGCCACAGCTGTCTCATCTGGCTCAGAGCATGTGGAAGTGGGCCATTCAAAGGAACATTTTCCTCATGGCAGAACACCTCCCGGGCAAGGACAATCAGATGGCGGATCTGCTCAGCAGATACAGCCATCAAATGCACGAGTGGGAGTTACACCCATCTGTACTCCACCCGTACTTCCAGCAGTGGGGTCATCCGGAGATAGACCTGTTTGCAACAAAAGAAAACGCAAAATGCCAATACTTTGCCGCCAGGTTCCCTCACCCACAGTCGCAGGGGAATGCGATATGGATGAACTGGTCAGGCAAATTTGCGTACGCTTTTCCGCCAGCCCCTCTGATACCGCTGGTGGCAAGAAAGCTAAGGCAGCACGCGATGACTCTCATCCTGGTTGCTCCAACGTGGGCGCGCCAAGCATGGTACACCACGTTCCTCGAACTCTCAGTGGTGCCGCATCAAAGACTGCGCCTCACGCCCAGGCTTTTGACGCAGAACCATGGAGAAATTCAGCATCCAGATCCGCAACAGCTCAACCTGGCGATCTGGCTCCTGAAGTCCTAGAGTTCGGATACCTTAACCTGCCTCCAGAATGCATGAACATCATCAAGGAGGCAAGAAAGCCAACTACCAGAGCATGCTATGCTGCAAAATGGAAGCGTTTTGTCATTTACTGTACTGCTTATGACATCAACCCGCTAGACGCATCTATCCCTAACATCATTTGTTATCTGTTGTATCTTTACAAGTGCAATCTAGCGTACACTTCCATTCGGATACATCTATCCGCCATAGCGGCTTATCTTCAAAACAGGCAGCATCTCTCTGTCTTCAGAGTGCCTGCCATTAAAGCTTTCCTTGAAGGTCTGAAACGAGTCATTCCCCCAAGAACACCACCAGCTCCGGTGTGGAACCTCAATGTGGTCCTCACCAGACTGATGGGACCACCTTTTGAGCCACTGCACTCGTGTGAACTCCAGTTCCTAACGTGGAAAGTAGCTTTCCTAATAGCTATTACGTCACTGAGGCGTGTTAGTGAGCTACAAGCGCTCACAATCCAAGAGCCTTTCATTCAGATTCATCCAAATAGGGTAGTGCTACGCACTAACCCCAAATTCCTTCCGAAGGTGGTGTCACAGTTTCATCTCAACCAAACTATTGACTTGCCGGCATTCTTCCAAAACCCACAAACGGTAGCGGAAAGAATGCTCCATACATTAGATGTACGGAGGGCGTTGATGTACTACATAGACAGGACACAACCCTTTAGAAAGACAAAACAACTTTTTGTTGCCTTCGCACCACAACACAAAGGCAACCCCATTTCAAAAGCAGGAATAGCCAGGTGGATTGTTAAGTGCATCCAAATATGTTATCAAAAGGCCAAGCGCACTCTAACCATACCCCCAAGGGCGCACTCCACACGCAAATTGGGGGCATCCATGGCTTTCCTAGGGAACATTCCTTTAGAGGACATTTGCAGAGCAGCCACGTGGGTTACACCACATACCTTTACCAAACACTACTGTGTTGATGTACATTCCAAGCAGCAAGCTGCTGTAGGACAGGCTGTTCTCAAGACACTCTTTCAGGTTTCTGCAGCTGGCACGGGCAACCGCCGCTGATGGAGGGACTGCTATGTATTCTATGCTAAGATATGAATTTAGCAGCCCACATGCCTCGAACTGAATATGCTACTTACCAGTATGCATCTGTTCTTGGCATGTAGGGCTGCTAACATTCATATCGCCCACCCTCCTCCCCGGTGCCTGTCGCAGCTGCAGATATACTATTGTATTCAGTCATTAGCATGGACATCCTTTATACTTTTCACTCCATCTTCTGCCACAATGGCGAAAAACAATCTGGGGATGGAGCCGATGCCCATGCGCACTGTAGTCCAGGGGAGGAGCCACCTATCTCAGGATACTTCGAAGACTCTTCCAGGACAACAATGTGCGATCATCCGGACCCAACACTAGGCGGCGATCTAATGCTAAGATATGAATGTTAGCAGCCCTACATGCCAAGAACAGATGCATACTGGTAAGTAGCATATTCATTCTGATGTATACTCTAACTTCAGATTCCTAATGCGCTCCCAGTCTATGTACTGGACTCCTGGCAATCCTAAAATTCCAGATTACATTTTTATCAGTCACCTTCAATTTGTTTGTGTGCTCTGCCTTTAAGGGTGCAGGTGGAGAAAGTTTTTTTTTTTTTAAACTGGCGTCTGCGCGCAGGACAGGCACTTATGTGCGTTCACTCCATCCTCTCCAGGTTGAATGTCACCTTAGAGCCACTGGGCATGCCCTCACTGGTCTGCATGTGCGAGCATTGCTGTAAAATTTGCCAGGTCTAGTCGGGCATCTTTGGTAGTCTAAAGGTGAAGAATCGGCAGTAGTTTCCTACCAGAAAGAGCGTTGCCGGAGGTAAGTAACTTATTCCAGTTACAAAAAAAGTATGTCATATTGCCAAGCTACGCTCCTTTCATTAGTACTTATTGATTAATCTGAAGAAAAGTGGGTTTAAAAACTGGGGTCTCTTTATTGTTCACGCTTGGATTTATTCCACCTCTGGGTCCTAAATATCTTCAAAGCTGCTCTTTCATCACTCTAGTTGTGTAACACCTGCAGTCCTCTGTGGGAAGCCTTCCAGTATTAGTTAGTCAGCTAGCCAAAATTCTGTTTATTACTTCAGAGTAAAAGACTTAATTTAATCTTCACAGGAAAAGGCTGCTGATAAAATTGCACTGCTGCCTTTGCTTAAAGGGGCACTTAAATAATGCATTTCTGTTTTTTTTCTCCTCCCCTCCCTCCCAACAGAAAATGCATGGACCGAAGAAAAGTTGGGGTTTCATTAAGGCCTAGGACTGGCTCTTGAGCAATAATTCTTATCGGGCAGTATACGAATGGACCAAGAGAGCCCGCAAATTGATTTTCAGGTTTTACATGACCTGCGACAAAAGTTTCCTGAAGTGCCTGAAGATGTTGTGTCCCGGTGCATGCAGCAGGTGAGTGCTTCACAATAACTACATGTAATTAATTGTAGTATTTTTAAAAAAAAGCAAACGTTTACAAAAGACAATAGATTTTAATTTCCCATATACTTGTGTGTTCTACAAATATTTTATTTACTAAGCCTGTGATAACGTTTTTACTTTTTTTTCTAAACTCTTTATTGGATTTTACACATACCATGTAATAGCAGAACATTTCATTACAACCCCTCATTATAGCACCAAGAAGCCAATGCATTGAACAGTGTTCATCGGATACGGGATCAATTCAGAATCATTAGACATGTAATGAAATTGCTATTACGCTAAAACATGTCCAGCAATAAGCTTTTTCTCCAAAACCCCCCTTCCCTCTGCTCCAACTCGTAAAACCCCTAATCCCATCAGCATAACAACACAGTTTGACCTAGTGATATGGTGGTTACTGGAGAAGTTTCGTAGGAGAGGTGTAGGCAACGGGAGAGGAGGCGGTCTTAGACTAAAGAGGCCTGTTCTTCACCCCTAGAATTGGTATAGATGAAGCATCTTTGTACGCGAGGGGCAAGCAGTTAACAGCAGGCCCCTGGAGAGATGGGAGAACAAGGGGCCCCGAGTGAATTCAACATTTTTAAATTCGCCCAGAAAGATGTCTGCCATCCTTTCCATCCTTTCAATTGAAAGAGTATGCCAGCGCGTCAGTGGTGGAGCCGCCTTCTTCCAGGCTGCAACTAACGCCAATTTAGCCGCACCCAAACACAGCCACATTATAGACCTATCACCCTTAGTTTGGTGTTTCAGAGTGTCATTTAGCTCGCAGGCCTAATAATGCAAATCACAGGGTATCAGGGAGTGGGTAGCCTAGAATGTCATTGATTTACGCTAAGATCTCGGACCAGAACGGGCGAATCGTTGGGCAGTCCCACCTTATGTGGCAAAAGTCACCCAATAGTCCACACCCCTACCAACATAAATCAGAAGTGTTGGGAAAGATTTTTTCTAACTTAGTGGGATATAGGTACCAGTCATAGAGTAACTTATAATGCGCCTCTCTTATGCCTATAGAATGATTACATTTCGTAATATATCTCCAGAGTTTTCTCCATTTTGCTTCATGAATTTCTTTCCCTAAAGTGGGTTCCCAGAAAGCAATGTGGAGTGGCTGGGGAGTTAGAAGTGTGGTGAGCAGCGCCCCCCCCTCTTCTCCAAGCATCAAAAGGACTGGGCAACAAAGCTGGGAGAAATGCCAGATTGTAGTGGATCGGCATATAGGAAGAAGGAAAGGTAGTATATTCTGAAGCTTTATTTACCTCGTAAAAAGTCTTAAGAGCCGTTGTCGTGCAGGTGCTCAAATACACATTGAGTGGGTGGTCCGTTTTTGGTTCCCATAATACATCACAGATAACTCTTCCCACTATAGCCCTGTCCATGTGTATCTAATGTTTATCCGACTCACAAATCGACCATTCAGAGATACTCCGGAATTGTGCCACTTTGGAATAGAGTTGAAATTCTGGGAATACTAACGCTCCTCCGTCTTTCAGAAGTCGGAGCAGTCTAAATGGAATGGCAAGTGGGCTCTACGGTTTTGCCAAATAAAGTGGGTGAGTAGTGTATGCAGAGTTGGTAGAAACTCCCGATCTAGCTCAATGGGAAGGCCTTGGAAAAGGTATAGGACTCTGGGTAGGACTGTCATCTTGATAGCATGCATGCGTCCAAGCCACAAAATATACATAGGTGCCCATCATTTGAGATCTGCTTTCAGCTGCCTGTAGAAGCGGTGGGTAATTGGTCCAATACAAGTCTGTCAACTGTGGGTTGATGTCTCTTTTTAGCCTATTGGAAGGGAGTAGAGGGTACCAGGGCTTCAATGTCTGTGTTGGGTGTCGTCAAATTGAGTAGGAAGGGTTTTGTCACATTAATAGTCTGCCACGTCTTCATTTAGGCGCAATTCCTCCAGGAGAGGTGACCGTTAAAAGCATGTCGTCAGCAAATAGGATAAAGAAATGTTGTGCTTTGCAGATCCAAATTTGACGCCTTTAATGGCTAGTATAGAACACTTTTTGACCGCTAGGGTTTCGATACTGAGAGCAAATGAAAGCGAAGAGACTGAGCAATGCTGCCTCATCCCCCCTCCCTCGATGGAAAAAGCTCTGAGCTCACACCATTGATCAGTACTCTAGACTATGGTGCTGCATAATTGGCCCATGTCAATACTATGAATGGGTCACAGAAATCAAAGCGTGTCAGCGTTTAACATAGAAGGGACCAGCCCACCCTGTTGAATGTCTTTTTAGCATCAAGACCTAGCAGTACTGCCAGTATATTTTAATGTGGGGATTTTTCAATTAGGTGAGCACACTCTGTAGATTGTCGTGCGTCTGTCTATCCTTGATGAAGCCGGACTGATCTGGGTGAATCAGGTCCTAGAAGTCAAAATTTTTGACTAGAGATTGGCATCCATAATTTTTACTTTTTTTATTGGGCATGGAAACTGTATTTCTGAATGGTAACACACTTTTTTGCTTTGTCATTTTTCAAGCAAATCAATGAAAGGAGTAACACCTTAAAATGTTATAAAATAGCAAGAAAGTTAGTTACCTGAATTCAGGGGGAATGATGCACATTTTCATACACCTAAGTTGAACGATGTTGTGGAAAAAAAAAGTACTTTAAAAATGCAGACACGTAAACCAGTTTCACATTATATGGTATTGTGAAAGTTTGATTTTGTGGAGTACATTTGATGCCAGTTGATGGGTAGTCATTATTGAGTTTGTTTGTTGCCTAATTTGGAGCAGGATATCCTTTTGGATGTGTGAGGGCACCAAGAAATAATCCTAAGAATCCCCTTGGATTCGTCCACCGCTACTTCTTTCTGCTATCGGAACAGTACCTCCGTACATTAGTGGCCAAATTTTAATACACATGTGTTGGACTTGGCCCTTTTGGCAGGTTCACCCCTGAACTTTTTGCCTTAAGCTCTGACATAGTGTTAGTGATTTTTGGCCCTCTGCGCACTTTAGCGCTGTGGCCCAGTGTAAAGTGCGTGCGCTCTTGAGTGCGTGTGGTGAGATTGGCCTGCCCTCCCATAAGAATGCTTGGGGAATATGTGTGTCCATGGTAATTCCTGATATGAGAAGTGCAGGGGCCAGTTTAGTATGTGCGAACTCGTGTGAATAAATGCAGCGCAATAGTGTGCGCAGATTTATTGTGGTTATTTTAGAAATGCCACTTTTAGAAGTTGGCATTTCTGTGTGCTGTGTGTCTGCCTACATGATGTGAATTGCATGTCTGGCTTGTGAGTGACAGGTGCTGGATGATGTGGGTGGCTCCTGGAGCCAGGATGAGTCTGCCCAGTGGTGAATAAGGAGATCTGCATGTAGATGGGAGAGAGGAGTTGCACCTGGGATCTGAATAGGACTGTGACTTCCCTCCACAATGCTGGCTCCATCTCCTGTGATGCGTCTGAAGTCCCTGGCCTGTCCTGTGAAAAGAAGGGGAGGAGTCATGGTCAACAAGTGCTCCTAAACCAGTTGTATCTGGTCACCCCAAACCCTGCACCTTTGCACAAAGGGAAAATGTTGTATAAATATAGGGGCAGGTGAAGAAGGGCGGTCGGAGCTAGCCTGTCACCACCGTCTGTGAGAAGTCCCGGTTCTTTAAGATTCTCTGCAGAGAATCAATTATCCTGTCCGCGGTTCAATTTTTCGAGAAAAGGAGGGCGGGCCTTTTCTGTCTGTATTCCACAATTGTGGAACAGGCTCCCACCCTATCTTCGATCTGAGGAGGCCCTCCTACCGTTTAGGAACAATTTGAAGACCCTCCTGTTCACTGAAGCCTGGGCTTAACTCCACTCAGTTAGATATCATACTTATCTGGGGTGCTGTAGCTTTCCTCTCATAGCGCTTAGAGACCTGGTGGTATTAAGCGCTCTATAAATCACAATTAACATAACATAACCCTACACCTAGAAATCTGTGATCGTGGCATATTTTCATGACTCCTCTTTGGATTAATTTTGAATCCCTTCACTCACTCCTGCTCCTAGACTTGCAGTAAATTACCAAGTGCCTCACTTCTATACTCTCATGATTCAGCCTCAAAGATTGGATAATGAATGAAACGTCATTTGTATAGCGCACGCCTACTCCAAGGAGTGTCCCGGCGCTATACTTCAATAAGAGACACTCACTTTAAGGGTAAGCTCTCCTTACACATCTAGGATGGGTAGCTAGGTGATCATGCCATCTACAGAGTACAATGTGTCTAAAAATGTTTTGACTGAGAACCTGCCTATCTTTGGTATCTTACTTTCATTCGTTTATGCACCCTTTGCTTGCTTTGACCAAAAAAGAGATGTTTCCGTTCCTGTAGGTACTCACATCAGTCTGCACTATCGGCTACTGCGGAGGAGCAAATGCCTTAAACAGGTTTCAGTTATGAGTCCTGTAGAAAGTCAGTTAGACCTTGGCAAGTGTTTTCTTTTACATTCTGACACTTCCTCTTTCTTTTTAGATTATTTCCAGAGTTTCCTGAAAGAAAACTAAACCAGGTCATTTCTAAAGATTGAACCTATCAAATGAAGTGTGGTTTTGAAATATTTTAAGATATTTTGAAGTCCACTATTTATAATTTTTTTATAACCAATCCATAACATACAAGCTTTAGCAAAGCTAATAGCTTTTCACTCTCATTAGAGAGGTGAAATCGTTTGGATTTGACAGTACTTATTTTTAGGTGTATCCGACAAGAATATTCAGGGGCTTGGAGAATGCCCATTGCATACCATTGGTTATCTTTCCTGTCACTCATCTGTCTACTTCTTATTGGTATCCCAGCTGGGCAATATTGTGTTTGTCCTTCCCACAGAGCATTGCCTCTGTACCATAACTGTTGATTGGCTTGTTACATGCTTGCACTGCTTGCTTTTCAAGCACAACATTATATGGTCTGGCTTAACATGTATGTGAGCATCACTAGAGAGGGGCTTTTGCTACACCCACATGTTGGGATCCAGGAGTAAATGTTTTGATTATGCAGAAGTGGTGTGCTTCCACATAGCTATGATCATTTTGTTTATTTATCCAGATGCCTACTCTTGAACTTTCAGGGGCACACACAGGACATTGGAATGCTATTAAATTGTGTTCAACACCTGGATATTTTGTTTTTCTCTGGCAACCGCACATGTGAGAGAATGGCCATTATCAACCTACATGGACTTTTGACTCTAATTTAACAGTGCAAATGTCATCTGACCCTTTAACCCTCACCAATAGATTCTACAGTCCTTTGCTTCCATTCAAATGCATATCTATGCCCATGCTTTTTTCCTCGGATGCTTCACATTACCATACAACAGTCCGTTAAAGCCGGAGCTAATGTTATTACTATAGCTTGTTTTTATTCTTTTTATTAAGCATAAAAACAAGCTTCAGATAATCATATGCAAGGATATTGTACAGGATAAACATTTGACAAGGGTAACCCAAGGCATAACACATACCCAAGTCAATTACTAGCTGATATCATCTATACACTCAAGGGATATGTAAACATCTGGTCATCCCGACAGTTTCCGTAACACTCCTTATAGCGATGTCCATCGTCCTCTGTACTTTGCCCACGCCCCCCATATCTTTTCTCCTTTACATGGGCATCCCCGACTCTGGTAAATCACTTGCCCTGCCCCTTGGCACCAATCTAAGTCTTTCTTTCATGCCTTCAACGTGTGGGCCATCCCTGCCCCTATGCCTGGGCTATATTCCTCTTGGCCACCCCCGGCTAGGGCCTGCCAGGTCTTGGCCCATTGTGGCCACGTTGTCTCTCCCGTTACTCCCAGTACGTGCCATCCCAGTTCTAGCGGAACATCCTTTCCCACCACGGCCGTCATCTCTCGGGCAACACCTTCCCAATACTTTTGAAGTATGGGGCAAGACCATGAAATGTGAAAGAAGGAGCTTTTCTCGCCACACCCTCTGATACACTCATCCGACGTAGGTTTTGTTTTTTTAAGCTCTCCATGAGAGAGTATATTTTGACTCCCAGGTGTCTCAGTTAACTTCTCTCTACTTGCACTCTGCGTTGCTCTGTCCCCTTAGTGCTTCACCCCCACTTTTTGCTTCACCCCTTCTCTTCCATGTTACATTCACTCATGTCCTCCCTCTTTGCTTTCTTGCCAGTGTGCTTCTCCCTATGTGCTTCATGTTGCTATAGTCCATTGCTGCTTCTTCTCCCCGCCACTCCCCCCTATGTTGCTTCCCCCGCGTCCCTTTCCTGTTGCTTCTCCTCCCCAGTGTTCCCTCATTGCCTCCCCGTCCATGTGCTCCACACTGTCTCGCCCATTGCTTCTCCTCTGCCCATCCACGACCTCTGAGTTGCTTCCACCGCCCCATGTTGTTTTCAGACACCAGCCACTGCATCCATGTTGCTTCTGGCACGCCCAATCGACTTTGATTGCAACACCGACTCCCACATCCCCCTCCTGTTGTTGCTTTGCCCACTCTTTTCTAAAAAAAAATTAACTGGGCAGCAAAAAATTTCGCCTGGGCCATTTTGTAAGTGTTTGCATGCGCCTACAAAATGACATTGGCGGCTGGTTCAAATGTTGCACATCACATCAATGGGTGGACATAGGTAATGTAAATTGGCTCATGGTAGGTATTGCAAACAATCATCCATTAATAGATGGAACCAATATACTGCTCGGCAAAGAGAAACCTAGTAAAAATCATAACCTGTCAATAGCTAAAGAACACAAAGTACACATACAACATATTCTCCGTAAAAATCAAAGGTGGGTGGGGCATCAGCAGTTTAACGTTTAAGTTTGCAGAAGGTGTGTTTTCAGTGAAGTATTGAACTCAAGTGAGTCGATAGTATATATGTCAGTCATTAAGCTGTTCCAGTGAAGGGGTTCGCATGGGTAGAAGTCTTGAAAATTAGAGGTGCACACAGTGGTTTAGGTGTAGTCAGAAGATTTGTTCGGGGATCTAATATTGTGAATTGGTGTGTGTAGCATCATGAACTGAGGGAGGTAGCTAGAGGCCATGTTCTTTATTGATTTTAACACTAATATTTGAAATTAGTGAAAGGACCTATTCCGGACTGTGAGCCAAGCGTGGAAGTATCACTCAGTAGGGTGAATAAAGCCAGATAGCAAACTTGACAACCTTGTCAAAAGGTGAGAAGGAATAATTCAGTAGGCTAGTCCACATGCTGTTAAACTCTGGTTTACTTAAATACCCAGTGAGTTGGATGACAGTTGAATAGTAGGAAGCATGAGCAGATCTGGTGCATATTGAGTTCTTGAAGGCAGTGGCTGAGTTGGTCATTAAGGCCTCTTCACCATCAGTGTACTGAAGAGAACACATATGATTTTAGTCGATGGTGCAAACATGAGTGGAACTTTGGTGAAAAAGGATTATGGAAGTGAGAGAGAAGAGTGCAGTAGGTACTGCAAAGTAACTTACTTTAATTTTGGAGTTTAGCAACAACGCCCATAATGCTGTCAAGTGGTGGATGGGTATGAGCAAACGGAAATACACTTCAGGAGGAACTTTAGCAGTTGAGTAAGACAATGATTTAGGTGATGTGATCATAAGAGAATCAAAAGAAGTCGCAGACAAAGGTGATGTATAGTGAGAAGAGAAGGTAGCGGAGTACTGATTCTTGTAAGACTCCCACTGGGAATTGGGCTGGGATATATGAATTTTTGTTCCTAGCAGCTGTGTAAGACCGGTATAGTGAGTTGAGAGTTGTGCCTCTGATGCCTAGTGAGTCCTTAGAGGAGTAGAATATGGTCAATGCAACAGTTTTAAAAGAAGCAGATAAGCAGAAGACTTTGAGAATAGAAGAAAGGTGATTGTAATCTGCTGTGGCTGTAAAGATGGATACATGTATGAGTGCTGTTTGTGTGGTAGGATGGTGGTAGATGCTTGACGGGAGAGTGTTAACCTGGTTGCTTGAGGAGAGGTGAGATGTGAGGCATTTGAAGACCAAACATTAGAAACATCCCAGTACCTCCAGAGTAGAATACGAGTTGAGATACTGAGCGATAGTTGGCAGGACATGAGGAGCCATATCAGCAGGTGACAGTGACATGACGTTGATATGGGGGAATGATGAAAGGTTCGAGGTCCTCTCATGCACTCATGATTTGTTATAGAATTGAACCTTCTGCAGGACCTCTTTTAAAGAGGAAAATGACAGCATGTGTGCAGGAAGGTGACTTAAAGATAAAGCATAGTGAGCAATAACTTTGTGTGATAGGCTGATGAGGCATATGCTCATCACAACCTTTGTTTTTCTGTACACTTGTTTGCCCTTCTTTGTTTTGACTATTGCAGTTTCTTGAAGGTCTCTGGATTTGTTGCATTCAGAGCAGTGTATCGATAAGTTTACCTTATTTTGAAGATTTTCAGCAAACACTATTTTCTTGACCACTGATATTGTGAGTCCATATTGCAGAAACTATCAGTCTTCATTTTTTTTGTGTTTTCTCTCTTTAGTGGGTACAGCTCTGCACACGAGGGAGAAAAGAACAAGTTATTAACCTTGTAGAAATATTTGTTATGTAATTTGAAATCGAAATTGAACTGAAGGGTACAAAAGTGCTTCTTTTTCCAAATGAAACATTTATACAGTCAAAACCTCGTCTTGATGTAGGCACTAATGGTGCTTCACCATCTGGTTTAAAGTGGGGTAATAATTGCCATATATATATCTTGGTCATGTTTCAAGTATGTCTTGGATGGTAGCAGAAAGTTATCCTAATTAACATTGGTTTGATCAAATATTGATTAACTTGAAAATATGCCCCTTTTTAATTGAACTGTTTTCTTTGTCCTCTCCAACAGAATAACAACAACTTGGATGCATGCCGTGCATTTCTTACACGGGAAAGTACAAAGTATCTCTATGGTGAAGGAGACTTAGGGTTTTCGGATGATACTGGGATTGGTAGTTTACGAAATCACATGACGTCACTAAATTTGGATTTACAGTCCCAACACATGTATCACCATCCAAGAGATGGCAGTAGAATGAATGGGGGTAGGACGCTAGCACACAGCATTAGTGATGGACACCTGCAAGGTGGTCACTCCAACAATGATCTGTTTCAACAGGAGCCACAGACTGCACCAGCTCAAGTTCCATCAGGTTTCAATGTTTTTAGTATGCCAAATGCAGTTAATTCTTCTAACCCATCACAGCATCTTGGACTTCATGTGGGCCACAAGGGATCGACTGGTCCGGGTATCCAAACACCCAGATTTAACCCAATTATGGTAACATTGAGCCCGAATCTTCAGACTGGCCGTAATACTCCTACTTCTTTGCACATCCATGGTGGCCCTCAACCTGTACTTAACAATCAACCAGGAAATTCTATATATATCAGGCCTTACATCACAGCTCAAAGTGGTACAGCCCGACAGACGCAGCAACAGCCAGGTTGGATGTCACAGTTTACCCCAATGCACCCACAACAGGTGTATCAACCTTCTCAGCCAGGTCCTTGGACTACTCTTCCTTCATCATTTCCTACAACACATACCTCATCACAATTACCACAGTCAAGTCAACAGGGCCACCAGACTTCTCATGTCTACATGCCCATCAGCTCACCTACTACTCCTCAACCGCCAATGCTTCATTCATCTGGTAATTCACAATCTTCTTCTCATACTCAGTACAACATTCAGAATATCTCCACAGGACCTCGCAAAAACCAAATTGAAATCAAGCTTGAACCCCCACAAAGAAATAATTCTACGTTGCGATCAACAGGTGGTCGCAGCTCTTCTAACCATTCTTCCATCAACAATCAGGCTTTAACACGAAGTCAACCCACTGTTTACATAGCTGCAAGTCCACCAAATACAGATGAATTGATTAACCGCAATCAACCGAAGGTCTACATTTCAGCTAATTCCCAGGTGGGTGATGATCAGGTTTTGAGAAACCAGCCCACCCTATTCATTTCAACAAATCCTGGTGGAGCAGTTGCCACTGGCCGAAATATGTCTCGTCAAGTAAGCATGGGCCCTGCATTCATTCATCATCAGCCACGAAAGAGTCGAGGAGTAGGCAATAATACTGCAGCCACCTCTCCTAGAGTGGTAGTCACTCAGCCTAACACAAAATACACTTTTAAAATCACAGTTTCTCCGAACAAACCTCCTGCTGTTTCCCCAGGCGTTGTCTCCCCAACATTTGAACCAACAAATATTTTAAATCTTCCTGATCATTTTGGAGACCCGGAAGGTATTCCGCATTTTACAGACCCTATGTTAGCACACATGGATAGGCTCAATGATGCACGGAAACTGAGCATGGGATCAGATGATGCTGCCTACACCCAAGGTAATAAAATAACTGGTTCTTCTTGTTTTAACCTATATGAAATTAGAAATTGTGAGCTAAACATCATAATGTTCATTTAATTTTGATCATGTGCCTATTTAAGTTTGCTATGCTAGTCCTCATTATCTAGATAGATAGGTTTCAGACTGTTAGGTTCTACTTTTGATGTGACAATTTGCATTGTTAGATGTTAGTGTTTATATATAGTATGAAATCCCAGCATTGCAGTACTGCTACTTTGTTTTTATTTGCTCTTTTAGTAAACTGCACTCATTTACCTTGTTCTTTTGTTAGCACACCGCTCTGCACTATATCCTGTGTGCAAATTGGTAAAACGGGTTATAAATATTAAGCAATGTAGATAAATGGAGATGGTGCTGTGCAGCAATCTACATAGTAAATGTGCTTTTCACAGTACTATATAATTCCTTAATTTTAAGACTTACAGTTCATAACTCCCATTGATGAACAATTTTTGCTTTTTCAGTGGCAATTAAAAACTTCCATGTGCACATTTGTAAATGTTTGGAGAGGGTGAAAGATGCTTCAGGATCAATTTTGAATTGAAATAAGAGAATATTGACACTGTAGAAGTTGGCTCTGCTCCCCATGTCAGAGCCCTGTTCAATAAGGCTGTGGGTATCCTTTACATAATGTTGTTGCCTACTGCATCACAAGCATACCTATCTGTCCTTCTCCTGCTCTGTTTGGACATCTATGTAGATTAATAATGTTCAGTTCATTTTAGGTCTCACTTACCAGACAGCTTTTAGCTGTCAGACTAAAGCCTCTTGTGGGCCATGTCAAAAAGCTTAGAGCTTTGGTTAGCTTCATTGTTACTTATTTGCTTGCTTCCTATTCAATGGTCTGCCACCATCTACTTGTATTTGTCCCATCCTGCAACATATCCTCTTGACCATGGTTTTGATTGCATAATGTGTATTCTTCCAAGTGCTCACATTTAGTTAACTACTTTTTTCCTGTCAACACTTCATGAGTGCACAGACTTAGTAGCTCTTTAGCTGTACCCCTCCTTTGTTTCTTCCCCCTGATAAATACCCACTACCCCCAAGCGCACACTGTTTTTCTTCCTCATCCTTAAAGCCAACACCCCCAAGATTGTCTGTTGGTTTTCCCATCCTAGCACCCTTTTGAGCTTTAGCCTACAGGACACAGTCACAGTCAGCAAAAGCTATTTTCTTAAAACAAAATTTTAAAGGGGGTTTGAGCTTGCCTATTAATTACCTGACCTTACCATTGGTTGGCTCCCATGTAAAGTCCTCATTTGTAAAGCGCACAATCACCCGTAAGGGTCTCTAGGCTCTGGGGGCCGTCGGGAAGATTAAGCGAGCTATTGCCCAGAGTCACATGGTGCTGGGCTAACCTGCCGCCGGAGCCGGGGATCGAACCGTGGTCCCCAGATTCCAGCGTCAGTCGCCCTGGCCGCGGCGCCACACCTCTTCCTCTTCCATGTCACTCTTGGTTCCCATCAGTCAGCTGTTCCTTCTCCTGTTGTCTTCATCCATGGCGTTAAGCTTGGACCAATTACTGTTTTCTTTGGCCAGCAAGTGTTTTTTTATTTTCTGACCTGCATGCATCCGACCGCATGCTCTGTAGTCCCTCTCCTTCACCCCCCCCCTCCTCCTCCCACTACAAAAATAATATACCCCCACCACCTCCGCCTTCCATTACCCCGTGCGCGATTGTTTTTTGCATGTTGCACTCAAGCACGTGCTGCTGTGCAACATGGCTTAAAGGTTAAAAAAAGTGCTATAACGCAGTCAGCACTGACCGTGTCATAGTGCTTTTTCCCACTTTAATTAAGCCATGTTGCACAGAAACATGTTAAAAAATGTTTTTGGACAAAGACAGTAGATTTTGCATAGGCATATTCTATTCCCAGCCACAAACTCCTTCATTTCTCCCTCGTCCCAACCCACTTCCCATTCTTTGACGCCCCCCCATATCGCTCCGAAAACCCTGTGGACATTTAACCAATTTGTATTTATTTATTTTGTGAGACCAGGACAATTGGAGTTTGCTGTAGGGTTCAGTGGGGAAACGAGGGTGAAGGGGACATTGTGTCTTATTTTTATTGCATTGAATCAGTAAATTGGCTTTGCCAAGGTTTGTTCTTTTTTGTAATGCCCAGACTAGTAATGAGTCCACCACATGATGGAACAAAAATGTCTGACTTGTTAAGGAAATGTGGAAGGATTTGTAGTTCAGCTCTTAAGTATCGTTTGGCAATTGTTTTTATTATAGGTTATAAGTGCTTCTCCCAGAAGAGTGTAGCATTAGCCATTGGTTGTGAGGTTTTAGAAAGTATAGTGTAAAAATAGCTACTAGTGTATGAAGTGGTTTTGAAGCTACTTGTTTCTTACAAGTCAAGTGTTCAGCCTGTAGAAAGGACAATATGATTGACTTCTAGCTGCAATTTCCTTATCTTCGAATTATCCCCAGGCATCAGACTGGATCTGGAGATTTTTCATGAGCAGTACCCCTGCGCACCTATAGGTTGCTTCATTAAGCTCTGCGTGGCATTGTCTACGTCCGCGCCAGAAGTGATGTGTACGCTGCCTATATAGGTGCCACCCCAGCCGCTGACGTCTGTTCTTTTCTTTCCACACCAGTTGGCACAGATCCAGAGAGAGCTAACCACAGTCATTTTTTCCAGTTACTGTTTTTTTAACTTTTTGTCAAACTTTTTTGAGAATTCTTCTGGTGTGGCAGGAGGTCTACTAGAAAAATTGGCTTCCAGCCTAGCGGCGCCTGTCACCAACCAATGTCGGTGACAGACTTTCATCTTGTTTACCTCTGGTGCCTCGAGCGTGACCATGACGCGAAGGCCTGCGTCGACTGTTGCACCATTCACCCCAAGGTCTTGTGGGAGCGCGTCCTCAAGCTCCTTGCCTCTCGACGTATGACGTTACAATGGTCCCGGTCAAGAGGAAGGCCTCTAGATGGGTCGCAGAGCCCAAGATCTTAGTCTATCTCAAAGTCGTCTTCTGGTAAGTCCCACACAAAGAAAAAGAGCAAGAAGTGAAAGATGTCTTTGACTTCACTTTGTCTGTTGAATTCATTCGACAAAATGAGGGAGTGTCTTCATTTGAGGCCTGGCTCTGCAGTAGAACCTGGGCCGGTAAGAGTCTCCCTGAGTTTCCAGAAGCCAGAGCTACCCACACCCATCTTCGGGAATTTAATGAGGCCATACACCTCGTATTTGGACCGCCCATCCCTGCTGGTGTGCCTTTGGGCTCTGCGTGTTCAGGAGGGGCCTCTTTTGGCGGTTCTACCCCCGGCTCCATTCTGGCCCCTTGTATCCACGGATGGATCCGGACCATCACCGGTCATACCATCCTGACCTTTCCCGGTCCTGATGCAGATGGTCCTGGCGCAGCTGGCGCCATCCCCACTCTTATTCACGACTCTGATGATGAACCTCCGGCTCAGTGTCAGACACCCACTGGAGCCAGTCCGGAGCCTGAGACCTATTCTTATGAGTTGGGACTTGTAGAGTATTGGGAACGGCCACTGAACCCTGAAAAATACCAGCCCCTAGAACCCAAAATGGACTGGTGTGAGGAATTGACGGATGCCAGTGTACTGGACACCTCTCCAGATCCTGGCGTAGTCTCCCCTCCTACTGCGAATACGGAGGAGGGAGCATCTTTTTCTATGGTAGTGAAAAGGAGGGGCGAGGTCCTGGACCTTAGCCTGCCCTCAGTGGTAGTCAATACTAACATCTTGACAGAATTGCTTCGGCTGGGAGTGACCCCTCAGAACCGCTTCTCCGATTTAATAAAGCCCTTACAGACGTCCTACTTTGTACCAGGTCGAAACCCTGCACAAGGACTCCTGTGAACAGGACAATTGCTCACTGCCCCACCCTAGGAGACACCAGTTCCTTCATGCAACACCCTACCCCATAGAGCTTGGTGGTCCAAGTCTCCACTTCCCAAGTAATGTAATCCAGTATTTGTAAAGTGCGAACAGCTACCCGAAGGCATACCGGCGCTGGGGGCTGTTGGGAAGATTAAGCAAGCTATTGCCGAGAGTCACATGGTGCTGGGCTGACCTGCCGCCGGTGCGGGGGATCGAACAGTGAGTCCCAGATTCCAGGGTTAGTCGCCCTGGCCAGGGCGCGACATTCCCACAAGATAGAGGCTGGACACCTTAGGCAAGGAAATGTTTTCTTCCACCAGCCTGGCACAGGAGTCCATTAACACTGTGTGGCTTTTGGGATGTTGCTCTCAAACTCTGTGGGATTCAGTTGCACAGGTGCTGCCCATGGTCCCAGAAGAGGCTCTCGCCATGGCGGTTGGGAGAGATGCAGCGAAGATCACGATCCGCTGTGGGCTGAACACAACTTACTCGCTAGGCAGAACAGTTTCTTAGCGGCCTTACAGCACCTTACCTGGCTGAGGACGACTGGCTTTTCAGGGGATGTCTAAGCATCACTTATGGACATGACCTTTGGCTCCCGTCTCTTTGGAAACAAGGCTGACTCAGCGCTGGAGCACTTCAAGGATAGCAAAGCTACGGCCAGGTCCTTGGGCCTTTCCATGGCCCGTCAACTCCAGTCCACCTTTCGCTCCTTACGTGGCCACAGAATGGACTTCCAGCCGCGTCTTTACCCACCCAGCATCCACAGTGTGCAAGCTTCCTAGCCTCTGTGCGTTGGGGGATGCGATACCCACAGACCCCGTGGGTTACCCAGGCCACCCCTTTCTCCCCCAGCAGTCGCGGCTTCTAAGCCACTTTAGTTTGCCCTCCAAACACCATGGACACCCATTGTGAGGTAGGACCCGCCATCACCTGCTCCACTGGAGGTCGATAACATCAGACAGCTGGATTCTTCAGATTGTCCGAAGGGGCTACTCTGGCCCCTTTGTGACTTTCCCACCACACTTTTGTGACTGGCTAAAGGAGGAGCATCTCTCCTCTCTCCGTCAGGAAGTGGCGGCTCTCTTGGCCAAGGGAGCCATAGAGAGGGTGGCAATGGCAGAAATAGGTTATGGTTGTTATTCCCGCTACTTTCTGATGCTCAAAAAGGACGGAGCCATTTATCCTAGCCTAGACCAGCGCCCTCTCTATTTCTTCCTCAAAAAGGAGAAATTCAAAATGCTTGCACTCGCTCAAACCCTATCTGCCTTGGACCCAAGAGATGGGATGGTGGTGTTGTACTTGCAGGACGCGTACTTCCGCATTCCCATCCTGCTTGCCCACAGGCGTTCACCATAGAACATGAGCACAGTCAGTTTGCTGTGCTTCCTTTAGGCCTTACCAGTCCCCCTCGGGTTTTCAGCAAGGTGATGGGGGGTGGTTGCAGCTTATCTGTAGAGATCAGGGGTACCAGTCTTACACTTTCTCGATGACTGGCTGTCGAAGGCAGGCTCGCCCCAGGCAGTCGTCTCCCACCTTCAGATTACTGCAGATCCCATGCACTTGCTGGGGTTCCCGATCAATGTTCCGAGGTCACACCTCCTTCCTTCTCAGACTCGCCTTTTCATCAGAGCTGTCAGTTTCAGGCTTATCCTCCTGAACGTCAAGTCCAGGATATTCAAGCTATGACACTGATGTTTCAGCCTCTACCCTGGTTTCGGTGAGTGACTCTGAAGCTCTTGGGCTTCATGGATTCCGTCATCCTTCTTGTGACGACATATGTGGGTTCTGCAGTGGGACCTCTGAAGTTCCAGTGGCCGCAACATCATGGTAATCTGCCCGGCATAGTCCAGATACCTGAGGGAACTGCCAAAGATCTACAGTTGTGGATGACCAACCGCGGCTGGGTAAGCGGTCTCCCTTCTCAGACACAGATGCTTCACTCCTGGGATGGGGCGGCCACCAGGGAGAGGTTGAGATCAGCAGCCACTGGTCTCCAAGCGGAATATGGACTCCACATAAAAATGTAAGGGCTCCAGGCCATCTGGCTGGCATTGAAAGCCTTTCTACCCTCTATCAAGGGAAGGCTAATGTAGGTGCTCACCACAACAACAACAACAACAACACCACCACCACCACCGCAATGTGGTACTGCAACAAGCAGGGCAGAGTGGGTTCGTGGACCCTTTGTCGAGAGGCCCTGTGCCTCTGGACATCGATATGAATGCCAGGGCATATCCCTGGTGGTTCAACACCTGGTGGACTTTGAACGCCAGGGAGGACAAACTCAGTTGAAGAGGCCTAGTGGATCGCAAGTGGCATCTCTATCCAGGGGTGGTGCAAGGTCTTTTTTAGCAGCGGGGAGGGCTTTTGTTATATCTATTAGCCATCTCCGAGAACACCAAATATTCGCGGTTTTGCACACAGGAGTTTCCAAAGCAGCTCTGGCTCATAGATGCTTTTCCTCTCCTGTTAAGCTCGGGCCTCCTGTACGTCTTTCCACTCACATCACTCATGTCCAAAGGTCTCCAGATGATCAGGAACGACGGGGCTCCAGGTCCGGACTGGACCTGGAGAGTTTAGTATCCCGAGCTGTTGAGCACGGACTCTGATCAGGCAACACTCCGCCTCCAGGATGGGAGACTGAGAAGCGACATTTGGCAGCTCGTGACCTTCTTCCCGAAGTTTGCAAAATTATCTTGGCAGCCAGGCATCCCTCTACCAAGACAGCCTGCCATTGGGTCACGTTTGTGGCATGGTGTACAGAGAATCAGGTTGGCCCTCTTTCTGACGACCATTCCCCCCAGGTCCTTCTCTTTATAATTTTTCTTGCCCGGCAGGGCTTTGCTTTGGGTACCTTAAACGGCTATCTTTCTGCCATTTCAGCGTTTCTACGGTTGACAGATCAGCCTTCTCTGTTCAAATCCACTGTTTGAAATAGGTTCTTGAAAGGTCTGCCACATGTTTCCACCTTCACCCCTTATCATGCCTCAGTTGGATCTTAATCTACTACTCACTTTTCTGTTGTGCACTCTCTTTGAACCACTGCACAACTGACCTCTCAGACTCCTTGCCATCAATACTGCCTTCCTGGTGACAGAAACATATGCTCGTAGGGTCGGTGAGCTTCAGGCTTTGTCTGAGACTCCCTACCTGAACATTTTCCCAGACAAGCTAGTTCTTTGCACTAGAACTTCCTTTTTAGGTCGAGCTAGAGTTGCGCATGCGTAGCATGCGTGTCTAGCTCGGTACCTATTGTATTCAGTTTCAGGGGAATCTGAGACAGCATTCGGCCACTCGCCTCTGCTGTCTCAGATTTGTCCGTGTGAGCGCGCTTTCGTATCTGGCTGCTGGCAGCTTGCTGGAGACAGCTTGAGTGCTTTCAGTTTCGGAGTGCGTGTCTGCTGAAAACTTAAGGCATGTTTAAGACACAGCACACATACACGCAGGCAGGCACACACACAGGCACAACACACGCAGGCACATACAAGCGCGCACACCCCCCCCCCCTTCCAAACGTGCAGGGCTTACATACACACACACACACACACACACACACACACACACACACACACACACACACTCCCAACCCCACTCACCGGGCACACGCAGGGCTTCCATCACTGGGGGGGCGGGCACCGTCAATGTGCCCCGACGCCCCCCCTCACCGGGTCTGATATAATCCTCGCGTCCTGTTCCTCCGTGTCCAGACTCCGCAGCCCGCTCCGTTGTTTCTCCTCCCCTTCCGGACAGTTTGTGCGAGTCACGCCTCTCCTTTCTCCCGGCCGGAAATCCTATTTGCGTGTCAGGCCTCGTTTTCACCACGCATTTACAGCAATGCCGAGAGTGTTTTTTTAGGCAGGGCGGCATCTTGCTCCTCATTGCTGTCATGCACCTTTATTTTCCTTGCAACTTGCACTTTATAATGTATTATTCATTTATTTTTTTACAAGCACGGCACGCTTTAACTTTCGCTGCCGCACCCCTCCTGTTTCTTTTTTACGCAGCGCTGCAGCTTGCTCCTCATTGCTATCACACGCCTTTATTTTCCTCGCAACCTGCTCCTTTTACAGTATGTATTTATTTTTTACAAGCATGGCACGCTTTAACTTTAGCGGCTATGCCCCTTCCGTTCTTTTTTTTTTTTTCTTTGCCAGCATTGCAGCTTGCTCCTCATTGCCGTCCGCCCCCGGGCACCCGCTACATTTTCAGCATTACAAATGGTTGTTTGTATTAGGCTAAAAGGTTGTATTTTGTACCATTGGCTGTCAGCTTGGTTTCCTCATGGCACTGTAGAAGCAGCTCCATCCCCACGCCTCACCGGCTTTCCAGGGCTAGCAAAGATGGCGGGTACAGGGGCAGAGGACAATGAGCTAGAAGACTTGCTTGACAGTAGGAGCTCGAAATGGTTTGGGGATGAATGTGGGGTCGGCAGCAGAGCAGTAGCACTCACCGCACAGGTACAATTGGGCCCCTGTTAGAAATCATTTAGAATTAGCCTTTCTTTACTGCAAAAATCATCCCTTGTGGGTGCTGTTATAGACTGCTGTGCAGGAATGTCAAAAATCATACACCACAGCTTTACTGGGTGGGTTCTGCAAATTCTCTGACCCGTCTGTAAAACAAGTATTTGAAATGCAATAGGTCTCGCATTTGCGAGAATTTAGGCTATTAGCATTGTAAATGATAATGGCCTTTATTTATATTTTAAAATCCAAAATATAAATAAAAGGCATTGCCATTTACAATGCAAATAGCTCAAACTCAAGTAAATGCGAGACCTATTGCATTGCAAATGCTTGTTGCTGAAAGTCGTCACTGCCTTTCAAGCAGCCCTGTCCACCACCCTGCCTACCTTTTACGCTATGCCACATCCCTTTGAGGAAGAGGTGCAACTCCACAGCATGGATGCAAAAAGAGCGTTGTCGTTCTACCTTTACCGCACTGAAGAGTTCCAGGTGGATGACCAACTCTTCGTGGGGTATGTCAGAGCAGAGAAAAGAGAGGTCATGCAGAAATGGACCATCTCGCGATGAATCGTACTTTGCATTAAAATCTGCTTGCATTCGCCAAGAAGCAACCCCCAGAGAGCTTGCAAGCTCATTACACCAGAGCCACTGCATCCACCACTGCGTTAGCATGCAGAGTTCCGATCCTGGGCATCTGCCAGGCAGCAACATGAGCTTCTCTGCACACTCACCACCCATACTGCCTGGACAGTCCGGTCGATCAAGATGGGCACCTCGTCCCTTCCTGCAGGACGTTTTAGTTTGAAATTGTTTTGCAAGCCTACCTACCAGGAGATTTGCTTGGGTATCTATTCTAAGGTAAGGAATCTGCAACTAAAATTCTCTATTATATGAGCAAGTTACTTAGAGACTTTATCTAGCCGCAAATCCCTTACCGACCCACCCATCCTCCCCCAAACAGATTTCTAGGGACGGGGCTGTTCCCCTTTAGGACCCTAGTTTTTCCACACCATTGGTCAGTGTTCTTTGTGGCTCGGTGCTCCTGGTGTGGAAAGTCATAATAAGAAACTGACATTAGTGTGCTGGGGTGGCGCCTATGTAGACATCCCGCAAATCACTTCAGGCCTGGACAACGCCATACGGAGTCAAATAATGCCACCTACAAGCGCGGAGGGGTAATGCTCACGAATAGTTTTGGATCAAGACTGACGACTGGGGATGATTCGAAGGTCAGGAAATTGCGGTTAGATAGTCTCTATCATAGAAGGAGTTACCGTAGGTAAGTAACTTGTTCAACATCCTAGATGGGCTTACATGACAAGGCTATTGGTCAGGGATTAGGGCAGCTGCCAATTAGTATTGGATTGTTTGTTTTGTATCTGTTTATCAAACTGGGTATTAAACAAGTCTATCCTTCTGATTGTTGTGTTCATGACAATCCTGGACCATGAGTTCTAATGCACTGAGTTTGGGACATTCCTCTTTATACTTTACTCCTGTATTGAAAATTTAGTTCCACTACTCCCCTTTTAAAGCTTAATAATAGCAGTTGTATATTTTGGCTAGCTCTTTCAATTACTTAATGGCTGCCGTGTATGATTAGGTGCTTAACACAGGAGTGACGGAACCACTATGTCACCATCTAAAGGGTGCTCAGTTGTATTCTTTAACACTGACCTATTGGCTGCACCTCTTTTTGCAATTAATCTTAAGTCTTGGTTTTTCTGCTACAGTATGTGTCTCTGGATGCATAATGTTTATCATTTGATTAAGCAGATCTTGCACAGTCATTGGCTATACTTTGACAGGAGAATAATCTGGTTTTGTTGTTCTTAATATGAACATATATTGTGTTAACAACACTTTTGATACAAACATCTTTGTGACCATGGATTCCTGCTATTCTCTTAGGCCCTGTAACTTATTTTGATTATTCGTTGACAATCTGTTGATGGAATTCCGTGGAACATAGATCACTAGAATTTCTTTTATTAGACCTGTCAAATTGTTCCAGCAAATGAGTAGCATTACCTCCTTTGAGTATGACATGGTGGAGCTTTTGAATTAACAGGTGCCAGATAAGGTTTCAGTGAGTCCTGTAATTCCCTATGGTTCGTCCCTTAATGCATCATGATCACTAATCTCTTCAAGTGACACAAGTGCAAATATGTGAGCAGAAGCATGAAATTACTTTTGTACCTGAACATCCCATCGTGTTTTAGCATTGCTTCCCTTTGAGTCACCTGTATCTTGGATTCAGTGTCTGCTGTTTGTCACTGCTAAATTCACCTGATCCATATTTCTCTTCGGAGATATCAAACTTCACTTACTTTTTCTCTTGGCAGATACAACCCCTCAATCCAAATTATTGGCATTCGTAATCAAGGCCATGTCATTGCCCAAGGATCTGCAGTGTTCATTCTCTGAGAATCAATAACCCTTTGAGCCCTAATCTGAAACAATCGAGTAGTTCGTGGTTGACAGTTGAAGCCAGAGAGCAGACTTGCCTCTCGTTTTTTTTTTGGGGGGGGGGGGGGGGGAGTACGGTAGGGGGAGAGGGTTTAGAAGAGGCTTGTGGTTTATCCATTCGACATCTGTCCTAATTGTTTTCAGCTGGTATAGTTTCTTTGACTTCTTTTTATTGTTGAAAGGTGTGAAGCCCTCCAAAGTATGATCCTGTTTCATTAACTGGAAATTCATATTTGTGGTATGTGTGGCTACATATAAACATGCTCTGCACACTCTTGCTATCTAGTGTTGGGCTCGTACATTTGCAAGTTGTCTTCTTATAAGAAGTGTTTCAAGTTATGAGATATGCTGTGACTGCTCCTTTAACAGGGAATGCGCATGGGCGCAGAATCCATATTAGATTTTTTAAACCACTGGGTTTCAACATTCGCCAATAGAACTCAGATTTTGTTGTATCCTGAACATCTTTTTTCTGACCCACATATTTAGTTTTCGATTAGACTTGTGTAGGTAACCAGGCATTTTCTCGCTCAACCTTTGTCATGACTGCTTTTCCTATACCCCTGAGGGCACTGGATATTATGGGGCTTCCACATGCCTGTCTGGGGCTTTACGCTCTTCTTTGGCCCTCAAAAGCGGTGAATGCAGACTGGAAGGGGGTGATGGAACAGACTCCATTCCAGTATTGCCCCTAGTGCAATTACTAATATTTTTGGTCTGGCCATCCCAGCGTCTGAAACGTGTGTTTCCCCCGACCATGACAATACCTCTTGTGAGTTTTTTTTTTTTTGTTGTTATTTTTTTTAGAGTTTTATATAGCGTGAACTAGACCCGAACCGAATCAGGTATCAGAGCGCTTTACATAGCACCAGTTACGTTTCATGAGGACACACTTTCATTTTTTAGGCCAACTCCTCTCCCCAGTTCAACCTCACCTTCTATTAGAACAAGCATTTAAAATGCAATAGGTCTCGCAATTACATTATTTTGAGCAATTGTAAATGGCAATGCCTTTAAAAAGATGTAAAGGCATTGTTATTTACAATACCAAAAGAAACCCCTATTGCATTGCATAGCGCAGTGTCCGTGAAGACGGTGCCGCGCTTATTAAAGTAAAAAAAAAAAGAAATCTCAGAGGGGGCAAAGACAACATATAAATGTTAAGGGCGTTGAACATCACTTAAGTAGACTTCCAAGCATATTTGTCAGTGCCAACTTCTGTTATCTTATGTGGATGTTGTTCACTTTTACCATCTATTACTAAGAAACTTACCCACCTGACAACTGCTGCAATTGTCCTTTAAGCCTAACCCAACAAACTCTTACACATAACATATTCCAGCAAGGCTGCATGCACACTTGTGACCTCAAGGTTCCCTGCACCCACAGGTCAAGACTACCAGGGCCACTTTTACCCACAAGTCACGATTGCAAGGACCCCTTTACCTACAAGTCACGACTGCCTGGGCCCATGCACCCACAAGTCACGGCTGCCTGAGCCCTGCACCCAAAGGTTAGGACTGCCTGAGCCCTCCACCCAAAGGTTACGACTGCCTGGGGCGCTGCACCCACAGGTCAAGACTACCATTGCACCTGCACCCACAAGACTGCCAGGGCCCCTTTTACTCAGAAGTCACGATTGCAAGGACATCTTTAGACCCAAGTCACGAATGCTTGGGACCCTGCACCCACAAGTTAAGATCGCAAGAGCCCCTTTACCTACAAGTCACAGACAGCCGGGGCCCCTGCACCCGCAAACCATGATTGGCAGTTTCTCTGTATCCCGACTGCCAGGTCAACAGCGCCCAGAAAAGATAAACTGCGGTCTTAAGCTCTATGAAAAAGAAGATAAGACACTCGAGAAAATTGAAGCTTTTATAATAGTAAATTTATATATTGTAACACATTTGAAGATCAACGTTTTCAGTCACGCTCAGAAATGCGATGGTTTTTTTAAAGACATCAAGAGGAGTCCACCATTTGGGTGCAGTACCATTAGAGTAGTTAATGGTATCGCCTGTTTTACAACGCCTTGAAACTGCAGATGTGCGGTTTGAAGCGCTGCATGAAAATAGTTTTCAGTGTCGTTCTGAGCGATAGTGGTGTGAATAACAAATGTCTCCACGACAAGCTAGGCTTTAAGAAATCTGATTTAAGACTGTACTGGTACTGTAACAGAATGAAAATACGCAAATATTGTACCTGCGCGTGCTTGTGTTGTGACCCACGTTGTTGTAAAGTTGGTTTACAACAAGTAAGTGATGAGGCTTTCGATAGCAGCAGGGTTGCCCTTCACCTCGTGCAGCAGCGGGTTGGGGGGGCACGCAGGAACCACCGCTGCTGGCACAGAGTTGCTCGAAAGTCTACTTCATGCTGGTCGAACGCAGAACTCTCACCATTTGGTCCAGCCTCAGCAGCTCCTCGAAGGCGGCAGTGGTTAGAATATTATTGTCTCTGGTCACTGCAATGAGGGAGGCGTAATTGCCCTCGGTGTACAGCCTCTGTGCCGAGAAGAGCCCAGAGTCGTTTGTAGGGAAGTGGTCTATTATAACAGCTCCCGCTTTTGACGTCCCCCCCCCCCCCCCAACGGGAGTAAACTGCTCCTCGATGTCATTGGATAGTCTCTGTGGCAAGAAGTAGAACCCCGCTCCCATGCTGTTATGCCTGCCTGCAGCCCTGCCCCCTTCCTGTCGCCATGGTGCGAATTAAAAAAATAAACAGAGGGCCCCTGCGTGCGCAGACTCGGACGGGAAACAACAAGTAACCTGATACTGCTAATTATAAACAGATGCCCCCCCTAAAGATAAGAAATTGCTTTGCGACGGTGTCAAAGCAGACGATCCTGTACTGATGGGCCGGATGAAAAGGGGAAAGGGCGGCAACAAAAAATCCTCCTTTCCAATGGCAGCCGACCGTTCAGCATAAATGGTGACGCCAGCCAATGAAAAAGAGAGGCTGGGCTTCAAGTCCCCTTCTGTAATCTCCTCATCAACAATATGTCTCGCCGAGCGACAGCACATTTTCGCTGCAACGCTAGGCGAGACCTAAAAAAACCCTAAAGTTTCGAAGGGAGAAGGCACTGGGCTTGTGTCAAGATGCATTAGTAGGCGTCCTCCAAGACTCCAGATATTTTTGGAGAGGAAGATGTTTTTGGCGCAGAGAAGGGAGAAGAGGGCGGCCCATCAGGGAGGCTGAGTTGGGTTCTTTGACTTCATGAGACAACACTTGCTTACACACACCCACACACCACCACCCGACCCCCAGGGGTTGTACATAGACTGTGCAAAGTTGCTCTGTAGGATCCATCAACAAGTCCATGAGTGGGAACTTCACCTGCACATCCTACAAAGATACCAGCTGGGGTATCCAACAAATTGTCTTGTTCTCCACCCCCGAGAACGGAAAAAGCCTAAACCTTTTCCTCCAGATGCCCACAGTGCATAGGCATTGCACTGTGGAGAATTGTCAAGTGATCTTTGCCTACCCCTTTCTGCCTCTCCTACTTCTCCTCTACGGAGGTGATGAAAACGATGTAAACTTCTGACAATCAATCTTGTGGTTCCTCCTAGGCCAAGCAACCACACTACTCCATGTTTCTGGAGATCTTCTCACACAGAGCTAAAACTAGATCAGACAACCATGCCCCTTGCAGCTGAACCTAATAATCTTAACGCCTGAGGCTTTGTAATTTGGCTATTTACCCTTCTGCAGCAATGTAGGACTATTTCACAAGAGGTGTGTGAAGGCTCTCCAAACTGGCCTTTTACACCAATAAGAAGAAAAAATGTGTCCACTGTTGTATTGTGAAACACCTGAACCCCTTAAAGCTGTACAGGACATAGCTATTTCTTACATATGCAGGGGTCAGGTCTTGTCTATCTACCTATATGCCTAACTTAGGTGCTGTTTTGGCTTATATACAAAACAGGGAACATTCGTCCCTATTCAGGATTCCAGTAGTCAAGGTTTTCATGGAAATTCTTAAGAGGGTGATAACTCCTAGAATGCACCCTACCTCTGTCTGGAACCTTAACATAGTCCTCACAAGAGTAATGGTGCCGCCCTTTGAACCTTTACATCCATGCCCCTCCAGTTCCTTGTCCTGGGAAGGTAGCTTTCCTTGTGTCTGTTACTTACCCAAGACATATTGGCAAACTACAGGTGGGCACTATACAAGAGGCCTTTATCCAGGTTTATAAAGAGAGGGTTGTATTCAGAATGAATCCCATAATTCTTTCCAAGGTGGTCTCCCCTTTACATCTGTCAGACTATAAAGCTCACAATCTTCTTTCTAGCACCAGCCTTTATAGTAGATAATGTTGCACACACTGGCCATCAATATTTATTACAATGACAAGACCAAGTCTTTGCCTGAGGTGAACCTGCTCTGTGTCTCTTTCGCAATGCCTTACAAGTGCCACCCCATCTTTAAAACAGTCAAAGCAATTGCATCCACACCTGCTGACACAGAGCCTGACTAAACTGTTTCGCCCATGGCACACTCCACTTGTAAGAAAGGAGCCACAACGGTTTTCTTGGGCAACATACCACTAGCTGATAACGCAAACCCCACACACGTTTGCCAAACACTATTATGTGAACATACCATCTGTCTATGGTTAGCCAAACACTCTAAGTATTGTATTTCAGTCATCTGCATCGAACAGTCGCTAGCCACTTCTTTATGAGAGTATTACTTTTCTTTCTATGCAGAGCATGTGTTTCTACAGACACACATGATATGAACAGAAAATGTTACTTACCCCGTAATTATCTGTTTGTAGCTAGTGCTTAGAATGTGCCCACCTGTCTCCCAGCATGGCTGTATTAATGCGTGTCTCTTTCCTTTATTAATTCACACGGGACATTGCACGGAGCTTCGTGCTATGCTTACTTCATACTCCATAAACACACTCACCTGCTGTGCGAAAATAACCTATCATGGAGTCTATCTGTTTATTCAATAGATAAATTGTCAACTAAACGTAGAGGTGGCTGATGTTTTTTATTCAGTACATTTAATTTATTCTTATGCAATGTTTTTGGTACAACTCCTGCCTACCTGGCTCCCACACTCCTCACACCTCATCATCCACAACTGTTGTGGTTTTGTTACCATTACAATACTACAAATATATGACCTGTCTTCAGTTTTTTCATGTGCATATAGTCCTTTTGGGTTTTTTTAAACTGAAAGAAACAGTTCATTACAGACTCCTTACCTTAGAATGAACCCCAGGCGTCAGACTGGATCCAGAAAGTTATTTGTCAGCAGTACCCCAGCACCTCAGAAGGTGGCGTCAGTCGACTCTGCGTCCGTCATGAGTGTTGTGGTCACCCGGATGCTGTTGCGGTAGCTACTTAGACGCTGCCCTCGCGCGATGACATCAGTTCTTTCTTCCGCACCAGCCAGCGCAGAGAGCGGTCCCCCAGGCACTTTTTGACTGACTTATTTGCGACTTTTGTCGACATTGTTTTTGAGTCTCCATCGACTCCTGATGCAGGAGTAATGCCCGGCTTAAAGGCATGCGGTTCCTGTACCCGACTGATGTCAGTGACGGATCCACACCGCGTGTGCCTCTACTACCTGGAGCCCGACCATGACCCCAAGTTGTGCTCCAACTGTAAACCATGGCCCGAAGTCTTTGCGGGTGCGGTCCCGAAAGTTCCTCGAGGCCCGGCAGTCAGCTCCGCGTTGCTAAACAGTGAGGAGAGACTTGGTTAGATCTATTTGCCACCGAAGAGAACGTGCAATGTCAGCAATTCTGCACGTTGGAATTTCCAAGGCGGCACTCGCTAGGCGATGCATTTCGTCGCGAGTGGAGTTGCAGTCTTCTATACGCCTTTCCGCCTATACCACTTATTCCCAGGGTGCTGAAGAAGATCAAGCGTGACCGGGCCCAATTCATTCTTGGGGCTCCGGATTGGGCACGAAGAGTCTGGTATCCCGAGCTGCTCAACATGGCCATTGAACCTCCCATCCAACTGCCTCTTCGTGAGGATCTTCTGTCACAACAGCAGGAGACGGTCCTCCACCCGAAGGTCCAGCCTCCATCTCTTTGCGTGGTAAACTTCGCTGCCTCTATCCCCTCGTCAACTGCACGGGAGAGCACGGCCCGTGCCTCCTCCAGGCGCTGAGGCAGCACTTGCGCTACCGTCTCCCACACAGAATAGGAATAACGGCAAAACAGACATGCAGTGTTTACCGATCGCAGTCCAAAGCTGGAGGAAGAAAACATCTTCTTCCCAAGTTGTTCCAGCTTTTTGGATTCCCTGTCAGCCGGAGCGGTAGGGAAGGCGCCCTTGGATGTAGAGGCTAGGACCACCAAGCTCTCAGGGGTGGGGTGTTGGGAGAGGCTAGTGGGGTCACCCGGAGCCGGCGTCAGGCAATCATCCTATCCACAGGAGGCCCCGTGTTGGGCCTGGACCAGGAGCCCAAAAAGATGTATGTTAGCCTTTACTGTGCATCATGCCACAAATGTATTCCATCTGCAGGCGTATATGGTCTAAGTTGCCTCTAATTTCCACATCTTTAAATAGCCACCTTTTTCTTTAGACTCATACCTCTGTATGGTAATTTGGAATATTCTTATACTATGTAGTTGTTACATTATCACTTATATTACAGCAATACATGTCTCCTAGAATTGCTAGATTGTGAAAATCTATCTCCGCATGGCTGCTGCTTGCATCCCATCAAATCTAGGTTACAGCATATATCACTGACACGAACAGTACTAAAAAATAATTGGGTAAAAGCCTGAAATATGAGAGTTTTGTAACGTAAACTTGAGCCCAACGTTCCTAGTCTGTCAGGAAGATATTTAGGCCGTATGCTACTTGGATGGGTAAACTTGTTTAAATCATGATATGCTCATTTTCCCATTCAGAACAGTTAAGCAGCAACTGGCAGCTGCCGGGCACTCCCAAAAAAATAAATGAAAAACTAAATTTAAAGGACTGCTACGAATGGGAGAACAAAGGAACAGTTTGGGGAGGCAACAGGCAAGTGGTAGGACGCAAGGGGATAACAAAGAAACTTGAAGCTAGGGGAGGGGGGATAAAAAAGAAAACACGGAGAATGGTGGGGAACAATTGACGAGCTTGAGGGATAAAAGGGGAACTACATGGGGCACACATGTTTGTAAAAGTGAAACTGCACCCGAGGGCCAGAGCTAGGAAACACATTCACCCTCATGGAGTGCTGAAACAAAATAAAAAACAAAAAAGCTCTCTAAATATATGCAGTAAGTATGGCAATAAAAAGGATGGTGAAGAGGCTATCCTCCACGGGAGTGACAAACGCAAGAGGAATGCAAGCCATTGAATAGAATTCAAGCAAATGAGTGACAAAGTCAGCCAACACAAAGCAGTTGGTGGGTTTGTAATCCAGCTTTGTGTGTGTTTTTTTTGTTTTGCACTATCCACAGGCTAAAAGCTGCCTGATTGGCTAGACCTAAAAAAGTAGTGTCTTCTATGGAGCATATGCAGTGCAAAGTAAGGTGTTAGGGTTACAGCAGTGTAGTCTTGGTGGGTTAAGGCATGTCAGTGGTATAAAGGCCTTCAATTTAGTTTGTTGGGGGGGAGGGGCTCTATGTTCTAAACCCTGGGTACTAGAAGGTGTCCTTTCAAATCCCCTTTTTTCACAACCCACCACATTGTGGTCTGTCATGTCTACTAGAAAGAAAAGGCTCATCTTAGATGTACTCATATCGAAACCTGACTCCCATTTAAAGATCTGAATGATCCCTTTTATCTCTGCCTTGTGTTCTGAAATACACAAAAGTACTTGGTCTTTCTATATGGATATTTTATGAGTTACCCTATATGCAGTTATCCATTCGCAGTTCTCATCTCTCCCATCTCAGCCCACTAGAGGCTGCAGTGCAATTCCAAATATTAGTAGTCATAAGGGGCACTGTAACGAGTGCCTCTGTGGACTCTTGCGCTTCTGAAATAAGGCGTTTAACCTTTACCTTGACAACGTGTGAGGTGAATAGCAGGCGGAGCTATCGCAAAAAGTGTTCACCCAAGTACCAAAGTACAGGGTGGTGTAAATAAAATCTTATAAGCTGTATTGAAGGTTTTTGCCATATATATTACTGCTACGATGGTTAGGCTGTCTTTTTCTCCTCAGCGCATCCATTACTTGAAAGAATCATCTCTGGTTATTGGATGTGCTGCTTCCTGGCACAAAGTCTGATTGCTCGGGTCCAATCACTGTTGGTAGTACTCTTATTAGGGGAAAAAGACCAACATTTTACCCAAAATTGTATTGTTTGTATTAAATACTGATTGGACACCATGAGACTTTCGCATCAAGGGGATGTGTCTCAGGTGGGTGCACTACTTTTACAGTTTCCAATGAGCTCTTGTTTTTTTTTTTTTTATTTCAGAAATTTTTTATTGAATATTTCAGTACAGCAGCTTGAATACTTTGCATGTGCGGATGAGAGTACATCTGAACAGGGGTAGGGTCAGAAGGACAATTATGGCAGACACACCTTAGAAGGATTGTTCACGGTAGTTTCTGTTACATTCAGATGTGACCATGGATCTTGCAGATAACACAGCATATTCAAGAAGCTTTATTGAGTCGGAGATCAAAGAGGAAGAGAGGAGAGAAAGAATAGAGTTGTAGAAGATGATGAGAGGGAAGGAACAAGAGAAAGAGAAGAAGAAGAGCGCCACAATGGTGCACCACGGTTCTGGTCATTTCAGTATATCTAGAGGTGTGTGTGTTCTGTGCTATTGCTATGGACTCCGTGGCGATCTGGAAGTCAGGAGTGGTGGCAGATCATGGGGGTTTATGGGTTTCAAAGTAGCTATCTAGTACGTCCCACATTTTTCTTCGTGCGGGTCGCCATGGTGTGGTTTGGAGAGTGATGTTGTCTGCTCCTCTGAGGTTAATCACCCAGTTTAACCAGCAAGAATAACTTGCCTTTTTGGTGTCCTTCCAATTATTTAGGACAACCTTAACAGCCGCCATGAGTAGGAGATCTAGTAGGGCTCTGTCTGGTTCATGGAGTTGGGGTTCCTTAACGAAGCCAAAAACAAGGTAGGGGAGTTCTTTGAGGGGCTTGATGTTGAACAGGTCGTGGATGAAGTTAAATATTCTGTCCCATTAGAATGAGACGCAGTCACATTGAAGGACAAGATGGTCTAGATCTCCTTCAGCCCGTTTGCAATTCCAGCAGAATGCGTCGGGGCTGATTTTGTGGGCATAGAGGCGAGCGGGCGTCCAGAAGACCCTGTGCATGAGCCAGAACTTGGTTTGTGACAACGTAGGGCTTATTTTATGGCTCATACAGGATTTCCACGTCGCTGACCACTCCGACTCAGAGATGGGGAAAGAGGCGAGAGAGGACCAAAATTGTGTAGATTTTTCATTTAATCTGGAGGATTGGGGGTTTAACAATTTGTATAGTCTGGAGACCTGGTGGCCTAGCTTATTTAGATTGGATAAGAACGGTGGAAGGGCTGGAGGCGTGGGGGATAATCCCGCTTTCGTAATGGCTGTTTTAATGTTTAGGAATGTATAAAATTCGGCAACATCAATACCAAATTTTGCTTGGAGTGCTGTAAAGGGTAACGGGTAGGTGCCCTCGTAGATTTGGTGGGGGAAGAAGATGCCATATTTAATCCAAGTGTGGTTGTTCAGCTGTATGCCTTTATATGTGATGTTAGAGTTTTTCCAGATCGATTCCCATCTAGATCTTCTTATCGATGTGTCTAGTAATTTGTCAATTTTAAGTAGGGCTAGTTTAGTGTTAATGAGAATGGATTTTGAGCAAGGGATTTGATTTGTTCTCATTGACATGATCGAGATGGGATGGATGTCCCCCAGTAGGGCAGTTTCTATATCTGAAAGAAACAGGTTAGTATTAGATTCCTTACCTTAGAATATCCCCAGGCGTCAGTCTGGATCCGGAAACTTTTGCGTAGCAGTACCCCTGCGCGTCGGTAGGCGTCGTCTGCAGGCGTCCCCTGCGGCTCCGCGTCGTCGGCGTCGTGCGCCGTGATGACGTCGCTGGAGTATATAGACGCCGCCTCCGCGCGCTGACGTCAGTTCTTCTTTTTTCCGCGCCAGTTAGCGCAGATCCGAAGAGCAGTACTCCGGTCCTTTGACCAAGTGTTTGTAAAACTTAATCTTTCTACGGTGCCGGTAGGATGCCTGGGTTTAAGAGCTGCGACGAGTGCGACCGCATGATGTCGGTCACCGACCACCATCGACTCTGCCTCCGGTGTCTGGGCGCGGACCACGACGTGGAGTCCTGCGTCGACTGTCGGGCCTTGACTGGAAAAGCTAGGCGGGAGCGGTCCCGCAAGCTTCTCGAGCTCCGAGTGTCGGCCCGCGTCGAGAGCGGTCCCGGTCCGGTCGGAGGTCGAGGGAGCGGTCGAGGGAACGATCGCGGAGCCGCCATGGGCGCTCCGGGAGTCGCCACCATTCCTCCGGTTCGTCAGGTAAGCACAAGAAGTCGGGGCGTCGCCATCGCACCCCCGACTCCCCCCGACGCCCGCGTGATGCGGCCGGGGGCTCGGGTGGCCCCACCCCCGCGGGCCCGCGTGGGTCACCGACGCCGTCTACCCCATACCCGTCGGTCCCTGGGGAAGGCGCGTCGCGTGAGGAGATCGAGGCCTTCCTCATTGCTATGAGGGCGAGGTCTCCTCCGGCGGGGCCTACGGCGCCTGCGGGGCCGTCGGTCCCGTCTGGGGGCCCGAGCGGTTCGGGTGCTTCTGCCCCGACGCCGCCGGTGGCTCCGGTCCCGGCGCCGCTGGGTCCCTCAGGTTCGTCGCCGGCTGGTCTCCCGGCCTCTCCGGCGTCGGTCCCTTTGGGCCAACCCGTGGTACCGCCTCCGCGTGGTGCAGCGACTCCGCCGTCGGCTCCGGCCGGCGTCGGGTCCCCGGCACCGACGCCGCGCGGCGCCACCCCCATTCCCTCCCCGACTCCGGACACGGAGTCGGACCGGCGTCGGCCGACGCCGGATTCGACGCCGATGGGGCCCGTTGACCCCGATGTCTATATCGTCGACCCAGAATATGGGTATGATGAGGATGAGTATGGAGAGGGTTGGGAGGGGTCTGAGGACCCTTTATCCCGTGCCTGCCAGTATGATGTGGACTGGGTAGGTGATCTGGGTGATGCCAGTGGCCTGGACGAGTCGCCCAACCCTGGGTTTGTCTCCCCGTCCCCTGTGGCGTCTGAGGCAGGTGCTGCCTATTCAGTGGTCCTGATGAGGGCTGCCAAGGCCTTACACCTTGAGCTCCCCGTCGCGAAGGTCAAACCGAACATTTTGACCGAAGTATTTAAACCGCAGTCATGCCCCCAGGAGCCTCTGCTGCCGTTTAATGAGGCCCTGACGGATGTCCTTTTGGGCACCTGGTCCAGGCCCGCTTCCGGTGCACCGGTTGACCGGAATGTGGCAAGGCGTCACCGTCCATGCTCGGACGACCCTGCCTTTTTATCCACCCATCCCTCCCCGGAGAGTCTGGTGATCCAGGCCTCCACTTCGCAGTCCGCATTTCCGTCGGCTCCGCCCGATCGGGAATCAAAGCTGTATGACCAGTTTGGTAAAAAGGTCTTTTCCTCTTTGAGCGCTGGACTGCGGTCTTGTAATACCGCGTGCCTCTTGGGCCGCTACACCCACTCCCTGTGGGATACGGTCGAAGAGTGTTTGCCGCAATGCCCCCAGGAAGTGCGGGACAAGCTCACCCGGGCCTTGGTTGAAGGCCGGGATGCGGCGCGGTACTCGATCCGTTGTGGTCTGGACACGACCGACTCCCTGGGACGGGCCATGTCCACGACGGTGGCGATTCGTCGCCATGCTTGGCTGAGATCTGCCAACTTTTCGCCAGACGTCCAAAATACACTCATGGACATGCCATTTGATGGCAGTCGCCTGTTTGGTGACAAAGCGGACCACGCGCTGGAGCGCTTCAAGGACTCCAGTGTTACGGCCAAGTCCTTGGGTCTTTCGACCCAGCGCCAGCAGACGGGTTCGTTTCGCCCCTTTCGTGGCCAAGGGAGGGGCGGTCCCACACGTGCTGCCAGCCACGCGCCGCAGAACGCTCCCCAGCGCGGTGGCGGCCGTGGTTTCCGCCGTGGTGGCGGTAGAGGCCAGCGGCGTGGTCAGTCCACGCCTCCCTCCGCTGCTGCATCCAAGCCTTCCTAGTCCGAGCTTTCGGGCTCACGTGACGCCAGTGGGTGGCAGGGTTCGCCATCACCACTCCCGCTGGCGCGCGATAACATCGGACAGGTGGGTGCTGCAGCTCGTTCGAAGGGGCTATGCCCTCCCCTTCGAGTCCACTCCTCCAGCCATGCCACCGCAGAACCACCGTGTGTCGGGGGACCACTTGACACTTCTGCAGGAGGAAGTTACGGCCCTCTTGGCCAATGGGGCCATCGAGCGCGTTCCTGGGCCAGAAGTAGGGTGTGGTTGCTACTCCCACTACTTTCTGGTACCCAAGAAGGACAAGGGAGGCCTGCGTCCTATCTTGGACCTGCGGAACGTCAACGGCTTCCTCCGGAAGGAGAAGTTCAAGATGTTGACTTTGGCTCAGGTCTTGGCTGCTCTAGACCCACAAGACTGGATGGTAGCGTTGGACTTGCAGGATGCGTATTTTCACATCCCCGTCCTGCCGGCCCACCGGCGTTACCTGCGGTTCACGGTAGGCCACGAGCACTTTCAGTTTATCGTGCTCCCATTCGGCCTTACCAGCGCCCCACGGGTGTTCACGAAAGTGATGGCGGTGGTCGCAGCTCATCTGCGCCGGTTAGGGGTTTCAGTCTTCCCCTACCTCGACGACTGGTTGTTGAAGGCGGGCTCGCCCCAGACAGTCGTCCACCACCTTCAGACGACGGCAGACCTCCTGCACGAGCTGGGGTTTTCCATCAATGTGCCGAAATCACACCTGTGTCCCTCTCAAAAGCTCCTTTTCATCGGAGCGGTTCTCGACTCGGCGCAGTTTCGGGTTTATCCCCCGGAACGGCGGGTCCGGGATATTCAGGCTCTGATTCCCATCTTTCAGCCGTTATCCCGGGTTTCGGTCAGGTTGACGCTGCGGCTTCTGGGGCTGATGGCCTCCTGCATCCTACTGGTGCATCACGCCAGGTGGCTGATGCGGGCTCTGCAGTGGGACCTGAAGTTTCAGTGGGCCCAGCATCAGGGCACCCTATCCGACCATGTCCTGATCTCGGAGGGCACTGCGAGACAGTTGCAGTGGTGGCTTACGGACCGCGATTGGGTCAGAGGCAGATCCCTCTCCCTTCCCCAACCGGAGCACGTGGTTGTGACGGACGCGTCCCTCCAGGGCTGGGGTGGCCACTTGGGAGAGGCGGAGATCAGAGGCATCTGGTCTCCGGCGGAGTCCCGGCTCCATATCAACATGTTGGAGCTGCGGGCGATTCGCCTAGCACTGAAGGCATTCCTCCCCTTTGTCAACGGGAGTGTAGTGCAGGTGTTCACGGACAACACCACCGCCATGTGGTACTGCAACAAACAGGGCGGTGTGGGGTCGTGGACTCTTTGCCAGGAGGCTCTGCGTCTCTGGCAATGGCTGGAACGTCAGGGCGTGACTCTGACGGTTCAACACCTGGCAGGTTCTCTGAACGCCAGGGCGGACGAACTCAGCCGTCGGTGCTCGGTGGATCACGAATGGCGTCTGAACTCGGACGTGGCGAGAGGCCTCTTTCAGCAATGGGGAGAGCCTTGGTTAGATCTATTCGCCACAGAAGAGAACGCGCAATGTCATCAGTTCTGCGCCTTGGAGTTTCCAAGACGGCACTCGCTCGGCGACGCCTTTCGGCGCGAGTGGAGTTGCGGTCTGTTGTACGCCTTTCCGCCTATACCACTTCTGCCCAGAGTGCTGAAGAAGATCAGGCGCGACCGGGCCCAAGTTATCCTTGTGGCTCCGGACTGGGCTCGAAGGTACTGGTATCCCGAGCTACTCAACATGACAGTCGGTCCCTCGATCCGCCTGCCCCTTCAGGAGGACCTTCTGTCGCAGCAGCAGGGGACGGTCCTCCACCCGAACCTGTCCAGTCTCCACCTCCATGCTTGGAGATTGAGCGGCGACAGTTGAGGCCATTTGACTTGCCTCCTGAAGTCTGTGATGTTATTCTGGCAGCCAGGCGTCCCTCCACAAAGTCGGTATACGCCTGCCGGTGGAACAGATTTGTGGCATGGTGCACAGCAAAGGCTGTGGACCCCCTTTCTGCCCCTCTGTCTGAGGTTCTCCTCTTCCTTCTTTCCCTTGCCCAGCAGGGCTCTGCTCTGGGCACTATCAAGGGCTATCTTTCTGCCCTTTCCGCCTTCTTAAGGCTACCTGATCAGCCATCTTTATTCAAATCCCCTATTGTATTACGATTCTTAAAAGGCATCACGCACATGTATCCACCTGCTCCGTTCGTGATGCCTCAGTGGGACTTGAACCTGATGTGTGCTCCCTTTGAGCCTCTTCATTCCTGTCCTCTCCGTCTTCTCACTTTAAAGACGGCCTTCCTGGTTGCCATCACCTCTGCCAGGAGAGTGAGTGAGCTCCAGGCCCTTTCTGTTAAACCTCCTTTCTTGTCTGTTCATCCTGACAAGGTGGTTCTTAGGACTAGACCTTCTTTCCTGCCCAAGGTAGTCTCTGCTTTTCAAATTGGGCAGTCCATCACCTTGCCCTCCTTCTTCCCGCCTCCGCATCCTTCAAAGGATGAAGAGCGGTTCCATCGTCTGGACCCAAAACGTGCGCTTTCATTCTACATGGATCGCACACGCCAGTTCCGGGTGGATGACCAACTGTTTGTTGGCTACGTGGGTGAGAAGAAGGGAAGGGCGGTACAGAAACGAACCATCTCTCGGTGGGTCGTCCTGTGCATCACAGCATGCTACTCTTTGGCTCGGAAGGAGCCTCCTGTTGGGCTGAGGGCCCATTCCACTCGGGCTACGGCGGCTACTACTGCCCTGGGCCGGGGAGTCCCTTTGCAGGACATTTGCCAGGCGGCTACGTGGGCCTCGCTGCACACCTTTGCGAGGCACTACTGCCTGGACAGTCAAGTCCGGAGGGATGGCTTCTTTGGCCGTTCGGTCCTCCAGGACTTTCTGGTGTAGGTTGTATTGGTTCGCAGACCCACCACCGGGGTTGGTATTGCTGGGGTATCTATTCTAAGGTAAGGAATCTAATACTAACCTGTTTCTTTCAGATGAACAAGTTACTTACCTTCGGTAACGATATATCTGTAAGAAACAGTAGTTAGTATTAGATTCCTTACCGCCCCACCCATCCTCCCCGTTCTGCGAACTGATACCTAGGGTTAAGGACATCCCTTTCAGGGCCCTAGTTTCAAATGGCACCAGTGTTAGTTCTCACATGGCTCTGCGTGTTCTGGCGCGGAAAAGCTGTGTGCAAAGAACTGACGTCAGCGCGCGGAGGCGGCGTCTATATACTCCAGCGACGTCATCACGGCGCACGACGCCGACGACGCGGAGCCGCAGGGGACGCCTGCAGACGACGCCTACCGACGCGCAGGGGTACTGCTACGCAAAAGTTTCCGGATCCAGACTGACGCCTGGGGATATTCTAAGGTAAGGAATCTAATACTAACTACTGTTTCTTACAGATATATCGTTACCGAAGGTAAGTAACTTGTTCGTCTAACCACACAGGTGAATAATCTGCGGGAGGGGACAACCAGTAGGTGCCTTGTTTAGCTAAGAAAGCAATTTGGTATCTCTTAAAGTCAGGAAGATTGACTCCACCTATGGACTTATCCAGTCTAAGTTTCTGAAGGCTGATGCGAGCTTTTTTTTCTTTCCAGAGAAAGTTGGTAAGGGTCTTGTCTAATTTGTTGAGGAATTCTTGGGACAGTATCAGAGGGAGCATGGTGACTAGGTAATTTACCAGTGGTGTAATCATCATTTTGATGGTCTCAATCCTGCCCCACCAAGTGATGAAACGGGGAGACCATCCTTCTAGTTGTTTTTTTATTTTTTCAAGTGTCCGGTTCTCATTGTGTTGGAGGGTCTCTATAGTGGAGCTGCCAAACTCTATACCCAAATATTTGATGTAATTATTTTGCCAAACTAATCCTGAGTCGCCTAACACCTCTTTGTTGGTGAAGATGTTAAGAGGTTTGACCTCCGATTTATCGCGATTTAATTTATAGCCCGAATGTGCTGAGTAGGATACGATTGATTCCATTAGGGCCGCTATTGATACTTCTGGCTGCTCAGTAACCACCAGGATGTCGTCAGCATAGGCAGCAAGCTTAACTCTCCTGTCCCCAAACGTAATCCCGCTAATTCTGTTGTTTTGCTGTATGTCGCGAAGGAGTGGTTCTAACGCTAGGAGGAAAAGGGCAGGTGACAAGGGGCACCCCTGTCTGGTCCCTTGCTCTAGTTGGAAAGGTTCTGAGAGTGAGCTATTTATGGCAATTCTAGCGGAAGGGCAGGCATATAGTGCCATGACCATGTCAATGTACGTGTCTCCCAGGTTAAATGTATGCATACATTGGCGCAGGAATGGCCACGACACCCTGTCGAACGCCTTCTCTGCGTCAAGAGTAATTGCAACTACGGGGGCATCTGAGATTTTTGATTTCTCTAGCACGTGGCAAAGAAGCCTTGTGTTGTCATTGGATAGTCGGTGTTTTAGAAACCCCACTTGGGATCTATTAATTATAGTTGGTAGGATGGAATTTAACCTGTTGGCTAATATTTTCGCGTAAATCTTACAATCTAAGTTTATGAGCTCTTGTTTTGGGCTCCCTATTGCATGGATACATCAGAGTTCTAGCAAAAATAGGATAAGGAGTTTCCTGTATGTTATATAGAATTAATTGTGGAGTCATCTGTACCAGGGGTTGCCTCTGCTTTTGCTGAGAGTATGACAGATTTCCTCGTATGACGGTCTTGAAGGCCTCCAATACCGTCCTGAGGTTGCTACTTACCATTCCTTATATGGTTAATGTAATACTTTTAATTAAGGACCTAAATGGTGGGTCAGTTTGGTGTGCAGTTGTAATCTTAAAGATGGATTGAATGTTTGGGGTCTATCTCCGTTTAGTTTGTACAGGTGTGAGGCGTCATCAGTCCGTACTCAACAAAGGTACTTAACCACAGAGACTGATGTGCCATATGAGCAGATGCGATACATTATTTGGATGGGGGTGAAGTGTTTACATGGGTGAGTAAAATGAGTGCTCCCTACTTATAGGATGTTCTTTGTACCACAGGTCTCTAAGGTTCCAGTCTAGTAGCCAGGTTCCAAAGTCCCTAGATGCACTGGCACTTGCAATTCCCGGGAGCAGGGATTAGGGACACAGGGACAAGAACACACACAGTAACAGTCGCACAGGAGGATGCACTCAGTAACACCCAGGGACAGATGCACACAGAGTAAAGAAAATACAAAAGGACCAGTGCATGGAGAAATGCGCACCGGGACACGCAAACACGAACAAATTCAAACAGCATACAGTAATTGGAGAAGAAAGGAAAATACAGCGCCCAGAAGCCAAAGAGAATCGGGGAGAAAAGGAGATGAGAGAGAAATCAGCGGGTAGGGCCAGCTAGGATGGACGAGGCATGCAAAGAAGGAGGGAGAGGTGTGATGAAGTAAGAAGCAAAAGAAAAGTGGTATGAACATGAGAACTGATGGAAGATAGAGGGCAGAAGGAAGGGGGTAGAAAACCGATTGAAAGGTAGAGAATGAGTGTCAATGGATGAGATCAGAGAGAATGAGGAAAAGAGGGGATAGGAGAGAAAAACAGTCAGAGAAAGGCGAGAGAGAGCGCGCTGTCGCAACAGTGGCAGTTAACTCTGGTTTATCAAAATCAATAAGAATTGACAAACTCAAGTCAATACTGCTGGCTGAAATTGTCACCCCCGTAAGGGCCAACTACTACCTCTACCATTGTGGGTTCGAAATACTGACAACCTGTCCAACTGCCAGCTTCTATCCCAAACAGATGGATGTGTACAGAAATTCTAGAAGCATGGCTTTTAGTTTCTTTAGATATTTTTTTGATTGTTTTGATTCTTGTACTTACCACTTTGCATTGTTGTTAAATGTGTACTGGGACCCCTTCCCTTTTGTACTGATATACACCCAGGACCCAGCGACGCTCATTGGGTTTACCCTTCTCTGTAACATAGGTTGACATCTTAATGGTTACTGAGAGCGTGTGACGTCTCTGAGGTCGGACGCCCTACTGAATCCTATGTAACGTGAGAGATAGCTCAGCTGTGTCATCACTGAGAGTTGTGCAATGAAAGCTCCTCGGTGGTGTCATCAATGAGGGGCGTCTGATCAATGGAATCCTGCTGCTAACTACCTTAATGTTGTTACCATAGTGATAGCACTGCTGTCTCAAAGTACTGAAAACTGTTCAATCGAAGAATAGCTCTGCCGTATAGAAGGGCTTCCAAAATAATAATTATTTCAGCTTTTATTTTGATGTTTGCATCCTGAAGGACTGCTGAGACTTTGAAGCAGCCTTCAGCGAACAGGAATTAATCTCTGTCCCATCAGTCTCTGGGACAGGTTTCTTGTCAAATAAAGCTGGCTAAATCAAGCAAAACCAGCAGAGCTGCCAAGTACTTAAGAGGCCTGTGAAATTGAAAGCTCTTGGCTGACAAGTTCGAAAGACAATAACAAATCTGCTTGTCATCATTCCGAGGTCGACACGCGGATTGCTAATAATTAGGGAAATATTACCTCATTTCAATTAGAGCGTTTAGTGGCAACAACAATTGTGGGTCGAAGTGCAGGATGAAACAAGCCGGTAATGTTTGTGACGTGCGGCCGTGAAAGGGAGTTGTGTGTGTGCGCGTACGAAAGTGGAACGTGAAAATGGAACTGATCGCGGTCCAGATGGTGACAGGAGGAAAGACAGATGGCGGCTGCGCGGGTGCACGTGCACATGCACGCATGCTTGAGGCCACCAAAAGCCTGTGGTAGCACTGCGAAAACCCACTTACAAAATGTCTCTCCAAGCAGTGCATGCGCTGGCTCAGGCGAGACGTAATAAAATGGAATTTGCAGAATTCATGAGTCAGTACAACCCTGCTATCTGTTTTATTATGGAGACCGGGGCCAATGAGGGGTCGGACCCAGATATCAAGATTGCAATCCCGGAGGGCTTTAACGTCCAAAGGCTGGACAGAATGGGTCAGAGAGGAGGGGGGCTGGCCATTGTATATCGCAACACGCTTGAGGCACGTTTTACCCCAATGTTCCAGCTTGACTGCAAAGTACTTATATTTGGGATCAAGCTAAACAAATCATACACGTTTCATGGAATGCTAGTATACCGACCCCCAGGCGCAGGTACGAGTTTCACTGATAAAATCCAGTCGTTTATAGAATCCTGTGCGGCTCATGCCAGCTTGTAGGGGATTTCAACTTTCGCCTTGAGCTGCCCTCTAACAAGAACTCAGGGCAGCTGGTCGACATGCTGAACAGCTTCAATTTACATCAACTAATAGATGCTCCCACTCACATGGCAGGCCATACGCTAGATGGATATAATGCAGACCTAGTTATTGACAAGCTTCTGCCACTCCTATGGGCAGATCACAAGACCATCTTCTTCTCAGTCACAACCGCAGGCAACAAAATAGATAGCACCAGTGTTAACAGAACAATCAAATACAGCCCCTGGAAGCATATTAAAGTGGCAGCATTGTGTCAGGCCTTATCTCAATCAGCTCCTTCGCCTGAGAGCAATTTAGACTGCGCCACTATTCGCTTCACACACTGGCTTGATGCGGCTTGTTCTAAAGTGGTACCTGAAAAAATGCTAAGGAGCCATAGGAAAAATCCTTCGGCTCCTTGGTTCTCACCAGCACTAAAAGCAGAACCGCTTAAGTGCATGCTGCAGAAGCTTACTTGGAGGCGAGACTATGGGTTGGAAGAAAGAGCCAAATACATGAAATGTCTCCTGGAGTATAAACAGCTAATCAAAACAGAAAAGATTAAGTACTTCTCTGAAAAGATCATGGCTCGCGGTTAACTCCAACAGGGAACTCTTCAAAATGGTCAAAAACCTGTCCCATTGGAACAATAGCAACGTTTTTGTACCAGATGTACCTTTCTACAACAAACTGGCGGAGTTCTTTCAACATAAAGTCAACACTATCTTTCAAGCGTTCTCCTTAAACTCATGTAGTTCCGATCTCTCCTCAGACTGAGGATATCACCTTAGTGACATCCTTAGGGGAAGGTACTCCTTTGTATTTTACGGAGTTCTCTCCTCTCTCACAGAAGAGAATTATCAGCCTTATGAGCTCCATTAAATCGGGTGCCCCCCTCGGACCCTTGTCACCCCTTAATTTTCAACAGAGTGGCCAGCACATTGGTTGGACCACTTAAGGCCCTACTGAATGAGGTGCTTAGCTCCGGTCACTACCCAAGTTGTTGCAAAAAAGCCTCTATTCTTCCCCTGGTGAAGAAACCTTCCCTGGACCCATAGCTTGTAGAAAGCTACTGGCCTATCTCTCGACTTCCCTTCCCGGCCAAACTGCTATAAAAGGCTATGAACGAAAAACTTATAGCATTTCTGGACACGCATCAGTTGTTAGATGCAGCCCAATATGGGTTCAGAGCTAACCACTACACAGAATCAGCTCTGGTGGCTGCAGCAGAGGAGGAAAGAATAAGAGTGGACAAAGGTGGCAGAGCAGCCCTAATCCTCCTGGAAATCTCTGCCGCCTTTGATACGGTCCACCATGCCGTACTCATAAAGTGTATGTCTGCTTTGGGTTTCAGGAATTCTGCACTAGCGCTGCTGAGCTCCTTTCTGGCTGATAGAACTCAGTGGGTGGAGATGGAAAACTCAAAATCACATCCTTTCTCGCTCCCCTGTGGAGTACCGCAGGGTTCGGCACGGAGTCCCACTCTTTTTAATGTGTATGTGACACGCCTGGTACAACTGATCCTCAGTTTTGATCTGACGGTACTGTCATTTTCCGAAGATACACAGATAGTGGTGTCCATCTCATCTCAGGTTGGGAAAGATGCTGAAAATATTTGCAGCTGTATGACGGCAGTGGTGAGTTGGATACAGACCAACTACCTTAAATTAAATTCTTGACAAAACAGAGGTATTACTCTTTGGGAGAGAGACCTCCTTCTAGAATGCGTCCTGGTGACCAGCAGAGTTGGGGAACCTTCCAAAGCCGGTGCAGAAAGCTAAAAACCTGGGAGTTTTATTTGACCCGAAACTGTGTTTTTCTGCTCAAATTAATGCAGTAATGTCGGGAGGCTTTTTCATGCTGCGTATACTCCAAAAAGTCCTCCCTTTCTCTTCGACCTGCAAAAAACAGTGATGATGGCCCTCATCACATCCAAAATTGACTATTGTAACTCCCTTTATCTAGGGGCTTCTAAATATCTGCTAATAAAATTGCAGTCTCTTCAGAATGCTGTAGCAAGGACACTTCTGAAAATTCCTAAATTCAAACCTATATCCCATTCACTGCATGAAATGCACTGGCTGCCTGTGGAGAAAAGGGTGTCTTTCAAGACACTGTGCCTTATGCACATTGTGCTTTATAAAGCAGGCCCTTCGTATTTTCAAGAGCGGTTCTCCTGGTACGTGCCCAAGCAGGAGCCTTGGATCCAGCTCCGCATTTATGGTTACGGTCCCTAGAATCAAACGAGCCAACTGGAGTGGTAGAACGATAGCCTATCAGGGTGGAAAACTATGGAACTCTCTCCCACTGGCTCTCCGCTCACAGCCGACGCTGCAGGTGTTTAGGAAGCAGCTGAAGACCTGGCTGTTTCCACATTAAGTCAAGGAGGTCACCTGGTCTCTCCTCTCCCTCCCCCCCCCCCCCCTAAAACCATGACCCCCTCGTTCTTTCCGGACTGAATCTGCTCAGCGCTAAGACATCCTCGGGTAATGCGCGCTTTATAAAATCATCTCATTCATTCATTCATTCATAGAATGGCCATGGATTTAAGTAGGAAATATACAGATGTTAGATTAGGGTAATATATGTTGAAAAGCTTTATCAAGACTGTAATTGGCGTTGAAGCAGCCGTCTGTTCAAGTACCCTTTTGAACTTGAGAATGGTAGGTTGGAAAATGGAAAATATTTGACATATTTTGAGCAGCAAATGCCCTGCTTCACTCTCATTTGCCCACCTGTCCTTGCTTTAGAAACGCTCAATCCCTTCTTGGTGTCTGGTCCATCAAGGTTCTTTCATCTAAGTGTGTACTCGAGCAGGCATGTGGTTATGCTTAGGTTGTGTTCTTATCATGCAACTGAGGTTTTCATATAGAAAAAAGGTGTGAAGTCGTACTGTTTTGTAAAAAGCACTCCCAATTTAGTGTCTCAGTATACACATACCTCTAGTGTAATGGGAACTCGTGGCAATCCTTAAGTAAATGTGACGCTCTGTTTCATCCTACTGTATCGTTGTACTAAAATTTGCTTTTTTAGAACATAATGTTTGTAGCTATAGAAAGATAGAGAAGTATTTGGGAAAGTAGCAAAATGCAGCAAAAATAGCAGTCATGGATTCTGCAGTTTAAGTGACATAATCAGACCGGGCGCTACATGTTTTTGGATACATTGGTGACCAGAAGCAGTGTTGGAGTAGGATGGAGGAATAAAATAAGTGGAATGGTATCTGAAGAAGCGCTGTGTAAAAGTTCAGTTACTGACAACTCATTTTTAATTTGTGACTGCTGACAGTGGTCTTCAAATGAACAACAGATAAAGAAAGGAAGGCTAAGGATGGATAGCTGTTTGTTTCTCTTCCCACCTTTGGGCAAGATAAAAGCAGTACTTCATGATTTTGAGAAATGCTGCAGTTGTAGAGGGCTGTTGATAGTGAATGTGTGATTGGAGGACTTTGCCTTTGGTAGACAAGGTGCTAGACGCTGAGGTGCCCTTGTTTCTGTTGGTTGAAAATTCATATTTTGTAGCTGTCTTTCATTGATGGTTTTCTCTGATTTGTAATCACTTGAAGTGAAACCCAATTTTAAAATGTCAGTTTATTTTATGCTCTGGTTGACACTGCCACCGGATACATTTTAACATCTTGGCAAACATAGTCTCCTCTTGTGCTTAATAATGTTATCCTATCTAGCCTTTCAACCATAATTTTAATGTATGACGTTTGTCTTAAAACGTATATATAATCTGGTTAGACTTTTATTCAGTTTCCATTTTTACAAAATAAATATAGGTTTCTCAGCTAGGAACATTCTACATGAAACACGGCTTGTACTTTTTTGTTTTTATATAAATTACTTTTTCTGTAGGACTTGGTGAGAATTGAACACGATGGAATGCCCTATATTTTTCTGAAATGTAAGATAAAATATTGTTTATGACGTGATGGACGTTTTCTTCATCCTGAGGGTGTATTATACCAAGTGCCCTGGGAATGCAACGGGTGCTTGTGCCCGCTTTGCTCACCCAGGGGCATTTTGGTATTACAGAAGGGACTGCAGACACTGGTGCGACCCCTTCTGTAATACAGATAGCGCTGGCGCACATATAGCGTCAGCACCATCATCAAAGGTCGTTCCCTCATTTGCATCTGGGTGTGGACCCATGCAAATAAGAGAATCTCTTTGCCTCTGCGCTGTATTACAGATGCAGAGGCAAAGAAGCTGTCGGGTGGCTCACTGACCGTGCGCCACCTAAAAGGTGGCACACTGTCAGTGCACCACCTGATAGCAGACCTCTGACCCCCTAGAAATCCCCTTGCAGGCGAGTGCAGTCACTCACTGCTCCTGCCTGCAAGGAAATCCCTCACTCCTCTTAAAAGCGCAGGCGTGTTGACGCCTGCAGTGAAACAAGGAGCAGCTACTTCAAAACAGTTCTGAATTTCACTTGAATGTGCTGCCTTCACGGCTGCCCTAGGGGCAGCGCATTCAGTATAATATGGCGCACACTCCTTTTCTTAAACAGGGCGCACCTTTTTAATGGTGTGCCCGATGCAAATGAGGAAAATGCACCGCAGTGTGTAATGCGGACCCAGGTACGTAATAAATGTAGGCACAGTGAGATCGGCTAACCTAGTTGTTCTTAATGTACATCCACATGCAGTGTAAGTAAAATTATCAATTTTTATCCTCAGAAGAGACCTTGTCTATCTGGATCAAGAGTGAGTAAGCCTTATTTTCTGAATTGATGAAGATTGCTTTAATTTTCTGTGCCTGATTGTTTCTCTGATGTGTATTGCAGCTTTGCTGGTACATCAGAAAGCCAGGATGGAGAGGCTGCAGAGAGAACTTGAAATTCAAAAGATGAAGCTGGATAAATTAAAATCTGAGGTTAATGAAATGGAGAACAATCTTACTCGAAGGCGCCTTAAAAGATCGAATTCCGCTTCCCAAATTCCTTCAGTAAGTTGACCTTTTTTTGCTGGTAATGCCATTAGATTTTTTTTAGGTCGAGCTATTACACCCCGCAGGGATTAATAGCTCGAACATATAGTAGTTGAAACAATCTCTTGACCAAGCGAGGAGTGTCCCCAATGCATGTGAGGTAATCAAGCGTGAGGCTTCACCAGCGCGCGATTGGCCTCACTTCTCACTCACACCCCCTCCTTCCCCCCCAATCACTCGCTCCCCTGCTCACCCGCCCCCCCGACCCGACTTGAAAGGAAGCCTCGCACACCAACATTTGTCTTTATCTACTTGTCTGCTTCTCTATTGTCTTTGCGCGCGCTTGGCCTCACTCACACCCCATCCCCATATGCTCGTTCCCTCCCCTCGCTCGCTCCCCGCCCCCCCACCAGGCTCTTTTATCTACTTGTTTTTAAATGTAACCACTCCTCCAATGCTTTTCGTTACTTTTTATAAACAGAAAGGAACTAATATACTAATGTTTTTCAGCTTGAAGAAATGCAAAATTTGAGGAGCTGTAACCGGCAGCTACAAATTGACATTGACTGTCTCACCAAAGAAATTGATCTTTTCCAAGCAAGAGGTATCAACTTTAAATACAAACAATTATGCATCTTGTTTATTGACGTAATGCTGTCTCCTCTTGTTGCAGTTGTTTGTGCATTCATAGTAAATGATTGTTTTAGCCTTCAGTAAGCACTATATATACACAAATGTAACTGAAAAGTTTATAAATAAGTGTTGTTAAATTGATATTTAGTGTCGATGGGTTAGAAGTAAATTAAGTGTGGACTCCCTTACCCACATAAAACTCAAAGCTTTGATGGTCCAGTCCTGACCCACCATCCATCAAAGTAGGAATCAAATGATATATTGGTTTATTTTGCATTGTAAAAGCACATATTCTCCCCTAAGAATGTCCAAAAATAATTAATCTTCTTGGTCGGTTGTTGCTGTTATTACATTACAGCTATTCGGGTGTTCCAATGTCCTGTCCTTTGTTGCCCTCTTGTTACTAATCTTAAAATGTGTTAGTTGCATACAAAACTTGATTGTCTCCCTTCATGAAGTTTTGTTTATATTGTGTTTCCATGCACTTTAACTTGATCGGGGCATAGACTACATGTTGCAGGTGTCCGGGATCCTTAATTGCTTGGATTCTTAAACACCAACAAATAGTTTTTTTGCAAATGGTCATTCTGCAATGCAGTAGTAATGTAATTTACTTTTTCGAACAGCAGACTTTTTTTTTTACTAGTTTAATCTTGGTGTTTGAGATCTAGAATTATATAAGGCAGTAGCTGAAAGGTGGCATTTAAGTTTTACATCATGATTATGCATTACGAGTTGGGCACTGGACAAAACCTGAGATTGTGGCTTAGGATAGCCAGTTGGTAACAAAGAGCTAGGATGGCTAGGATAGCAAGTTTTGGAATAATTGAGTCTTCACTAAAGTACGTTAGCGGAAATACACTTCGAAGATATTTAAGGGCATGAATCCCTCCGTGAAGGAGAGAATGGTTAAAATATGTAGGTAGAGTTGGGAACCCTCTTTAGTTTGCTGGATGCACACGTGCTGCATCGCACCTAAAACCGTTTCAGTGTAGATATTGACAGAGCTCCGGGACTGTCGAGTCTAAGCACACACCAAGAGGGAGGGACAAGAAACGTTTGAATACTTGATTTGGGCAACAGGTTACTCTTTTTTTGTGAAGCAGGAGAAACCAGTTGCTGATCCTGAAAAGTTCATAAGGGCGTGGACACCTTGTTGACTATACTTAAGAGAATAGTAGCCATATTTAATTTTCTCAGTTTATGTTGCATTTGAGGAACCAGAAACTCACTTCAAAGCACTAGAGCGGGGCAGGCGAGCAGAGGGTTGCATAGGATGAAGGCGGCATCTGAAACTAAGCTGCGCCTAGTTCATAGGCGTGGTGGAAGATGTTTTCGGGTACTTTTTAATATATTTTTCCCATTTTTTAATGTGTATGCATAGAGTTGAGGAGAGAAGCCTTGGGAATGCAGAGATCTTCCCTGAAGGTGCTTGATAACAGCAAAAAGTGAGTTTAGGAGTTAGGAAGCCAACCTTGGGTATCCCCTCAGTTAAGCACACATTACCATCTTCTGGGATAGTTGGGAGATAGCCAAAAAGCTAAAGGTTTCATTGGTTGGTGCAGCCTTTTCTGAAGCCAGGCAGCATCAGAGGGATTTTGTTTGTTGGTTTGGTTTTATAGGTGCACAATTGTTTTTTCTTTTAAGCTGCGTTTGTTACTATTCTAATGTTTGAGAAGTTTGACGTCTCCCTTTTCTTTCACATTGATGAGTTTTGTTCTGATTACAGGGCAAAAGCAAAGGGCTCCTTAATGGGCAGCATTTGTTAGCAGAAGCATTAGAGTTTTGTAGGATTGCAACTGAATAGAAGAGCTACCTTAGCAGGAGCTATTATTGGCATCAGGAGGGGTTTATTGCTATGCTGTGTTCATGGCCTCACCATGGAAACTCCTGCATAGATTGTAGAAAGTTCATAGTAAGTGACCAGGCCAGCCACAGTTTGGTTTCTGAAAGTTTACTGTGATGTTGGTGAGCTGAACAAGAGTACACTTCGTGCTCTCATTAAATGGTATAATGGGGCTATTAATGACAGCCGCGTCAGGGTTGACCATTTATAGTTGGACAACAGTGAAAGAGTTTGGTTGTGGGCAACATACAGAATAAAACAGTGTTGGTGAACTGTAAGGGCTAAAATGTGCCATTAAGTCCTGGTTGGGACTTAAATAAATGTTTACGGGTATTATAGAGCCATATCTGGCTTTGCAAGATAATCGGTATACAATAAAGTATTTCATATTGCTCTGTGGAGCAGGCTTCATCCAGAGACATTTGTCAGCCTAAGCAAAACTATAAAGACTTTTAAAAAAGGGCCAAATGAGTTTTGCTCCATACATTAGGGCTGGTGCACTTTATATTGTAATCTGTGGTGGGTGTTGGTATGGTGCCTTTCTTGGAAAAAAGTATATTATCTAGGATCTGGCAACTATATGAATGATGTATCCTGCTGCCATCTTTCCTCTCAAGAAGCACTCATCCAATTTGATAAATGCTATTGCTGATTGCATATATTTGAAGTGTAATTTTGGTTTGTTGAAATATCAGTTGTGGTCCGACGAGTTTATGTTCTGTGACACCATGAAATGGCGTACAATTAGCAGTTTCCTTTTTTGGCCATACGAGTAAATTGAAAATGAGAGTTGTAAAGGTTCCTCTGTTAGCACCTACTTCACAAACTAAAATGACACCACCAGATAAATGAAGTTCTGTAATGATTTTTTTACCATGTCTCCTTTCCTGTAATCACTTCGGAGAAAAGCTGGTTGATGACCTAACAGTTTGAGAAAAGGTGGTGAATGTGTTTATACATAATTACCTTTTCTCATGCACACAAACTGTAGGATTAATAACCACTTGTTCTGATGACTACTTAGACCCTCATGTTTTTTCACTTTGTGAATCTTCTCTGGTGCCTGACTGGGTATGGAAATTCTTGCAAAATCACTTGCGCACTGGAAGGTGGATCGGTCACACTCCTTCCGCCCTTCTGACACGACAGTCGTCTATAAGCACCACTCGTGCGTACGGACATCGCTCCTCTTTTTTTGTGCCTTTGCAGATACAGTGCTTAATTTGAGCTAGTGGTTTCCATTACTCGGCTCCAACACTTAATTGTCAACACAGGCACTTATGACCTTATGGTGGCATTGTTTGTCTGATTTAGAGATGAGCACAGCAACAGTTGTTTACTAATTTAATATACATAAAAAAATTACTAATTCAATATACATACAAAATTACTAATACCTGCCACCTAAGCTATTCTTATTGCTTTGGGGGCCTGGAACAGTCTTGATTGTCACACTTGAAGGAATGTGATGGTTTGTAGTGGTTCCGGTACTGTCATTTGCAGAGCTAGCAAGGCCAATGGTAAGTGCAAGCTGCAGTGCCCCCCTGACGAGAGTCCTAGCACTTATTTTATTATGTTTTCTTTAATCACAAATTAAGCACTGCAGATACATAGAATCTCTCCTATCATGTTCAGTACTTTTACTCATGCCTTTTTGTTTAAATTATGTGCATGCCAGAATTAGTTGTCTTTTATGGACTCGCACAATATCTGCCTTTGGTGCTTTGGCCCAGGCATGATTCTAAGTCCTGTGACAAATGCTTCTTGTTGGAATCTAAAGCCATCAGGGAGCTGGAAGTCAGGCTCTCTGTCACCAAGCACAAGTAGCAGATACAGTCGCTATCTAGATTAAGAGGCTGGCCCTGGTCACTATTTCTCTCATCACATAAATAGAAGTAGAGTGTCAATTCAAAGTATAAGCATAGGAGAAAGCAAGTGAAATTCTTTGGCATTCCCACTCTAGGAAGAGTTTGTGAAGTCAATGTTAAAAACAACAGCAAAAACAGGGTCTGGCTTCACCTTCCTCATTGGGCTGATCCTGGAGACACTCTACCCAAGTTCCTCAGGCTCTCACAGACACTGTAGAAAGTTTCTTTCCACAAAGAGGGCATGCAGCAAATGTTTTAATTCTCACCAGCTCCCTGGGCTTTCCTTCTGGCCCCAGTGACCCATTGGGCCCCAGTCCTTCTTGAGACGTCTCATGATTTGGATCTATCTTCAGTCCATATCCAAAGTGCAACCCTGTTTATAAGATGATGGCACACCTGCTCCTCTGCTTGGCACCAGCACTTTGAAGGATAGAGGCTATTCTTAAGTCAAGCCTACCATTGCGTAAGGCATATTGTGAGCTTAACAAGAACATAGATGTCCAATTGATTACCATAAGTTGGCTTTATTCTCCCTCATTTGCTTACTTCTTATTCAATGGCTTACATGTTCATCTTGTCTGCCCCTCCCTTGCAGCATTCACAATTCACTTACCAATTCACATTTGTCTTTCCACTTTTCACCTTCAGGGAATTACTTTTTTCTTTTGCCATAAGCACTTCACAAGAATGTATATTTTCTCCAGCCGTCTCCCTGGTGTGCTAACCCCGTCCACGCTCCATGCAGGTATCTCAGCTGTCTGCTTGGTCCTCACTCCTCCTTGGTGATGCCCTTGGCGTTGTGCTTCCCTCCCACATAGCATTCTCACCAGCACCTCATCATCCCTCCCTACCTCCACATTGCTCTTGCTCTCTCTCCCGTTTGCCATTTCCAATCGCCGTCTTCATGATGGTTAGCCCTCCCATGCGCTGTGTTGCTTCTCCTATCAGCTGCTATTGCTTCGCTCCCAGTATTGTTTCTGCTCTCACCCATTTCCCCCAGCCCTCAGAGTTGCTCCCCTAAGGCCCCCTGTGTTGCTTGATCATGCCGCCTTAAAAAAAAATTACCCACTTTTTTTTTCTTTTAATTTATAAATCCAACACGGATTGGTAAAAGAGAAAAAAAAACTGCATGCCGTATTGGACGCTCATGTTGTGTGTGCCTACAAAAATGACAGGCTTTTTTTTTTTTTTCTTCATTACCCATGATACACAGGATCACTAAAAACCAATGGAATAGCCAATAGGTCCCAAAGGTGAGACCTATTGTCTTTGCAAATGTTTATTGGAACACTCTGATGCTACACAGGACATTCAGCGAGTACAGCCTGATGGTGATAAGGCAGATAATTTGCTCCACCCACATTACACTGAAACTGGTCTGTACCTTGCCTTGATAGTTTCCACAGATCCTCCCTGGATTTGCCCTTAGTCCTCCCTCTCAGTAGAAGAAAACTCATCTTTTGTAGTGGTGATGCAGAGGACAGTGGAGGTTTTGGAGCTGCCATTCAAGACTGATGAGACTAAGTATTCTTCTGAATTACATTTTGCATCATGGCCCTTTCACTTCAGAGCTTCTTTTGTCATTTGTTTCAGATTTTGTTGGCCCATAGTAGCTTTCTCAAAAGGTTTTTCTGCTCCAGCAGTGAGTCCCCCCATTGTTAATAGCCATTGGCTAGCACTTGCAGAGCCGAACACCATTACACAGCCTCCTACTTCTGAAAGCCTTCTCTAGGTGCAAGCCTCCATTTTTAAGTTCAATCCGGTCTCTTTTCCTTCTTCGCGTGATCAGAATTCAGTAAAACAAATGCCTTGGTAAACCTTTTTGCCACAACGTATAATGCCCAGTGCTCAGTCTATTTTGCTCTGAAGTTTCCTTCTCTGGGGTCTCAAGGGAACACATTCCATCTTCGAGGGTACTGAAGTCTGCTGTAAGCATTCTCACCCGACCTCTGAACCTGTTGTATCTAAGAAAGTCAGCAGGACTGAGTAAAGCTCATTCTGATAGCTCTAGATTGGGGCAACCGGTTTGGTGCACAGAACTTCTAACCTGGAGAACATCCCTTTCAATTAGTCTGCCTCTCGAGTTTAACATGCTGTTCCACTAGCAGGGTAGGCTACTATACCCAAACCTCCACAGTCTACACCTCCATGCATGCAGATTGAGTGGCTGTTGCTACCTTCGACTTTCCATTGAAAGTTTTAGAGGCCAATCCGACAGGCCAGTCGGCCTTCCACCATGGCTATATATTCAGGCTGTTGGGTTAGTTTTGTCACTTGGTGAGAGGAGAAGTAAGATGGCCCCCAAAGACAAAACTGTCTGATTGTTTTGTTTGTACTGACTTTGGCCCTGCAAGTCGTTCCTTTTGCCCATTGTTAAAGGCTATATACTGTCCCTGTCAGCCTTTCTTCACCTGCCAGACTAGTTCTCATTATTTGTCACATATAGGGTCCGCAATGGAATCTTTATTTGGTTTTAACCTTTCTGATGTATGCCTTACGTAGAGCCATTCCTCAGCTTTTCCCGAAGCGCACCTTGAAAACTGTTTGTCATTACAGACACTTTTGTGCACAGGATCAAGCTTTGTTAATTCATCCTGTGCATTCTACCCATTTCCCTTATAAGCTGGTAACCAGGACTCCTGCATAATTTCTTCTGAAACAAGTTTCTCTTTTCCAAGTGCGGGGAGTTCTCAAGCTCTGTGTTCGTTTCTGCACCACACCCATATACAGAGAAGGAGGTGCTACAATTGTTACACATAGCATGCCCTTAGTGTCTATATTGAAAGACGTAAGGAGTATATTGTTAATGATCAAGTATTTGTTGGATACTCTGGTGCAAAGAAAGGTAAGGCAGTACAGAAACTGACCTTATCGAAATGGATTGTGTTGTGCACCAGACTGAGTTATTTTTTGACCAAAAAGGACCCTTTTAAGGGCCTTCAGGCTCATCCCATCAAGGTGAAAACGGCTGCTATAGCCTTAGCTCAGATTGTTCAAGTCATGGGCATCTGTCAATATATTTGCACTAGAATCCTACTGTATCGATTTGCACTGAGGGGCATTTTGCCTCTGGGTCCTGCAGGATGTCCTGATGTAGGTCCACTCCTCAGACCCACTTCCTTGGAGGAGGACGTTGCTTTGATACTCATTCACAAATTAAAAAGTCTGCAGTTAAAAGTATCCATCAGATGACTCCGTTACTTTCGGTTACGGTCTTTCTAGTTGAAACTGTTTCTAAACGCAGGACCAACTCACTGTTCTGTGAAGTGGACTTTTGGGAATTATAAGGTTCCAAGTTTTTTTGTACACTGCCAGCGCAAACTCAGTCATGTCAGCCACATTCTGCAAACAGTGGTGTGGGGAACAAAATATAGAACAGAGTCATGGTAGAGCCTATTGGTGCCAATTGCTGGTACGCAGAAGCAATTGCAAGATTTTCCTGAACCAGACTGATACCCCAGAAGATTAACTAAGTGAAAATTCTGCGGTTAGATTATCCACCTTTTGTCTATACTAATACTAAAATGCAACCATCCACTTGTCTTTCCGATCCTCTAAAATGGAAATGAGGGGCATGGGTGTATGCTATGAACCGACAAGCGTATGTGTAATTTATTATGCAAAGCTATTTGATAGGGAATATTCTTATACATTTGTAAGTGGTTGCTGTGGAATAGCTGGTCCTACCATTTTACACTGAATAGTGTGTATTCTGTTTTAGTGGTATCATACAAACATGGGCTTTTCAATAACCAATACTGTCATCCCATGTTAATCTACACATGTCATTGTAAAATGTCTTTATTAAAATGGGCATACCTGCTTATTTACTGAAACAATCATGATTTAAGAATTGATTCTTTTTGTTTCCTATTCTTTCAGGACCACATTTTAATCCCAGCGCCATTTATAACTTCTATGATAATATTGGATTTTTAGGTCCTGTTCCACCGAAACCTAAAGGTACTCCATCTATTGGTAAGTTTAGAGGGTTTTATGTTGAACTTCTATCTACCTGCTGTTTGTTGCCCCCAAAATAAGAATATTGGCTATGAAGGTTTATGAAAGGTGCTACAACAACCATAAACTTTGTTTTTCTCTGCCATGGAATTATCTCCCATATCCATAAACCGTGGAATATCATTGCACACATTGTGGGTTCTGGGAACATCCTTATATACATTTTCAAAATTGAAGCCTGCTTATAAAACTTGGTGTCCTCTTTTTTGTTTTTGCATAATACATCCAGTTAGCCAAAGTAAAACTTCAATACATTTGGCTGCAAACACTGTACTAAACCCTTTTTTTAAACCTAAAAGTAAAGAAAAGGTGTAGCCTTCAGTTGAAAGAGCACACACATTAACAGCCTGATTGGAAGGAAATACAGTGGAAAGATAAGTCTTTGCAGATGTTTCACCTACTTATTTGGTGAAAAGTGAGGAGGCTGTAGTGTTTATAAATTCAGAGAATGCCATGCTAGAAAATGAGGAATACAGGTAAGTAACATCTTTTGAGATGAGACTCTCTTGATATCCATAAACTGTAGAATAGATGAGCAATATAAATTTGGCTCAACCCCAGAGAAGGGTTCCAAAAGAAATGACAACGAATCAGATAGTTTCTGCTTTAATAAAACCAATCCTTTAAAAAAACAATTGGACGATTTGGTGCTGAGATCCAGTAGATGATGATTATAACTTGTCATGCTAAATAACCAAGAACTAAGGCACACATTGTAAAAAAAACTTGATAAGCCTAGTCATATTTCATTATGCATAGTATTTAATTGATTATTTAACTATCAAGCTATTTCTGATAAGCCTTCGAAAAATACTTCCTGCGGATACCGGAACTTTTATACAATCCTATGTATGAAGAAATTGAAAATATTTTTAATAAATTTAGCTAAACATTCCCAAATGCTAGTCCCAGCTTCACACTAAAAGATTGCAACATAGGTGATCTTAATTGGCATTAACCTCAATTATCGATAGAACCATGGTAATGAACACACTGGATTTTCTGTACAGCTGCTTTTTGGACTTTCCCAATATTTAATTTATTTTTTTGTCTTGAGCTTTCTGAAGACGAGAACTAGCAACTGCAACCAAAAAGATAATTATCTTTTTCACAAGACCGTTTGTTGCAGTGAATAAAGTATTAAGAATGTTAATTCTTTGATAATAAAAGTATGTTACCGTCCGTCTCGTACAACAGGGATTCCTACTATAGACCAAGTTGTATATTGCTTCATACTGAATCTATATCTGGCAAATAATACCCATATTTCAATTAATGAAATATTGCTATAATAATGTTTTATATTCAAGTGATGCACAAGTGGACAGTAAAAAGTTTGTTCACCTTTTCCATCATTTTCTGTGGCGGCCCAACTTGCAATATTTGACTTTTACAGCCTTATCTGACCTGGGATATATCTCGCCATCAACGCAGATTGTTGACCTATTTTAGGTTAAATTTATTTCACTGTCTGGTCCCTTTTAACCATGGTTGTTTTAAACACTCAGATCTGCCCCCCTGCAACTGCGATAATCAATCAGTGACACATTACATGTGGCTTTGTTCTGCCCAAAATATAGTTACCTGTGGCACAATTTTATTACTGCTCAGTTTTAAGTTAGGCCAGCCTTACTTTTCTTACAGCTGCTGAATTCACCATTTACTATTTATAGGGGGGTGGCGGCATCAATACACAGTTTGAAGCTGATACAACCTTTGGCATCGAAAACTGCTTCGGGGTACAGGCACGGTTAGACGTTGAACCTGCTTCGGAGTTGAATGGTGTATCGAAAGGGAAAACAACTCGCACCCAAAAGATGATTTGATGGGGAAAACGCTTCTGGAGTCGAAACGCGCATCTGCATCTAAAGCAATTTCGAGGCCTAAACAGACCACACAGCTCTGTCGCCCATCAACAGCAGACTCTGATGTTCAACAACCTATCCTTGAACACCTTCAGCTGGAGCTGGACTCTCACCAGTGAAGCCTATGTATACAGCTTCACACAGGCAAAATCATCACTAGGCTTCCACCTCTGATTCAGCAGACTCTCCTTCGAAAAAGACAGCTTACCTTCGAGGAACAGTTAACGATGGATCTAGCACCGCCTCCTAAGATCAAGCATACCAGCCCCTTGATACACACTCATGCTCTTCTTCCTCCTCCTCCTCCTCCACAACAATCTACATCACCTCAGGGCTCTTATTCATACAACGGGGAGGGGATCCCCCCCTCATCTAGATTTCTATGAAGTCCCATATACCCAGGACCCACAAGATGATCCATGGGATGATTGAGGTGGTACCCCCACAGCCCAATGACCCAGATCTGTCCCCTTCAAACTATTCTCCCCCTGATGACACCACGTCATATCATAAGGTTATTCAAAGGGCAGCTAACTTTCATAAAGTGGACTTGCATTCCATTTGAGAGGAAGAGAAATAGAAACCCTCTCTCATACACAGTGATCCACCCAAAGCCTGCCAATGTTTAAATTCATGCTTAAACAACACAGGAAGTATCTAAAGACCCAGTAAAGGCCATTAGTAACAAACCAAAGGTCTTCCCCTTGTGAACCACCATATGTTTCAGGGTAACTCTCGCCCGACTCACTTGTGGCACATGCCACAAGCAAGAGAGCAAATGCCCAGGGCACCAGAGATGCCCTGCTCTCAGACATGGAAAGTAAAAAAATATGATGTAGTGCGGAAAATGGTTGCGGCCCAATCAGCAACACATTGGCATATTGCCAATTTGGTTGGGCTGTTAGCAAGATACGACGCACCCAGTGGGATGAAATGGGGAACTTATACAGCGCCTACCGGAGCAGTACAGACAAAAGGCACAAGAAATTGTATTAGAGGGGCAGACTATATCAAATGCCTGTATTAGATGTACCCTTGATGCGGTTGACAATGCCACTAGGGGTGTGAACTCCAGTATCTTTATCAGGGCACATGCTTGGCTACGGATATTTCTTTAAGCCAGAAGTTCAGCAGCATCTGAGCAACATGCTGTTTGATGGAGAGCATCTATTCTGCCCTCAAGTTGATCAGATGCTGGAGAAAGTAAAAAAAGATGCTGATACTACCAAAGCAATGAGAGCTTTACAATCTCCATCCATTAGGGTGAGTTTTCGTTGCACACAGTTTAGTGGAAATTCCAAAAACACCTCCCCAGAAGTGCACATCACGTATCAGAGGCAGCAACTGCACACACAACGTACTAGGGAATACTATAGGGATTCATACAGAGGAAACAGCACTAGAGATAGAGGTGGAGCGGCTAAATCAGCCGCTCCAACAAAACAGTGACTCCTTATCCTCCTCCTCCATCCACCCCACCCCAATGACACAACACCTGTGGGGAGAAGACTACAAACGTTCCTGCCACAATGGCGCAACATCACTTCAGACCAACTGGTCCTAGCTATTGCTTGGATATCATTACTACACCACCAAACATCCCAGCACAACCACACTCCCTTTCCCCTCAACATCAGCATTTTCTGCAAGAGGAAAGAAACACGCTCTTACAAAATTGAGCCATAGAGCCGGTGCCGCACCAGAACTTAAACAAGGGGGTCTACTCAGGGTATTGTTTAATATCCAAAATCGGTTTCTCGCTCAGGCCCATCCTACACTGCCGACCCCTAAACAAGTACATTCGATCAGAACATTTCCATATGTTTATGCTACAAGAGGTCATAGCACTTCTAAAGCAAGGCGACTTCATTACCGCCTTAGACTTAAAGGACACCTACTTTCAGATCACAATTCACCCAGATCTTTGGGGTCACCACCGCATTCTGCATTTGCACAAAATGTCTGACTGATCACAGTTCATTTACGAAGGACCAGCGTACACTTTATCAGCCAATAATCTAGGTAAGGGAAAAAGAGCTCATGCAAACATCACTGTCTTGCTCATACGGAGCTCACCTTGGGGATATTTGCCTACGCTTTTCTGCCTTTCTCACTCCTTCCATACGTGGTGAGGAAACTACGGCACACCTCTCTCACGTTAATTCTCATAGCTCCCTCGTGGGCCAGACATCCTTGGTTCATCACCCTCTTCAATCTCTAAGTAGTTCACCACAAGAAGCTCCTCGACAGGCATGACCTTCTCACACAGCACCAGGGAACCTTAAGACATCCCAACCCCAAACAACTCAACTTAGTGACGTGGCTCCTGAAATTCTAGAGTTTGGTTACAAAAATGTAAATGAGTGCATGAGCATTCTCAGAGATGCTAGTAGACCCACCACTAGGGCCTGTTATGCAGCAATTTGAAAGAGGCTTGTCCATTGCTGTATTTCCAAGCACATCAGTTCACTAAAACAACTGTGCGGTACATTGTCTGCTACCTTCTTTAATTACAATGTTCAGGACTATCATAAATGTCTATTCGTCTACACTCAGCTGCAGTAGCAGAGTAATTGAAAAACGGGACGCTCCTTGCTGTTCTGAGTCCCTATAATTAAAGCTTTCATGGAAGGACTTAAGAGTCATCCGTTCCATACTACCTCAATCCCGTCCTGTAATCTTAATATAGTTGTCAAGAAACTAACTAAAGTTGGGGGCGTGGCTAAGGCGCCGATGTAGCTGGTAGCGGGACTCCGGAGCTCCTCCGCTCCCGCCTCGCTCCGCAATGTATCCTGACCCCCGGCTCGACCATCGGACCCCCGGACATGCAGGGGAGGGTCTGGTGAGCGCTGGGACTAATTTTGGCGGCCCTGGAGTCCCCGTAGCTGCCAGGAACGAGCGTTATTGCTCTCGCAGGAGCGCCCGGAGCCCCGGGCGCCCAAAATGGCGGCCGCGGTCCCTGCCCGCTACGCCTGACGGCGAGTTCCTGCAGGCGGCGGGGGACACCGGTGACCAGAGACACTCACCCGCGCTACAGCAGGAGCCCTCCGGTGCTGAGGGAGGGAAAGGGCTTCGCCCAGCGAGGAGCCGTTTGTGGGGATCGGTGGCCGGCGACGCGACGAGCTGCCTGACCCTAAGATGGCGGCCCCGTTGTGACGGAGCCGAACCGGGCACTAACGGCGGTGCAGTCTGGCTGTGAGGTGGTACCTCCCTGCTGCTATTGGGGAGCCCCTGTAGCCCCATGCCCAGGGAAGACCGGCACAAGCGTCATTGGTGGACCGGAGGCGAAAGGCCCAGAGGCGGGACGTCCAGAGAGATGTGTGGCCAAAATGGCGGCTGCGGCCTGTATCTGCACGGTCTGACGGCGGAGCGCTGGTGACGCAGGAGTGCCCAGGAGGGAGCGCGAAGCACGCGGTCTGGGGCCTCGCCTGGCAAGGGCTTGGAGGTGCAGAAGGGCCGAGCGACTGAAGCGGAACCGAAGGAGAGCGCCTTGCCTCGCTGGTGTCCACCACAGAGAAGCCTGGACTACTAGCGGTGGGGGATTGATTCCTGTCCGGGGGCGCCTGCACGCCGTACGCCGACCGGAGCCTGACGCTTGAAGACGCGAACCCGGCCTGAGACACCCAGGTGGGCAGTCACCACCTATAACAAAGCGGCTGAAGTTGATAGACGAACTGGAGCCCTGTCTGGCGAGGGCTTAGAGGCGCAGAGTCGAGCGTCTGATTCACTGGTGACCGCCGCTGTGATACACAGACCTTTCCGCCCGGCAGAATGGCGCGAGGAGGCAAAAAGAAGGGCTTCGACGCACTGAAGCTGGACGACCCGGGCCACCTGGAGGAGGAAGGAGCACCGACGTCTGGAGCGGGCGGCTCGACCGGCCAGCGAGATCCATCCTAGAGTGACATAATGCAGGCGATAGTAGCGTCACGGGAAGCTCTTGAAAAGCGTATGGACACCATCGGCTCGGACCTGACCCTATTGAAGGATGACCACAGGAAGCTGAAGGAGAGGGTGGCGACCTTGGAGGTAACCCTGAAAGACTTACCTGGGGATGTGGCTAACCTGAGAGCGTCGTTGGCGGAGGTGGCGCAGAAGGTCCGGGTGCTGGAGCTCAGGGCCGAGGACAGTGAAGGGCGCTCCAGACGAAACAACCTCAGCCTCGTGGGGGTTCCGGAAAAGGTGGAAGGCCAAGATGCGGTCGCCTACCTGGAGGGATGGCTACAGGCCGAGGTGGCTCCAGAAGGACTTTCCCAGTTTTTCGCCCTGGAGCATGCCCACAGGGTCCCGGCGCGACCTCCCAAGCCGGGAGGACCGCCACGACCGATCGTGATGCGCCTCCTGCACTTTCGAGATAGAGATCACATCCTCCGGAGGGTCAGGGACCTGCCGGACCTGAGAATAGATAATAGCAGGGTCATGGTCTTCCCGGACTTCACCAGAGACGTACAAAGACAACGGGCCTCCTTTCTGGCGGTCAAGCGGAAGCTGAGGTCGCTGCAGCTGCCCTACGCTATGTTATTCCCGGCCCGGCTGCGGGTCATCGCTGGAGAACGTTCCCACTTTTTCCACACACCACAGGAGGCTTGGAGCTGGTTAGATACCAGGGGGGAGTCGGATGTGGGCGCCCCTCCGGTGGCCTCACCTGGTAGGCACTCTGCTGAGACGACGCCGCCGCGGAGATCTGGTTCCCCGTCGGGATGGCAGCAGGAAAGAGCTAAGGCGGTGCTGGCGGTGGCGGCCATCAGCCAGGGAGGCGCCAGCCCTGCCAGCGGCACGTCGGAGCAGTCGAAGATCAGCGCTCCCAGTCCTGGCTCCAGTAGTGGACACGATCTCTCGGAGACGGACCTGCCGGTGGTGACTCCCCAAACAGGGGACGGCATCTTTGGCTGATATGGACGGCAAGCAGTTGGACAAATTTGTAAGGTACTGAGTTGTGGGTGGGAGCTGCCTTCGGACGCTATGCAGTGAGATGCGGAGACCTCCTGAAGCTCATCACTGGGATGTGGGGGGGGTAGAGCAGGGGGGATTCCTCCTGACTGTCCCGGGCGGGGGCGGGGGGCTTCGGTCCTGTTTGGGTCGGCGTACTGGCCACCCTAGCCCTATTCACTTGAGGTACACTTTCGTTGCTTGAGTTTGGATGGGGTTTCCACATTAGTTGTCTGTCCTGGTGTGTGGGAGTTGGGGAAGTTTACTTGATCAGTTTGGGGGGGCAAGGGGGGTGGGACCCGGGCGTGCCAAGGGGGTCGCTGAGAGTGTGGATGAAGTGCACTGGGCACTACAATGGGACCCGACCTAGGCTACAAATGTCTCATATGGAATGTTAGGGGGATGCATACGATGCACAGACGCCACAAAATCCACTCCTATTTAGTCAGACGGGGCATTCACTTCGCCTTCCTCCAGGAAACACATCTACTAGCTAAAGAAGGGAAGGCACTACAACGGAGATGGAGGGGGCAGATCTACTACACTGGCTACTCCGCATATGCTAGGGGGGTGGCCATTTGGGTGCGGGCGGGTGTTCCTTTCCAGTGCACTCACCAACTAATTGACCCAGAGGGGAGGTATGTCATAGTGCGGGGCAAATTGGATGGGAGGGACCTTTCCTTGGGTTGCCTGTACGCCCCAAACATTGACCAACCGGCATTTCTCTCCCTGCTGTCCAACAAGCTGGCCCCGTTTTTGGTGGAGCCTTTGCTCCTTGGCGGGGACTTTAATAGCGTGCTTGACACTACACTACACTAGACAGATCGCACCCCCCCTTGCCTAACGCACCAGCTGGCAAACTGGCACTTGCGCGCTCTGCTTGGCAACGCCAATGGGGTCTGGTCGACTCATGGAGGGCTAACCATCCGTCGGACAGAGACTACTCGTTTTTCTCCGCTCTCCACGAGCTCCACGTTCGCATTGATGCCTTCTTGTGCTCTCAGGACGTGCATGCAGAGGTGTGCCACAGTGAATATCTCACGCGCACGATCTCCGACCATAACCCGCTACTTGTGCAGCTGCGCTGGTCGCAGTGTCGCCCGCGAGTTCCAGCCTGGAAGCTGCGCCCGGAGGCACTAGACGACCGGCTCTTTCGCACCACTATAGCCTCAAACATCGAGGCGTACTTCCAGATCAATGCGGGCTCAGCCGCGATTGAATGGGACGCCTTCAAGTCGGTGGTGCGAGGGCAATGCTTTGCGACGGCGTCAGGAGTTAGGAGGACCTTGCTAGACGACATCACGAAGGGGGACGAGAAGCTACGGGGGCTGGAAAGAGCGAGACCGGAGCGGCCGGACACGCATGAAGCACTACTTGAGGCGCGGGAAGTGGTGGCGCCGACGGTAGAGCGCCTCAGGTGCTTTGACTACAAGGCCTACCTCACACGTGCACACTCGGAGCGCGATAAGTCGGGAGCTCTTTTGGCCTGGCTGGCCAATCCGGCTCGCCGGAGCTCGGTCATCCTTGAGATCAGGGACCACTCGGGTGCGGCGCGGTTTGACCAAGGGGGGATTAATGAGATATTCTATGATTACTACACGGAGCTATACCGCAGCAGGGTCCTGCCGTCGGTGGAAGACTTCCAGAACTTCACGGAGGGGCTAGACTTGCCGGAGCTGGGGGAGGAGGACGCGATGCGGCTCGGGAGCAAAATTGAGGAGAGGGAGGTGAGTCGCCATCAAGGGTATGGCGAGGAACAAGACGCCGGGCTCCGATGGGCTCCCGACGGAGTTTTACCTAACCTATATCGACCTTCTGGCACCCAGGTTGACGGGCCTTTACAATGAGGCGAAGCGACTGGGCAGCCTGCCGACGACCACTAGCGAAGCGCTCATAGTCCCCCTATTAAAACTGCAAGATGTTTGTTGATTGCTCCTGATGGTCTGCTTCGGGTCTGGATTGGTCGGGACGGGTGTGGATTCGCACTGGTGATACGTTGGCATGTCTGTGGGGGTGGGGGGCAGAGTTAGGGGCGGGGGGAGTAGTTCCAGAGGGGGGGAGGGGGTTGGGCGGGATTGAGAGGGTTGTGCGGGCGGGGGTTGTTGTTCAGCAATGCAGAAGAAGAACTACTGTTCCTACTGGACACTGCGCATGGAGGGGAGACAGGGAGAACTGAAAAGTAGCACTGCCATTTCACAGACACCTGGGTGTCACGGAGTCATGCTGTATCTCCTTCCACGAGATTAAATCTACTGTTGCGCAGCTCGACCTCCGGGGTGTGAGCTAAACGGCTGTGTGGCACACGTACTAGAGATTAATAATTATACCGGGTGACAGAGGGAATGATGCAAATGCTTTGATTGTACCACCTACTTTGCTGCAATAAAAAAATATTTACAAAAAAAAAAGAAACTAACTAAAGTTCATTCGGACAGGTTAGAACTTTGAAATAATCCAAAATTCCTACCCAAGGTGATATTTTCTTTTCACCTTACCAAATCATAGAACTGCCAGTTTTCCTCCCACAGATGGCAGTGGGCAGTGGGCAGTGGGCAGTGGGCACTTCATCCACTAGAAGGAAAAAAGAGACCTCCTGTATTACTTTGACAGGTCACAACCATTTTGAAATTCTCAATAACTATTTGTGGCCTTTTACAAACCATGTAGAGGGATTGCTATTTCAAAGCAAGGAATCTCACATTGGCTAGTTAAGTGTATTCGGAACTGGTATGCCAAAGTTGAAAGGCGGCTCCTAATGCATCTAAGGCCACATTCTTGTCGTAAAAAAAAATCTGCTTCAATAGCTTTTTTAGGAATCATTCCAATTCTGACATTTGTAAAGCTGCCACCTGGTCCACACCATTCACTTTTACTAACTATTATTGTTTTTGCAAGGCAGTAAACCCAGATGGTTCAACCTGTTTTGCATACCCTTTTCCAGTGTTCTGCAACATCCACAGGCGAGCCACTACCTTATTGGGGAAACTACTTTTCAGTCTAAGCAGAGTATGTGTATCTACAGCTACTTATGCCACAAACGGAAAATGTTACTTACCCTGTTGATATTGGTTTGTGACAAGTAGTGTTGTAGATTCACCCTCCTTCCTGAAAGCCTTTGGTTGTTGCAGATAGCTTTCTTTTTCTTTATCTACTAGTCTCTCTGATTGCATGAACATCTTTATGCTTCGCTTTACTATATATCCTACACCTGCTGGAGGGAAAAAAATCTAACTATGGAGTCGATGATCATGCACAACGCTACCTAAGAGAGAAGTCCCTTTATTTTGTGACTCAAAAGACTTTTTCGGAGAAAAACAAGTTGTACATGTCCGAGCCAATGGCAGGAGTATGCACAGTATGTGAATCTACGCACTGCATGCCACAAACGGATGTCTACAGGGCAAGTAACATTTTTCTTTCAACAGCTATTACAATCTAGTTCAATGGTGATGTCAGATTGTTAATATTAAGGAAGAGTATCTTTTAGAAAGTAACCTTTTCTCTGCTGGACGTTTCTGGAGGCTAATTTTCATTGGCTCTCTTTTTCTCCCAGCCAGTAATTAGCCTTGAGTAGGTGTAAAAATGCCTCTCAGGAGCAAACAATATGCTGACCTGTGTGGGCAGAGATGACTTCACTGAATATACTGGGTAAGGGGATTGGGTATCCTTTTTGCCACAACAGTGTCAAATCCTGCTTAAAAGTTAAATCCTACTTTTCAAGTCTGCTAGGTTCACATACAGCATCTGGGACACCCTGGAAAGGGGAGAAAACAGGATACAAGACAGTAAACCACAGCCAGCCTTGGAGCCGACAGGCTTGCCAACCGCGGCACTGAAGGCCTCCACACCAAAAGCCCCTTCGACACCGAAGACCCATTTGGCGCCAAATGTTCATTCGTCGGCTGGCACCGACTCATAGCAACTTATTCTGCAACACTTGCAAGATGTTTTGGATGCTCGCCTGAAGGGTCTCTTCATCTACCTGTACACTTGTAGAATCTCCACCAAGCTGCCACCAAAATCGCAAGAGACCATTCCAATGAAGTTTTGGTTTTAGGGGCAAATTGCCTTGTAACCTCCACCTCCTCCAGAGCATAGGAAACATAAAAACAGGAGCACTAGCCCCCTTCTTCCTTGACCTTCTGACCCTCTTCTCCACCAGCTACCTCCCCCCGTCCACACAGTATCTTCCACCTCCTCCAGTTTCACCAGAGGTGGTCACCACACTCCCTATGGGGAGGGCAGCCCGCTGTGTCCAGCTGAAGCCTACAATGCTCAGTATGACCCTGAACCCAGAGCTGACCTGTGGGATCACTATAATAGCAATGCCCCGGTTATACTGACCCTGACCTTCCTTACAGTGAACCATGAGCTTATACATTAGACGTCTACTTTTCTTAAAGTAAATGTGCATGTCGTCCAGGAAGACAACTTTTGGTCGAAACGCAGTGCACCCTCCATTTCCTCCCAATGCTAAAAGGGATGCTTAAACCCTTGCCCTAGACCTTCAACGAGCCAGTCAAGGCTCTGGGCCTCATACCTAAGGGTTGATAAAAAATACAAAACCTCAGCCAATGATCCTCCCTACATTCAAGGCCCACGTTCCTCTAGACTCTTGTGGGCCATACTGCGCAGAAACGTGCCAATTCCCATTGTACAGGGGACTCTCCACCTCCTGATAAGGAAAGCAAAAAGACTGACACAGCAGGCAAGGTGTTGGCAGTACAATTTGTCACACACTGAAGGATTGCCACTTAGGTTGACCTCTTCTCCTGATAAGACAGGACGCATTGGATGAAATGGAGGAACTTCTCTAATATCTTCCAGAGGTGTGTAGGCAGTGTGGACAAGTGCTGGTTACAGATGACAAGACCATATCAAATTCCACAATCCATTGCACACAGGCACCACATCTCGGAGAGTTAATACCAGCATCCTGGTCAATTGCCACGCCTGTCTCTGTGGCTTTAAGACGGAAGTCCAGTAGCAACTGCTAAACCTACCGATCGACAGTGAGCACCTTTTTGGACTGTAGGCAAACCAAATGCTAGAAAGCCTCAAGAAAGACACAGACTCAGCCAAGACCATGGGTGCCCTTCTGACATCAATGGGGGTCTTCTCGGAGTTCAAAGTAAAGGTGAGGCAGTAAGACCACTTCTACAGACTTTCCTGCCTCCTACCACAGGCAGCAATATCAATACCACCAGTATCCAACAGTGGAGTGTTCTAGAGGGGGTAACCGGAGTAACAACTCCAGAGGTAGGTGCACAGGAGGCTCGGCTAAAGGGGCCACCTCCTCCAAGCATTGACACCCTTCTGCTACCCTTGCCCCCAATCCCACTACACCGGTTGGGGAAGATAACAGTGATTTCTTCCTTGTTGGGAAGAGATCACCTCCAACCAATGGGTTCTCTCCATCATAAAGTTCAGCTACAGCTGGAACTGATTGCAACCCAACATCCTACACCTCAAACGCATCCTCTCTGTAGAATTCCAGCGCCGCTTTCTGGAAGATGTCCAGGCACTCATTCTACTTTCTAATTTACTAAAAGGACATATCAATAAGGCCCGTACTCTACCTCGGGCCCCTCAACGAATACATCCTCTCAGAACATATTCACATGGTCACTTTGCTGAACTTTATTCCTCTGCTTCAGCAAGGCAACTTCATGTTATCTGAAGTACACCTACTTCCATGTACCTATCCCTCCGCACTTCTCGCCGCTACCTATGTTATGTGGTGAGTGTCCAACATTATCAGTTCCAATTAATGCCATTAGGGGTCACCACTGCCCCCGGAGTATTTCCCAAATACCTCTATGTGGTAGCCACCCATCTCAGAAGAAGTAGCTTTCACGATGTTGTCCGCCTGCTTAGACAGCTGGCTGCTCAAGAGTGCAAGTAAATAGTGTCTCGCTCACACCCAAGCCACCATATTCTCCACCACGGTTAGGGCTTCTCTATAAATACTCTCAAGTCCCACCTTCCTCCCCTTCAGATCCAGCCCTTTCTGGGTGCTGTATCAAGATAGTACTCAGCAAAGTTTACTCCAGTCAGATGCAGATACTGACTCTTTTTTTTTTTTTTGTCAAATTGTCAACAGTAAGTAAGTAAATTTGCTGTGCAGTTTAAAACCATTACAAGCGATCATCAATTTACACAGTTTAACTGTAAAATGAGAAATGACAAATTACACTAGTTCATGAGTAAAAAAACACTGTTAAAAATGCAAAATGAGAAATTTTAAAATGATTAGTAGTTTATAAACATAAGATTAGCCTAAAAAATTGCCCAATCCTCTGCTGCCTTTGCGGCAGAGTGGGTTAGGAAGGGGGTAAAGTGCTGGGTAAAGTGCTAAGTGCACTAGCGGCTATAGGCTGAGGCCAGACGACCAGGGAGCAGAGACAAACTGTTTTGTTACTCAGGGCGGAAGTGGTGTTATACTGGTCTTTGGATCAGATAACCAAGTCTATGCACAGGATTGTCTTGAAGAATGTGGTATAAAGAGCCGGGGCATAGTTAAAATGTGTGCTTGGGAATTGCCATAAAGTGCGCTGTTTGCTTGATGTGCACATATTTCTAAAAGCTAAGATTCATGGCACTTTAGGTCTGGCAAGGGTTGAGGGACCTGTCTGGCAGCTGTTACAGGCCTATAATTAGTAACATGGCCCGGCTGACCAGCCTCTTAATCGTATGCTTGGCCTTGGTCTTGTTCAGACTGCCGGTAACAGTGTAAACGTTAACCGGCAAAAGTGATTGGAGCCAAGGCCGAAATAAGTGTGATCTGTAGGTATGTGCCAAAATGGCATCAAAAGTGAGTGCGGGTCATCATGGGTTGTCCCCCCGCATGGGTTGAACTGGCTTGTTCTCCTTTTCTATCTTTCTAATTATTAAACCGTAGTACTAAGGGGCGGGGTGGGATAGCCCTCCGCATGATCTTCAACTTACTTTGTTTCAGTCCAACTTATGATTAAAACATGTGATACAGAGAAACCTACATTAAAACAGAATAATTCCTAACAGTGCCTTTAAAAGATACAGAGTCCGTTGTTCAGAGAGGGGGAGTTTCGAAGAAGCATCTGGGCCTTGCTGACTTAGTTTTTGAGAACTGTGCCCTTGCCTCTTCAGGTTTTAAAAATTTGGAACAATGATAATCAGTGAGGACCAATTTTCCAGCTCGGCCCCTGTTCCCACCAGATTGCTTTGACCACTTAGAGTGCAGGAAGTGCGCCGGATGCTGACGCTGTACTTCCTGTTTCTTCACTGGTGCGAGCTGGAACCTTCTCAGTAGAAATTCTGGTGCTGTGTTCTGTTCTGCATCGTCAGCTGATGGTCAGAACAATTATGGTCCATACTACCATACCCTGGACTTCACATGACACTGCTCCAAAATTGCCTGTCAGCACAATGATCACGAGCAGAGGGTTACTGGTAGGATCTAGTGTTGATACGGGCCGGCACCAATCACTCTCTGCAGTGATGTAACAGCAATAATCTGTTGCAGGACCAGCCTTTCATAGACCCTGTTCTGCAGGTGAACATCACTATAGACCGTACTGTCTGGGTGAAGAGCAAATCTTCAGCAAATCACCATTCAGGGCATGTGGTCACCACAACAGAGAGGCCTCCATCTCAACTGCCTTAAGTTCCTGGCCATCCGGCTAGCTCCAAGTGCTTTCTTTCACCAGGCTCAGCACAAAGTAGTTTTGATAAAAACAGATAACATGACCAATGTGCAGTATCTCCAAAAGCAAGGTGGCACACACTCCCCACAGCTGTCAGCGCTAGCACAAAGCATTTGGGATTGGACTCTTCACTACCGGATGCATTTCCTGACAGAGAATCGTCCTGGAATGAACAACTATTTTGCAGAGATTCTATGGCCTACGTCTTTCCTCCTTTTCCACTCCTTCCATACGTGGTCTGGAAGCTTCGGCAAACCTCCCTCGCTCTTATCCTACTGACTTCCCCATGGGCCAGACAACTGTGATTCTTGACCCTTCTAGGAGACGTCTGCTATTGCAGCCTACTAGCAGAACAGAGAATACTCTTCATTCAAAATCCCTGTTATCAAAGCTTTTCAGGAAGGACTCGAAGGGGTATTCCACCCAGGGTACCCCCTGCCCCATCAAGAACTTACCATTAGCCTTACTAGATTCACCCCGCCGCCCTTTTGAACTCTTACATTTGTTCCCTTTAAAATACCTTTCATGAAGGTTGCTTTCCTAATAGCGAACACATCTTTAAAGCACATTAGCATATGGCAGGCCTTCCCTTTGAAGAGCCTTTCTTTCAGATTCATAAAGACAGATTTGTTGTCAGAACCAACCCTAAATTACTTCGCAAGGTGTTATCCTCTTTTCATCACAACCAGACCATTCAGTTCCCATTCATTCTTCTATCACCAAGACCCCGTAGCAGAGAGGGCCCTTCACACCCTTCATGTGAAGCAAGTCCTTGTGTGTTACATGGATAAGACCAAACCCTTTCGCTGAATTCCGTAGCTTTCGCCAAAACTCACAAAGAGCACTCTGTCTAAAGTAGGTATTGCGATATTGATTGTCAAATATATCCAAACCTGCTACATTAAGGCTAATAAAAATTGTGCCTGCCCGCCCAAGCTTCATTCCACTTGCAAAAAAGGAGCCACAGTAGCTTTCCTTGGAAATATACCCACAGCTGACATTTGTAAGGCAGCTACATCGTCCACTCCACATAAGTTTATCAACCAGTACTGTGGGGGTGATTTAGCACACCAACAAGAAGTCTTCTGCAACATGCATCGACTAACCACCACTTAGGGTTGTACTACTTTACAGTCTATGCAAAGCATGTGTATTTACAGCCATACATGCTGCAAACTGAATGTTACTTGTAATGCTGTAGATTCACATGAACCCACCCATCTCTCTGGAAGCCTTTGGTTGTTCCAGTTGTACATACTTTCACTCGGACTCTTTGTATATAACAAAATGCATGGTCAACACACTTTCTTGTCTAAGGCTCCATCTTTACACTCTCTTAATGCTGGTGCCCATGCAGATTACCAGCTATGGGAGGAGTCACTATACCCCATGAATCAAAAGACTTATTAGAAGAAAAACAAGTTGCAAACTTCCCAGCCCAACATTAGATTGTAGGAGTATGCAGAGCATGTGAATCTACAGCACTACACACGGCAAGCTGATTCTTACAAGGTAAGTAACCCATTCCTTGGAATACAGAATAGGGCAATTGCAACATTGTAAAGATGCTGAGGATCCTTTAACTTTTGAGTGTGAATATCTATGATGTCACAGTCATCAAATGATTCAAAGTGTGCTTAGCATCATATATAATATGTAAAGTAACAAAAACACTAGGCTTCAGGAGACCTAAAAGTCTAACCTGCATTTAATGCAAAAATAGCCATCATGCAAGCCAAATTAATAATCGACAATTGCTGTTTGAATAGACTAGAGCAGTCACCTAAAAACATGTTGAAGCATGCAATGCTAAAATCTATATATTGTAGTTTCATTTTCACACACCTTTTCTCAATGGAAGTCCTTGTAAGCAAAAACACGATTGAAATTGGTACTTTAAGCAAAACTGACCAAGGAGCACTGCGACCCATTCTGTCCATCTCGAGTTGGGCTTAGGATATATTTCCGACATAATTAAAATAGCCCCAATCTTGTTATGATTAGAATCTGGTTGAATCCGAATCTTACCTTAAATCATAGGATTCTAAAGGATTGTATTAAACTAGATAGAATGAAGGATATCCAGTGGCTGTCGTATGTAAAAATGTCATCTGAGAAACTGGGGCGCCCTGAGATTTACCTTCATCCCGAATCCTTATGTAAAGCTGACTTAGAGTGGGTTAAGAAAAATTTTATTAGGCAAAGCGATACAGAGCGGGAAGCAGTGGAGCTATGCAAAACATCTGTTAGGACCCACTTCTTGGTAATTTTGTCACTAGCAATGCCATCATATCTGTCTATCGTTAATAACCCTTTTCACAGATGGCTTTTGACAAAATTTAGTTTCAACCAAATTCACCTGGTACTATGGGATCTGCAGGGTTGGCCTAGGCTAGAAGATGCGACCCCGTGTAAATGCGATGATTTCTCCCCCCAAGACACCAAGCATTTTATGTTCTTTTGCCCTTTTTTTCATGAAGCCAGAAAAAGGTTTGTTTTTCCACTAGTGAAAAAGATGGACTTCATACAATGTAAACCTGCACTACTGTTTTTACAATTGATGGAATCCCCTGAAATCATGTTTAGTGTTGCCAGCTTTCTTGTTGCGTCTGTCAGAAGTAGGAAGGTTAGACAGGCAGCTCAACTGGAAATTCTAAATCATATAACATAAGCTTATGCACTTTGAATATTGGTCTTTAACAATAAATTTGTCTTTTTAATGTTTTTTTAATTGTATTTTATATTGTATAACACGTTTTATAATGTTCTGTATAGTGTATAGCATACTTTTATGATTTTAATTAATCGAATGAAGTGGTTTTGACTGACTGACTAAGGAGCAGATGGATAGGAGCTTCTCACGAGAAAGAATGTGAGAAGTGCTTGATAATAAGATACAGTAATGCAAGCAAGTGCTGACTCCATCAGTTTTCTCAAATGCACACAGTACAGTGCTAGGTTTTAAAATGAGTCTACACTTACTACTAGATGCAGAAATGTGCAAATGTATGACACTAAACAAAACAAGCATTGGCATTGCCAATAGGTCTCCCTTGGGGACCTTATAAGTATTTAGTTTTGCAGCACAATATCCTTGTTGCATAATCGGATATTGTGCTGCAAAACTAAATACTTACTGTTGCTATCTCTTCTTTCATTATTGTTGTTTGTGTAAGGGGTGTTTTCATTGCTGCCAACATATTTCCTTCCCTGTTAGTTTTTGTGTGAGGGGCGTTTTTCACTGCTGTTAACTCTTCCTTCCATATTCCCTTTGTGTGAAGGCGTTTTCACTGCTTCTAACTCTTCCTTCCCTATTCTGTTTGTGTAAGGAGGTTTTTCGCTGCTTGTAACTCTTCTTTCTCTATTCTGTTTGAGTTAGGGGCGTTTTCAGAGATGCTAACTCTTCCTATCCCGTTCTTGTTTGTGTGAGGGGTGTTTTCTCTGTGGCTAACTCTTCTTTCCTTATTCGTGTTTGTGTGAAGTATGTTTTCACTGCTGCCGACTCCTCTTTCCCTGTTTGTGTGAGGCGCGTTTTCCCTGCTGGCGCCCAACATGTCCCTCCCTATCCTTTGTGTGTGGTGGTTCACTGCTGCCCCCGTGAGAGCCCCTGCTCGGTGTGTGTGGGTAGTTTCCAGTTCTGCTTCCCACCGGTGCTTACTCTCTCTTGCTGCTGTTCTGTCCCGCCATTGAGTGCGAGGGGAGCTCGCGCCTCTGGTCCCTGGGATGAGCCTATTGCATCGATCTGCGTCGCGCGCCAGTGCAGATGGCGGTTACAGCAGCATGCATCTTCAACAAACAAGCTCCACAGCGGGCAGGTAGTATTTAAAACCAGGAGCCCGAGTGTAGTTCCAGGACGGCCAGAATCCGAGCTTGTTAATGGCCCTTTATTAACGACTAGTGCGTAGTTGGAGGGCTGTGTTAATTAGGAAACCCTGCATTTCACAGTCTGCTAATTGGAATGTCAGGGTCATCAATGCCGGGAGGGAGAGTGTGTCGGAGACGTGGGAGCGAGAGAGGCAGTGAGTGGATTCGTACAAACATCATGGCACGACAAATCAGTGTGCATGTGTGCACGAGAGTGAGTGGGTTTTTATGAGAGGGGGTGGGCGAGCTTGCCTCCGAGAGAGTACAAAGGTTATGGGACGGGAATTAACTAATGAAGTGCACATGTGTATATGTGCGAGATAAAGGAAAAGTTAGCGTGTTTGTGAGAGAAGTTGTTCTGTGCACGTGAGAGATATAAGATGAATGAACTTTAGAAAAAAAAGGAATTAGGTGTAGCGGTATGAAGAGGAAGTAGGACAGGCAAAGAGAGAGGATGTGAAAAGGTAGAGGAAGGAAGAACAAATGGAGAGGAAATCGGAGAAAGGGAGCCGAGGGGGTGCGAGGGATGAGGGAACACGGCCTGGGGGAAGCTGGCTGGGGAGGGGGAGGAGAAATGCAAGGAAGGCTGTGTGCGGCGTAATTAGGGGAGGAGAAGCCGAGAAGCCGCAGAGCGCACGCTGGGCGAAGCCCTTTGATGTGCTCTGCGGCAAATGGAGGGAGGCTGATGCGCGTTCATGTTTGAACACGTGGTTCACATGAACTGCAGGAAAACGCCAGCAAAAAGCTGGTGGTTTCATGATGTTTTCGCCGCTTGAATTCTCGCTCCGCTCGATGCGCATGCGCGCATCGATAGGTCGCGAGACCTAAAAACGAAATGGAAATTCAAAAAATAATTGTATCAGTACATTTTAAGGTACAAACAAGTGCTAGTATATTTTTAATAAAGAAGTGGCATTGACATGAAAACAAACTATTTTCTTTCTCAAATCGTAATAACTCAAAACTTGTAAACTGTAGCGCAAGAACATTCAGATTAATTTGTTTCCAACATGCTTTGGTGTGAGCTAAATGGTGCATGCTGATGATTGAAATGAAGCAATGTCACTTTCTGCTGCAATACTAAGTCGCAAATACGTGGTTGACCATTGCTGGATCCTAGAAAACATGAAAATATGTCACTAATGATGAATTTTAGTTTGTTTTGTTTAACCTAGCTTTGGTTTTTTTCAAACTTCCCCCAGGAAAACAAAACGGTTGATTAAAGTTCTTATGTCCGACTTGGCATTTTCAACCCTCGCACAATATGAGCGGCATTGCCAACGTATGTTTCTGTTTTTTCATCAGTCTTTTTACCTTTCCGCAGATCAACGGCCTAGTGTTAAGACGCCAAAGAATGTGCCAGACACAGAGGAGGACGAGGGAGCACAGTGGAACTGCACTGCATGTACTTTCCTAAATCATCCTGCATTAAACCGCTGTGAACAGTGTGAGATGCCCCGACATTTTTGAGCCAAGAGAACTCCAGGCCGCAAAATGATAACAATAGAAATTGAATGCTTAATCATTGGAAGAAAGATCCTGGCTGAAACTCACAGGATTGTTTCATATTGAAGGTGTGACAAGATGGTGATTTGCTAATGTTAGTTGTCAGCGGAGAGAGCTAATAATACCTCAGTGTTGTATTGCGGGCAGTTGGAATTCGTCTGCTGAATGGTAATCTGTAAAAAGACTTGGTTCCGAGTTGCCAGCGCCATGTACAGTATTGCCAACATACCAGTAAGAACTTTTCACTGTGGTGTTCTGTGCTTGGGGTTTCCTCCGCATTTTTCCCTAATTTCCCCTTGGCGTTGGATGTGTGAAAAGGATCAGGAAACTGGCTTTTTGGGTTTGATCAAGATTATCCATTTGCCCAAGAAACACTACACACACAGAGGAAATGTGATCAATTGAGGTGATCGACCCGAAGCTGTTGCTGCCACATAGTGCCTCTGGACACGGAAATAACTATAATGCAGTGGTACCCTGGCTATCCTAGTCTTCCCTAAAGAATCTCCTCTCTGTGAAGCTAGCATCAGCACCATCAAGTTTAAAGAGAACGTGGAGAAACTGCATGCATTGTCTGTAAAATACAATACATAGTGAAATGCCCGAAAGCTTTCCCATTGTACATAGCTCTAGACCAGCTTTGTGATTTCTTTCCTTCACCTTCATTTTTTGTTCTTGTCCATGTATAGTGTAAGTCTTTTGTCAACTAACTTTATTCTCCCTGTAAGTGATTTAGCGCAATCGTGCCCCCTTTAGCTTTTATCTCAGAAGTCATGCCTTAAATAAATGAGCATTAATTATATAAAATTATGCACAAAATAGCCTTTCTCTGCTCATTCTGTACATTGTTCTTGTAAATGCTGATGTTCTGTGAAGACCTGCAGATGCAGTGTGTTTATTAAATGCAGGAAATTTTTGAAGGGTTGTGTGTATGTGTCTGCGTGTGTGTGTGTAGCTCACTCTGTGCACTGAGATTTACGGTGGGTGACATAAAGTAACGTTTATTCGGTACTTTTGAAATGTGACAGCTGATATCCTTGCATTCAGAATCCCCCTATATTTCCTTGGCCTCTTGATCCTTGAATGTTAAAATGATCCTGCTCTGATGTAGCTGATATTAACCGAGTTTACCTTGCTGGGTTTCAAGGTGTACTCCCAAATCAAAGCCAAGACTAGCAGTTTGTGTTTACATAAGATGCAGCTTTACTATTTTAGTTAAATCGGAATGAAATGCATCAAGCGAAATTGGCTCCAGTAGCATCTCATGTCTCTTTGACAGACTGTATCAAAGTTATCTTTTAACCAAAAATGTCTATATTTATAACTTCAAAGCTCTGTGACACTAAGCAAATTAGCAATTTACAAAGGCAAGGAGAATATATATATAAATATATAATATATATATTCATTCATACACACAACAGCGTCTTCTCGTAAATATCAACAGAAACCCCCAGCACTCCGAAGCAGTAAAGTAACTTTTATTGCTTCTTTGGCTAAGGCACTAACGCCAAAGCGTTTCAGTGCGAGCCCGCACCTTTGTCACGGCGCCAACCTTACAAACAAAAACATTATTTATGTGCTTTCTCCACTAACTTTGCCCACAAATTAAAGGCAGGACTGGTTACAACCACACCAAGCCCGTGGCCATTTTAGAGTGGCTTAATTCACTCGTATTTCCCAGTGAAACAAATACAATTATAAACTACATTTAAGCTCTATTGTCTACATACATTGCTTTGGCAAAATGACGGGCAACATTGATGAATCACTTTTTCATTACTGTTGCAATGCTATACATCCCTTACTAAATTTGAGTCATTTTCCTAATCAATGTACAGCCAGCTACCAGTCCTACCTTTCTTTTGTGAGCAATGTTAATGAGGAAAGCACATGAATAATGTTTTTGTTTGTAATGCCGGCACCGTGACCAAGGTGTTGGCTCACACCGAAACACGTTGGCATTAGTGCCTTAGCCAAAGAAGCAATAAAAGTAACTTTACTGCATCGGAGTGCTGGAGGTGTCTCCTGATATTTAGGAGAATCCGCTGTTGTCTATTTCCGCAGGGCGCAGCGGACCGCTGCTTTTCCAAGCACCACCAGCGTTCGGGCTGCCACTGGAGAACGCACCAGAACTTGTGGGGATGGATATATAGATATAGATATAGATATATATATATATATATATATATATATCTGAATTTTAGTGAAAAGAAAATAGTGAAATAATGTCACCCACTGTAAACGTTGTCAGTGCGAATTTATTTTTATGAATAGGAGTTTTACAGGTGATCTATATAAATGTAATAAGCCTTTGTTCTTAAGGCTATGCATTTCATGTGGTAAAATATATAGTGACAATCCCTTGTAATTAGGCAGTGGACCCAAAGCACTTGCATTCAATGCATTTTGTTTAAAACATAATTATGAGGCCTTATTTTTCCGCTTCATCTGCAGTTCTATGTGAAGATTGACAAATCAGTTTTTACCTGTTTTATTATTAAAACCTAATTTGGATATCTTGAGTTTATTATGGTTTTGTGATTTAGCTGGGAAAACTGTCTTTGTAACAGATAAGTTATTTATAAAAATAAAAAAATATATTCTAACTTTGTTTTTGATTGATTACTGTTTTTAATTAAAAGATTTTGTATCGAAAAATGTTAGGGCTCTATTCCACTTAAAATAGACTATTCAGGCTGGACTAGAGTAATACAAACTTCAGCACAGACATTCATTTTTTTGAGAGGTACAAGGATAATTTTAATGGATTAAAATAGGGAAATAATTTATTGAAGTTATGACATGGCGGTAGGTCACGAGCTGATTTTTGGTGGGTCCGTCAATCTGAGTGCTCCCACACAAAGAACCATGAAAGTCTCGAGCTCGCAAAAGGTCAATAAACCAATTTCAGAAGTATGAGATTTAAGAATTTTTTGTAAAATTTTGATCCGTTAGGTACAAAGACATTCCTGTATAACACCACATGAAGAGCCAACACATTTTTCATCGTATGGCAACCAAACCTTCGACTTCCTCAAGGCTGTAATGTAAAATCAGAATAGCCAATATGAGAACTACCTGAAATATTACATAAGGAACACCAGAAAGGTGTCTATGGATACGAAAAATGTGAGAAGACCTAAAGTTGCCTTCTCCACAAGCAAGCACGTTGTGCAAACTCGGAATATATTAACATGCAGAGAATATCTAGGAAATGAAGAATGTTTACCATACATTAGACCATACAGTCTAAAATCATCTGTGTACCATTTTAAAAACAGATCCCCTATGTGCAATAAACAAATGAAGTCAGACCGAAAAGGATACAAAAGTCGAAGAAAGGAAAATTATAAAACTGAGTATATAGAATGAATAATAATTTATAACCTGAAAGTTTGTTCTGTATGGCGTCTGTGTCGGTAGAGGCCAGTATTGCCAAATAAGTTATAGTTACAAGTCCATTATTGTATAAAAATTCATATTGTCATAGGTTAAGATTCAACAACAAACAATCTTACCCTTCAACCATAGTAGTGACACCATAAGAATTTTATAATACAAACACGAATGATTCACCAATAGGCGTGTCTCACTAACAAAGGATCATGGGCGACAAGTCATCCCCAGACGTGTTCCCAACCTCAATTGTAAAGTTCTGCATGTGCACCGCAACAACGAATATTAAACACCCATAACGTGAAAAGCAGAAATGTATCAGAAACCGTATATAAAAGCAGTTTTGCTGCGTGAATCTTTCTGGATTCACTATGCTGTGCATTATTCCGCAGCCTAGTGGTTGGGTCCGGAATCGTAGTATTTTCTGGGGGGGTTTCGTACCCCAGGTGGGCGTCGACATCCCACCATTTGGTGTCCTTCCTGTGACGTCGGCACACTTCCCCCGGAAGCTCCCACCTTTGCGCGCCATCTTCAGATTATTTTTCCGCCGTTGGGTCTGGATCGTCACTGAGGGTTCCAGAGTTTTTGGTGAAAAGGAGAAAACGAAGACAGAACCACGGAAGAAATTGGAGAATAGATCTCGCAATCAAGAACACTGAGACGGTACGACGAAGGAGGAGAATATTGAAAACGTTGACTTCCAACAGAGAATGCGCATACAGGGGGCCCCCTGAGCGCAGGAATGGACAAAACACCTTTTAAATTTTGCCGTTATTGCCACCGCAAATAACGTGCAGAAGGACCAGCATCCGGTTTGCAACCTCTGTCTGCCGGTCGACCACGAGACCAAGGATTTCGGCATTCATCCCGAAGATGATCAGGGTAAGAGAAAGATAGAGAGCCAACTACAACAGGCAAGGCCAAGGTCAACCACCGTCGCTCCGGGACTTGGGTCTCTCCAGTGGGGAAGAGGACAACATCGCCGAGGGACCAGATGACTACACAGTCATAGAGACCGATATGAAATCCACAAAGGAGGTAAGAGAGATGTCGACCCCTAAAACCCCGACAGACTCTCGAAAATCAGAGTCAAAGTCCTCGAAAGGAGCACTGGCGCCAAAACATTCGACATACGCAGCTGCATCCAGGGACAAACAGCCCAGCGGATCCTTCGAAAAGGACTCCCAGTCGTCGAAAACCCAAGACAAGCCTAGGTCGTCGAAGCACTTCCCGAAAAGGCGCGCTCGACGCCGAAGGAAAAGGACCCGAAACAGACTTCGACATCGAAGAGATCGGCCAAAACCCTCAACCCAGGCCGACATGGACAGTATCGTCTAAAGGAAAAAGGAATTCGACGAACGGATGAAAAGGTTCACCATCCCGTCGAAGCAGACGACTATCGTTGAGGTTGAGGACGAAGAAGAGTTCGACGCCGAAGAGCCTCCGAAAACTCCGGAGCCCCAGGAACAGCAGAAGGAAGAGGGCCTATACTATTATGAGGGAGAAGGCGAGGAAGACCAAACAAGTTTGGGGTCGGCATCCTCGGTGGCGCAGGACCTGGATTGGCAGGACCTCGACGCCGAAAGTGGCCGTAGAAACGTATCCTTCGAGGCCTGCGCCACCAGATGACATTGGCATCTACAATATGGTCATCAAAAATGCAGCCGCAGCATATGGGGTGAAACTGGAGGTAGAGAAACCAAAAGCCTGCTCCCTCTTAGAGACCCTGCTCCCCACTCAAACTAGGAGTCAATTTCTCCCCATGCTCCCAAGTGTCCTGGACCAGGGAAGGGAAGCATTCAAGGAACCATCAAGCTGCAGATCTGTCACCCCAAGGACAAAGAAGAAGTATAAACATTCCTCTAAGGACCCACCATACATCCAGGGATCCATCACGGCTGACTCCATCATTGCAGCAACAGCCAGAAAAAGGGCTAACATTCCAACAAACTCAGGCCCACCTCCAGACAAGGAAAGTAAGAGGATAGACCTCAGAAAACTAAAGAGGAATGCAGCAATCCACTGGCCCATTGCCAACTCTAATGCCGTACTCAACAGGCATACATACCAGCATTGGGAGGAGGTTGGACAGCTACTCAAACACCTCCCTGAACAATACCAACAGAGAGCAGCTCACCTGGTGGAGGAAGGAAAGAACATGGCAAACTCAAGCCTCAAATCAGCCCTGGATGCGGCAGACGCATCCAGCAGGCTCATGATGATTGGGGTAACAGAAAGAAAGCGTGCCTGGCTGAGGATCTCGGGTTTCAAGCCGGAAGTCCAGAATAATATTCTGATCACACCCTTCAATGGAGAAACCCTGTTCGGAGCGCCAGTAGATGAGAAACTGACGCAGCTGAAGAAGGAAATGAAACTGCAAGATCCACGGGGGCGTTGCAGTTAAGAGGTATGAGAAGGGGCACCCCGACACAGAGACCAAACGGAAGAGGGGGAAACCAGCCAGGAACGTCACATCAGACTTTCCAGCAGAACTACCAGGGCAACAATCAAGTGCAGCAGGGTCAGCAACAGCAAACCTGGCAATACCAACCTAGGGGCCAGTCCTTTTGCGAGAGGGCAAATGAACAAGGACAAACAAAAAGAGGGGGCCAGCAACCCACCTCAAAGTGACTTCACTCCACCAAACGTGCCCACCCACACAACAACTCTAGGGGAGGGGCACAACACAATAACCAAAAAAGTTTTCGACAAACTCAAATCGGGGATCAACGAACATGTAACACCAGTAGGAGGCAGAATAAAACACTTCTTCCAAGAGTGGAAGAAAATAAATAACAGACAAATGGTTACTGAACAGCATACAGTTCGGATACTGTATAGAACTAGAAAAGAAACCTCCAAATAGGAATTCAAGAAGCAACTCGCGCTCCTCCTACAGGAAGCACAAGAACTCCTCCACAAGGAGGCGATAGAAACAGTACAGTTCAAAGAAAGAAACAAGGGAGTGTACTCCAACTACTTCCTCGTACAAAGGTGGACGAAACGTTAAGACCCATCCTGGACCTACGGTTCCTAAGCCAATACATAAAGACTCAAAAATTCAAGATGAGATCCCTACAGGAGGTTATTCCTCAGATAAGGAACGGAGAGTTTGTCCACCATAGACCTCAAAGATGCCTACCTACACATTCCCATGAACAGACAACACAAACATCTACTAAGATTTGCCATCAACAAAGCGAACTACCAGTTCACAGCCTTAGCCTTCGGACTAAAGTCCGCACCAAGGGTCTTCACCAAATGCCTCACAGCTGTAGCAGCGCACCTACGGAGGGAAGGGATCCATGTATACCCCTACCTCGACGACTGGCTAATAAAGGCAAGTTCATACAAACAATGCCAACTACATGCACAGCAGGTCACACAGACGCGGACAGGGCTGGGATTCTCAATGAACTGGGGGAAATCCTCGATGGAACCAGAACAGGTAAAGATCTTCCTGGGCGCACAGATCAACACCATCCACAGCAAAGTGTTCCCCAGCGACAAGAGAAAACTCGCCTTGATGAAGGAGACACGTCAATACCAGAAAGGGCAAGCTCTGACAGTGAGAACAGCGAACAAGCTCATGGGGATGATGGCGTCATGCGTACACCTAGTCCCCAATATACTACTTCACATGAGACCATTCCAGGAATGGCTCCAACAACAATAGTCACAAGCTACAGGGAGTTGGGAAGATTTAGTGGTTGTAATGCACCCTGTGCAAGAGGAAATAGCGTGGTGGAACGAGGAGAACATAACAAGGGGGAAGCCTTTAAACACCACCAAACCCAACAGTGACCATCACCAGACGCATCCCAGAGGGGATGGGGAGCACACATGAACCAGCTCAAGGTGAGGGGTCTGTGGACTCCAACAGAATGATCAGGCAAATCAACTACCTGGAACTAAAGACCGTGTTCCTTGCCGTAAAAGCCTTCCAGAAACCACTGTACAAGCAGAGAGTGTTGATACAAACCGACAACACAACAACGATGTTCTACATCAACAAACCGGGAGAACGCCTTCAGTTGCACTATCCAACCTAGCGCCGGAGATATGGAGATGGGCCATCCCACTAGAAATAGACCTCCTGTCAATACACCTACCAGGAAAGGACAACGTGGAGGCAGACAGGCTCAGCAGTCAGACATCAGCATCGCATGAGTGGGAGATCAATGCACAGGAAACGCAAAAGCTATTCAATAAGTGGGGAACACCGAAAATAGACCTATTTGCAAGACATCAGAATGCAAAATTCCAATACTTCGCATCCAGGCAACCAGGGGAACAATCCCAGAGGAATGCCCTATGGATAAGCTGGTCAAAAACATTTACCTACGCTTTTCCCCCTATACCACTGATACACAGAGTACTCAGCAAATGCAGAACCAGCAACATGACACTGATTCTGGTGGCACCACAGTGGGCCAGGCAGTCCTCGTTCTCACAAATAGTGTAAATGGCACAGGGACCACCACACAAGTTCGCAAGAATAAAAGACTTGCTGTCCATGCAAAACTGGGAGGTACTTCACCCAGAGCCAGAGAGCCTCTGCATAGCTGCCTGACTCCTGAAGACATAGAGTTTGCACACCTAAAACTCCCAGAGAGCACACAGCGGGTGCTACGGGAGGCAAGGATACTTACCACACTGAGGTGCTATGTGACGAAATGGAAAAGATTCACACAATGGCGCATCAGGGAAAAACTACACAAGAAAATAACCAAGGAATCAGCTGGGCTAAAATATTTAACAGACCTGCTAAAAACGAACCTGAGCTCTACCTCGCTGAGAGTACACCTAGCAGCGATAGTAGCCTACACAAGAGAGGAGACCGGAAAGAGCTTCTTTACATCCCAAGTAGTAATGAGATTCCTAGAAGAGGCTAAAAAGATAGTCCCACAAAAACGATGCCGCCGCCGGCATGGAACCTTAATATAGTTCTAACAGAGCTTATGAAAGTGCCTTTCAAACCCATCCACAAGGGCTCACTACAGATGCTCACAATGAAGACAGCCTTTCTGGTAGCAATCACCTCGCTACGCAGGGTAAGCGAGCTACAACCGCTGGCACTACAGGAACCCTACATTCAAATACACATGAACAGGGTGGTAATGAGAACCAACCCACACTTTATGCCAAAGGTGGTGTCAAGGTTTCACATGAACCAAACAATACAGAGACCAAGTTTCTTTCAGAAACCATCCACAAGCGCGAAGAGAGCACTGCACACTAGACGCTAGAAGGGCAGTAATGCATTACATGGAAAGAACTAAAGAGCACAGGAAAACAAAGCAGTTCTTTGTATCCTCTGCAAGCAGGTTCCTGGGAAGACCAGTAACAAAAGACACCATCGCACAATTTATTTATTTTATTTATTTAAACTTATAAGGCGCACAGCTACCCGCAGTGGGTTTCCCAACGCCAAGGGACAGATTAAAGAAAGAAAGATGTGCCAAGAAAACTTACTGAAGACCACCCTAATCATTGCTGGAAGAACCAGGTTTTAAGTCCTTTGCGGAAGCGAAAAAGATCCGTTTCAGTCTTTAGGTTCACGGGCAAGGCATTCCAGGATTTAGGACCTAGATGAGAAAAAGATCGACCGCCAATCTTTACTAACTTAAATCTCGGAACAATCAAATCGCCTTTTCCCGAAGATCTCGAGGGCTTATAGGCCTGGATGAGACCCTGTAGGTACTTAGGGGCTGTGCCTTGTTTAATCTTACAAATGTGACGTAGAGCCTTGAATTTTATTCGGCTCGTAATCCTAAGCCAGAGAAGATCGTGAAGTGCTTGGGTGGCAGACATTCTCCGGAGAACATTGCGAAGGAGTCGTGCAGCCGCATTCCGAACAACTTTGAGTTTATTTACTGTTGATGAATCAGCTCCAAGATAGGGCATTACCGTAGTCCAGGCGGGAGACAACCAATGCCTGGACTACAGTCCTCTGTGTGGAAATCTGGAGCATCCACAAGATTTTTTGAAGCCATCTCAAGGTGGCAAAACAGATGGGGGCCACCTTCACTACCTGCTGCCGCATCGTGAGCTTTTCATCAATGAGGAATCCGAGATTGTGGACCTGAGCAACGGGTTGAGGGGTAGGGCCCATATCCTTGGGCCAGTGTTGAGGACCCCATAGATCTTTGCCCTTGCCCAGGATCACAACCTCGGTCTTATCCCCATTTAGCTTAAGGAAATTGCTCTGCATCCATTTGGAAACCTGAGTCAAGCCTTGCTTCAAAGCGGAGGTTTTTTTACCTTCCATATTAGAGAGGGAAAAAATAATTTGCGTGTCATCGGCGTAAAAAAATAAAGTAAGACCAGCTTCCTCCACTATAGTGGCCAGGGGCTTAACATATATGTTAAATAGGAGCGGGCCCGAGGATAGACCCCTGGGGAACGCCGTACGCCGATGGACAAATTATAGAAGATGCTTTAGCGGAAAAAACTTGAAAAGTGCGACCATTTAAAAAGGCGGCTATCCTAGCTAAAGCCGGTCTCTCCACTCCTAGGGTCCGAAGAGTTGCGAGAAGGATGGATTGTGACACAGTATCGAACGCCGCACTCAAGTGCAGATGTTTCTCCGCAATCGATACAATGGCGCAATCTCTCGGTGACTCCTAAAAGTGTAGTTTCAGTGGAATGATGCGCTCTAAAGCCTGATTGAGACGAATGCAGGAAGCCCGAGCTCTCCACAAGATGAGTCAACTGTGTTGAAGTGTCTTTCTAAAATCTTAGAAAAAATAGGCAACAGCAAGATGGGCCTAAAGTTGGATAAGTTAGAAGAATCCGCTCCAACCTTTTTTAGGAGAGGAATAATCATTGCATGTTTCCACTCCTGTGGGACATGTGACTCTTCCAAGGAGGAGTTAAGAAGTTTCATCAAAACGTCAAAAAGTCAAGTTGTTTCAAGTTCTTGGCCGGTAAAGGGTCACGTGTAGAGACAGATTTTATACTTTCCAGGCAGTGAGCGAAGGAGACATCATCAAAAGGTGACCAAACAGTGAATGTTGCTGCCAGGCAGGGCAGACTGTTATGGACAGGCACTGGCATAGGAGGTAATTCCTCATCAAGGGAGGGAGGGCTCAAGGAGTCATAAATTCGTTCCACCTTTGCTATGAAAAATTCCGCGATGGAATTACATTGTGCCTCGTCCAAAACAGGGGGGGCAGGGATCGAATCTGAGCCGGTCAGCTTTTTTACCACAGAAAACAGTGTGCGGGGACAGTTCTGAGCATGTGTTATAGTGTTGTCAATATAGGTAGCTCTGGCCATTTTACACTGTGATTGTCTCTAAGGGCCTCTTTGTAGGCCACTTTGCAAGACGAGGAATAAGAACGTCTCCATTTCCTCTCGAGAGCCTTACAACGGGACTTTGTGGTCTTTAATTTTTCCGAAATTCATGCCTCAGGAGGACGGTGGGGCAAGGAGTGCTTAGATACCAATGGAACGAACAAACTTATCAACAGCAGCATTCAGCCATTTAGAAACTGCTGCATCTAACACAGATAGGGACGAGCCAACATCTGGTAGAGTATCAGACAGGTGCATATTAAAATCTGTGATGCTAAGTTTGCCCCAGCATCGTAAACTCTCTTCCATATCACCGCTACCATTGGCCATAGTCTTGGTACTGGGCAGAGTGAATTGAACTGCAAAATGATCTGACCACTCCAAAGGGCGGGCGGTTAGTTCGCAGTCGTACGGAAGGTTAGAGAGGACAGGATCTAATAGATGACCTGCTAAGTGCGTAGGCCCAGAATTGCGTAGCAAAATGTTAAGGGCTTCTAGATCAGACAAGAAAGTTTTGCTAACAGTGCATTGTGGGTCCTCCGGATGTAAGTTCAGGTCACCAAGAATGGTGAAATTTGCAGCCTTCAAAGACAGAGGGGCAATGATTTCTGAGAACGACGTCGTCCATAAATTAGAGTTCCCAGGGGGACGATATATCAAGAGGCCCGACAGGGTCATCTGAGGACTTATTGCTAGTTTAAATTGAGCGGCCTCACATCCTTGAAGAGGGAAGGCTTCGAACTTACAGCTGTAAATAGATTTAAAGATTATGGCAATGCCACCTCCCTTGCCAGTGTCTATCTTTCTTGACCATGACATAGTCAGTAGGGAGGGCCATGGCAATGTCGGGTCCAGAGCTGGCATGAAGCCAGGTTTCAGTCAGAAACATGGCATCAGGTTTTTCATCGTCTAAAAAATCATAAATATGATTTTTATGTTTAGGAAGTGACCTATAATTTATGCTCCAGAACTGGAGTTTAGGACAGATAGAGGGTAGTTTTATAATACTCGGTTTACCCTTCTTACGTGGATGCTTCATCGATTTACACCAAGTCAACCTGCCCATTGAAAAACCACAATGATTGCATTTAAAACCCTGGACAGGAGGAGTACAAATTGTGCACCGTGCGGGTGAAAACTGCCTATAAGACTTTAATTCCTTCGCAGTGTAGTTAAGAGCAGTACCTTGATAGGCGAAGTTAGCGTGTTCCTGAGCAAAGTTGATGGCCTCTAGGCCTGGTCTGGCGTGGACGGGCGCAGACGGGCTTACCTCTGGCGCACATCCGGCGCGCACGCTGTGCGCATGCGCTGCGCGCTTGCATTCTGTGTCTCTTAAGTAGTGATTGACGAATAGCCCTACAACACAAGAACGCTACCCAAGATGGCGTCTTGGGAGCGTCTCAAGCCCCTGGTCCCACACCCAAAATGGCGATCGGGAGCAGAGAACAGCGCGAAGCTCACCAAAGTGGTGAGTAATGATCTTTAATTTTTAAGGTGCAGGCAGTGCGGACAGTTTGAGGTCAGAGCAGCAGAAGAAACAACAAAAGTGCGATTGTGCAAATTTTAAAAGTAGAGGTGCCGAGCGGCAATTAAAAGCACTAGCACCATTATAATTCAGCAGCGTAACTGGCAAGTTCTGAGTTGCCCGTTAACCTCCCAGTTCCTTAAATACTATTTACCGAATAGCCCTACAACACTAGAACGCTAGCCAAGATGGCGTCTTGGGAGCGCCTCAAGCCCCTGGTCCCACACCCAAAATGGCGGTCGGGAGCAGAGAACAGCGCAAAGCTCACCAAAGTGGTGAGTAATGATCTTTAATTTTTAAGGTGCAGGCAGTGCGGACAGTTTGAGGTCAGAGCAGCAGAAGAAACAACAAAAGTGCGATCGTGCAAATTTTAAAAGTACAGGTGCCGAGCGGCAATTAAAAGCACTAGCAGCATTATAATTCAGCAGCGTTCCAGTTCAGCAGCGTAACTGGCAAGTTCGGAGTTGCCCGTTAACCTCCTAGTTCCTTAAATACTATTCACCGAATAGCCCTACAACACTAGAACGCTACCCAAGATGGCGTCTTGGAAGCGTCTCAAGCCCCTGGTCCCACACCCAAAACGGTGGTCGGGAGCAGAGAACAGCGCGAAGCTCACCAAAGTGGTGAGTAATGATCTTTAATTTTTAAGGTGCAGGCAGTGCGGACAGTTTGAGGTCAGAGCAGCAGAAGAAACAACAAAAGTGCGATCGTGCAAATTTTAAAAGTACAGGTGCCGAGCGGCAATTAAAAGCACTAGCAGCATTATAATTCAGCAGCGTTACAGTTCAGCAACGTAACTGGCAAGTTCTGGATGGATCGCACAAACTATACAATTCTGCCACAAGCAGGCAGGTCAAGAACTACTAGGAGGGGCAGAAGCCCACTCTACCAGGAAAAAGAGAGCAACAATAGCCTTCCTGGCAAACACACCCATCCAAGACATCTGCCTGGCGGCAACATGGGCTTCAGTGAACACGTTCACTAAGCACTACTGCGTGGATATACAAATGAACAAGGAAGCACAAGTAGGTCAAAAAGTGCTTCAACATATATTCAACAACCAACGCTCATCTTCCACCCATCTGCCACAAACATAACAAACTGCTACAAAGTCTATGCACAGCATAGTGAATCAAGAAAGATTCATGCTGCAAAACGAATAGTTTCTTACCTGTCGGTGTAGTTTTGCAGCTTGAAGACTTTCTGGATTCACTAGCGAACCCTCCCACCTCCGCCAGAAAGATGAGATAGGAGGAGAGAATACAAGGGTAGTACACAATCAGACACTTTAAGAGACAGAATTGAAGTTCCTTTAAATAAAGGAAGAACTTGAAAAGATTGGAAAAGGATGAACAAACATGAGACAAAAACAAGAAAAAAAATCCGAAGATGGCGCACAAAGGTGGGAGCTTCTGGGGGAAGTGTGCCGACATCACAGGAAGGACACCAAATGGTGGGATGTCGACGCCCACCTGGGGTACGGAAAAAAAACACGATTCCGGACCCAACCACTAGACCGCGGAATAATGCACAGCATAGTGAATCCAGAAAGTCTTCAAGCTGCAAAACTACACCGACAGGTAAGAAACTATTCGTTCTCCAATTTTGTATCTTTTATAGATTCACGTGCTTGAATCTTCCACGTCGTCAGGGTGGAAGTCCCATGGTAACAGTAAAATACCAGTATTTAAGCAGATAAGAATTCGTTAACTTTAGTAACCATTGTTATAAAACATCCAAACTCCAGCCAATCAGAGCTTAGACCATAGATTATCCAGTATTAGGGGTGTCTTTAATAGATTCACATGCCTGAATCATTCCCCGTCGTCGAGACAGGAGCCTCCGGTACATAAAAAAGTAATGTCCTATAGACATACATAGAGAAAATAGGCCTAAGGGTCTCCCCTTAGTAGCCTTTCTTTGTCCTTATGCAAAAAGGACCAAACTCTCACAGTCAGCCAATCAGCTCCGACCTCCCTCTAGAACCTTCCTGGGAGGAGCCTCAGTCCCTCAGATTTTCTACCGCACGTTGTGCTAGGGAGTCTCCAGCCTGAGCTCTTCTCAGGATTCCTTACAAATCATCTACTTTCCTTTGAAAGTGAATCTTCACTCTACAATCTTCAAGGATTACTTCAGTAACACTTTGAGGCAGTAAGTGTTTTCTTTCCACTGCTTTCTTCGATGTCTGAATCCCAGAAGAAAGCCCTTTTCAGGGCCTGCTCTTCATGTGGGAAGAAAAGGCTCCATGTGGATGATAAGCATACCTTATGCTTATATTGCCTTTATCCTGACCACGTCCCTGCAGACTGCAAAATATGTAGGTCTTTCCCTAAAAAGACCGTGAGAGACAGGGAAGGTCGCCTTCTCATCTGGCTCGACAGGCTCAAGGACAGAGACACTCTGGAATCTTCCGAGGGTAGTGTCTCTAAGGTCTCAGAATTCTCTCAAAAGAGGCCAAGGGTAACTTCCCCTGGCCCCTCAGACACTCCTCCTAGGAAGACAGCCAAGAAGTCTTCAGAGGCAAGATCTATGACATCTTCTGTGTCTGTTAAGGATAATCAGACTTTTAAGAAGCCTGCTCAGTCATCTAGCAGACCTGCCCAGAGGACTACCTCAGTAACTACCACTGTGTCAACGACGTCAGCATTGTCTCTTTCACCGTCGACGATGACATCTCCATCATCGTCATCGACAGGTAGACCTATTTCCTCTGTTTTACTGCTGAAATCGTCGACGACAAAGACCCTGTCGACGTCGAAGACTACGCCGTCGACGAAAACTACGCCGTCGACGACGGCATCCTCTTTAACGAACCTATTGTCGTCGACGACGAACCCACCATCGACAGCCCCGACGACGAAGGCATCGACGAGGGCATCGACGGCGAAGACGTCGACGACGAGAACGACGTCGACGACTGGCTCGCCGTCGACGAGTGCACCGACGACGTCGCGGTCGTCGACGACCAAATTGCCGTCTACGGAGATTCCGTCGACGAGGACCCTACCGTCGCCGAAGGACTCGTCGACGAAGTTCAAGACGCCGTCGACGGAGGACTCGTCGTCGACGAAGTTAAAGCTGCTGTCGACGGAGGACTCGTCGTCGACGAAGACGCTTTCAGAAACATGGAAGAAATCCAAGCTCGTGGAGGTGTCATCCCTCACGCTACCACCGTCGACGACGCCGTCGGCAGCTTCCACCTCCAGTCCTGCGTTGGGCAAGACTACCAAACCGCATATTACGCCGGAAACCACATCTCCAAGCAAAGTGGAGATGCAACCGCCTAACGAAATCTTCCAGAGTGAAGACTCAGAAGAGGATGACCACCTGTGCCCCGCTACTTCCATCTCGGACCTACATGTCAAATGCCAAAGCACTGACGAGGAGGTAGAGGAAATCTCTTACCAGGAGCACTCCGTCCACACTAAAGTCAGCACGGAGGTTACCCCCATGATATGCCTGCCAGCTGCTCTGGTGAACGACCTGAAATTCCTTGTACAGGATTACAAACAACGCTTCCCGGACGCTGACAGTAGAGATCAGTCGCCGATCGTTCATAAACCAGCGGCAGCCCCAAAACAGTCTCGACCTCTCCCTCAAGCCCACCATGAGAAGATCCAACCTCAGGAGGTAGTGTCCTCAGACGAGGATGAGGAGGAGGAAGAATTGGAGGAAGGAGAGGTCCAGGAGGCCCACTCTACCCATGATGAGGAGGATGAGTATGTGGCGTCTTCACCAGCTTCGCCCCAACCGCGCCAAGCGGACTCGCCGCCGGTAGACATCGGCGGCTTCCATAAAATCGTTGAAAGAGCGGCAAAGAGATTCCATATGGCTATCGAATCCACAGAAACTGAATGCTTCCTGCACGATTTTAAGGAGCAGACTCAAAAGACGACTAAATCTATTCCAATAATAGAATTTCTGTGGGAACAAGGCAAGAAACTGATGCTGACGCCCGCTTCTGTGTCTGCGGTTGTTCCGCGCCTGGACAAGAAATACAAAGCCCCACTGACTGCAGCAGCTTGCCTAAATGGGCACCCTAAACCTGATTCAGTGGTCACACAGGCGGCCCAGAAGCACTCCCGCAACCCTTCCTCCCCGCTGTCCGCTCCTCCGGACAAAGAAGGCAGGAAGCTGGACACAATCGGCAAACGGTTCACGACGACTTCGGCCATGACCGTCAAGGTGGCCAACTCCATTGCCCTGTTGGGGCGTTATAATCGCCAACTCTGGGAAGACATAGCCCCATATTTGTCAGACCTGCCTGACACAGTCCAAGGTGAAGTCAAGGCTCTACTAGTGGAGGGTCAAACTTCAGCAGCCGAAATAATAGACTGTGCTATCGATGCGGCCATGACTGGCTTCCGTCAACTTGCTGGAGCTGCGGTCCTACGCCGTCAAGGATGGCTTAAGGCGACGTCGTTCCGCCAGGAGGTGCAATCCAAGGTCTTAGACATGCCCTTCGATGGCCAGCACCTTTTTGGGGACAAGATCGATGAGGCATTGCAAACCATAAAGAAGGACCCGGATACGGCCAGGGCTCTGGGTACCTTACAGTCCCGGACCCAGTCCTTTCGAGGCAACAGATCCAGAGGGCAGTCCTCGTATCGAGGTTCCTATCAGAATAGGTCCTCGTACTCCTATACTAACAAAGGTCAATACCAACACAAGCAACCTCAAGGCCGTCAATCGTTCTACGGACGATCGAACTTCAGAGGCAAGAATGCGAAGAGGGGCACTGGCGGCCGCCAGTGACGGGCTACTCCAGCCAGTCCAGACACCCTATCCCTCCTTACAACTTGGAGGAAAATTGACCCATTTCCTCAACAATTGGCAACTCATAACCACGGACCGGTGGGTTCTCCAAATTATACGTTTTGGCCATTCCCTCGAATTCACCACCATCCCTCCCAGAACTCCTCCACGCAGACGGGCGCACAAAAACCTACGCCTGCTTCTCCAGGAAATTTCCGTAATGCTGAAGAAAGGAGCTATCGAGCGCGTTCCAGCACCCCTGAAGGGGAAGGGCTTTTACTCCCACTTCTTTCTTGTACGCCAGAAAGAGGACAAGTGGCGGCCCATTCTGGACCTCCGAGCGCTCAACGTCTTCCTACGGAGCCAATCGTTCAGGATGGTGACGATTCAAGAAATACTAGGCATTCTAGAAAAAGGAGATTTCATGACATCCTTGGATCTCCAGGATGCCTACTACCACATCCCCATCCCCTACAACACTAGAACGCTACCCAAGATGGCGTCTTGGGAGCGCCTCAAGCCCCTGGTCCCACACCCAAAATGGCGGTCGGGAGCAGAGAACAGCGCAAAGCTCACCAAAGTGGTGAGTAATGATCTTTAATTTTTACGGTGCAGGCAGTGCGGACAGTTTGAGGTCAGAGCAGCAGAAGAAACAACAAAAGTGCGATCGTGCAAATTTTAAAAGTACAGGTGCCGAGCGGCAATTAAAAGCACTAGCAGCATTATAATTCAGCAGCGTTGCAGTTCAGCAGCGTAACTGGCAAGTTCGGAGTTGCCCGTTAACCTCCCAGTTCCTTAAATACTATTCACCGAATAGCCCTACAACACTAGAACGCTACCCAAGATGGCGTCTTGGAAGCGTCTCAAGCCCCTGGTCCCACACCCAAAACGGTGGTCGGGAGCAGAGAACAGCGCAAAGCTCACCAAAGTGGTGAGTAATGATCTTTAATTTTTAAGGTGCAGGCAGTGCGGACAGTTTGAGGTCAGAGCAGCAGAAGAAACAACAAAAGTGCGATCGTGCAAATTTTAAAAGTACAGGTGCCAAGCGGCAATTAAAAGCACTAGCAGCATTATAATTCAGCAGCGTTACAGTTCAGCAACGTAACTGGCAAGTTCTGGATGGATCGCACAAACTACAATTCTGCCACAAGCAGGCAGGTCAAGAACTACTAGGAGGGGCAGAAGCCCACTCTACCAGGAAAAAGAGAGCAACAATAGCCTTCCTGGCAAACACACCCATCCAAGACATCTGCCCGGCGGCAACATGGGCTTCAGTGAACACGTTCACTAAGCACTACTGCGTGGATATACAAATGAACAAGGAAGCACAAGTAGGTCAAAAAGTGCTTCAACATATATTCAACAACCAACGCTCATCTTCCACCCATCTGCCACAAACATAACAAACTGCTACAAAGTCTATGCACAGCATAGTGAATCAAGAAAGATTCATGCTGCAAAACGAATAGTTTCTTACCTGTCGGTGTAGTTTTGCAGCTTGAAGACTTTCTGGATTCACTAGCGAACCCTCCCACCTCCGCCAGAAAGATGAGATAGGAGGAGAGAATACAAGGGTAGTACACAATCAGACACTTTAAGAGACAGAATTGAAGTTCCTTTAAATAAAGGAAGAACTTGAAAAGATTGGAAAAGGATGAACAAACATGAGACAAAAACAAGAAAAAAAAATCCGAAGATGGCGCACAAAGGTGGGAGCTTCTGGGGGAAGTGTGCCGACATCACAGGAAGGACACCAAATGGTGGGATGTCGACGCCCACCTGGGGTACGGAAAAAAAATACACGATTCCGGACCCAACCACTAGACCGCGGAATAATGCACAGCATAGTGAATCCAGAAAGTCTTCAAGCTGCAAAACTACACCGACAGGTAAGAAACTATTCGTTCTCCAATTTTGTATCTTTTATAGATTCACATGCTTGAATCTTCCACGTCGTCAGGGTGGAAGTCCCATGGTAACAGTAAAATACCAGTATTTAACCGCTTCCGCGCTACCGCGAATTCCCGCCGTGCGCTGAAATTTGAAAAATGGCTTGATTGTGACAAAGCCAGCTCGTCATGCGCGCAGCGCAGGTAACGCCCATGACGAGCTGGCTTTGTCACCCGCGCTGAAGGGGTTAAGCAGATAAGAATTTGTTAACTTTAGTAACCATTGTTATAAAACATCCAAACTCCAGCCAATCAGAGCTTAGACCATAGAATCTCCTTCTCCTGCAGGGCCACCATACCCTCAGATTTCTTACCGCACGTCGTGTGCTAGGGAGTCTCCCTGAGCTCTGCTCAGTCAGTGTTTCTACTGTTGCCCTTTTGAACTCCAGCTAAAGAATTATCTCTGTGTTCATTTTTAGGTTTCGCCTGGCGTTTGCAGCATGCATGCGCTGCTCTCGCCATGTAAGGGCCTTTTGGAATAGATACAATTCCAGAAGGAGACTTTAAACCCCGCCCCTCTTCCATTGGTTCGCATCATCCTTTATGTTAAACTATGGCGCATGATTGGAAATCTTGCTTTTTGATAACCGACCTATCCAATTTTAGTACTGCCCATCTGGACAGGCCAACCCCATCTTTGTTCCCGTGAAGTCTGACTTTATGCTTCTAACTTACGTATGACAGGTAGGTTTTTTTTGGGTGGTGCATTCACTTTTGTGCTGCGTTTAACTATTAATGTATTTTATTACTTTTTCATCATGATCTCCTTACGGACCTATCGCTCAACATCGGAGCGGTCTACTGCTCCCTCATATTATTATTATTATTTTGAAGCTTGTAAAGCGCGCGGCTACCCCCATCGGGGGTGTCCCGGCGCTGCAGACGAATGGCAACCAGAGGGATTCAATGAGGGCTAGATCATGGAGAAGAACCAGGTCTTGAATTTCCTCTGAAACAGAGGCTCAGATGTAGTGAATCTACGTTCCTTCGGTAACTGATTCCAGAGTTTGGATGTGACCACAGCAAAGGCCCGGCCCTCAGTGCGTGCAACACGAAAACGTGGTGCGTATAACAGGCGAAGATGATTTGATCGGAGGTCACGTACAGATTGTGTCATCTTCAGTCTATGCCTCAAGTATGCAGGGCCTCGTCCGTTGAGAGCCCTAAAGGCAAGGACCAGGGCCTTGAACTGTATGCGGAACCTCACTGGTAGCCAGTGCAGTTTAGCCAATTAAGGTGTAATGGAGTGGCGATAAGGAATATTACAGATCAACCTGGCCGCGAAATTCTGCACTGTCTGAAGACGGTTAATGAGATACGCCGGTGCTCCTACATACAGACTATTAGCCTAATCCAAGTGGGACGTAATTAGAGCATGAACCACCGTCCTCGGTGAATCCAATGGGAGAAAGGGAATGATTTTTTTGATCATTTGAAGCTTTCCAAAGCAAGATGCCGAAACTTTATTGATCTGGGTTTTAAAGGATAAAGCTGAGTCAAATTGGAAACCCAAATTACGGGCAGCTAGAACTGGTTTCGGAGGGGGGTTGAGCTCAAGCGGCCACCAAACATTGGCTGGAATTGGGGCTTTATGATTAAACAATAGGACCTCCGTTTTATCTGTATTCAGTTTGAGATTATTGGAGGACATCCTGGAGGCGATGTTCACCAGGCAGTGTCGGAAATTAACCATGGAGCTATCAGAGTGGTCTTTAAAAGAAAACACAAGCTGAGTATCATCAGCATAGAAGATCACTCTGACGCCCCAGGATTCGATCACTTTTGCTCACGGAGCCAGATATACGTTAAATAAAAGAGGGCTGAGTGCAGAGCCCTGCGGGAACCCCCATGTCAATGGTTTCTCCGTGGAGACAAACGAACTGAGGAAGACCTGTTGAGTTCTGTCCGTCAGGAAGGATTTCACCCAAGCAAGCGGGGTCCCTCCTATGCCCACCTCGCTGAGGCGGTCCAACAAAGTGTCATGCGATATCGTATCGAATGCTGCGGATAGGTCGAGGAGGACCAACATGGCCTCCTCTCCCCTATCCACACACTCGCGAATTGACTCAGACACTTCCAGTAGGGCCGACTCTGTACTGAAGTCTGGCCTAAAGCCTGACTGGGAGTCATGTAGCATCTGGTTAGATTCCAAATATTCGGACAGTTGCTCCTGTACCGCCTTCTCCAGAACTTTGGCTGGCTTGGGTAAAAGTGAGATAGGCCGGTAGTTACTGAAGCATAGTGGATCAGCATCTGCTTTTTTTAAGATCGGTAGCAGCATCGCATGTTTCCACAGAGAAAGGAAAAGGCTAGATTGTAGAGAGGTATTCCATATTTCTTGCAAAGAGTTAATCAGTAGTGGGGCCAAGTCACTCAGAATTTGAGCCGGGCCGGGTCAAGCGGGGAACCTGATTTACATTTTAGGAACAGAGACCGAGCATATTCTTTGGTCAAGGGTTTAAATGAGGTAAACACTTCATCATGAGAAGTGTCAATGTCTACAATCGCCGCTGAATGATTCTGATTGATTGCTGCCGAAATGTTAGCGATCTTCTCACAGAAAAAACCTGACAAGCCATCACAAAGCGATTGACTTGAGGCAGCAGAGCAGGCCAAGGCAGGGGAGTTAGAAAATTATTTAACATTGTTAACCACTTGCATGCTAATGACAAGGTGAACTCGTCATGAGGCACACTGAATCTGTGCTCATGACAAGGTCAACTCGTCATGTATAATGGGAAACATAAATCTGCAGCACGAGAGGGGAAAACCCCTTAGCAGCCAAGTGGTTAAAAAGGGTCTTAGTTGAGATTTTCGCCATTTTAATTTTTTCTGCAAAATGATCTCTCATAATGCTGCGCTTGAGTTTATGGAACTCTTTAAGAGCTTATCTGTAGAGGGTTTTAGCCGCCGGGTCATATGACCGGCGCCAGGCACGCTCCAGTTTTTTGCATCTGCTTCTATCCTTCCGGAATTCCTCTGTGAACCAGGGAGCCGAAGGCTTGGACCTTAGGGAGGTAAGATACTGCATTGGGGCAATTTGCTCAATAGCGGCAGAAAGGTCATTGTTAAATTTGGATGCCTCCGTGTTAAGGTCACCCGACAGTGGGCCTGTTCTGCTCATATATGTTTGTTCCAAGGCCTTACAAGTGATCTTATGCCATTTTCTGCCCTGTTCTCTGATCTTGGATGCCCGATGGGACGGGCAAGGTGAGGATACTTCAAACGGGATCAAGAAGTGGTCAGACCACGTGAGAGGCAGAGAGGAAAGAGCCTTGAGTTCAGCCCAGTTGGAAAAGATCAGGTCAAGAGTGTGGCCTGCTGAATGTGTGGGACCCCTGACCCACTGGGTCAGATTCAGGCCTAGCAGAGAGTCTAAAAGATTCTTAGCACGTAAGCAGCTGCTTACATCAACATGAAGGTTAAAATCACCCAATACGGTGAAATGGGGATGTTTAAGTGATAGATCTGCAATCGCCGGTAACAGAGAGGCCATGGCGGATGGAGGGGTTCCGGGAGGGTTATATACAAGGACACCCGAAAATATGGCAGAGGAGGCGTCTAAAATGGAGAAGTATAGGGCCTCAATGGAACCTACATTGGGAATTTTCCTGGTAGTGATCGTCAAGTGAGATAGGAGAATAATAGCAATTCCACCACCAACCTTCGAGCCTTCACAGTTAATGCCTGTTAGTCGATAGCCCGGGGGAATAGCCAGGTTGATGTCTGGATTAGAAAAATCCTTAATCCACGTTTCTGTAAGGAAGAGTAGATCCCAGGCCTTCGACGAGAGCAACAGCCATATATCACTAAATTGACACGGCAAGGAGCGACAGTTCAATAGGCTAGCCGTGTAGGTTCTGATAGGTATGGAAGGAGTAGGGACATTTGCTAGTAAACCTGGGCGACTTTTTTTATGGCGGTAAAGGAAAAAGTACAGTTGTTACATTTGAAATGGGGGACACAGCGCGCCGCAAGATTGCACCGTACCGGAGGAGTACAGGCCCCCTTGTTCATCGCCATAAGCTGAGATCTGGACCAGGCTCGCATCTGAATGGAGTGGCAACTGGCAGCGTGCCTGGCCCTAGGCGCGGACGGGCGCAGACGGGCTTGCCTTTGGCGCGCCTTCGGTGTGTCATCGGCGCGCCCGCTGCGCGCGTCGTGAATACCATGGGCTTAAGAAGCCTAGCCCGCCAACCCCTGACTCCAGACTCCTCCCACGAACCCGGAAGTGAGGGAGATCACACAAAAACGCCCCCGCTACCCTCCACATCAATCGGGCAGCGCCTGCGGTAGAACGGGGTAGGAGGAATAGGACAGGTAGGCAAAGTACAATTTTAAAATATTCGTGCACAATACAGTGTCATTTAAAATAGCTGACAGACCTAGATCGTCTGTCTGCACCTAAAAGCGGCTCAAACAGTCCAGCAGCTAGCGCACAATCACCCCTCGAGGCAGCGCGCGCTCATACCCCACCAGAGCTGTCTCCAGCTCCCTCGCACATACACACTGTCTCCTGATCCACACATGGTGTGCCTCTCCTTTCTCGGGCTCCGGTGGCAAACTATGCCTGCTCTTCGGACACGAATCTGCCCTACCATGCTCCCTCGTGCAGGTCTTTTCACACGTGCTGAACGCTTCCTTTGTGCACTGGCCCGTCTCTTGCTCTGCTTCCTCGCGCAGGGAGGAAGCAGACTTTTCACACACACAGACCTGTCTTCTGCTTTTTTTTAACCACCAAGAGAGCCTGTCTCCACCACCCTCACACATAGCGCATGTCCCTTCACACGGACACGTCTCCTGTCTCCAACAAGCTGCGCCTTCAGCTTACACACAGAGTGCTCCCCTCTGGGCAGGCTTTAGGGCAGTAAGACGGGACTCTGCTCCATAAACTTGTCCCTGCCCCACACTCTGCCCCGAACCTGCCCAAGATGTGCGTCCCCCTAGGATCTGTGGTCTGCGGCTAACACAAACCCGCACACCACCCTTGCGCCTTGCAATTATTCCTGTCCCATTCATGCGCTCTGTATCATCCTTCACCAACTCCAGTCCTGCGATATGCCATTCATTCAACCCCAGTCCAGCATCAATCTGTCGTAGTACTTAACTGTCCCAATCATTTACTGTTGCAGCCCTGCCTAGTACCACCACATCCTCCTTCCCAGGACCTGCACTCTACCCCAGTCTTTGCTGCCCAGCATCCCATCCTGCTCGCTACCCTCAGCCTGGGATCTGTCCCTCTTCCCCCACAGTGCCCAGTCTCTTCCCTCGCCTCTAACCTACTCTGCCCCATCAGTCACGATTCCCCAATCTCAGTCTGTCCACAGTGCTGCCCCAGCCCTGCCCTCTGACGTCAGCCCTTTACTCTGTCCCTAAGCAAGCCGCCCCTCCTTCTTATCCTTGGCTCTGACCACAGTCCCAGACAGCCCTTCACGCTGCCCCAAACACGCCCCTGCTGTTACGCCTTCACTCTCTCTTGCCCACTCTCTGGCAATAACTGGCCAAAACCTGCCCCCTGTCGTCAGTCCTTCAATCTGCCCCCAACCCTCCCCTACCGATACGCCTTCACTCACCCGTGTCAGTGCTTTCCTCTGCCCACAGTCAGTACTTGGCGACGGTCCGTTTTGGCCCCTGTCCTGCCCAAGAATATTTATTGCATTTTGGGTTGGTGCAGCTGTTACCAAAGGTCCCCGGAATTTGAAGGCTGGATTATCTAAAGACATAACTAACCGGCTGTTTTTTTCTCACTTCAGCTATCACTATTACCACTAAATATCTCGGCCCTGGGTAACCATTGGGTGAAACGTGTGCTGAATTTTTGGGTGGAATTTAACAACTGGATTTTGCAATAGGTGGGATATACTGCTCTCGCCAGCTGGGCATTTCCTGGAAGTGCTCCTAGGGTGACCGCCCACTGCCCCCTGGTCCCCTTTACCCACAAAAAAGTTGGTTTTACCAATAAAAGACCTCTCTCAAGTCTTTAGACCCGAGTTTATTTTTGACAAACCACTTCAATCTGCGCAGTTTTGATTTCAAAGTGGGTCGGTGAATTGCCTCCTTGTGGGAGCGGCACTGCGCTGAGGCAGTTTTCGTGTTTTCTCGGTGCCTTTAGAAGCGGAATAAAGGTCTGGTAAACGCATTGGAGTGTTTTGCACAAGCACCTTTTACATTACACAAGGTCCGATCCAGCATATATTTTGTATGTGTATATTTATTTACTTAGGCTGGAAAGTGCATTGCTAAACACTTATAAGGTCCCAAAGACCACTGTAAATCAAAAACATAGGTAACAAATACATTTCTAACAACATAAAATCACAACAGATCACATACATACACTCAATAATGTTATGTTATGTTATGTGCTCTTATAGAGCGCATGGCTACCCATGGGCGTCCGCAGAAATTTTTCCAGGGGGGGCAAAATGTTAACGTCATCACCATCCTCCGACATGATATGTGCCAGGTAGGGTGGAGGAAACACTGGGGCGCAGGAGGGGCCATGGGGGGCAGAAAGCAGGCCGCATATGATCTCATACACCATAGGGTTGTTGTGCCACAGCCATCTTTCTTTTGTGGCACCCCAAAATCCATACCCACCCTGGTCTCTAAAATTACCCCTTAGCACCCCAAAACCCATACCCACTCTGAACCCTAAACTTACCCATGTTCCCCCAAAACTCATTCCCGCCCTGAACCCTAAAATTCCCCCCATGGAACCCATAACCCATACCCACCCTGACCCCTAAAATTGTTCCCCTAGCACCCCAAAACCCATACCCACCCTGAACCCTAAAATTACCCCTAGCACCCGAAAACCCATACCTACCCTGAACACAAAAATGACCCCTGCTCCCCCAAAACTCATTACCACCCTGAACCCTAAAATTACTGCCTAGCACCCCAAAACCCATACCCACCTGAACCCTTAAATTACCCCTGCCCGCCCAAAACTCATTCCCACCCTGTACCCTAAAATTACCCCCTGGCACCTCAAAACCCATACCCAACCCTGAACTGTAAAATTACCCCTGCCCCCCCAAAACTCATACCCGCCCTGAAACCTAAAATTACCCCCTGGCACCCCAAAACTCATTACCAACCTGAACCCTAAAATTAACCCCCTGGTACTCCAAAACCCATACCCACCCTGAACCCTAAAATGACCCCCTAGCACCCCAAAACCCATACCCACCCTGAACCCTTAAATCACCCCTGCCCCCAAAACTCATACCAGCCCTGAACCCTAACATTTCCCCCTTGGCACCCATAACACATACCCACCCTGACCCCTAAAATTGTTCCCCTAGCACCCCAAAACCCATACCCACCCTGAACCCTAAAATTACCCCTAGCACCCGAAAACCCATACCTACCCTGAACCCTAAAATTACCCCTGCCCCCCAAAACTCATACCCGCCCTGAAACGTAAAATTAAACCCTGGCACCCCAAAACTCATTACCACCCTGAAACTTAAAATTACCCACTGGCAACCCAACACCCATTCCCGCCCTGAACCCTAAAATTACCCCCTGGCCTCTTAAAACCCATACATTACCTGAACCCTAAAATTACCCCCTAGCACCCCAACACCCATACCCACTCTGAACCCTAAAATTACCTCGTGGCATCCCAAATCCCATACCCACCATGAACCATAAAATGACCCAGACACTTCAAAACCCATACCCACCCTGAACCCTAAAATTATCCCTGGCACCCAAAAACCCATACCCACCCTGAACCCTAAAATTACCTCACTGGCACCCCAAAAGCTGAACATTACGGGGCAGATTTTCAAGCCCCTTGTGACACTTTTGCATCACTTTTAACATAGGAAAAGTGACGCAAAAGTGGCACAAGGGGCTTGTAAATCTGCCCCTACAAGCTTACACTACATTTGCATATTCAGAGGGGACTGTCCTCCTTGACGTTTCCATCCATGTAAGTCTACCACACCGTTCACTTAGAGTAACCTAGATATGCAGCCAGTAGTCAATGCTGGTGATGCTGTAGAATGCATTAAAGTTACTGGAACTTACTTAAAAACTGCTGCCTGCTCTTCTAATACTATTTGGTGGAGTCGGGCTGATCAGCAGCACTGTCGTCCTGGCATCTAGCCCCCCCCTGAAGGTCTCACTGTGTAGATAGATGTGGGTCAAATGTCTCCTGGTTTTTCCTTGCCTGGGCCTCCTCTGCTTCTTTGTCGGTGCCCTTAGATGCAAAAAGAGACAGATCCATGGCCCTTTTCACCATTCATCTGGTGAGCAGCGCCATGGATGTGTATTCCATACAAGTGCACAGACAGCAGGGGGAAAGGGTTGGCAGTTCAGGTGACTCTTTTACTTTGTAAAGTAATTCCTGCTGGCGTCATAGCCAGGGTTTGCTGTCTGTGCACTTGTATGGAATACACATCTTTACAAGTGCACAGACAGCAAACCCTGGGCTATGACGCCAGCAAAAAAATCCTATACAAAAGTAAAGTGTCACCTGCCCTGGCCGTCCCTTACCCCCTGCTGTGCACATCTTCCTACTCCCACCCCATGATGAGGCAGCTAGAAGTTCGGCTGAGACTTCCTGGGCACACACACAGCAGCACTGATTACTTCACAGGTGTTTAAAAGACTATTTACTTGTTAATGAGGCTTTGTTGTGTTTTCACCCCTTCTTGGAGTTGGCATGAGGTTTAAAAGAGGAGGTGAACGAGGGATTGAAGACGCCGCGTGGTGATATGGATTGGTGTTTGGATTGGATGGAAGAGATAAGCAAGTTCCTCTGGGGAGGCCCGTAATGACTTGCTTGAGTGCCTTAATGACTTGCTTCGTTGCTTGGTGCCGTTAGAGCTTTGGCTCACAGTAGGGGGTATTTTAATTCTCTGGTTACTCCCTTGGTACAAACTCTCTCTTATAGGGCAGTACAACGCTGCTTTGTTTACATTTGATCATTTAACGCTCACACGTTAACTTAGTAACAAACTGTGAGGCACTAGTAACACTAGTAACAATGAGGCGTTGCCAGTAGTCCCTGACTCCGGTGGTTTCAGTGACAATGGCAGTACTTCATACAGGGATTGCTTAGTTACCCCTTGAAGCAAGGAGGTAATCGGTAATTCAGTGAGTTCGCAGCAGTACCTGGCTCTAGTAGTGTTAGTGACCGTGTCAGTACTTGTCACTTTGATTCCCTTGGTACCCCTGAGATGCAGAGGCCCTGAAGAGCTGGTCTGACTGAGGCCTCTGCTGTTTTCTGGGACTGTGGCCCTGTCTGAGCTCAGGGTGTAATTCCAGCAGAGGTGGGAGGGCGGTGCAGTGAGTGTCTGTTTAGTCAAATTTGCAGCAGACACCAGTGCTTTAACGCTGCCCTGCTGGGTCAGGGTTGTGAAGGGATCTGACTCAGTCCTGGTGAGTGGCGGTGCAGGGACATAGTTGGTCCTGCAGACAAGTGACCAACGCATTGTCTCACATCTTGTCGCATTTAGGGCCAGATGTAGGTAATTTTAATTTACCACCTCTTAAATACCGATTCATACCGAATCGGTATTTAAGAGGTGGTAAAATAGAGGGGGGGAGATGTAGGTATTTCAGATTCGGTAAATACCGAATCGTTAAGATTCGGTATTTACCGATTCTGTAAATACCGATTCGGTATTGCCCATTGATTCCTATGGGCCTTGCAGCCCATAGGAATCAATGGGCAATACCGATTCTGTAATTACAGAATCGATAAATACAGATTTTAGCAAGGGTGCAGGGGGTGTCACTTTGGCACCCCAAAAATAGGCATGTGCGCCATGTGGCACACAGACATGCCCTAAGGGCATGTCTGTGTGTCACATGGCACAGGTGTGCATGCACACATGTGCATGCACACCTGGATTCGGTATTTTACCACCCAATTGGATTGGGTGGTAAAATACCGATTCTTAAAGCCCTGTGGAACTCTGACATGTGCCAGCTACATCTGCATTTACAGAATCGGTATTTTACCGAGTCTGTATTTACCGATTCGGTAATTTTACTGAATCGGTAAATACAGAAACGGTAAAATACCGATTCTGTAAATGCATGCCCTACATCTCAAAATCCAATTACCGGTCGGTAACGGCCGAATTCGGCCGTTACCGACCGGTAATTGGCCACCTACATCTGGCCCTTAGGGTGTTAACTGAGTGACTGACCAAGGCACCAGGTTGGGAAAAGTCCATCTCAACCCTGCCCTGCTGCAAAACCTTACACTGCCCTGTAAGTACATGTCTAGCTGAAGCAACAGGCCACTTTGTTTACTGAATCACTCATCCCCAGTGGGGCATCAATCTTGCCATGGATGTGGGGGGCGGGCTGTCACTCATCGTTTTCTCAACCACAGCCTCGCCTCTCTGGTGAAAGTGTTACCCAGATGAAAGTTGGGTGGTCGTAGTGACACTTTGTACCAATTATGCCTGTGGATAAATTAGCCTAGTGGCAGCCCAGCCACCTTTCATGGTTTAGGCCACAGAACAAGGGGTCTGGCGGTGAGCACTGGCATGGGGGCAAGCTGGCACTGGTGCCAAATACACTCGTCGGGTGTGTTGGGCTGAGAAGTAGTCTGTCAGCCTCTTGGAGACTTCACTACTACAGGCGCTATACTTTAAGGTTCGCGTTTCATTGGCCCTTGAAGACTTACAGGTTGGGTGGTTCCTGCTGGGATTCTACCCCGTGCACTGCATCCGCTCAAGAACCAGTGCAGTGGTGCTTGGGAATGTCCTGAGCTATCTAACCAGACACAATAATGCATGTAAAACAGCAATCCTTATTGAAAGCTGGCCAGGCAGACGCTACAGATAAACTCTTCTGGAAAAGAGCTCGGAAAAGCCCCCCACGCAACACTTCCAAGAGCAGTAACATATAAATCCTTTTCTGTCTTTGCTCGTGAAAGGCTACCCCATGGCAGAGGGCAGTGTATGCCTAAGAAAAGCAGTGCTTTAAGCTCCACTAGAACATGCAGTTCACTCTCCAAACACACAGAAAGAGCAAGTGTGATGATTCTCTCATGCACCTCTCTACATTGGCCACCTGACCCCAGAGTCACACGTGTAGACATTAATTTATTAACCCTGGCCTGCCGATCTACCCACATCCGTAGGCATCCACAGTGGGGGCAAGGAGGGGCACTCCAGGGGGGGGGCAAGCGCCCCTCCTTGCCCCCCCTGCGGACGCCCATGTGGCTACCCCAGCAACGGGGCGTCCCAACGCTTACGGACAAACCAGAAGCTAGTGCGGAAGAGACAGCTAGATGGATGAAAACAGCCAGGTTTTTATAATTTTTCGAAACTGCAGGCGATTTGGAGTGGCCCGAGCTTTAGGGGGAATAGAATTCCAAAGCTTAGGGGCTAGGTACCTGAAGGAGCGGCCACCGGCTCTGCTCCTCCAAATCCTGACAGTACAGGCCAGAGAGAGGTCCGCTGAGCGAAGTGCACGCGCGGGAGTATAGAAAGAGCACAGTCCCTGCAGAGTTTGGGGGCCAGCATTATACAGGATTTTGTGGGTGAGGCAGAGGGTCTTGAATTGAATGCGTTGCTGTATTGGGAGCCAATGTAGTCGCCGAAGAAGGGGAGACGTATGGCAAGTTTTGGGTAGAGCAAACAGAACGCGGGTAGCAGCGTTCTGTGCTCTTTGCATTCTGTTTATTGCAGTCTTGTTCGAGCCCAGCAGAAGAACATTGCAATAGTCCAGGTGGGACAAAACTAACGCCTGGACTATAATCTGGAGGGTGGAGGGCTAAAAAAAAAAATAAAAATGGGTCTAAGAAAGCGGAGACGCCCGTAGCAGGTACCTGCCACCTTTTTGGCATGAGACTCCAGATTGAGTGAGTTGTCAAGCAGCACCCCCAGATTTTTTACTAACTCCTTAGGTTTTGGGGCTGGTCCCAACGCAGGAGGCCACCACTGCTCGTTCCAGGTCTGCCTGCCATTGCCCACCAGAAGTACCTCTGTTTTAAAGGCATTTAACTGAAGGCAGTTGTTAGTTAACCACCTTGAAATCGCCAGAATGTCTTCCTGGAATCTGGTTTGGTCCACCACACTGTTATTAGAAAAGTTGAAAATAAGTTGTGTGTCGTCCGCATATGATGTTAGTTGGATCTTACGTTCCCGGGCCATCAAGGCCAGGGGGCGGACGTACATATTAAACAGTGTGGGACTGAGCGCAGACCCCTGAGGCACCCCACATTCAAGAGGGAACTTGCTGGACGAGTACGGCGGGGCGTGCACCTGGAAGGAGCGGTCCGATAGAAATGACGCAAACCAGTCCAGGGCCGTTTCCCTGACTCCGATCTCCCACAGTCTCTCAAGTAGTATCTTGTGGGAGACCGTGTCAAAAGCTGCACTCAAATCCAGCAGGACCAAAATAGAGGTTGCGCCCAGATCCAGGGATGCCCTTAGATGTTCTGTGACTGTTAGCAGGGCCGACTCCGTACTGTATTTAGCACGGAAGCCATTCTGGGACTCGTCAAGAATCCCATTGGACTCCAAATAGGCAGTCAGAGTGGAGTTGACATGTGCTTCCGCCATTTTCGCAAGATAGGGAAGCAGCGAAATAGGTCGGAAACTTTCAGGCCTTAAGGGATCCAATGTAGGTTTCTTCAGGAGGGGTAATACTTTGGCATGTTTCCAGGATTTAGGAACGGCAGCTTGCTGAAAAGATCGATTAATCAGTTTGCGGCCTTCCTGCAGGCCTTCCTGCAATAATACATAGCTATAATACAATACCATTAGCAAAGCAAATGGCTTTAACTTAAAAGCGAGACCTATTGCATTTCCAATGCTTGTTATTCTGATGAGCCAGTCAGGAGAGTGAGTACACATTTTTTCTTCATTACGTCAGAGTCTAAAAAAGGGTTGTTTAGGCGCTGTAAGACTTGTAGAAAGTCCAGACTTTATTCTGAGAATACACATAAATAATGCCTCTACTGTCTTAACGCAGAGCATAAGCCCAGAGAATGCAAGTACTGTCGTACTTTTTTCTCAAAAACCCTGAAGGACCGCGAGGGTAGGCTGCTTCTCTGGCTGCAAGGAAGAAAGCAGCAAAGTATTCTGATAAGCCCCATACCTCCTCCAAGAAGAGAAATGAAGATGGATTTTCGTCATCTCTTAAGGATCCCAATAAGTCCAGGTCGCATAGTAAGGAGAGAGTTGAGGAGAAAGGAGGTAAAAAGAGCCAGTCTAGTCCCTCCTCATCACGTCAGAGGTCCTGTTCTGCCCCTCCATCGATGCCTCTATCGCCTCCCAGAGATTCTTTAACCGACAGAAAATGCCCGTCGATGAAGAAATTACCGTCTACGATTTCCGGCTCTTCTCCTATGCGTGTTCCGTCGACTGTTTCGTCGGCGAAACCTACTTCGACGGTTAAGACGGCGGCCGCGTCGACGACCTCGGTGATGGTATCTCTGCCATCGACCACGGTTAGCCATCTCCGTCTCTGACAGTTTCACTGTCTCGGCTCAACAGGTTCGTTCACAGCCGACAGCTATCCTTTCATCGAGGATCCCGTCGCCGAGGGTGAAGATTGGTCTGCTTTTGAAACTGGCACCGTCCCTGATGCAGGATTTTTCAAAGGTTTGTCCTCTGCCCGCCTCCTAGATTTTTAGGAGTCTGAATATGATGGACCCTTCGGTCCTTCTTACAGTACTTCGCAACTCCAAGTGAAATGCCAGGACTCGGAGGATAAAGAGATGATGGAGGATCCATCCACTTATCTGGAAAGAGATTATTCTTTTTTGGATAGGGAACGTCCCACTTCTCATCATTTGGACGCTTTTCAAGAACACTATCTTATGAGAAGCAAGAAGAACAATCTCAAGAACCCTTTATCAATGACCCCATGTCATTGATGTCTGGCCACCGGCTAATGCTCCGCAACTACTATTAAAGATTTCCGGAAGCAAATTCTGCTCCTCCTACACCTCCCTCTCAGGAAGTCACCACTCCAGTAATGAGGGTGCTACCTCAGCTGCAGAAGAGCAACACTAACAACTCCTGCTCAGGTTCTTGTTTAAAGTCAAGATGATGACCAGCAGTTGGAGGAAGGGGAATTACGTTTGGGCCAGAATATCCACGACGAGTGGGATGACTATGCTATCCCCACTCCACCTTCTCCTTCTCCTTCACCCTCAGCTGACTCTCCACCTGCAGATATCGTCTGGTTTTATGATCTGCTAGAGCGCACCTCAAACGGAGTGTTTTTTTATGATTTTAAGCCTACTACACAACATTCCTCTTGTTACATCCACATTGTGGACTTCTTGAGGCAAGAAGGCTTGAAATGAATGAAAACGCCAGCTTCTATTCCTGCTGTAGTACCAAAGTTGGACAAGAAGTACAAGGCACCTGAAGACTCCAGAGTGCCTGATCGGGCATCCCTGGCCTGATTCGATCATTATGCAGGCAGCTCATAGGAGGTCGAAGAATCCTTCCTCGATGTGCTCGACTCCCCCTGACAAGGAAGGGTGCCCTTTGGATAACATAAAAAGGTTTCTGCTAAGGACTTCTCATCACCATCCCCTTATTCTCAAGGAGGAGGTCCGGTTGCTCTTAACTAAGCAGACAAGCGAAGAAGTCCCGCCCGATCAACACAATCGGGGGTTCTATTCCCACTTCTTTTTGATAACAATAAAGACTGGAAAATGGAGCAGATAATGGACATAAGATCACTGAACAAATTCATCAAATTCCAACCTTTCAGAATGTTATCGCTCCAGGAAATTCTGCTTCTAATGGATACAGGAGATTTTGTCTTCACTGGATCTTCTGGACGCATATTTTCACTTTCCCATTCACCCAAAACATCATCAATTTCTGAGGTTTGAGGTGGCAGGGTAACATTTCCAATTTAGAGTTCTTCCTTTCGGGCTGAAATCGACTCCAACAGTCTTCATCAAGTTCTTGGCTCTGGTGGCGGCCTTTCCACGGCTACCCGGTCATCAAGTATTCCCTTATCTAGACGACTGGTTGGTCAAGGCCCCATCGCTTAAAGCCTTCCAAGAGATTGACAGACGCCTTTGTCCAACCCTTTCATTCCCTGGGACTCGGAATCAACTGGGAGAATTCCTCCCTGGATCCCTCCAGGTCAATAGTGTTTCTAGGAGCAACTCTGGACACTACACTCTCGAAAGCCTTACCCACGAAAGAAAGAATCCTACAACTGCAAAAGACAGTGAAGGGTCTGTCTGCAAAAAAGTGTGTTTCAGTGAGGACACCAAGTCACATTAGCATACAATGGAACTCACACCTCACTCATATATGAACTGTTAAGAATGCCAAAGAGTAGTATATAAATGTTTTATTCACCATGTGAATACATAAAAAAGCCCTGTTTTAAATCTGGCAAAATATATTAAACTAATAAGCAAACAATCAAACAATATAGCACAAAATATTAAAAATGATTTACTTTATGGGGTGCGACTCGCGGCTTGAGGTGGGTCGGGACTTTGACCCTAGGAGATCCGAGGAGCCGTTCTTCCCCCTGGGGACTGCTTGCTGCTGTCTGCCCCTGTTTTCTTCCTGCCTACGGGGATTCGGCGGGTGCGGCGGCCGGGGTCTGCGAGTACCAGCATTCCCTGACCACCCACAGCTGGTACTCTTCCCCTGCCGGCCCCGCCTACCTGCCTGCCTGTTGTAAATACCTCTTGCCGCCCCCGCTCCGCGGGTGCGACTCGCGGCTTGAGGTGGGTCGGGACTTTGACCCTAGGAGATCCGAGGAGCCGTTCTTCCCCCTGGGGACTGCTTGCTGCTGTCTGCCCCTGTTTTCTTCCTGCCTACGGGGATTCGGCGGGTGCGGCGGCCGGGGACTGCGAGTACCAGCATTCCCTGACCACCCACAGCTGGTACTCTTCCCCTGCCGGCCCCGCCTACCTGCCTAATACATACACTCCCTGTTTCCATCCCGCGGGACGCACGCGGGACGAAGCGCGGGGCTAAGCCCGGGCAAAGGGCGGGCCCTCTGTGGCCCTCAGAGGCACGAGGAGGCCGGGACGGGCTACCCCATTTGGCTGTTACGAACTTGGAGGTACTGTATTTGTTTATACCGATTCTGACATTTCATTGTTCTCATATCATGTCCATCTGGGAGGAGTTGAACGCCCTGTGTGGCACGAACTACGCCCAGAATGTATCTACTCCCCTTATAATGGACAGAGATACCGATGAGGCAAATGACATTGATATTCTGAACACTGACAAAATGTGCACTAGTCCTTCACCACAACCCTCCGATTTACCATTAATAATTTTCCCAACTGAGGCGATGAACAAAACACCTGACCCAGTCTCACCACCTCAATTGACCCTACTGGCACAGATTGAACTTTTGTTAACAACCGCACTATCACCTTTGATTACTAAAATCAATGAGCTGGGAGACAGGCTGACTAGTATTGAAAATAAATTATCCAGAAATCCTATCGCCGCTGAAACAACTGCTGCACCCATTCACTCTATTCTCCCCTGCAATAAAGAAAACTTCAAACCCACGATACCTATGGAAGCTCAAATCCCTGAACCCCTCATCTCTCCACCCAATCCAAGAGGCCGGAACACTATTTCTAACTCCGTACCTGCACCACATAGACTACCCAGGTTTGCACATGAGCGCAGGAATTGGATCAATTTACCTCCAGAAGCTGCCCCTTACGTGACTGTTCTTTCTGGGGTCCCTGCACCTATTAAGGGCAAATTTGAATCCCATCAGGATTTGTTAAATAAAACCATCTCCTGGCTAAAACAACACAGACCATTGCCACCTGCTTTAGATGGCGGAATTTTGAGGGTCAGGAGGGTGGGGTGGCTTGGTACATCGACCAAAGACATCCTTGGCGACCTTATTTTAATTAAATTCAAAGCTACGAATATTGTCCCCTATTTGCGATCCTCCCAAACCAAAGAGGGAGATGGTCCCATTCGCATATGGAACTTGCACGATTTTTATCCCGATCCCCGACCCTACCCGTCCCTAAGGCAAGCGGCATGGAACTATAATTATTGGTAAAAGGGGATGCCATGAACTGTGTGCTACCAACAATTACCCTTTCCCCCATTTCTGATAGCTTTTTGTGACTAGAAATAGATACTGAATCCTGATGGAAATTAGTTTTAAAAATTGTGTAAACATGTACTGTGGTTTTATGGCGGATTAATTGCAATGTCTTTTAATATTTTGTATGTACACTTTTATGATTTCAATTTGAAGTCGAAATAAAGTTATTACTTGACTTGATTTACTTTATAAAGCACATCAAGAGGATGACTGTTTCACAATTCAACATTATGATCAATCAACATTTCATACACAATTAAAAACATATCAAATATATATGAACATTTCATTTAAGAGCATCATAAAGAAACAACATGACAAATGAATACAAAATGACCAAAGGCAACGCGTTTCGGTGGTAGTAACTGGTCCAAACCACCTTCAGGCTTTCTTTTAAAAATGTGTCCAAGGATCCTAACATCGTTTTATAAGAATGTGGATTTGAAGACAGGGAAACTTCACTCTATATCTCCTCCTGCTAGTACCAACCAGACCTTATGGTAACGGACTAGTTGCCTATACGGGAATCTCACACAATAAAACTGGACAATGTAAACACTTGGTGGTCACACAAATGATCCTACTCAAGTGTTCATCCAGGTGGAGTGTTAAATTAAAAAAAAAACGTAGATTGGACAAGAGACACCTCCGCGGGGTTGTCCTTAATTCTTTTATTAAAACCACAGAACTCTTCAACCTAGCGCTTGGACGCCCTCGGGCAGCAGTCGCGCTCTACAAAACCCCTTTCATTCATTCATTCATATACTCAAAAGGCCGCCAGGCACCTCTTCCCTTCAGTTTTCAACTGTATCTTAATACTGAGAGGTTGAAATCGGGATATAAGAGTCTCCAATAATGCGTGCACGTAGCATCACCTTTTTCAAATGCGGGGTCAGTGAGGACATACAAATCAATGCTAGGGATGATGTCATCGTGTATCCAGCTGATTCCAAATTGCAGCTTAAGGATGAGGCCTCTCCAGGAAGATCTCAATGCTCAATGGAGGCAATCTCAAGGCTCATTCGAGGACGTCCTATCAATCACTAAAAGGATGGGCTCACCAATGTCCTGACGGACGGTCAAAGACAATCTTTCACAAAGTCTCTTTCCACATGAAAAAAACAAGGTTGGTCATGACATCAGAGGCTTCCATGGACGGATAGGGGGCTCAGCTGCAAGGATTTCAGGTCCACGGAAAATGGTCTGTTCAGGAAGCTCAGTGTCACATACATTTCTTGGAACTCAAAGCGGTCTTTCTGGGTCTTCAAGCATTCCTGCCAAAAATCAGGAGATCATTGATCCTGATCCGTACGGACACCACCACCACCATGTTTTATCTGTTAAAGCAGGAACGGACAAGATCTCAGACACTCTCAACCTGGCTCAACAGATTTGGGAATGGCTGATAGCCAACGACATATTGATTCAGGTTCAGCATGTGCCAGGAGTCCAGAACGATTTGGCAGATTCACTCAGCAGAGACACAACACAGTGTCACGAGTGGGTACTAGACAATGAGCAGTTGCAAAAGGTTTTTCACTGCTGGTGATTTCCAACCCTAGATCTGTTGGCTACATCGCTCAACAAAAAATGCAGATCCTTCGTCAGCAGGTTCCCTCAACCAGGTTCTCTGGGAAGTGGCTTCCACTTCTCATGGGAGGGTGCTTTTCCTATGCATTCCCTCAGTTTCCTCTCATTCCAAAAGTTCTCGAAAAGATCAAACTGGAACCTTGCCGTGTCATTCTAATAGCCCCGGCGTGGACGGGGCAATACTGGTTCACAGAGTTGTTTCGCCTATCAAGGTGTTTCCAGTCCAGAAAAGTCACGTAGTGTAGAAAATTCAGTTTTTATTTCTTTTTAAAACACAATGCCCCACAGCCGACGCGTGTTTTGTTTTGGGCTTCCTCAAGGCTGTAAATCATATACAAAGAGACATTCTATAATCTTTATGTCCAGGACATTACCCATCTGACATGTCCGACATTTTCCATATGTGTCTATAAATTACCACATCAACCAATGTAGGGTATGTGATCATGCTGACCACCATACACTTATGTGAAAAAAAGTCATGCATGTTTAAAACGCTTGCTCAACAGCCACCTTTATGCCAGTTACAAGGCAAACAGAAAAAGATGGGACAGTCACCAATGTGATACTACCACTAAATGCGAACACATTAAAAAATTGACTCATACACCCCATGTGTCACGACAGAGAGACTCCCTTATTACGAAACCACACCTGTAGCGTGCAGAAAGATACCATCTAAAACACCATTGAAGGAAAATTGCTTATCCTGCTCACCTTGTTTGCAATGTATAGAACACTATATTCATCTAGGTATAGGCTTGCCAGTGTACGAAGTTCTATGAAAAAAAATCATAAATATGTACTTGGAACATTCCAATTTGTCACTAACACCTCTTTTCTCAACCTAGAGATGAATAATATTGGCAAGGCACATTTAAGAATCTCACCTTTACATAAGATTCTTCATATGTAGTCAAAAAGTTCTGCACGAATCAATGAATAGTAGTCCAGTCCTCTGTGTTTTCGACAATCGTGGAGCCATGATAAGTTCCATCTGTTATACAAATAATTCCAAAGAGGCCCATAAGTATTCACCCCTTTATCTTGTACCAATGGGATATTACATTTTCGAGTCTGGGGATTTCTAAAAAAAATATACCCCCAATATTATTAACCCCCTTAGTATACAGCATGGAATAAGATTTTTCCTTAATATAGGGGACTAGTTTATGCCCTAGTTTCTCATATTTCTCACAGTTGGTTTCAGTAAGAGCAATCTATTAGGACTTTAATGGGCACCATTAAATATGATTGAAAACCTTGCCTCTACTCGTTCTGTAAGAATTGTAATTCTTAATAGGCGTTTTCCTCATTGCAGGCAAAAGAAACCACTATCCCATATCTAATTGCTTATATTCCTTCATAATGTAAGTACATCATCTATTTCATGTTGATAATATATATGAATCAACATGTTACTTCATGCCCATCTTTGCTGTTCATAAAGCGCTCTTTTCCCCTGTTGTTGTACATTAGGATTAGTCCACCTGCTAGTTACTAACCCGGGCACTACTACTTGTCATAGTTCGACTCAGCAATATCAAAAGACCTTTTTAAAAAACTTGCACTAAACCGGCGAAATTTAAACGAGCTTTCCCATAGCGCTCTCAGCTTCATCCAATAATGTGCCATGACATTCTCGCAACTCTGCATACCACAAATTTTCCCTGTTTCTACTCAACAATATTTATACTTCTTTTGTAAAGTTTTGTTGCTCTATATTAGTGAAATTAAAAAGAGCCATAGCGTATTGCTCACGACCCGACTAACAGCACCCCAGGACGCCTTTCGCCACTCACCATTCAAACTCGCACCCCTTTACGTCTCCATACGCAGATTCATTACGAGTTGCCACTTCCATTGTTAATCACGTGTATTTTTTGTTTTGATAGCTGTTTTCAGATATTGTCTTTTAGCATTCATATGCATTATTGTGAGTTCATGTTAAATGATTATTTTTTGGGTCGCATGGTGGGATGGTTCACCTTCCCGCTGCCTTCGGCCTTTTGCTTTTGTAAGTACTGCTTGCTATTCTGATTAAGACATGTGAATCTATAAAAGATACAATACTGGAGAAAAAACAAGATACTTACCTGTACACTGTGGTTCTCCAGTATTGATATATTTTATAGATTCACATGCGACCCTCCCTTCTCCCCTCTTCAGGTTCACCTTCCATACCTTATTACCTAGGGGGCTCGCGCTCGAAATCTGAGGGTATGGTGGCCCTGCAGAGGAAGGAAATCTGATTGCCTGGAGTTTGGATGTTTTATAACTATGGTTATGGGTTACTAAAGTTGATGAGTTCTTATGGACTTTTCAATGTTAAGCTTAAATACTGCTTTTTTACTGTTACCGTGGGACTCCCACCTTGACAACAGGGAAGATTTAAGCATGTGAATCTGTAAAAGATATCAATAATGGAGAACCACACTGTACAGGTAGGTAACTTATTTTTAACCTGCAATATCCATCAGTATCTATCCCAACTATAAACACTGTAGAACGTGTCAAAGTACCATTTACAATGCACAGATAATGTCCTGTAAAAAAGTATGACAGTATATCCAAATCAAATTATTGGCAAAAGAATCTCGAACATTAGATTAAGGTTGGTCTGTAAACTACCTTAGTCAACATGTAAAATGGCCATGGCTGTATGATCAAACATTATCGTACCACCCATCTAATTAGCACAATGTATGTATCCCCGTACTGAGTATGTAAACTAACCCGGTCATCATGTAAGATGCCCAAGACTTGATATGGTCCCACTACTAACTCTTGTACTCGGACTGTGCCGTCACAAAACTCTCTTCGATGATATGCTATCACTAGAATTATTATAACTTGTGTTTTATATGTATGTTGATGTGCTATCACTAGAACAATTGTAATCTGTGTTTAATTTGAGTGTTGATGTTCATTTACAAATCTTTGGGCCATACCAGAACTAAGCTCTACAGCGGTTCTATTATGGTAAGTATTGCCCCCTGGGTTTTAATTTGACTACGTTGTTGCCACCTGGTTGTTTCTCGCTCTTCCACCTACATTTAGACTCTTACCCCCTTCTTTCCACCCCTCATTTCTCCCTTATCTTCTTATTGCCTCGCTCAATAATATTCACCCACCCCACCTTATTCCTGCTTCAATTCCTTCTCCCCGCTACCTCTTCCCCAATTTTCATATAACTTCCTAATTACGTGCAGGCTTCTTAAGCTGTTATTCTCTCCCCATATATTTTTGTCATCTATATATACCCTGACACCCTCTCTACTCTCCCTCTAACACCCCTAACACCTCCAACATTTCTCCCCCTCTGGTTAATACCACCCACTTACAACTTACCGTCCCTCTCTCTCGTGATTCTCCCCTATGGTTCCCATCTCCCCTGTCGCCTATTTCTCATCTGTCTTGTCCCACCCCCTCCTATCTTTCCAACTCAATCCCACTTCTCACGACCTATCATGTTCCCCACATATCCCATCCACACACCCCAAGATCCTGCCCTCTCCAGACATGGTCCCAATTCCTGGAACATCATATACCCATCCAATCTGTCCAAAAATGCCAAGAAAAGCTTTAAACATAAATTATTGACTCATCACCCTGTAACTCTCATAGTTGATACCTACCATAGCCTCACCTCTCCTATAAAAACCAACCTTATTTTCTATTCCAAAAACAAATGGAAAAGCATCTTCCTAAATCCAGCAATATCTCATATGGTTTCAAATTATCTACCTCCCCATCCCCATCCCTTCTCTGAAAAATTGACATCTCCATTTTCAAAACCGGTAACATTCTCATCCAAGCAACCAAACTACACCTCAACTTCTTTGACTGGCACGTCAGTTTCCTGGCTGCCCACCTATCCAAACCTGCCCCAACCCCTCTTCCCCCCAATTATCGGACACCATCATGATTCCCCCCCCCTCCAGCGCTGAGCCCATGCCCCCAAGGCTCCCGTAATGCGCACACCACCACCCAAACTCTCACCTTATCCAAAGACCGACACCCTCATAACCCATCTTTCCACCCAAACCCACTCTACTACTCCCGGACCCATTCACCCTGAACTTCCACCTTCACCCCCCCCTGCGCCTATAGCACCCTCTCTGAACTACACTCTCCCCCCCACGCAAGCTATTGGATTTAACTCCCAGTCCCTCCACCTAGTGCTTCCGACCCTTTCCCCCACACCCATCTCTCCAGCGCTGAATTTCTCTCCCCCCTCATAGTGCTGTAACTTCCCCCTCTATCCCTCTCTCCATCATAACTTCTCCTCCGACCTCTCGGCCTATGTTCATGATTGGCCCCATCTCCCTCACGTCCAACATCCCTAACTCTCCTCCAACTCCCCTCAGTGGCATCGCCCCCCCACCTCCACCACCCATCAGGCTATTATCGCTGGCCAACACTGAAATCCAGTTCTCCCCACCGTCCCCGTTGCCCGAGCCAACACCCAATCTTATTGCTCAGACGCTTTCTAACATTGAACTTAAGCTCTCAACCGTGCATACAGAACTTATAAGACTCAAAAAGGATTTTAACTCCCTGAACACAAAGACCCTCATCAATCATAATGACTCCACCTTCCTGTCCATCACTTACACCGCCCAAGTTAAACACTGGGAAACTACTCCTCGTCGCAACAGATCTTTTAGGCCTCGCTGCGCTAGGAAGGGCCTCTCTGCTTTTGTCATTACGGACTTATGCAACTCTTACCTACCCAAACCTCTGATCATTCCCTCCCTTATTCCTACATCCCAGTGATTTTGGGAACGAACAGAACCCCCTCCTCTCCCATCTCACCTAGACCCCCAGCTCAACTTACCCCCATACAGTCGTGCCCTACTACCAAAGCCAACCCTAAGCCCCTCTCATACGTGCTCGTTAACTGCTGTGCAGCTGTCCGACACAGAACGGGAATTTCTGAAACCATCGACATTGCCTTCCTTACAGAAACGTCGCTTAGGGACCACTCGACGGCCATCCTTGACCTACTGACCCACCCCCGGCTACTCTATCATCAGAAAAGACAGACCAGACAGAATAGGAGGTAGGTTAGCTAGTATCTATAAAAATGAACTTCAACTCTCTTGTGTTCAAAATTTTGAACACCTAACCTTTGAATATCGTGGCACTGAACTCACTACAGGGTTCTCCCACAATTCGCCTATATAACATCTACCACCCTCCGGGTGAACCTATACTCTTCGCAGAGGAACTATCTGACCTTCCCTCTCAATCCTCACTCTCCAACTTGAAAAATCTCTTCCTAGGAGATTTTAACATACTCTGGAACAATGTGACTGACCTCACAGTCAGCCATCATCAATCTCCTAGAGATCAATGTCCTGGCTCAACTATGCCACTCGCCCACCCACTCCAAAGGTGCCACTCTTGATACCATAATTTCCAACAATGACGGCCTCCCTCTCCAGCATCCTCCCCATTGACTAGTCTGACCATCACCTCATCATGTTCAAGATCAAATCCTCTCCTTTCCCCCTCCTATCAAAACCGTCAAATCCATGAAATGGACCAGAAATCTTAATCAAATCCCTCCTGGCGAACTTGAGTCTTAGCTCCAAGCTCAATTTCTTCTGACCGAGGTCGTAGACCACCTAGCCTCTCCCAAACTAAAAAAAACAAGAACCATTCCATCCAAAATGTGGTTTAGCTCTGACTTCAATGACGAAAGACGCGAACTTAGAATGACAGAACATGGAGGCAACACCCCTCCCCTGCACACCTTGCTTGCCTACGGGCCGCTAGGACTACTTATAAAAAACACATTTTCAAAGAAAAGGCCACTTTCTTCCAAACTCAACTAGACCGGGCCAAAAATAGACCAAGAAAACTATTTAACATTGTTCACAACCAAACATCCACAGCCCCCCTTAAACTGGCCACCTCAACTAATAGATGTGAAGAAATTAGAACAAACTTTTGACAGTGTACCCTTTAAAGGCCTAGCATCTGACCTGCTATAATGAATTATTATATATAGAATGGAAATCCCCCATCAATCGTGTGCACACTGTTAATGCACCCACTGCCACAGTGCAATCCAATACAGGATTATGACAACAATAAATCGCAAAGGTGCACCACTTAATAGTAATAGATGTAAAGAAATTGCCAACTTCTCTGAGAAAATCGCTAAAATTGATCAGACCTTCCATTTAACTCAGACCCCACCCAATCCACCATTAGCTGCTGACACTACATTAGACGATCCTTCCGTCTTGACTATTACCTCCTCCTCTCCCACTCTCCTTCACGCTACAACCCACCTATATTCCAGCATTCTCCTCTTGCAACTGAAAAACAATGCATCCTGGACTAACTTCCACCCCGTGACTGAGCTCGAAGTCTTTAACATGATCTCCAAACTTAAGCTGTCCTCTCTTACCAAAGATCCTCTCCCATCTAGCCTTAGCCAGAATCCTAACCACATTGTTGCCCCTTATTGGACCACGATCATCAACACCTCCCTCTCTACAGGTTGTGTCCCAAACTCCCTTAAACTTGGTCAAATCACACATATTCCTAAAAATCTTACATCTGACCCTAATGACCCGACCAATCTCCGCCCTATCTCAAATCTACCACTTCTCTCCAAAGCCCTTGAAAAATGTGTCTTGCTTCAATTGGATAATCACATTAACAACTTCAACTATCTGGACCCCTAACAATCCTTCTTCAGAAAAGGCAGCGGCACTGGAACCTCCATGCTAAAGATAGCTGATGACATCCATTCCGCCCTTGACAACAGTGAAACTTGCTTTCTCATTCTCCTTGACCTCTCAGCTGCCTTTGATACAGTCAACCACAATTACTTGCTCAACTCGCTCAAGACCTGCTTTGGCCTTAGTGGTCAGGTCCTTTTACCTCATTTCTCCATTACAGAACTCAACATATCAAAATTAACAACTGCCTATCTAAGCCCTCACCGGTAACCCTAGGTGTCCCTCAAGGCTCTATCTCTCCCCCTCTCTCTTTAACCTCTTCATGGAACCCCTTACCCTCGTTCTGAAACAGGCTGGAATCAACTATCACCTCTATGTGGATGACACCCAACTTTACTATAAGATTAGGTCCTACTCTGATGTACTCATCTTTACCAGACCCTGAACAAGATCCAATCCTGGTTCAACATCAATCATCTCAAACTTAACCCTAAGAAAACTGAAGTCATCCACTTCTCACCTAAAACAACCCCCCGCCCCATCCAATACTGGATCTCTTATCTCAATTCTCTCAACTGTTCTCTCTCTTTGTCCAACTCAGTGAAATCACTTGGTTTCATCATCGACAAAAACCTAACCCTTAACGAACACATAAACTCTCTCAAAACCTCACTCTCCGCCATCTGAAGAAAATCAAACCATTCATCCCACCTGAAGACTTCAAATGGGTTGTCCAATCACTGGTACTCTCCAAAATGGACTATGGTAATGCTATCCTCACAGGAACCCCCAAAGTTCACTTAGCCCCTCTCAGATCCGTGTTCGACCTGGCAGCCAGGGTCACCACTGACTATAAACATTTTGACCACATCTCCCGGCCCTGAAGGCCCTCAACTGGCTTCCTGTAGAAGGTAGATCCCCTTCAAGACAGCATGCATTACGCATAAAGCTTTACTCCAGAATACCCCACTGTACCTCACAAACAAACTAAAAAAAGCAGGCGGCTCTAGACCGATGAGGAGCACAAACACTTTCCTCCTCTTCCCCCCCCTTATTTAAAAAGAAAACCACTCAATCCCGCTCCTAAGGAAATGCGCCGAACATCTGAAATGCCCTCCCCAAGGAATTGTGTTGTAACCGATCCTACATCGGCTTTAAAAAAAACCCTCAAACTGCACCTTCTCAGCAAATACTGGGGCCCTTATTCCTTAATCTAGTATCTGACTCCTCACTCATCCTCCCCTGTTCTTACCCTCACCCACCCCACTTTCTTTCTCCCTCTGTCACTCCTGTGTAAATATATCTGCTATTGTTGTTTCTATGATTATAGACATCCGTGGAGCACCTTTTCAAGGATATAGCCCTCTGCTCATTTTAGTTTTGATTTAACTTTAACTTAAGCTTTTATACCCTTCTTTTGAACATTCCTTTCTTTGTCCTGTTGTATTGTAATCCTTGGGTTTTGGTATTTTTTTCACATGTAAAGTGCTGTGATACCCCCTGGTCTAGCCAGCACTATATAAAACCTTTCAACGGTTTCAAATTAATAAATAAGACTGAGTTCAAACATTATCGTGCTGAAAAACAAGCTAGTACAGCGTGTTTATCCCCTTACCGGATTTCCCCAATACCTCTATAAACGTACAAATGGTCAAAAATCACAAAGTATCCGCTAGCCCAATATTACAGGGTACGACCGGCTTGCCAGTCAGTCTGCTTCCTAAGTATACAAGCAACATGTCGGAGAGTACTCCGCACAGCAAGTTGTGGTGTTCACCGTGGGCGACATTTTTACCATCTTTTAAATAAAGGTTGATACAAATCACATGATATAAACCAACTACATGGTGGCCATCTTGTAATGTGGTTAAGACCCTAAGAAAATAGTTGCATAGGGGCCAAAAGCGGAATAATAAACATTCAAAATAACTCAGAAGGTGGGGAACGAAAGAAACAAAAATCATATTTTTGATATTACAACATGTATCTACACATAATTTCCAAAGCTAAAGAGATGTAATTCTATATCTCTCACTGCAACATTTAACAGCTCCAGAGACACGGTACCCTATCAGACCAATACCAACAATATTAAGTAATCTATCACTGGACACCCAGCACCTGCGATCAACTGAAGATTGACCCATTCCACTTAAAAACCATATGTGGGTTAATATTCGTTCAGTTGAACATAACTATTAAGCCTTCCATATTCTAAAAGGGCAAATCATTCATGCAACCGTTATCACACTATGGGCACTACCAACCTATATTAGTTCAGTTGAACGTAGCTAGAAAGCCTTTCATATTCTGTAAGGACAAATCATCCATGCTATTGGCACTACCAACCGCACCTGAAGTATCTCAAGTAAGGTCCCATACAATGCTTTAGTTACATAAAAAAAATTGTCCTGCTCATGTCCTTTAAAGCTAGGTGGGTCGCAAAAGTTTGTTCTTCTAAAAAGTGGGTTGTGGCTCAAAAATGTTTAGGAATGGGGGCACGGCCTAGCAGAGAATGGAGTAAGATATGTTGCGTCTTGTCTCCGGACCCCCATTACTCTTCCATCACCATCCTGGTACTCGGGCAGTATCCAAGCAGCGCAAACAGCGGCGGAGTAGCTGGACTGTCCCACAACACGCCTGGAGGGGCTATTACTCCCCAGCACAGCGGTTCTAGCAACAGCATCGCGGCCTTCCCTGTGCGGCCTGCCCAGGACAGCCTTCTTGTGACGGAGGGACTGAGACCTACCAGGCCACTATTGACAGCACAACACTGGCTGACTGGGGCCCACCAATACCTGGGAGCAGGGAACTGACTGCCCAAAGCTGCCTAAAGTCTGGCTTTCCCTCTGTACCCAACGGCGGCACAGGCCTCTCTCTCGCTCTCTCCCCCTCAAAACAGTTGAACTGCGCTAGTTACATGGCCTATAGTGCCATTTATACCCCCCCTACCCTGCACCAAGTGTTAGTGCTGGAAGGCGGCCCCACGAGAGGATTGTAACGCCTTTGAGGTGTTCCACCCAAAGCCCCCACCTAGATTTCTGTGTGGGGCACATCCTCCTGACTGACTGACTTGCTGTTTCCTGCAGACTGCTTTTCCTACTCTGGCCCATCGTCTCTTTGAGGCAGTAAGTACTTTTTCACCAGTGCTGGGGCTTGGCGTGCATATTTTGAGGCCTTCTCCCTGTCTTACGACACCATCTACGGAGGAACAGGTAGACCCCACTTGTAGAATTTTAGGTACCTCCCTTGTCCCTCACTCCACTTATCTTGTTTGACCCTGCTGACGCCCGAGGAGACAACCTAGATATGGGAAGGGGTGACATGGGCCCTCTGTGATCCTCCACATGACTCTTCAGCTGGGTTATTCTCTCTCTTTCCGGGACCCACTAGCCCCACTACAACTTCTGCCCTCCTTGGAACTGAACAGAGTCTCTGCTGTGGTATAAAACACGTCATACAGCGTCCCCTTTTGCAGCCGAGTGACAGAGCAGTCTCAAGCTGAACTGGCCTCTGTATCCCCAGCACCCCTGCACTCAGACATTATAGCTTATTTATAATTCACCAAAGACACCCCAATTGGGTCCACTAAAGGCAGCCCAGTAGCCTCCCTCTGGAGCAAACCCCCCATAGCAGATGTGGAGACAGCGGATCCTCCTACAACCATGGCGGCTGGGAGTGCGGCCCCAGTACGTATCTCACAGGGCTATATGGACCATTTTCTGAGAACAAATCCGCTCTGAAGTTAGCTACCTTAAGGCGGACTTTAAATCTTGCATCCAAGGCGTTTAGCAAGACGTTTCTGAGACAGAGGGCATGTAGATGATCTTGAACGCACAGTCGATGCACACTCGGAAGATGAGCAGATGCTCTGGCGTGGGGCGGTGGCCCTTGAACACCAACAAATAGAGCTGCAAGCAAATCAGGAAGACTTGGAAAATAAATGTCGCTGGAACAACGTACGCATCAAAGGTGTGTCCAGGGGTGCAGAGAGCAACAACACTATGGCCTTTACCGCTGAACTCTTACAGACAATCCGGGGAGACAAAAATGACCCCCTCCCGGCCCTAGAAGAGCCCATAGAGTGCCAACTGCTCCTGGTTGTATTAACTTCACCCCGGCATTCTGACACAAGTTCACTTCTCTACGGACAAAGAAACTATCATGATGGCTTTAAGGAGTAAGACTGACCTGCTATTTTGCTTCCACACAATTCACTTTTCCAGGATCTCTCTCCAGTCACCCTGCGCAGACTGCACATCTTCAAGCGCATCACCGATAAGTTGCGAGAAATGAACATTCGCTATAAATGGGAACACCTTTTTGCCCTCTTGTTTTCCTGGAAGGGTAAATGATGCACCATCCGGTCCCTGGAAGAGGCAAAGCATCTCTCAGGACAGAGACTCCTCGCCCTCCCGCTTAAACGCTAGAGAAGGACTGTGCCTCATCTGGACCAGGTTGCCTCCCCATCGTTCAGACAAACGATGCAAGGAAGCGGCCTCCCAGGTGACCGATTGTGACATCATAAAACATTTTTTAAATATGGGGAAGGACTCCTTCTCACCTCACATTATTACTGGCTCCAAGAGATGCTGAGACACACGTATAATATTATTGCCTGAGGTTCCCTACTTGGCAACAGACATTGCGACCTCCATGACTCGACTATGGCATCTAGAGTATACAGGCATCTAGAGTATACTTTGCTTATTCACATACACTCAGACTGAAACAATGTACCTGCAACTCACATTTCGCGTTCCACGAGGGAGACTCCTTATTCAGGATTTGTGCGTCTCTATGCCCATCTCCGTCGGACGCAGAAGTCACTATTGGCACTATTGGCCCTGTTGGCCTACTGTTCTTGAATGTTACTGTTTGTTTTTCTCCCTTAGGTCAATACTGATGTAATGTGTCATCACTGCCTTTTGTGGCCTACACACTTTATGCCTTCATGCTCGACTAGGCAATGTATGAGCCCCTAGCCTGCTCTTCCAGGACGTCCCGTTCGGCACATTTCTAGCGCCATGAGGGGGTTAGGGTCCTCGGTGAAGCAAGTCCCTTCCTTCAAGGCCATATCCCACTGCTGCCCTACATGTACTGTGATCACAATGTTTGCCCCTTTCCACCACAGAACCACACATGGGCACTAAACTGCTCTCACTACACATTCGTAAGCTCAACTCCCCTAGCAAGCGTAAACCGGTATGAGGATGTATATTACACCATGACCCTGATGTAGTTCTCCAGAAGGCCCATCTTATAAGGGTGGATCTGCACCAGATGGCACCCGAATTATCCACTGCACTACTGGGCCCACACTTCTTTCAAGACGTTTGGGGTGGGTATTCTGTGCAAGGCTGGTTTTAATCCACTGTCTCGAAGGTGGTATGAAATACGGAGGGCCATTACCTGGCAGTGAGTATGATTCCTGGTAGTTTGGAATCCGTCTGTGCGCACTGTCAACTTATACTGTTGTCGCTCCCCTTTTGAAGCCTTTTGAAGCCTTATAAAATGTTTCTGCTGAATTGTAGATCGCTGCCCAAGCAAGCAGTGGAGATCTTCATTCTGTTAAAGGAAGAATGCCCAGAAGTCTTGTTTCTGACTTTGGTTAACTCGGGATCTGATTGCGGTACCCCCCCCCTCCCCCGGTTACCTAATTCAGAGGATAGACCGGACTGTAGGTAAAGGCGGCGGGATCGCCATCATTTATAAAAGCCACCTCAGCTGCCGCACTTCTGATGGTCCTCTACCAGATTGTGAGAACCTTCGATTCACGATAGGATTTGCCCCCACGCTCACCCTGTCAGGCATTTTAAGTTATCACCACCCTGGGGCAATGGGTCAATTCTGTAAATCATTGCCTGAGATGGCTGATAATCTTGCCAGTACCCCCGCTAACTTTACATTACTAGGTGATTTTATTCTGCATTTCGATGACCCTACGCATATGGCTGCAGTAGAGATAATCAAGGATCTTGCTGCATACCAGTTCAAACAGAAGGTCACCAATGCGACCCATACAAAGGGCTACCTTCTAGATCCTATATTCTCCAATCTGGAGGAATTAACAGGAAGGGAACCTATCCCAATACCCTGGTCTGATCATTTTATGATCCCTTTCTCTTGGACCCCCACCTGTGCGATCCCTTTAACCAGGCCAATAAGAACTATGTCTCGTCTTTGGCCTAAACTTCCTTCAGAAAAGTAGATATTGGAGTTGGAAAATTCTAAGCCGATCCCAGATAGCGATCCAATTGTTGCCAATGAAAAATTTAACAACTGGATTGAGAGCACATTAGGTCAGGTTCTCCTGAAGAAAATGACCCAGATGAAAGTAGGGTCCTACAGACTGGCATGGTATTCCCCCAAGCTCCGGGAAATAAAACAAAACTGCAAGAAACTCGAAAGAGCTTGGAGAAAGGATTTCTCTTTACTTAAGAAATCTGAATACAAGGAGGCCATAAACACATACAAGGTAGAAATTAAATTGTCCAGGCCTCATATTATGAGGAAAGAATCTCCTTTGCAGCCAACTCCACTCGCGAAATATTTAGCATAGCGAAAAAACTGCTTAAAGCCCCCTTACCCCCAGAAATATCTGATGACACCGGCTGGCGCTGCAATCAACTTGCAGATTACTTTTACGGCAAAATTCAAACTATCTACTCCTCATTCTCTCTGTAGACATTCACAACAATTCCCACTCGGAGGATATTGAAGGCATTTCCCCTGATGGACTGTGAGTCACTCCATACTATCTCGGCACTTGTGAAGAGCGGGTAGCCTAGAGACCCAGCTCCACTTAATATCCTGAAGCAAGGGTCTGGAACGGTCTCCCTGATCATTTTGGATTTGATCAATGCCTCCATTTCCACTGGAGTGGTCCCACCTCCGTGGAAAAGAGCAATGGTAAAGTCTCTCTTAAAAAAAACAAGCCTTGACCCGTACCTCCTGGGTAACTATCGCCCTATCGCGCTTCTCCGAGGGATCAGTAAAATAGAGGAGAAACACGTCAACTCAGCGCTTTCTGCATTTTTGGAATCCCACAACCTCCTTCACTCCTCCCAAACCGGATTTCGCCAGCGTCAAGGAACAGAAACTGCTCTTTTAGCAGTTGTCGAAGAGTCCAAAAAGATTCTTGACTCCAGAGGCTCCAGAGCTGTTATCCTCTTGGACCTCAGTGCAGCCTTTGACACGGTCAACCACCAAATTGCGGTCCATCGACTTAGACGTTTGGGTGCCACCGGAGTAGCCTTAGCATGGCTGCAATCATTTCTGGAAGAGAGATCCTTCCAGGTGTTCGAGGGTGATGTCTCTTCAAAATCCATACTTCCCTGCTGCGGAGTTCCTCAGGGATCGTCCCTGAGTCCCTCCTTATTTAACGTTTATATGAGCCCGCTTGCGGAGATTGTGCTCCCTTTTGGGGTTCACATAGTGACCTACGCTGATAATAACCAACTGGTCGTAGCACTGAACCACTCTGATAATGCCTTTATCTGCCTTTGTCCCTATTTAGAAGAGGTAGCTAAGTGGATGAACCATACTATTTAAAATTGAATGGAGATAAGACCGAGATCTTGCTCCTAGGCAATCCCTCTCTTTTAAAAGCAGAAGTAATGTGGCCATCCTGTATGGGACCCGTCCCTGTCCCCAAGACCTAGATGAAAAAGTTTAAGCATCTGGCTTGATCAAGATCTCAGCTTTATGGTCCAGGCGTGGAATGTTGCGGCTTCCTGCTGCGGCATCCTAAGGATGCTCCGCAAAGTGCTTCCACTTCTTACCTTCCAGACAAGAAGGCTTATGGTGCAAGCACTCATTCCCCCTCGCCTGGACTACAGGAATGCCCTTTACCTTGGAGCCCCTGGTTCGACCGTCTCAAAACTCCAAACCATGCAAAACTGCGCATCGAGGATCCTTGTCGGGACCCGGAACTGGCATTCTGCAAAACCCGCCATAAAGTCTCTCCACTGGTTCCCTGTTCGGGAGAGAGTAAACTTTAAGGCTATGTGTATCGTCCACAAGACGTTAGCAGGGAATGGACCAGCGATCTACCATTCCATTGCCCAGCCTTATCTGGCGCTCAGACGATTTGTATCTTGCGGTCATTCCCAGGATTAAGAAAGCCAGAAGTGGCGGTCACCTATTCTCATATAATGCTCCTAGGATGTGGAACACCCTCCCTCTCCGCCTACGGAAGGAACCTAGCCATCTGGCCTTTCGGAAACTGCTGAAAATTTGGCTCTTCCCTTAGTGTCGATGTGATGTTTCTCGGTTTACTGCTATCAGCGCTGGGATGCCCCTGGGTAGCTACACGCTTAATAAATATTTTTTCATTTAATTTCATTAGGGGCGAGCATTCTCTCACGCTACTTAACATCTACGCCCCAACCACGTGCAGGACCTATACCGCTGATAAATTCTGTGAGACCAACTGATGGGAGTAGTTGGCGACATTATGATTAGTGGGGACTTCAATTTAGTATTGGATCCATTCCTAGATAGGAGCACAGTCATTATCAGGGCATGGGGTTAAATCTGTTCAACGCAAGCGCAATATTACAGAGCTGGGGCTGGTTGAGGCCTGGCGCTAAAAACATCCGGACGAGCGTGAATACTATTTTTATTCCCATGTTCACACAGCCGACATTTCTGAGATAACTGTTTCTGATCACGCCCACGTAGAATTAGTATGGTGTAGCACACAGTCCTCTTGAAGAGGCCCTCACCAGTGGTGCTTGCCTCCTAGCCTTGTACAAGATTCGGTGGTTGCGACAGAGATCCGCAATGGGATCTTTGAATATTTTGAGCTGAACTCTCTCCCGGAGGTCTAGCTGCATTCGCTTTGGGACGGATTTAAAGCAACCATAAGGGAGGTAATCTATGCCATAGCAAGAGGAAGGGAGGCTTGCTAGTGGAAGCAACTCTGCCCACTGAGATTAAAACCTTGGAAAGACATGATCAGGGCACCCCCACTAGGTGCAAAAACAGCGGCTAGCTATTCTCCGTGGGCAAATCCGTGCACACAAAACCAGTATAGCGGAACGCTCCCTACTAGCACTGAGCCAGGAATATTATGAAGGGGGGAGGAACAAGGTGGGATCTTTACTGGCCTGCAGACTCAGTCTAGTGCAGGCCAGGGCGCACATTGCAAAATTGCATAATGGGGACGAGGGCTGGAGGATTTCCAAACGTGACGAGCAGCGGTGATTTCACGAATAATAAAAAGACTCTTTACAAGTGGACGGATTTCTCTATAACATGGTTGGAGAAGTACTTAAGCGCCTGCGATTGTGACCCCATTCATCCTCAACATGCTGAGCTCCTTGATGCATCAATTGACCTTGAGCTGCGTTGTGCGGTGCGTGCTCTCCCGCTCTGCAAAACCCTGGGCCCGATGGGCTCCTTGTCCTTTTTATTAGATGATCCTCCCCAAAATCCAGGTGAAGGATCTAACCTACTGCTCATCCTACTGTCCCATAGCTCTTCTCAACACATACTCAAAAATATTTACAAAGATATTAGCCATTAGATTAGAGCACTCTCTCCCTTTCCTTATCGACCCGTACCAGGTTTGGTTTATTCGCAACTGGCAGGGGGCGGACAGACTGTGTCCGGTTGCAGACCTGGTGGAAAAGGTTCACCCTCACAACATCCCGGCCTGCCTTTTCTCGCTTGATGCAGAGAAGGCTTTTGACAAGTTGAACTGGCCATTCCTTCGGGCGATACTGGATAAGGTCGGCTTAGAAGCAGGCATGATTGCTAAAATTATAGCCTCATATGTCACTTCAGCAGCCACCATCCGTGTCAATGGATACCACACTGCTCCTATTCACATCCAAAGGAGCACCCTCCAGTGCTGCTCGTAATCACCCCTGCTCTTTGCTCTAACTGTAGAATCCTTGGCTATCTACAGCCTCTGAAAAACTGCTATTGCTGGTGTCCTTTTTGGGGGCCCAACCCAAAAGATTAGTTGTTCACATGTGACCTCTTGCCATCTCTCAGCCAGCCACCTCTTTGCCGGCTGTAGTCTAAGCATTCTTAAATGTCTCTGGCTTTAAATTTTCAATATGACCAAAGCCCCTCCATATCTCTTGGCTGGACCTCCACAATGTCATAAAAATGTATATCATTCTCGGGCCTTGTATCTTTTCCAGTCCTTGCTACCTCGATCCACCAGGATGTTATCAATCAATTGCAGCAAGATATTTGCTTATTTGTTTGGGTGGTAAGCAACTGAGAATCGTCAATTCCTTATTGAGGTAGCTTCTCGAAAGGGGTGGATTAACATGCCCATATCTCCTTGATTACTATAGAGCGGCTAACCTTCAGTACCTTTCTGAGTGGGTAGTCCACTAGAGTGAGAAGCACTGGTTCCACGTGCACTGGGTGGTGGCTCGGCACCCACTCTGCGATCTAGCCTGGCTACCAAACGATCTTGTCTGGATAGTGCGTACATAGCTACTTCTACCACGATGATGTTAGAAAGCTGGGAAAAACTAGCACTCGGGAGAGGGCTGACCACCTTCCCTTCCCCAAACACACCGATTGCTCTCAGCCCCTATTTCACACCTACGCTTGTGCCCTAATCCTTTCCCAGCTGGGCGACCGGGGATTGAAGGACCTGTCGGGAGCTCTGTGGGAACCTCCATAAAATTCTTCAACCAGTGTAAGGCCACTTTTCAACTCCCTGAAACGATGAGACTGCCAATTGTGTCATTTCGTGCTAACATTCCTCCAACTATCCTGCAGCTATCAGGCCCTATATTCCTTTGAAAAATTGGTGAGAGCGTACCGTGGGTGTAACGGACTTATTTCCAATAGACATCGGACCCTTCAACTCTCTACAGACACTCGTACCCACGCATATCAATCTTCCTAGAAGGCTATGACTACAGAAACCATCTTACCCAAACAAAGGCACACTCTGCCACGACATACCTAAGACTTACGGAAACCTCTCTCACAAAGAAATGGCCTATAAAAATAGGTTTAAATGTTATTACACCAGCCCGCCTTTCTACCATATACCCCTCCACGTCTTTACTTTGCTGGCAATGCAGACTCGTGGTAGGGGATTTCTCTCACCTGTGGTGGTCCTGTAGCCTCCTCACTACCTATTGGAAGGAGATATTGGGTCAGAGTAAAGCTGTCAGAGGTTACCCCCTCCCTGCCTCCTACCCTTCCCTTATTCTTGGAATTTGCCTACTTGCCCTTGAGGCAAGGAGCCATGTGGATTGGAAACTTGCTAGCCGCATGCTAAATGCTGCACAGCAACTCCTGTAGCTAGCATTGAAAAAGCAATAGCCCCCTCCATCGCCCAGTGGTTCAACCGCTTCTGGCAAGTGCTGGCAATGCAATAATTATCGCATAACCTAGCTAGGACAGTCACAAAATTTCAACATGTTTGCTGCCCATTGATCCAATATTTGTCCCGCTTGGAGCTCACCTGCTTCAATCTACTGAAGCTCAGTGCATTGCAACTTTTTGAAAAACCTTTTCCTGGCAGTCTGCTCCGCTATCCAACGCTTTCTCCCCCCAATTGCTTCATGCGACAGTCGTAAGTGTCCTCTCACAAGACACTACTCCCTCTGTGCAATGCTTGGTGCTTAAAATTGACCTACATGTGTTTCTACTTCTTTCCTGTGTAACAGTACGAGCAGTAGGAGACGATTTGTGCTTATCTTCTAGATCTTTGCATTGTTTATTGCAACCTGTTTTGCTGGGCTCTGATTTATACTCTCCTCTTCTGCTGTGTACTGACTTGTCTCCTCTATCATTTTGATTGCCTTTGGCTAACCTGTCGGGCTATGTTATATCTTGCCATAAAACATCTAATAAAAAGATTATGAGCAGAAAAAAACGTTTGGGAACCACTACAGCACTGAAGTCTAGCCCAAGAAACCATTCTTGGTATTGTAAAAAACAGGGTGGTCTCTATTATGGAAATAAAGACATGAATAGTCATTCCATAAATTACATTTTACCAATCTACGCAACACTGAATTGTATCTGTTTGCTGTAAATAAGTCTAGAAAACTCAAAGCATGACCTTTTCACACTGTCAGTGATTGGCATTTACATGATGTTACATCCTTTATTAGTGAACTGCCTCAGAAAAAAGATATCTAAGAAGAAGGTACATAAGTTAGGCTAGTATCCTAACTATACACAGTAACATTTCTTATGTCACCTGGCACAAGTAAACAATATGTTAACCAGTACGCAGTGGCAATTTTTACTAATTTAATCTTGATATCCTGCTCATTTGGACATCAGAGACTATAGGAGGAGCCAAACAGTTCTTTCAGTATACCATTCGTTTCTACACAACCACTTCTTAGAGGCAGACATAATGATCATGTCTTTCCTCAATATGGTCTACTTTAGATCTACCCTTACACGCTTCTGTTTCAAATTCACATGTAGGCTAATGATGCCTTCTCTGTTGTACATTATCCAGTCACAGTTCCTCAAGAATATCTAAAGTGAACAATTAAACTCTCATGAATTGGTAATGCTTTTCCATTGTAAACACTCTTGTTATTTGAGATGGCCGATGTGCAAGATCGTGGCTCAATCCAAAGCTAATAAACCGAAGCAGGACAAGGATTCCTCGTTGAAATCTTGTGGGTTTATTCAAAATATGATAATTACAGAAAGCATCAAGTATTTAGTCATTAGAAATGAGCATATTTAAAATAATCAAAATGTATTTCTGCACAAGAACATAAGACCTACCCATGAACAAAAACAAAGGAAAGACTGAGTAAAAATCAGTGAACAGTCTGACATGCAATCTCCTCTGCTACAAAGGCAAATGCATTTCATTGGTAAGGGGACTAAGGAAATAATTTGACTTTTTTTTTTTTAATTTTATTCCAGCAATCCGTTGTACATTGAGCATGGTACAAAATATACATTTTAAGTATTCAATGAATAAATTCTACCCATACATTTGTAGAGTGCATTTGACCTCACATGCTATAAACAACTCAAATTAAATCCATTTAGATATAGGAGCCCAAACTTTTTGACCCAGCTTCTCCCTTCTGACACCCGTAGATCTATAGACTGCCATTTCTAATTGATATATAAATAATAGTTTGGATTGCCAGTGGTTAAAAACTGGAGGCTCAGGATCAATCCAACGAGAAGTGATGCAAAAACGAAAAACTGACATACAAATAAACAAAAAGGCTTCTTCAGCAGTAGGCCTTATACCAATTTGATCCGTTTGAAGACCTAAAATAACCATTTCGGGAGTTAAACTTACAGTGATCCCCAAACTATTATTTTAAAAAAACTTCAACATTGCAATAAATCGGGAAAGTTTCACACACTTAAAAAACATATGAATAGAGTCAGCGGCTGTTCATCACATCGTTTACATTCATCCCCATTTCTAACTTTCCATTTAGCTAGTTTGGCCGGGGAATACTAAGGTTGGAAATTGACATGAAATGTTGACTTTGAAGCGAGCCGTTAAATAACGTCTTAATTGATAATTCAATAGATCTGACTATGTCGACATTTTCAATTTCGAATTTCCTTAGCCATTTGAGGAAATAATTTGACTCTTTATGTAACATAGCAATACAATGTTTTCCTCAGCTTATGCATGACATACACCAAACATCAGCACGCAACCATGGAAAGTTGCAAAGAAAACAACAGCAGGTAGTTCGGGACAGACTGTTCACATGAGAAGCAGGGTTTATACTGATTTTCAGAAGGCTGGTCTTTGTCTAGAGTGGCACTGTTGATGAAAAATAATGGACTGGAATACGGGCCAAGCGATTTCTGTTACCTGAGATTCATTCAACCCTTCCATCCATCACCTTGTTGTTTCATTTGACACCTTAAGTACGACTGGCATGCCCAGCAGTGGCCCTGTGCCCAATGTAGCAAACACAACAAGATGATGGATGGAGTGCTGACACTTTTTAAGCACTCACCTCCAGTCAACAGATCTGGGTGTAATTCATAGTTCTTTTGCTCACTATACCACTGCAGTTGGGACCCAGCCATAAGCAAATCAGTCTTGACCTTGCTCATCATGGGGACTGTCCAGCCCGAACTGCCAGGCCAGGTCCTCCCTGGACAGGAAACGAGCATCCTGTAACCAAACTGAGGTGGCATGGTGACCAACAGAAGGATGGATTCAACCCAGATCTCTTGACTCGGGGTGAGTGTTTGAAAGGTTTCAGCACTGTCTGTCATCTTGTTGTGTTTGCTAAATTTGCCCAAAGTGGCAAAGGGTATGCCTAGACAGGGGTCCCTTTCTCACTGTGCCACTGGATTCAAACTAGCCTGGCTATCTGATAGAGACATCTAGCCACAGATTCCTTAACTTAGAATATCCCCCGGCCTCCGACTGGATCCGGAATTTTTTTGCAGAAGCATCTCTGTGCGCCGGGGGACTATGCTGCATGGCTCCGCCCTGACGTCGTCTGCAGACATGACGTCAGCGAAACCATACAAGTCCCTTCCGGTGGGCTGACGTCAGTTTTCTTCGCGGAAACTTTTCCGTGCCACAACGCAGAGCCACCACCAAAAACTGTGAGAGTATGGGAACAGTGTGTGAAAAAACGATGAAAAGCAGTGAAACTAAAAGAATGGACAACAGGATGTGGGAGCAAACAGCTGAACTCTCAGGCGAGGTTCGCCCCTGGCATCCTGGGAAATGCAGTCTCTTAAAGCTCACTCCGATATTTTTGAGTATTTCGCCAAGGTTGGAGCAGATAGTGCTGATCTCTAGACACGTGTTTCTGGTTTATTAACAGTCATCAGTAGAGAATACAGTCTTGTCTTTTGGGGTTTTCTGAGTAGGTTGCCAAACATTATATCAGGTCCGGTACCTCTCACTGGCGCGCAGGTGCTACATCTACGAGCTCGTCAGCTCAATGACTCACAGGAGTACTTTAAATAGAAAACAGGATGTGGGAGCACACCGCTGTTTAATAGTACTCCTGTGAGTCATTGAGCTGACGAGCTCGTGGATGAAGCACCCACATGCCCTTTGAGAGGTACCTGACCTGAGAAAGATGTTGGCAGCCTACTCAGCAAACCCCAACATTTTAAAGAGATCAGCACTATCTGTGCCAACTGTGGCGAAACACTCGAACACTCTTGAAGCAAACAAGTAACTGAAACAGCATTTACCATAATGCCAGGGGTGACCCTTGCTGGGAGGTGAAGCAGTGTGCTCCCACCCCTGTTCCTGTTTAATAGTACTCTCGTGAGTCATTGAGCTGACGAGCTCGTGGATGAAGCACCATCATCTTGTTGTGTTTGTCCTGTACTCAATGTGCCACATCACACCCTACTAACAGGCCACAAGTAACGCAAAGCCAGTCTGGGGTTCTTTCTGGTCCCTTCTAAGGTGGGCCTTTGTCTGGAGTAGCATGGTGGGTGCAAAACGATTGACTAGAATGTAGGCCCTGGCAATTGCCAGTGGCTAAGATTAATGCAAGCATTCCATTATTCAACTTGTTGCATACAAAGAACACCAGCATGCAACCTTGGATAATTACAAAGAAAACATCCTGAACATTGCTTCCTCAAGAGAACACAAAATTACATTTTACATTTTTACAGAGACCGAGAGAAAGTCTTACATAAAATGAAATAAACTTGTATAATTATTCTGCACATATCAATAGGTGTCAATGCAATCTGACTGCGGCCTAGTAATGCTAGGTGAACCACAACAAAATTAGGCATCATTTCTAAATTGGTAAAAACAAATTGGCTCGCACCAGATAATCATTGTGACTCCTGCTTTTGCACTGCATGATCACGGTCTTCCAAGAACCTATGTATGACCATTAATCTAGTGCTCTCATTTACCCTTCATATGCACATTAGAAAAACTACATAAAACTATTCCTGTACATGAAAAAGCTCTTACGAACTTTTCTAGAAGGTAATCTGTAATGATGACCTCCAGTATGTCCTTTATATACAAATGCAAAGTCATGTACTTATAGGTCTCCAAGAAAAGACACAGCAAATAATACTCATTTTATGATTGTTTGTGCATTGCAGCTTCCTGCTACAACCATCATAGCTAAACTGGCCTGTCAGTCACCTGGAAAATCTCAGCATGGTGTTAGGAAGGCGTAGTTTAAATATTTCAGGTGGAGGGTAGAGCCTGGCTGCCTATAAGAGTCTGCCCTTTGAAAGAGCTTTTTGGCAGATTGCGCTCCTCGATTCTCTACCACGTTATTTGGGTCCAAGTGCCATGTATAGGATGGGCTTCCCTTCCTGGGGCGATTATGCCCCTCATCTGTAAATGAGGCTCAGAAATGGCATGAACCAGCACAGGCAGATGTAGGCAGCAAGTACATGGCGAAGTAGTTCCTGTACTGCTAATTAGCCTGGAATCACCACCAGCACCAGGGCATCAGTGGAGCAGTAGAGCTAACCCTGTCTGGCTAAAGAACTGCGGTCCCTTCAAAACGCCACACCCTTAAAGAGGCGCTGAATCCTGTCTGGACTGCCTCAATCAGAACCAGCCCAGTTAGGGCATTGGACATTGGCTTTATTACTCACCTCATCCCAACATCTACTAACGCAATGAAGGACACAGGCTAGTGTTCTGAATATACACAGTACCATTGCACCAACTCTCCCTCCCAGCTACTTCTGAAACCGAACTACTCATTGGCTGTGACCAAGGCAAGTGCTTGCCACAGTGGGTGGTTTAGGTACCACAAAAGATCTGCTATCTCTTTGGGGGTGTCAGCCTTTATTGCTGCGCACAACATTGCAGCACTTAAAGAGGGGACCAGTGCAGCTGATTTGTGTTCTTATGGCATGGTAATTGCCCAATTTGCTGAACGTTCTCTTGTCACTGTACCTGAATTTACAGGGAACTCCACCATCCCAATGAGCCTGGATACAGCAGCAGCAGCTCCCCCTGCCTCCACCCATTAACATAGTTAAGGAGTCAGGTTCTATGATCTAGATCTGCTCTGGAACAAACCTCAGGTTGATGGTACTGTTTATCAGCATGAAAACGTAGTGGTAAGAGAAATTGTTAGAAGCTCAAACATGTCAGTTCCAATTTACTATGACTCTTAAGAATCGCAGACTCCAAATTAAGTTTAGTTGGCTTATTAAAAAGCCAAGAACAACTGGACATACAGGCACCTCAATGTGAGGGTGTAGAAATGCATTGGAACTAATACAAAGCCAAACCTATGGATGAAGTTAAGGCGGTACAACACGCACAAGACTATTAGAACAAGAATCAGGATACATAAGATTGAACAGACATCCAGATTCCCTTTCATCGGATGTTCGTGGATGTAAAACATTAGTCTGACCCTACTCTAGTGCTAATGAGACATCCCTACATAGCAGTTCCCCAAGGCAAGGTCAGTTAAGGTGTCAGCTTCTGAAGTCTTCCTAAGAAGTCTCTTCACATCAATTGGGTCATTTAGCATAAAGCTACAGAGCTTGTTCTAAGATGCTCTCTCTCACAAGGCAAGGCAGAAGTCCCCGGACACTTTCCCTAGTTACGATACATCAATACCACAGGTAGTATCCCATGGTACTTTGCAAAATCACGCAATCCAGTCAGGCCACCTCCTCGCAGGTAACTTTCCATTAGGCAGCGATGCTCCCAAGCTTGGGCAAGATGACCTTGATTCCCAGGCTTGCTCCTATTAGAAAGTACAACAGTTCTCCATTACCCGTATCCACGCTCAATGTATCTTCATCGCCCTAAGCCTAACTCCTAAACCAAAAACATTATTCTAATTGACAAGGATGATTCTTCCACCTGCAACAGAAATGTGAGAAAAAACAAATCCAACATGCACATGAAATTCAACTATTAAATCTAATGAGAGAGATTCCAGGGAAAATACATTTCAGGCCTACAGGAATCTGCCAACATAAGAAATAGCACACAGGCCTTGCGAAATATAAATAAATACTTTTTATTGAGCACTTCTATATTAACACGTTATATAATTACATCAAATATGTGAATAATTGTCAGCAGCATACACAATTTCTGGACTTTAATGTTTTCACTACTGAATTTCAACAGTCATCTCTTCACTTTTACTTGAAAATATTCCTAGTATACCACAGATCACGTTATTACGGTTCACGTTCTACTGTCCCAGGTTAATGCGACAAAGGAATATATGTGGGTGCATTCTACTCATAATTGTGATGCACCCCTACAATGAAAAAGTGAAGTTTGTGCTACATCAATAGCAATGAGAGGCCTGGCAGGGGCTGATCCATAATTTGGATACCAATGTTGAGAGGCGATTAGAGGCCCAGCAGACTGGTGACATTCCAGGGATGATAAATACTATTCCTGCACCATGCATTTCCCTACTGGCAAAGAGGAGTTCTGTGATGCTGTAGAAGTGACTTCTAAACGTCTGATTTCTAATCATCTGATTTGCTAAATGACCACTCTAAGGGCTGCTAGTGGCCACATCTGGCATTGCCACATGGCAACAACCACTTGCTTGACCGTATACTTTACTCTATCTGCTACTTGTGCACCCCATTGACTAATTTGGACTCTGCTGACATGCCAGGCCCCTTATACTGGGTTAAAGGTTTATTTATGAACTTTCTCTTCATTGCTTCACCTGGACCATATATATCTTGTTGTTCTATTAATTTGACACTAACCTCATAGGGAAGAAGTTTATACCTCAGACCACGGCTGAAGAAGTGGGTCTGAAAATGTGGCCGAATGTTCCACCAATGACTATGATGAACATATTTCATTGGAAAATGTCTGAATTTACAGACTTTCTTGACTCAGTGAACTCCGATTCCATGGATGTAGCACCCCCTGTCACAGCAATAAGTAACACTGGTCTCTTCTACTTGGCCACCAGAACCCAGTAACTTTGTATCCTCTTCTTACCCACATTCTAGTTGACCGAGCAGCAGTAGGTCGGACAAAAAAAAGCTGAATAAAATTGTTCAAGATATAATCAGAGCTGCCCATGTTTACTCCTAAAACCGGAAGCATTTAGGATAAAATTGACTCATGAACCTGTATCCTTGTACTCTGCAGCACCTGGTTCTTATGATTCTAGAGCATGTGAGACTGTCACTCTACTGTACTATGTTATCTTCATTATGTTCGGTGTAAATATAATTGCGATTTACCATGCACTTAGTTAGATGCTAGATTCTGCTGATCTTATTGGGCTAATGCTTTATTCCTGACACCGCCTCCATGTCATTTGACTGTCTTAATAGCGTAACCACAATATTTCTGCCTCCTCAACAAGTGCTGAACCTTATGTAGATGGAGGTTGTTTAGTTTATGGTGAGGTGTAACCTACAGAAATGGGTGAAAAGCCACCTTCCCCTAGAAAAACCCATAACTTAGCTTGCTGTCCTAATCTTGGCCACCCCCCCAACCTAATACCCTAGTAGTAAATGTACCAGTGAACTCTCTTTTGCAACCGTTAGACAGACCCTACTCGTTTCAAGCTCTGCTCTCGCTCACATCTCCCTCTCACGTATTTCATCTCAGTACTGCCGTGAGACAAACATGATGCCCACTCCATACAGGTATATGCCTCTGACAGTCTCTTCTCCTCTCAAGTATTGGCCAAGGCTTCTGTGTAAAAAAAAAAGAATTTAAAAATTCCATGCTGCAGGAAAAACGTGTCAGATTCCAAAGCCCTGAAACTGAAGATTGACCGGACGGGCTTGGTTATTATTAGTTGTTTCATTGTGATAGATATTTCCATGTTCATTTTCCTCACCTTTTTAAAATTTTTGTAGGCTGGCTCCAGACTGGTCTGGAAGCCCTTCCATAGTTCTACCCAGATGTCAGGAGGTGCCAGCCTCATATTGACACCAAAAGTAACACCATGTGACACCAAATAAGCGTCAAAGGCCACCACAATCAAGACTCAGCAAGTTCCTATTTTTTTCCAACTCTTCGATGCGGTCCAGAGTTCTTCAGAGTTTTCTCCCAAGAAATAGATTTTTTCTTCTACACTGCGACAACGTCCAGTTATTCCTAAAAGTGTGGATTCAAACTGTTTAAGGATTGCTTGGTTTAATTATAAAAGGTCAACCACCCGATAATCCGGGATCGTATCGCCCCATCAGCCTTTTAAATTCTGACTATTAGCTGTTTACTAAAATGATTGCACTAAGAATAACAGTTCCTGCTCAATCTTTGGTATATAGAGATCAGACCGGTTTTCTCTCTGGTAGGACGATGGCAACTAACACAAACTTTTTAGTTCAGGCAATTGATTACTATATTCACAAAAACGTAGAAGCTTTTGATTTAGTCCCTTGGGAAATATTGTTTGCAATTTTAACGAAATTTAATTTTCCTCAGTAACTTGTTAATTTACTGAATAACCTTTATATTATGGCTGAAGCAAAGAATATAATAAATTCTCAAGCTGTTGGTTCTATACAAATTAAACGCGGCACTCTGCAAGGGTGCCCAATTTCACCAATGCTGTTCGCACTTTTTATCAAGCCCCTAGCATATTTAGTACGACAAGATCCACAAATTAGAGCTCCTTTTTCGGGTGCTCCTAAACTAAAACTTTTTGCGGATGAGATCATTCTTTGTTTATCTGCTGAGCAACATAATATTTTGAATGTTTTAAAAAAAATGTAATTGTTTTCAGACTTGGGGGGATATAAGTTCAATCACTCCAAATCGGAAATTTTGCTTTTCAATTGCTCCGATCAGGTTCTTCCATCCGATTTTCAGAACCAGGTTCGCTCGACAGGGGCAATTAGATACTTAGGGATCTATGAATCGCACAATCCTTCTCAGCTTTCCAGCTCAATTACTACACTACGCTTTCTAAGGTTAGAAGTTGGTTAAAGCAGTGGCAGAACCTACCACTCTCTTTGATAGGGAGAATCTCAGTTATCAAATTGATGATCTTGCCCTTCTTTCTTTTAATTTTTTCGAATCTTTTAATTAAAGTCCCTTCAAATTTTTTTACAGAGATAGATCAAATACTATGGTTATTTGCTTGAACAGGTAAGAAACCTCGTACTAAACTAGAGACTTTACAATTACTTAACTTTAGATGGGGGCCTTGCACTCGCTCATTAAAAAAATATTAGCAAGCAGCTTTTTCGATTGGTGCACAAGGTCTCTTACTAAACGAGATCTAGGTCGCAATAACTACTTTTGGAATCCAGCTCCCACCTAGTCCCTTTTATTTAAATTCTGAGGCTCCCAAAGCGTATCTAATTAGCTTTAATTATTATGTGAAGGAGAGTCGAGGGATTGGTAACTGGTATAAAAACTCTACTTAGTCCGCTTCCGGCTAAAATTGTTCCGCAAGATCTTCAAAAGATCTTAAATTCTACGGGGTGTCGGATAGATATCCCAAAATAGAGATTATATAATACCTGGTCACATGAAGTCATACGGGTTGTCAATTGTTTGAACGGATGACTTTTTTACATGGCAACTCTATTATACTTCTTCTCGACTCTCCAAAATGTACTCCTCTATTTCAGGTGCATGTTTTAGATGCAACCACTCCCTTTGGGATTGGTTCCATATTTGCTTTTCTTGTTCAGCTTTAAACAAATGTTGAAACCAAATATGTTGGTGGCTTGACAACAAGGTTGATATAAATCTGCTGCTCGAACAGAGTATGGTTCTTTTTGGTATGACTGATATATCAGGTTTATCTATTGCCCATCAACAGTATATCCTCATTGCATCACTTGTTGCCAGATCTCTGATATTGCAAAGATGGAGAGAGGTAGACTCTCCAACATTTGCCCAGTGTCTCGAATTGAGGTGAAGGAGAAGCTGTACTCCCAAACAGTAGGAGCCTTAAGGAAGTTTTATAAAATATGGGGTGGGAATTAGAGTTATGCTTGCTTATATTTTTTAAAAATTGGAATGTAGTCTTTGCAATTTATGTTAATCAACAAGCAGTTATTATGTATTTCATTGATATTGCTCTGTGGATGAATTGATTATTTTTTATCTCTTTTTCTACTAACTGCAAAATAAATACATTTTTAAAAAAAGGATTACATGGTTTAAATGTCAGTCACCAACCTCTGTGATGATTGCCTCTTGTGCCTAGGTTTGCGTCATAGATCATAGGCCTATGAGTCATGTCAAAGTATGAAACCAACAGTCATTAAGGAGATGGGTGCCAAACTCTTTCTTGCCCAAGCTAAGGATGACAGGAGTGGTAAACCCTAATCACGACCTCAATCGATATTGAGATCAAAGCCACCAGGGGCCATAGACTTCCATTTCTTTTTCCCTACAAGCACAGGAAGACGAAAGACAGTAGCAGATAAAAACAGGTAAGTCTCACAGGGGTTCCTATTTCCCCTCGGATTTCTATTCATGGCCCGACAGGAGTGGTAAACCCTAATCACGACCTCAATCGATATTGAGGTCAAAGTCACCAGGGGCCATAGACTTCCATTTCTTTTTCCCTACAAGCACAGGAAGACGAAACACAGTAGCAGGTAAAAACAGGTAAGTCTCACAGGGGTTCCTATTTCCCCTCAGATTTCTATTCATGGCCCGGGAAGATCAAAGTTCAGTCCCCTTCATGGCCGACGCAAAAGGTGCCAGTGGAGAACATATTCCACGCTGCCTCCAGTGACCAGCACACAACCCTAACCCAACTTTAAGGTGCCTCGTTCAGGTCCAACGCCATACCTGAATGCCATGTTTGAAGTATTCAGGCAGACTATGGTCCCCTCTGGAGCACCTCTGAATGTTATGGGTCCCTATGGGTGTCAATATGGACTTCCGCCGGCAGGTCGCTCCACAGTGCCGTTCACACCCTTCATGACCAGTCAGTGACACCGTTGGTTGTACTAAAGGCTTCAGGGTGCTAACATGGACACCTTTGCTGCCACTGATTCGAGCACATATACCAAGGCCGTATTTGGCTCGCAGAGCCAGTTCAGAAGTCAAGCTGACCGATGACCTCCAGATGCAGTTCCTGGACCTCGTACACGATTATGAGGTGGTTTTGTGGGAAGTTATCCAGTCTTTCCTCGATAGTGTGAACTCAGCAGCAAGGGCAAATCGGTGACCGTGTGTAGGCAAACATGACTCGGGACATCTAGATTTTCTAATAATGCTCATGGACCTACAGTTCAATGGGGCCAAACTTGTTGGAGAAAAAATGGATTTTGCATTGAAGAGGTTTAAGAATATGATGGACCCTGCTTGATCGATTAGGTTATAGCCCAAAAAAAGAAATGACCAGGAATTTTGTACATTTTGTGGCTTCAGAAGTGGTCACTTTCTGCCAGCTCCAAGCAGCCATAGCACAGCAGCAGCCACCAGAAGGAAGCAGCTCTAGCTTCCCCTTGTATGGACACTCTAGACTTGTGGAAAGCCAGGTACCCTATTTTGCACAGTTCTGGAAAGCCATAACTTTGGACCGATGGATCCTACAGATCATGAAATAGGGGTATTCACCCTGACCCCGCCCCCTCCCCCAAGTCCTTTCCTTGGAGCCTCCCTCCCCACTTAGACCTTTTGTAGGAACACCTTCTCCTGCTGCAGCAAGAGGTGGCAGCCTTGCTGCAGCGAGGAGCTGTGGAGTTGGTACCAGAGCAGAAAATTGGGCATGAATGCTGATCCTGATACTTTCAAAGAAGGACGGTGGTCTTCGTGCGATCCTGGACCTCGGCGTCTTGTACCTTTTTTTTCGGAAGGAGAAGGTCAAGAATCTGTTTCTAGCCAAGGTTCTTCTGGTGCTGGAACTGGGAGACCGGATTGTGCACTTGACTTTCAGGAAGCTAATTTCTACATATCAATCCTGAAGTCCCATAGGAAGTACTTGTGGTTTGTGGTAGGTGTGACTTGATATCAATCTGTGGTTCTTCAATTTGGCCTAAAATTGGCACTATGGGTCTTCACAAAGGTGATGGCAGTGGTAGCAACCCAACTCGGTTGGTCAGCATTCCAGTTTTCTCCTACCTGGGCGGCTAGCTCCTGAAAGCCAGTACTCCAGAAAGACAAACAACAATTGCCAAACACTCTGCTTTGTAAACTCTTTGAGACAGTCACCTTCTATGAATTAGGGAATTGAATGTGAATACATCAGAACAATGTTAATAACATTATGTATTAAAACCAGTGATCAAGATCAAATACGTTATAAAGTACACATACGGTTTCATTTACATTCACTTAATGCGAAAGTAGGAAGAAGCAGCTGTCACCAGTGATCAGTCTGTGACAGAACATGTTTACATAAGCTAATTACAATCATTTTACAATTTCTACTACTACTACTACTTCAATTTCTTAGTCGGTAGGAAGCTTAAATAAATACGGTAATATTCAAGTCTGAGATATTACGGACACAATTAGGTGTTCTATGCCTGCTCAGTCTCCTGACTCCTTCATATTTCTGGCCTGTAGTCCCGCTACCACACAAGGGGCCTCCAGTGGTGTCCCTGCGGGCACTTGTTCCAGCACAAGGGAGAACTATCAGATTCATGGTATGCCCTGGGATACTGCAGCAGAGCTTGCCTCTTTGTGGTGTGGAGGTGAACCTGTCCAGTGAGATGTCCTTCGAACCCACTCAAGCCATGACCATGGTGGTACCAAATGCCTGCATTGAAGGGTGGAAAGCTCATTTGAAGAAATTGTAGATTAGAAGCCTCAGGTCTCCAGCGGAGAATAACTTAAACATCAATGTGCTCGAACTGAGGGCAATTCGTCTAGCAATCAAGGCATTATTCCCTTCACCGCCAGTTAATGCAGAGCTTGACAGAAAATAAAACTGCAATGTGGTATAGTAACAAGCAAAGGGGAGTGGGGTATCAACCTATGTTGGGATCCACTGAGGCTCAGGTCTTGCATGCACAAATGAGTAATCTCAATGGTGATGAATCATCTCACTGGTTCTAAGACCACTGTCATCTTGCAAAATACTAGTGGAATCTCCACCCAGAGGTTGTGAAGGGCAACTTTGATCAATGAGGCACACCCAAGGTGGTTCTCTTTGCCCCTTGTTACAGTTGTTTTGCCCAAAGTTCTTTACTCTTCAGTATCTAATGCAAGGATTTTTGGGAGATGCATTTCAGTGGAAGTAGTAATTTCCTCTTCATTACGTATTCCCTCTCTTACACTTGATTCCATGGGTCATGAAGAAGAGTGTCCAAGAACAAGCTCAAATCATTTTGGTGACGTTGGAGTGGCTGAGAAGGGTGTGGTACACATAACTTCTTCACTCTTCCCTTTGAGCTCCGCTCGCTCTTCATCTGAAAGTGGGATATTCTTTCCCTATTGAAAGATCATGTTCTCCACCCAAATCTCCAGAGCCTACACCTTCATGTGTGGAGATTGGGCCGGACGTTTAACAGTTTTTTTGCTGCCTGAAGATGTGGTGAAGGTCCTCTTACCTGCCAGTTGATGTGCTACCAAATTTGTTTACTCTGGGAAGATGGGGTAATTTTCTCACTTGGTATGCTGATCACTAGACTGGCCCCTTCAAAGTGCAATTCTTGCATTTTGAAGTTTGGTCTTGCCATGGGTACAGTAAAGGGATATCTGATGGCCTTGTTGGCCTTCCTTTGCCTCCCATAAAGGCCAACCCTTCTCAAATCCTCTATTTTTTGAGGTTTTTGAAAGGTCTAAGCAACCTGTTTCCTTCCACTGCTTTTGTTATGCCTCACTTGGACCTAAATTTGGGGCTAACCTTTTTAATGGGATCTCTGTTTGAGGCATTAAATAGTTGTTATTTACATCTAACACTTAAGATTTCTTCTCTTGCTACCACTATATGTGCCCGGTGGGTTGGTGAGTTAAAATCACTGAAGGTCATGTCCCCTTTTACGTTCTTTCCCTACAGGCTTGTGCTCAGAACCAGGGTTGCTTTCCTTCCTAAGGTGGTGACTCCCTTCCATCTGGGTTAGTCGGTCACACTTGCTTCCTCCCCCCACCCCATTCCACCTACGAAGGAGAAAGAGAATCTGCATAGGTAGGATCTAAAGAGGGTGGTCCGTTTTTATGTTGACTGCATGGAGTTCCTGGTGGATGATCAGCTCTTGGTTGGGTATTTTTGAAACAGAAAGGGGGAAAGCGATGCATAAAAGGGCCTTATCTGGATGGTATACTGTGTATTAAGATCTGCTATTCAATGGCCCAAAATGAGCCTTCATGCAGGCATTAGGGCTCTCTCCACGAGAGCTAAGATCTCAACATCTGCCATGGCTAGGGGAGTCCCGGTAGGTGGCTTCTACAGACCAGACACTGGCATTGCTTCATACCTTTGCCAAGTACTAGTGCCTAGGTTCGAAGGTGAGGGAGTATAAGCATGACTCCAGATCTGTGCTACAGGCTTTCTAAGTATAACCATCCTTCCTGGGTTGGTATGGTTTGAGAATCTATTCAAGAGGTGAGGAATCTACAGGTAGAAGTATTCATCAGAAGAAACACTTTTATCTTTGGTAACATTTTTTTTGATGGACAGTTTATCATCCTAGTGATTCTTCATTGATCACACCCACTTCCTTGCTGTTTGCTGCTTGGTTATAGGCCACTGTAATAAGATTCCACTTTGGATGTTGCCCTATGTTTCACATCCTGATGTTACTCCTGTCTGCTTTGGCGGCATCGGAAAAATGTATGGAAAACTTATTTTTGATGGTGGGGGATCTTTATGGCTATTGTGATGATCCACAGTATGGAAATACGTGAGCTCACTAAGAGACATATGTGTTGGGGGGGGCGTGGCTTGACGCCGTAGCGCAATGGCGGATCCCTGGTGAGCTCCGTATATCGGCAGACCTCTTTTCAATAGTTGAGCCGTCCTTACGTCGACTCCTGCTTCGGACAAAGCCTTCCTGAGTGTCAGAACATGCGGGGCACTAGTTGGAGCGAGTTGCAACTTTCTCCCCCGCTGGATGCCTGAAATATTTCTTCGTTGCTGTCTTCCTCATGGAATGCGCGCGCGGCAGCCATTTTAGGTTGCCGCTATCGCGTTTACTTCAGGAGCCGGTAATTTAACTGCCTTCACTGCGCTATTTCGGCCCTTATATCGCTACCATGCTATTTACCTGCTTTTTGCTGCCTTCTATTTGCCTCATACAAGACACACTATTTTCAGCGTGATTTCATACTGCTCCTCAATACATGTGGATTTTATCTGCTAGATGCTCCAACTAATTGCATATGTTTTCCTGGAGGCATTAACCTTTCCTCAATGCCATTTTCTTCAATACCTTCAACTTAATGTGTGCTCTGGGCTTTTATTTTTTTATTTTTTTTGCCATACAGTTTTAGGAGCTGCATTTATTCTCATGCAATTCAACATTCTGGTTCCACGCAACGAGTTAGGCATGCATGGTCCTACATGTTTGCTTGAGTATATTACTAACTCCTTGATATGTTAAATGCTGAAGATGTGAGCGGCCGCTAGTTTCAGCCGCTGAGCTCACAATTTTCACTTCTACATCCGCTTTCCTACCACACGGATAAACACTGTGTTTTTCTGAGGAACATTTTATGAACATTTTATAAACATATTTTGTGGCAGTTTCAATTACACTCTTTGTTAGATAAATCTACTGTGTTCTTCCCAGAGCTTTCTTGTCACACCTAACAATATGGCTTCAGATTCACATTCTGCTGGATCTTCTGTTTCTGGCACGTAGCCCAAGCGGCATAAAAATGACCCACCGTCTCCGATTCAATCCTCTCAAAACCCTATTTTAGATTCTTGATGAAGTGCGTGGGCTCCAACCTTTTTATGACTGCCACAAATGAAAAACTACAGCAAATTGAAGAGAGGTGGATTGTTATGGAGAGTAAGGTGTTGGACTTAGAACAACGTGTCAGTACCTTACATGATATCTCTACAAAGATTCCGACGCTAGAGCAAGAAATTCATAAATTGAAACTCCACACAGAGGATTTGGGAAATCATAATTGTCGCAACAACCTACGCCTTTACGGCTTACCAGAAAATGTCGAAGGCTCAGACATGGTTCTTTTTCTTAAAAAGTTTCTGCCTGAGCTTCTGAGTCTTCCACCTTCGAATCCTCCTATCAACATCCAACGAGCACACCGCCTATGTCGTCTTACTTCTAACCCTGCGAAACCACGTGGAATTATTATGCTTTTTCTAGAATTTACCGAACTGATGACTGTCCTGAAGGCTGTTAAGCTCAAACGTCGTCTTATTTGGTCTGGACATAACATCTTCATATTTCAAGACATCTCCAATGCCACTAATGCACGTCAAAAGGAATTCCTAGCTTTACGACCTCAAATGAGACTTCTCAATATTCAATATGGCATACTTCATCCTTGTCTCTGCAAGATCACTCATAATGGACGCTCACGCTCCTTTGATGATCCTGAAAAGTTAAAGCTTTTTCTGCTTTCCTTTTCTCCCGCAGGAATGGATGCTAATGCCTGATTTGTATTTGTCTTTTTTCTTTTGTAACTTATTTCTCTCTTTCTAACTGTTTCTAATTACTTTTTTTTGGTTCTTCCTTTTCCATTTTTATAGGTTTTCCTTTTCCTAATGTTTCTAATAATGTTTACCTTCTCTTTTCTTCTATTTCTACTAATCTTATCCTTTTTCTCTTCCTTCTTATTTATATGCTTTTCCTCTTGTTACGGCTCTCATTTTTCTATATCTACCTTTTATGGGATCCGCGCTGCTTTGCGTCATCATGTCTTCCCTTCATTTTTCCTTCTTCTTTCTTCAGGTCTGGCTGGTATGTCATGATCTGTTTGTTCGATTCCTTCTTCTGTCTCTATCTCTTCTTCTTTCCCCTTCCCTTTCTTCTGTTCTATTGTCCTTTTATTGCTTGTTTACTAACTCAGGTTTTCTCTCCTTAACATTATACTCTTTTATTCTGCTTACGTCTTTCTCTATCTTTACTCTCTCCCTTTTCTTTTCCTTTCCCTCTGTCCTGTCTTTTCTTCTTCTTTTTCTTTTTTCTTATTCTTTCTTACATTTTGGTATTTTCATGTCACTTATATATTCTGATAATGTAGGTCGTTATGTTTTTTGTTCCATGTATAATTCTCTCGTGTGGTGTGTCTTCCCCTGCAGTTTCATCCCTGAAGTTTGTCAACTCCGAATGTGTATTTCCTTCCATCTATTCCATTATGTGTAATTTTGTTACGTGGAACGTTCGTGGTCTTGGAAACCCAGTCAAGCGTCAAAAGATATTATCTCACTTGTCAAAATGTAATTCTCATATTGTTTTTCTTCAAGAAACACATTGCACAGATGTTGAATCTCTTAAACTGAAAAGACAATGGGTGGGTCAAGTAGTATTTTCTCCGCCTTCGCATAAAAAAGGAGGTGTTGCTATACTTTTCCATAAGGCTTTGGCGGTGCAAATTTTATCTACAGAAAATGATGCAGATGGACGATGGGTAATGGCAAAGATTGTTGTTCAAAATAAAACATTGGTCTTATTGAATGTTTATGGTCCTGTTAAGCCTGATCCCAAATTTTGGAATGATATTAAGGTCCTCTTTTCCTCTATTGATTGCCCCAATATTATTGTTGCAGGTGATTTTAACCAATGGTTAGATCCTTTTTCTGACAGATTGTCCAAATGTTGTTGTTGCCAGTAGAGTGCGCCAGAGAGCTGTGAGCCTGTGAGCCGCAATCACCAGAACGCCAGAACGCCATCTCCGATCGGACGGGCAATCACTGCCGATGCTGCTGCAGAGAGACGGAAACGGAAAGGCGGAGAAACGGGCTACCGGTCGCTGGCCTAACTACTGTCCAACTGTCGCCTGCTTGGCCGAGGGCAGGATCTGGGCCGTCGAGGCCGTTGGGGCCGTTTGAGGTTCGGCAGAGAGCGGCGGAGAACTGAGGACTGCGGGCTCCGCGGAGGTCCTGAGCTCGGTGCTGCGTTGCGAGGCGGAGGAGCGGACGGCAGGAGGCCGCGGGAGAGACCAGCCAGAGAGCGGTGGGCGGTGCAGTGTCCTCGCCGTAAACTGGGAGAGAGATCGAGTGAGGTGTGGAGTGGCCGTAGGGGGTGTGGAAGCCGCAGAGCATCAGCAGCCGGAAGACGCTGCTCCATTGCCCAGCGGTCGGCGTTGGCATCTGCTACCGGTAAGCAGCACCCGGTTACCAAAATGGACCTCACTTGCCTTATTCCCTTCATTTGCCTAAACCCCCTGCTGGTATAATAATAATAGCTCCAGGCTCTAATCAACGGTGTCGGCCCCCTCCCCCCCCCCCGCCCCTGAAAGGATACCGAAAGGAGCTGCCCATGCTGGTGAGCCACAAAAAAATTAAAAAATTCTAAGAGCGTGGGGCACTTGCACGCTCGCTACTGGAAATCACCAACGAACCAATAAACAAATCAAGTAAAACATCAGCAGAAAAAAATAAATAAATAAAGGGGAGCAACGGTTAAGAGATGAGGTCAGGGAGGACACGAAAAAAAAACCCGCAAATAGCAAAAAAGAAAGCCAAGACAAAAACCTCTACTGCCTCCACTGAGGATAGTACGGTCACCACATTAATACCCCCGATCTACTCCATCTTTGGTACAATGAACTCCACCGTCAAATTTACATTCTTAAAAGACCCAGTATCCGCAATGTACACAATTCCAGCAACACCGAACGGTCTTCAAAAACCAATGTCTCCATGCAAACCAACTAAGACAACAGATACAAGGGCACCACAGTCTTGTTCTAACTTGACCTCAGGGAGGAAAAATGGATCGGAGGAAACGGCTAGGGAAAATATCAAATACACGATACAAACACAAGCCCAAGTGCACATGGAAAATAAAAATCATTTTACAGACCCAGGACAAGTAAAACATCAAATATCATCAGGAGCAAATAATAGAACCATGGACGATGCAAGTGAAGGGACCTCACTAAAAATGGAAACAAGTAAAAAACAGAACATAAATGAAAGCATAACCACATTACTTGTTCCATCAACATTAGACACAAATTTGGATCATTTAATGGTTGAAACTCAAGAGGTCTCTCGCAGCAACGAAGGGCAGTATAATACCAGTGCTTACAATGAAGCACACAATGAATATCCCAATACTCATTCAACCACAAGGCATGAACTGCGTCCAAACCAGGTAGCAATAAACCTCAATAAAGAGAGAAAGGACTGCAAACTACCTTGGGAGGGGGGGCCCAACTCCAACCCCAACTACAAACGGATAATAAATGTATTTCACTAACACACACGGTGCAGTCTAACGATAAAGCGAAAGCACTTAATCTGGACCAAACACAACTCCACAACAAATCACTAGCAATGAACGTGGAGTTCCAGGAAGTAACATCTAAGAACGTAAACAACACATCAATCATGGAAACTTTAAATACAAATATCATTGAGATATCCAGCAGGCTGAATCATTGTGTAGACGATGAGGACGTGGATGCATCCCCACACACACACGTAAGCCATAGTGCAAATGGCCTTAAGGAAACATTGATAATTGAAATCACAAGTGTTTCAGTGGGGATTGATTTAGTTACATCAAAAAGTCAGGGCAAACCACACAAAAAAGACGAGGAGCTGCAAACAGTTAGGACCACCAAAGAACACGTATTTTGGGGACCTGACACAACTTATAATAAAGTAAATCAATACCAGCAAGAACAAAGGCATGAACTAAACAAAAATTTGGAATCAATGATCACACTACATAGTGCATTGGGGAGCATATTGGAAACCTCAATTAAAACCCTAAACATGCAGTCTGATAAATTAGACATACAAATACAATTAATGAGCTCCATGGCAGAATATATATCCGGTATAAACAAAAAACTAGATACTATGGTCATCACATTTGATATGATCCAGGAGCAAATTAGTCCGTGGGGATCATCCAAGGTATGTAGTTGCAACCCCATATTGGAAAAATTGAAAGACCTGCCATCCATACTGAAGGATATATTGCAGGAATGCAAGCTCGCCAATCAAAGTAACACCAGCACACTAAATGGTAGTGACCTTATTTCCTTTGTGCAGTCTATAAACCCATCAACCAAGGACACAGTCACACCCAAAAAGAGCAATAAAAACAAAACAGAAGTGTTAGTACAACAAACATTGGATCGAAGAATTAAGTACAATGAATTAATAAAACTAAATGACGCCCCATCCGAGAGAATAAAAACAACAGGAACCAAATCCCCAGTTGGACATTCTATCTGTCATAAACCAACTAAGAAAGATCAACTTGAGCTGGACGGGAAAGAAAATCAGATAAATCAAAAAGGTCTAACCAAGCGGCAAAAAAAACGAGCAAGAAAGAACAGAAATCAGCTGGCAAAGTGTTTACCTGCAGAGAAGCAGGTGTTGATTAGCTACCCCATTTTTAATTGTGTAAAAACACAAAAAACATCTGAATCTGATCCAAACCTGAGGGCACAAATACCACCCCCAAGGGCAAAGTGCTGTGTTCCTAAATAGTGTATAGTCATTGCTGATTGATAGCAGCGCTATACGCTACAACATAAAATTGGTATTTACTAACTTATCTAACCTGTGCTCGATCTCTTGTCCTGCCCGCCCCGGTCCGACGTGGCAACCAGTGCCGTTTGAGCGGAGGGCGGGTCAGGCAGAGCCAGGTCACTTCCGCGAGCACGGAGCGGTTAGCGCTCTAGTCTGCTGCACATTGGGAGGTATTTAGGCAGCGAGGAGCAGGCGGCATTTGCGGTAGGGAGGACGGTGGCAGTGTCTCCCCGACCCGCTGACGCTTTGGTTGGAGAGCGATTGACTTACGCTGCAAATGAGAATTTTAAAAGTGATTTTAAAATTGTAAAATTGAATTGTGATTTTAAATAGTGCTGTGTTCCTAAATAGTGTATAGTCATTGCTGATTGATAGCAGCGCTATACGCTACAACATAAAATTGGTATTTACTAACTTACCTAACCTGTGCTCGATCTCTTGTCCTGCCCGCCCCGGTCCGACGCGGCAACCAGTGCCGTTTGAGCGGAGGGCGGGTCAGGCAGAGCCAGGTCACTTCCGCGAGCACAGAGCGGTTAGCGCTCTAGTCTGCTGCACATTGGGAGGTATTTAGGCAGCGAGGAGCAGGCGGCATTTGCGGTAGGGAGGGCGGTGGCAGTGTCTCCCCGACCCGCTGACGCTTTGGTTGGAGAGCAATTGACTTACGCTGCAAATGAGAATTTTAAAAGTGATTTTAAAATTGTAAAATTGAATTGTGATTTTAAATAGTGCTGTGTTCCTAAATAGTGTATAGTCATTGCTGATTGATAGCAGCGCTATACGCTACAACATAAAATTGGTATTTACTAACTTACCTAACCTGTGCTCGATCTCTTGTCCTGCCCGCCCCGGTCCGACGCGGCAACCAGTGCCGTTTGAGCGGAGGGCGGGTCAGGCAGAGCCAGGTCACTTCCGCGAGCACAGAGCGGTTAGCGCTCTAGTCTGCTGCACATTGGGAGGTATTTAGGCAGCGAGGAGCAGGCGGCATTTGCGGTAGGGAGGACGGTGGCAGTGTCTCCCCGACCCGCTGACGCTTTGGTTGGAGAGCGATTGACTTACGCTGCAAATGAGAATTTTAAAAGTGATTTTAAAATTGTAAAATTGAATTGTGATTTTAAATAGTGCTGTGTTCCTAAATAGTGTATAGTCATTGCTGATTGATAGCAGCGCTATACGCTACAACATAAAATTGGTATTTACTAACTTACCTAACCTGTGCTCGATCTCTTGTCCTGCCCGCCCCGGTCCGACGCGGCAACCAGTGCCGTTTGAGCGGAGGGCGGGTCAGGCAGAGCCAGGTCACTTCCGCGAGCACAGAGCGGTTAGCGCTCTAGTCTGCTGCACATTGGGAGGTATTTAGGCAGCGAGGAGCAGGCGGCATTTGCGGTAGGGAGGACGGTGGCAGTGTCTCCCCGACCCGCTGACACTTTGGTTGGAGAGCGATTGACTTACGCTGCAAATGAGAATTTTAAAAGTGATTTTAAAATTGTAAAATTGAATTGTGATTTTAAATAGTGCTGTGTTCCTAAATAGTGTATAGTCATTGCTGATTGATAGCAGCGCTATACGCTACAACATGAAATTGGTATTTACTAACTTACCTAACCTGTGCTCGATCTCTTGTCCTGCCCGCCCCGGTCCGACGCGGCAACCAGTGCCGTTTGAGCGGAGGGCGGGTCAGGCAGAGCCAGGTCACTTCCGCGAGCACAGAGCGGTTAGCGCTCTAGTCTGCTGCACATTGGGAGGTATTTAGCCCCCTCGTCACAGCAAGCGCGCAGGGGTCGCGCGCAGCGAAGCGCCTGAGACGCGCCAGAGAGAAGCCCGTCTGCGCCCGTCCGCGACAGGACGTGGCTAGGGGCTATGGCATTCCCGACTGGTGATACTACAGGTACCAGGCGGGTATATCTCTCTCACACTTTACGCCACTTACGCCCCAATTTGTTTTCAATTAATTGTTCCCCATCATCCCATTGTTGCCCTGAGGGTCCTTTCTCGTGTAGGTCTTGCCATACACAATTTTCAATGCATAGTGTCTCCTACCAACATTGTTCTGACAACATCACGACTACTCAGACCTATGGGGGTAGTTACCTATTGTGTAATATAAGATCTTTAGTTAAGCATTCAGTTGAGGTTTGGGATCTTATTTCCACCTACAAGCCAGATATATGTTTCTTAACCGAAACGTGGCTTAAACCTCACACCACCCCTGCTATTACTCTTGGTATACCAATGGGCTATAAGCTTGTTAGACAGGCTAGACCTAAAAAAACTGGTGGCGGGATAGCAATCGTATTTAAAGACGATATCTCTGTCTCTGTTTTAGATCAATGTTGTACCCCTGACTTTGAGATGATGATATTCAGGATTGATTCATCCACTAAATGTAGTAGGAAAGGAGCCTTGGTTTACCGTCCACCTGGCCCTCTGAAAAATATGCCCAAATTGCTAGTAGAAGCAATTGCACTACATATAAACACAGACAAAGACTTCTTACTACTTGGGGATTTCAATATTCACAGTGAGGAAGAAAATAATAAGGAGGTACAATCTTTTATGACTGATATCTCTCTTCTGGGACTTAAACAACATAATAGTGGACCCACACATCAAGCGGGGCATACTTTGGACATGATTATTGCCAACTTTCCTGGCATCAAATGTAACATACCCAAACAATATCCTTGGACAGATCATTTTATGCTTGAGTTTTTCATGCCTATAAATACTCCGCGATCCACTGTACATGCCCATTTTCCATCTAAACGAAGACAGTGGCATAAAATTACTAACATCACCTTTGAGCGAAAATACCGCTCCCCCTCCGTCATATGTACGGAGGATATTAATAGCGCACTTTCGAAGTGGGATTTAGCAATCGGTGATGTAGTAGAACAACTTGCCCAGATAAAGACCTTCAAAACTAGTTCTACTAAGAAACATGAAGTCTGGTATTCGGAAGATTTACGTAGTTTAAAACGCACAGCTAGGAAATTTGAGAAGACATGGAGAACCTCTCATCTGGAAGGAGACAAAGTTAACTATAGAATGGCTCTTAACACCTATCACAAAGCCATACGATCTGCTCGCAAGCACTATATCACCGCTCAGTTAGAGGCAGCTGGTAATGACTCAAAGACCTTGTACCAGATTGTCAATACTTTCCTGAAGCCCGTTGCTTGCGAAAGTGCAGACATGGCTTCACAACATCTTTGTGATAGTATATCAAGTTTTTTCTCTGATAAAATTGATGCCATCTACAGGAGAATTGAGACTGCAAATACTGATGATAGCAGTCAAGATCACTCTACTTTGGCGCATATGTCATCCACTAAAGCTATAATGTCTCATTCCTTTAATGAATTTCCAGAAATTTCACTGAGTGAGGTCCTAAGTTTAATTACGGATATAAAAAGCGGAAGCCCGGCAGACCAGCTCCCAGCCAGACTCATGGGTCCACTAGGGAGCATACTGGGTCCTGATGTCCAGAGGCTAGTAAACCTCTCATTGACATCTGGAGTAGTCCCACAATGCTGGAAAAAAGCTCTTGTCAGACCGATCAGGAAGAATTCTTCAATTCCATGGACCAATTTGTCTAATCTCAGACCTATCTCCCTTTTACCATTCCTGGGGAAAATCACCGAAAAGCATTCAAATAAACATCTATCCACCTATTTGGAACAATCTGGCTGCCTCGATCCATCCCAGTCAGGTTTTAGGCCAAAATATAGCACCGAAACGGCCTTGCTGTCGATAACAGACGATCTTCGGCTGTACCAGGACAAAGGTTATTCTGTGATCCTGGTACTGCTAGATTTATCGGCAGCGTTCGATACTATTTCTCACAACATCCTTATCGAACGCCTGTCTGAGAGTGGAATCGGTGGTATGGCACTGGAATGGATCAGAAGCTTTCTCTCCAACCGCACCCAATCTGTCACCATGGGTGATTTTAGGTCGGAGGAGGTTAACATCACCAAGGGGGTCCCGCAGGGCTCATGCTTGAGCCCTACCTTGTTTAACACCTATGTGGCCCCCTTGGCAGATGTAACCAGAGCTTACGGATTCCATCCAGTATCATATGCTGATGATACGCAGCTGCTCTTCCCTTTCAAACATCTTACACCGGAGATAATACAATCTTTCTCCGATGGAATGAAGGCAGTTGCAAGGTGGATGTCCTCCAATTTCCTCCAATGCAACGTTGGAAAAACGGAGGTAATGCTTTTTGGTGATGTAAAGGTCCAATGGTCTCCTGACTGGTGGTCCCCCGATCTGGGACCAGTTCCTGAGCCCAAAGCAGTGATCAAGAATCTGGGAGTCAGATTTGAACCAGAGCTGACTATGAAACATCATGTCTCCATTACTGTAGGAACATGTTTCCACATAATAGGTCTCCTCTGGAGGATTTTTCCTTTCCTCCCTGATTCTTATAGGAGAACTCTGGTTCAAGCTCTGATTATCAGTCGTCTTGATTACTGCAATGGCCTCATGGCAGGAGCTAATGAAGAGGTTCTCAACCGCCTACAGGTGGTTCAAAATACAGCTGCGAGGCTGGTGCTTAATGCACCTCCTAGGTCTCCTTCTAGACCTTTATTACAGACACTACACTGGTTGCCAATACGGCAACGAGTGAAGTTTAAGATCGGCTGTATAATCCATAAAGGGCTTAATGACTTGGGACCAGAGTATTTGGCAAAAAAATTTGTTCCATACGCTCCTATTCGCACTCTTAGGTCTGGTGAACAGTTTCTGCTAAATATTCCTAAAATTACTAAAGCTAGGCAAGGAGGCAGGGCTCTGTCTGTGGTGGGCCCAAGTTTTTGGAACTCCCTCCCGCTCTCTTTAAAACTATGTAGGAATCATCTTGAATTTAGAAAAAGTTTGAAAACCTTTTTGTTCAGCTTATGCTAAACATCTATCCGCCGGTTTTCTTATCAGGTCCCTGGCCATAATGCATATTCCTGTGGCTTTTTGTCTAAGTTCCTCTATCCCTGGTGTCAAAAGCGCGGAGATACTCCTTCGGGAGTTTATTCATAGCGCTATACAAACCTATAAATAAATAAAAATAAAAGAACGAATGTAAAGTTCTGAAGTATACACCCCAAAAAGAGAGATCCAAATCCACGCCCAAAAAACCCAACTGACCGGATGCATAGGGTGTCATCCAAAATACCTATGAATCGTGAGGGGATTGCACAACCACAAACTTCAGGTACTAAAATCGACCCTACGACCTCATCGTCATTCTCTAGTGAGGCGGAATGGAGCATGGAACAAGCGGACAGCGACGCAGCAGAACAAAATGAATCGGCAGCGAGTCCACAAAGTGTTTTGCAACATAAAGTGATTATTCCTAATCAAAAAGCGTGCACACCGCAGCAGAGCAAAAAGCTCAACATTAATGAGCCTGATCAAAATAAGCGTGAGGCTATTAATCAGGGATGCCAAAGGACGGTCATTAAAGGCACGGAAAATAACAAGAAGGCATCGCCCATCCAGATCACTGTTCTAAATACCAATTGTAGATCAGGCAAAAGTGATAATAAAAACGTCAGGTCAATCACAACCAAGGTAGATAAGGGCTTCTACGAACAATTACAAGTAATAATAACCTCAGGCAACAAAGGAACCACAACAAAACACTGAATTAACAAACGTAGTAAAACATGAACCCAGTTCCACGTCTATACCCAGGGAAAAAGGGCACTATACACAAAACGGTGGCCTAAAACGAGTTTGTGAAGATGGAATTCCCAAGGGCAGTATGTCAATCGAACAGCCTCAGAAGGTTGATAATAAGCAAACAACAAAACACCCGTGTGTTGATGTAAAGGGCCACGGAAGCCACAAAACAAGAAGGACTTGGCCAAACGATAACGCACGCTTCACCTGTGAGTTAACACCAGATTAAAAAAACGCAACACTAGAAAGGCTACTCTTCATTCCAAATTATAAAGTACATGGTACGCAAGACTATTTAAATCGAGGAAACATTCTTCACTTGACATCTACAATTATAAGTCTCAGCCAAATAACAACAACTGATCTACTTTCAATAGAATTTATCTCCCTCTGAGACAATGTAGCAAAGGAAGGCACATTGACAACATGGAGAAATGAGGGAATTGTCAAGAGTATTCTTGCTGAAACCACCAAATTTGAGGAGTGGGGAATTAGTCTGAAAGAAGAAGTAAAACCGGGATATCCATAATCCCTCCTAAGGAAGCATGGCAAAAGAGAAGATCACACACGGGCAAGTCAATCCACGCATTCTGTATTACATGGCGCCAGGGGAGCAGATAATGATAACAATGATAACCGGGGTCTGACACAGCGTACACTAATGACGATTGAACCTGTCCTCAGGCAGGCAAAGTAGAGGGAAATTCGATTAAACTTCTCTCCTGGAACATCGCAGGAGCAAAAGACATTTTAAATGATACCAGAAAAACAGATAGCTGGGGCTCGTATGATATCATAGCCCTCCAGGAAACATGGTTAATGGAGCCAATTGATGTACCAGGCAGACTATGTTTCCATGCCAGCGCAACCCGCACTCAGCGTTACGGGTCATGCCAAGGGGGGACTATCGGTATATATATCCACCGCACTTAAGAACAAGGCCTCTCAATTACCCATATCATCGGCAGACATGCAAATGATCAAACTGGATGGGATTTCCCAGGGTAAAATTGGAACAATTATCTTAATCAATGTATATGCCCACCCGAAAAACCCAGCAAAAAAAGAGCTCTTTAGACGCATCAATAATGTTGTTTCCAACATTCGCCTTGAGCAACCAAGATGGGACATTATCTTGACAGGCGATTTCAATGCCAATCTTCTGCATTGCTCAGAAGAAGAGGATCACATCATCATAGCAAATGAGCAGTGGGGCGTAGAACCCCAGGAGATTCCAACCGCAAAGAAGATGGATACAGCTGGTAGACAATTGATGTGGGACCTTCAGCATATCGGGTTAAGGGTGTTAAATGGAAGATACGCGCAAGATAAACCACCTTCTACAACCTACATAGGTCACGGAACAAAACAAAACCCTTTCAGGCATAGAGTGACGCATAAATTATGCAAAAAAGAAGGAGAGAACTCTGGGTAGGTCTCAGTTTAGGTGGAAAGCAGCTCCTATTAGAGCACTCTCAACACCAGCGACACTCTAGATCTGCTCACCTCAAATGCCTGTTTTTCTATCAAAGTTTTTAAGCATAGGATTAGACAGTGCTATTCATGCCGAGATAGAAAATGACAAAGTCTTTCGCCATTTAAACAGCAAAGTCTTTAAGCATAGGACTAGTACAGTGCAGTCCTTGCCGAGCTGTCAAATAACAAAAGCCATTTATCACTCCAGGCACAATATTACAGCTTTGAATTGGTAAAATACCAACTCAAGCCAACCTGAAATGAATAAAAGCAACCCCTGACACAGTGTTTCGCTCTAATTAGAGCTCTTCAGAGAGGTATAGCTTTGTCCAGACACAAGGGAGCACCCAGTATTAAGTCAAAACAAAACCCTTTCAGGCATAGAGTGACGCATAAATTATGCAAAAAAGAAGGAGAGAACTCTGGGTAGGTCTCAGTTTAGGTGGAAAGCAGCTCCTATTAGAGCACTCTCAACACCAGCGACACTCTAGATCTGCTCACCTCAAATGTCTGTTTTTCTATCAAAGTTTTTAAGCATAGGATTAGAAAGTGCTATCCATGCCGAGATAGAAAATGACAAAGTCTTTCGCCATTTAAACAGCAAAGTCTTTAAGCATAGGACTAGTACAGTGCAGTCCTTGCCGAGCTGTCAAATAACAAAAGCCATTTATCACTCCAGGCACAATATTACAGCTTTGAATTGGTAAAATACCAACTCAAGCCAACCTGAAATGAATAAAAGCAACCCCTGACACAGTGTTTTGCTCTAATTAGAGCTCTTCAGAGAGGTATAGCTTTGTCCAGACACAAGGGAGCACCCAGTATTAAGTCAAAACAAAACCCTTTCAGGCATAGAGTGACGCATAAATTATGCAAAAAAGAAGGAGCAAGCACAATTTTGGACTATACTATAGTCACACTACCCTTGCTAAGACTGATAAAAAAATTCCAAATAATCAGTTCATTAGATAGTGACCATTCACTGCAGCATATTGAAATAAAACTGACTCCTTCAAGGTACCAATCGGTACAAATTATGGTAGGCGAAGTATCTACAATCAATCTGAAGCGATTGAGGTGGACAAGTACCACTCTGCCACAAATAGCGCTGGATGCCAAGAAGGAACTTCAATCCTTAGTCTTAGATAAAGATCTATGTTTTGAGACTTGGACTGATTATCTAAATAAGTTACCCAGGACAAGTATCAACATTAAAAAGAAGGCTAATCCAACAAACAGTGCTGCCTTTTCAAAAGCTACACTTACTTTGAGAAGACGCTTGTGGAAATCTACAAGACGAGCACAAGGCCATAAAGCCAATTCAAGTGCTTGGCAGGAAGTTCGTACAATAAGAAAACTCTATAAGAAGCTGATTTGGACAGAGAAAAAACATCAAGCCAACGAGTTCTGGACTAATATTTTGTATAACATAAAAAAATCTGACACCAGGGCCTTTTGGCTGCAAGTTAACTCTCTGAACAGGTCAGCACAAGTCATAAGTATGACCTGCATAACCGAAAGCGCATGGGTCCAACACATAGCTGATACCTTCTCAATAACATCATCAGAATGAAGAAAAGAATTAAACTACTTCAGAAAAAAACGTTCATTTGAGTTAATCCATTTATCTCATATGATGAATCAAATAATCACATTTTTTCTATTTAATCCAAAGTTAGCACATTAAATCCACAGGAGAGAGAGGGGGGGCAAAGGTGGGAAAAATCCCTTGCCTCCAAGAAATGTGTTTGCTAAAAAATCGCACACTTACAATCATTCATTCATTTTTCACAATCATACTCATATATACAATTTTCACACATCAAAAATGAAATGTTTGAAAAAGAAAAGAAGAGAAGAGGGGGGTAGGAAAGAATCTTCACAAATCCAAAATTCGAAAATTCGATTCTGCACATTTATATCAAAAAGGAAACATTTAGAATTCAATTTGTAAATTTTTCACAATAGGCCATCGCACCCGTTATATATCATTTTCAAAAATTATTTTTTCTAAATAACATCGATTGACCTAACACAATGCTGGTCGACGCGTTTCGAGTTCCCAGTGTAAGGAACTTTCTTCAGGACCTCTGATGGTTCTGGAAAATAAGATTATATTATGGTGAAACTTTTGGTGTTCAAACCCACTCCCAGCCGGGAGCAAAGACTCTCTTACCTTTGCTAATTTTCATATGCTTGATGACTTCCATAGTGCCAATCATTCTCTAAAGAAATAATAATAATAATGGACCACATAAGTGTTTTTTCTAAAGCGGCTATGTTCAGGGTGAACAAGAATTATAAGTACAAAAATCCTTACTTGTGATTGGTGTCTGCTGGTTTATACAGAAAAGTTCGATTAACCACTGGTCCAGGCTTAGATCTAGCCTGTAACCGACAAACAAAATGCCTTTATTAGCAATTTAATCCTCCGGATGAATTGGCACAATCAACGGTATCCAGTTATTCATAGTCATACCTTGACTATTACTTTCTCCAGCGTGGTCCGAATCTCTCGTCATTTTTTAAAAAGGAAGAACCATTCTGTAAAAGATTCAAAAGGGACGGAGGTTCAATAATGGGCCGGAGCGATTCCCAAAGTTGAAAATGTTTTCATGCGAGTGCAAAGGTGTAACAAGCAGTCGTGATCTAATCTATGTTTTACGCTATGGTGTTTGCTCGAGACACTTTGTAATACCGGCGGCTTTTGGTCTGACTAGTTTTCGTTCCTAGGCATATGTGGAGCGCTGTTAATACGAAGGCCCGCTATCTTCTTATGCTGATTCCGGCACAATTCATAAATATTAGCCACTAAAAGGCAACATTTACCTGAAGCGCGGTTCTATGACCCGTCTCTCTCAGCTTGGCGTTTCCTCTGTCTGTGCTCCACATTCGGGAAATCACGTAATAATGTCTCGCAAGCGGATTATTTTGGACTTCTGGGATTTGTAGTCTTGTTGTGTTTCTTCTCTAGGCACTTGCAATAAAGTTTTTATAAAATCATCCCAATGATGTATGTCATTATTCTTGTAGTGAGAAACATATTCAATCGAATTCAAAAGTTCTTCAAGTGTCTGCAATTGATTATTTTGAACAAATTGAACAAAGTGCAATTATTAGAAGGTTGTTACACTACAAGGAGGGAAAAGATGCTGTGTTTTTTTTTTTGCTGCGTTAACTCAGTTTAATATGTAAAACCAGTCTTGGCATTCTTTACCGTCAAATTAGAGGTTAAAAATCTCGGATAATTCATTCAATCCTTCAGTGGCCGTGTTGAATTTAATGATTAGCATTGCTTCTTGTATAGATAGCTTCGCCTCTAGGTCACCTCCTCTGGCATCGCGTTCTACTTTGGATATCACAGTCCATTGTAGTTGTTCTACTGTGTGAGACTTTGTATGCCAATGATTTACATGGGGGGCAGATTGTACATTTCTTCTGATTCTGGATTTATGTTGAGATATCCGGTACCGTATTTCCTGCGATGTTTTCCCGATGTATATTTTACTGCATGGGCATAGAATTGCATAGATGACGTATTTCGATTTGCAGTTTGTAAAGCTTTCGTGTTTCCAAAACACACCTTTGTGGCTGAACAGATCCCCTTCCACAGGTACCACATTTATGGTGGCCTTTCACAGGAGGTAGGTTGACAAAATCCCGCACTGTTGGGATCCGATCTTTGGGCATTGCTGCTCGTATTAGGCAAAATGCATTCCTAGGGAAGCTTTCAAAATGCCCACAAGAAGGTGTTAGCATCGGGTACGCTTTGACTTAACTAAAATGGTTCAGCCAAAGAAGGGTTAATTCAGTGAGAGTAATGGGGACTTGATTAACCATGAACACCAAGGTTTTCCGGGCTTTGTACCTACAGGTGAAGTAGTCATGCACATCTTACTCTATAAACGAATCGAAGCAATACTGAATTTGCTGTCTCCACGATGCCGCTGACAAGACCAGAAGCCATGCTCAAGCTACAACGCACACTTCTGATGAACTCCAACCAACCATGAATAAATGTAAGCATTCTCACTCCCTCGCCAGTAGAGCTGAATTAGAGGAATTAAAGGTGGCAACGCCTACTTTGTTTGGAGACATGACTCCATGCACCTGAGCCCTAATGAGTAATTTGTTAAATGTTAGCTTATTCTGACAACACATGTTGCTTCAAATGTACTGGGGCCTCTGTTTGCAGCACAAGAGGCTTTGGTATTGATTCCAGTACACAAGCTGTGGAAAAGTGGTTTATTTCTATCAGCTGGGGAGACTTTGGCCAAAATGATCTTCATGCAAGATGTTTTCATTAGCTTCTCTGCTAGTTTCAGTCCGAATTTGCTGAAAACAGTGGCACCAAGGAGGATGAGGAACAGCTGTACAAGTACAGGATTTTTCTTGGATTTTATAAATGCAAATTACCTAAACACATCAAAAAACTGCAGGTTCCAATACTTTTTACAGGACCCTACAGACAGGTTTCCTTCTATAGAAAGCTATTGTAAAACCAAATCTGGTGGAATTTAAGATACACAAGTTACCAGGACATCATTATTCTCCAGATAACCCATCTTCCGCAGGGCCCACCCCACTACAGGATGTTTGGCTTGTCGAGCTTATTCTGTCAAGGCAAAGCTCAATGCATTTACTAATTTATCTTTGGACCAAGAATCTGAAACATTGAGCCACAATGGCGATAGATCTTCACCTATGTTACCTTGTCCTTGGATAAATAGATATCAGCAGCTTTTTCTGAGAGTAGAACAACCACAGTTTGTGGGAATCTTTCAGCAAGGTCACACATTATTGATTATACCTTTGACGAGATATGAAGTTGTCTTGAAGAGGCACACCTCCATGTTTTCAACTAGGTTCAAGGCAAATGACTGCCCATGCCATTTGATGTAAATGTCTATTAAGTGGCAAATCTAATGAATGACATGATGGAAGGCCACTACAATAGTCTTTGGTGATGCCTTCCCGTAGCCATTCTCATCACAATACCCATCTGAAGACCTAGCAACAACCGATATGATTTGCATCAAAACCCCAACAGTCTTAGCAATATCTTTGCCCATTCACAGGACTATCAGTCTACCACTATGACTATCCCTCCAGCTAAGCACTATAGTGGATGACCCATTTCCAATCATGCCTCAACAATGTGTGACAGAGAAGATTCTTGAGGAATTGTGACAGGGAGGTTAACCTTGGACAAGTCCTCTAGATCTTCAGATCAGGCTATATCTTGACATTACTGAGTCCCCGGGCTCCTCTTCACGTGGTTCCTCTATATCAGAGCTTTCATTTGGCCATTCTGCCTTAGGTTGCATGTTTTCTTCTACATAATATTGCTATTTAGAGTTCCTTACATACATCCCAGGAAAGGATGTTTTGCCATGAGTTTCCTGTACAGAAAATTGAAAGTTGTTTGCATGTTCAATCCTGCTCTCTACTTAACGCTCTGAAGGCAAGAAGTCAATACTGTGATACAACAATCTGGCCCTACATACTTCCCTAGATTTAAGACAAGCTCACAAATCTTACCTAATAAGAGAAGGGTCTTTTGGCAAATCTGTTTGAGGGAGCATTCTGTACTGTCTCCAGTGCAAATACTCTGGACGATATTGGTATTGAAGACACTATTGCTTGTTTTGAAAAATGTATAGTATTTTTGGCAGCTTACTACAAACTTGCATCCAGAATGACTGAATATGTGGTTTCAATTAAAACGCTATGGGGCATATTTATGAACCAGTGAGTGTCATTCTTGCACCACGCAACATGGTGCAAGAGCGAGGCAAATCTTAAGTCAGATTTATGAAGCCATGCAAAGCGACTTTTTTGAGTGACTCCAAAAATCTGGAATAACGCATCACAGGCAAATTGCTGTGTTGGGTTACTCTGCCCTAGGTAGGCATTCCATGGGCATTGTGGGGGTCTTTCCATATAACTCCCATGGTTTTTGACACCTTCCCAGATTTACAAGACCTTGTAAACATGGAAATACGCCAAAAAGATACACCTCCCCAGGAGATACTTAACTTCTCCTTGTTCCTTCCTCTTTCTTTGTGTGCTGCAAAACGGCACCCGCACAAGAAAAAAGGACAGGACATATTGGATAAATAGGTGACTTGCTACACTGCCCTGTGCCGCAAACTTCATAAATATGGCCATGAGTCCTGTGCATAGTTTTCTTTCTACAAATTGGTTCACAGCGAAGTAAACTATGAATCTTCAACTTTATATATGTCAAGGCTGGGCATTAGGACTGTAAACTCTCTGCTTGGGCCCTACTAAGGCTTCAGGAATTCCTGTAATCATCCTTGCAATTGTTTCCTGTTTGGGTCAATGTGATTCCAATGATTAATTAGAGTTGGGACACGCTGGAATTTAAGTCATGCGCTTTTCTTGAAAATGTGGCTCTTTTGCTTCGTAAGTGCATACACTAACCTCTCAGTCTCAACTGCATTAGCAATAAATCCTCACTGTGCAGTATAAATTTTGCAAAGCAAACACATAGAAAGTATACGTTTTCCAACTATTCACACTGGGTCATATTCACAAGAACGTGTGATAACCATCGCAAATTTAGCTTAACGCAACTGTGCATATCTCAGTTCATCGCGAGAAAATAACACCGTCTTAACGTCCAATTCCCAACCCAGCCTCACCATGCGATAGGAGCATGATAACGCACCAAATGACTGCGCAAAATTCAATGTGACTAACAAAAAATGCGAAACACGAACGCCAAAAAAGTTGCGATGCCCCAAAGCGCGATACCAAAATCATCGAAAACCAGTGACAGCCCTGCAAAACCCACACGTCATGTAGGAAAACACACCATAAAGGCCAAGACAAAAAAACACGCCAAAACCAATTCAAACTGCGTAGCACCATGGATGCACCCGGACCGAGTGCAGAGGACAAGCCCAACCCCACAAGCCCAACAAAGGACCAGCATGAAACCCCGTGTTCAGGGAAAGGCAAAGAGAAGAGGAAGGCGGGGTTCAGTCCGCAGGAAGACCGGATCATCGCCACGGAGGTGATAGGACACTACCAACACTGTTCATCACCTCCACTGCGGCACTAGCAACACAAACGGAAAAATGGCAGATCATCGTCACCAACGTCAATGCAGTCGAAGTGGGGAGGAGGTCAATGGATGAGGTCAAGAGGTGCTGCCATGATGTGCAAAGGCACACCAAACAGAAACTCGCATCCAACAGGAAGGCAGCAACGGCGTCTGGAGGTGGGAGTCCTGCACCACAGGAGGTGCTGAATGAGCTGGAGGAAATGGTGGCCACAGTCACCAGTGTGGAGACGGTGGCAGGAGTTGGGGGCCTGGACACAGCATGATATGTCTAAGATAAGGGTGGGCGTAGTTCGCGAAGTAGCGCTACGCGAAGCTACGCGAAGTGCACTTCGCACTACGCGAACTTCACGTAGCACTACGCGAGCTGCGTAGTAGCATGTTCGCACTGTGCAAGATGCGTTTTCAATGATTGCACAGTGCGGACAAGCATCCGGCACTGTGCAAGCATTGAAAACGGCATCTTGCACAGTGCCAGCTGTAGTTTTCTGCTGCTCGAGGAGATTATTACTCGAGCAGCAGCTTTCTCAACGCGAACAGGTAGTTTCTCATTGAGAGCGGTCGCGAGCATGCGCAACCACTCACAATGAGAAACCTGACCTCCTCGCGTTGAGAATCTCGCCGGGATGTCATTTTGCTTGCTCGCGGTCGCAAACATGACGTTCAGGACCGCGAACAAGCAAAAAATGAGCGCTGCACTACGCTACGCTGCACTACGCATGTTCGCACTGTGCTACGTGCCGCTCGCGTAGTGCGAAGTTGCACAAACTTCGCAAACTCCGCGAGCGGAGCGTAGTGCTTCGCCCAGGGTTAGATATGTCCTGACCCAACAGCAACAGGTTGAGTGACCACCAGGGACTGGGAGGAAGGGGGGAGATGGGCACAATGGCGCACATGCACAATCATATGTAGCACACCGCACACACACAATGACAGGGGAACATGTCCCTGATACCCTTGGCACACTGTTGCACACATACAAATACCAAGTAGACCCCCGTCCACCATGTGCATATATGGGCCCCCTCCGAATAACCGACACTACCAATCCATGCACATGTGATGAATCCAGAAAAGCAGTGGCTGTGTGAGCCACATTGACTAAGCAAGTGACACTACATAACTGATAGCATGGCAGAAGCCTAAATACATGACATGGTGCAGGAATCGACATGGAGGTGGCCCTATGTGGCTCATATCCGTAAAGGAGCAGGTCACACTCTGACACATCCACGTGCACATACAACCCATGACGTCCAATACACACAGCAGACAAACACTGCACAAGGCCACAAAATCTGTCCAAGAGCACAAATGACCCAAGTCGCTAACATCCCAGCCCCCGAAAAGCACACAATTCAAAGGCACACCGCCTCAAAGGGATAAGGGTCCATGAAATCATTGTAGGGGCGACTCCCCTACAATGCAGCACACACACATAGCAACCGCAGAACATCACCAATGACGGCAATGTGGGAAAAAGTGCAACACCTACACCACAGGACAGAGGACACAACAGGTTCCGCTTGTGCGTAGTAACTGGCCACTCACTTCTGGCATTGCCAGACACTGTGTGATGACAATGTACGAGTATTACCACACATCCGTCATGTACTCAGGAAACCCACTGTCTGCCATCAAATAGCCAGCTCCACCAAAACAGTCACAATGTGCATTGTCATTCAGTCTGCATGTAAACATCTGCAAAGCGGCAACATACATGGGAACCTCTGTTAACATGTATCTCCCCTTAATATTGCAGGGGGACAAACAACACTTACTGCAGAGCAGACCACAAATCTCATCAGTGATAATGAAGAGGACAACCTGCACACCTGTTCAGACACCCTCCAACAGCTAATGGACAGCCTCCGCACGCCAACCCCAGGAGCAGGGCATCCCAGCTGCCTCAAGGTAACCCCACCACCTGCACAGACCACACAGCAGGAAACACACACCACCATGGCTGTCTCCCAGGACCCCCACGAACAACACATGGAATTTCAACGCCGTGTGTTGGGTTGCCAGGTGGAGTTGGCTGATCAGCTGCGGGTGGGTTTCGAGCTCATGGCAGACAAACTTAATGCCACTCGAGGACTCTGGTTGGCCGACCACTGGGCTCCCATGTAACGTGGGCTTGGCATGGCCATGTACAGCTCCGGCTCCAGAATTCACCAGAATGTTAATAATACATTTGAAAACACACATATTTGTCATGACTATGTTCACTCAAGTGTGAAAGTATGGATGTATGTATGGAAAATGATTGCACTAAAGGTACACCCTTGTAAATGACATCAATGTGCAAGTTGAACCCTGAGCCACATGGCCAGTTGGATGTCTGTGAAGGTGAGTACTAGCTGTGGCCCCGTTGCACATTAACGACAATCTCCCAACCCCCCAACGTAGGCACACGTCCATGTATTAAATAGGGCTGTGTGTAGGAATGACCAAATCGGTAGCAGACCAGAAGTAGTGTCCTACATCACATGTGACACTAGAAGTTCACTTCGCATACCTACTCATACACATCTGTGTGGACACATTTTGTTTTGATTCATAGCATTGCTCAACATGGTCAGAGGTTGGACACCATACTCACATTGCTGGAGACATGTACATGCACAGGCCTGCCAGCAACTATCCCAAACACAGTGTTTGGCTCACAGAGGTAGAGCAGTCAAAAGGGACCCACCCCCATTGTACATGCGTCACTCAGTCCCTCCCTGTGTAGGGACAATGCCCATTGTGGCACACGATTTGTACATCTAATCAACACTCATCACAGTTGGACAGTAGTGAAGTTGCAGACACTTTATTGGCATGTTCGTATCAGTACGGACAAGGCAAGGGCCACAACATGCAGGGACATGCTTGAGACACTTACACGCAGCATGGGAACATGTTGAGGTGCAAGACATGGTGGTGCAAAAATGTACACAAATCTTTATGGATGACAACGGTCTCAGCCCACCTTGCCTTGCTGGATGAGTCATGTGATGTTTGACATCTGCCCATTGCCCCGTGTGAGGAGACACGACTCATAGCCCATGGGGTCTGCATAGAGATGTGCTACTGGACTCCGCCGACTGTCTGCTCTGCTGACAGTGATATGGTGGAAGGGTCTGACAAGGTCACATGTTGTGCTACATTGCCATGTGTGTACTCCCCCCCCAGCAGTCTGTCCGATTTGGGAACGTTGCCAAACGAACCGGTGCTGCTCCAACCATGGAAGTCCCTTACCTTGCACAGGTGTGTGTACACACACACGTAGTTCCACGCACATGCATTCTGAGTCCAGACGAAGACAGACATGTCAACTTTTGTGGTGGGATATGTGAGCATTCCCCACGATGCCGAACGGTGTTGGGACCTGTGCTGTGAGTGACAATCCGATGTGGCTGCAGGAACGTAGTACTCATCCATGAAGGCCTTCATGGGCAATGTGTTCCAATAGTACGTCGTTGTCGGGTTCAAGGAACACCAGGATGACCCAAACCATTAACTGGTCCAGGCAGATGTGCTCAGTCCACGCTGTTTCCCCAATCCGCAACACAGCCCAATAGGGTAGCGCCTCGATGTGGTCACTGCACACGAGGAGTTGTGCAATCTCCCATGCACATCTGCCAGCACATACGCCAAAGATCAGTGCATCCCATGTACGGGTATCCCGGTGACACTCCTGTTCATGGGCCAACCGGGGGGGGGCACGGTAAATCATAATCCAATTCAGCTACCGTTGCATTAGATAGGCAGACCTCCATGGGGCACTCAAATGTGCATGATTGACAGTGGTACCAGGGCTGGACGCAGGTGACGTAGGCAAGACAGAAACCCAGACGGTAACTGACGTGTAACTCTGCCATTGGCACAGATCCCAACAGATGCAGCATTTGTGCACGGTACAGTTCCACGTGACAGGGGTTGTGCATGTGTCCGGGAATGCCTGCCATTGCGTTTGTTGGTCTCGTAGCACCAGCACTCCTCAGACCAGCGGCAGTTCTGTGGTCGATATGCCACAGCTCAGGGCAATGAGTCATATGTGTGTGCAACGTTTGGATGTATGGGTAGTTTTTGACCAATGTGTCAAGGACATCCCTTTCAGGTGTAGGTCATGCAGGGATAAGTGTGTGTGGGGTGTGGGCACGTTGATTTTTCATTAGTGCTGTTCATGGTGTGTGAGTCGTCGGAGGCTGGTTTGGTATCTCACGCAGGGTGTGCCAGTCGCATTCAGGACCAAGGTCGGAGGGTCGGTTGGCCTTCCGCCTTGTGTGTAGAGACAAAGGAGCTTTCATTCCTAATTTTAGTCTGACTACTGCTTCCATTTCTGAGATATGATGTGGCCTTTGCGCTGACTTTGATGACAGGCCTGTGATTTGGGGTGCACAAATTTCAAGACAAACGCAGCTGTTGGTATGATTGCATGAGCCAAGAGCACAATTGGCATTGAACTCCTTGTGCAGTCTCTCTCTTTCTCTCTCTTTTGTTCTCTCTCTCTCCCTCTCTCTATTTCTCTCTATCCCTGTACTTTTATGAGTGCTTGACACACCTTCTTATCTTGGATATTGTCTTGCAGGCTGTGACTCACAGATTGCCCAGGGGTGCCCCGCCATGACTCTTCACAATAGTTGTTTCGAAACGAATTAGTATGTGACATTATGTTTGGTCTTTCAATGGTGCATGAAGGACTCAGGATTTCTGTACTCACATGTGTGTTGATTGCTGCAATTGTGCGATATCAGGTGGGTGCTTCTTCCCATGTTTTCGGCCGTTGATGTGCAGTGTCGTGGTCCGTGGTGGTGAGTGTGCCCCGGGCGGGGGGGGGGGGGGAGCTGGTCCTGGGGTTGGTGGCTGTGGGTATTGTGGCCCTCTTGGGTGTCCGGACCGCATGATCAGTGGCTCCATGGCATCTGTTGTTCTTCAGGTGTGGCTCTGGGCTGGGCTCCCTTTTGTGGTGCAGGCTGTCGTCCGACTGTGCACCAGGTCAGAGCAGGTGTTTGTTTCCTGCTGCTAACGTGCCTTATCACATGTTTTATTTTTTATTTTATTTTTTATTTATTTTTATTTAAGAAGTTTTATATAGCGCTAGCCAGACCGGAAGGTATCGGAGCGCTTTACAACAAGTATAGAGCAGTGCAAAAGACAGCAAATACAGTACAATCAGCGAGGCGTTCAGGATATGAATCAGAGTATAGATGGCCATCCGCATCGAGAAGAGAGTAAAGGCACTTTGAACACTCCTAGCAGTTCCTATCTGTTCGATAGGGAGCGGTCGAGGAAAAGGATTTTGAGTTGACTTTGAATTTCGGGAAGTAAGGAATAGTTCTGATGTGGGGGGGGGGATAGAGTTCCATATTTTGGGAGCATTTCCGGCAAAGGATCTGGCCAATGTTTTTTGTTTTCGTGCTTTGAGCGGGATAAGAAGTAGGGTGTTAGAGCTTCTGAGAGTCCTGTTCTGACCTGCTTTTTTGAGTTTGGCTGCCAGATATTCTGGTTTGCCTGTGTGAAGGGCTTTATGGGTGACGCAGCTGTTCTAAAGTTCGCCCGCATTTCTATAGGTAGCCACTTAAGGTCTTTTAGTGCCGGAGAAATGTGATCAAATTTCTTTATTCCAGTGACCATTCTGGCAGCCGCGTTTAGGGTTGTTTTCAGAGGAGCAAGGTGACTTTTGGGTATTCCCGAGAGGATTGCATTTCCATAGTCCAGTCGTGACAAAACCAATGCTTGGGTGGCTTGTTTGAGATCTTTGGATGGAATGAAAGGTTTAATTTTGTTTTATGTTCTTATCACCGATCTGGCTGGTCGTTGAGAAAGTTAAGGAGTGGTGTTGTCGTGGCTTTTTGCACAGGATCGCCTACTCTGCATCTCATTAGCGATAGTTGCCGGGGTCGTCTGTGGTGATGTTTTTTGCGGCTACTATCGCGGGTAAACTGGTTATGTCGGCTGTTAGCACGTGCTTGTGAATGGGGTGATGATTTTATCGGGACTTTGGCTGAGATAAAGTGCAGTTAACTCAGCGATAGCTCCTTGAGAATATGCCCCACTGTGTTCTGCATCCTGGCAAATGGCTTCTCTGGGACTGGGACATTTTGTATTCCAGTACCACAAGCCATGTTACTGATGAGACACCTTCTGTAGGCCCTTCGATCTCATTAGAACCTGTATTAGGGATAGTTGTTGGATCCTGTTCATGATATCTAATGACCAGGGGGAGGATTTGCTAACATATCATGCAACCCAAAACGACAAGGCAGATTGTTGTGACGCGTTGCATGAAAAGGAGATATTAGAAGTATGCCATATTTACAAAGATATGGCACATTTCTGATGCCTCCTTGGGCTGGTGCACTGTGTGCTGTTTGTGCAGGAAGGGACACCTATCCTTTAAGGCATTTTCCTTGTATGATGCGGAAGCCATTACTCATAGGAAAAGGGAACAACAAGGCGATATAAAAATATATCTGGGAATGCGCAAAAATCCATCGGTGGTTGCTTGGGAATGCCCATACTTCACCCATAGAACGCCTCCCTGCCGCAAGGTAATGCAAGGAAGCAAAGCGACTGCCTTGTGTTTCCTTGGATTTACTAAACCACACAGAGCCATGCAAGGTGGTTTTGCGTGGCTTAGTAAATCCCACTTAAGGGTTTCCGTTGCCCTGCATAACGCAAGGGCAACACAAGCCATTTGTAAATCTGGCCCCTGGTTCTGGGCCTAAGTTGGCAGTCAGTAAGCCTTGTGATTGGGGAATTCTTAAGACCACACATGCCAAAAAAGTGTGGAAGATGAATGCATCTTTCCAGTTTGGGGATCCCACCTGTATGATATTTTATTTAATGGGACATCATCCTGTACAACACAGTAATACTGCGTCCACTTTCCTGGATGTAGGTAATCCACCTGTTCCTAGTAGCCTTTCTGAACAACAAAGCAATTTCCCCTCTTCTTCGCATAAAGAGCAATTTTTATACACAACAATCCAGGAACTCTTTCATTCTATCTAAAAAAAACTGTATGTTACAAAAATATACTTTCCTTTTTCCTTTAATAAAATGTAATTGTTTATGTTTTCACCCCCCAAAAATGTAAGAACTTGTATGCCTTCAAACACTGGAGTTAAATACAATCCCCCCATTCTACATACTAAAACCACATATCAAACATATAATGAAAACAAAAATGCACACATAAAATCTACTCATTTATTTTCCAAACAAAAGTAAGATGTGGGACTGTTGATCGCAGCATTTTGGTGGGTTAACTTGTTTACACCACCCACCTTCTTCAGGACCCAACAATAGTAAACCCCCCAAAAATACATACATAAAATATACTCAATTCATCAAGATTTAGAAGTGTTGACGCAGCTTTTTGGTGGGTTAAACAGTTTACACCACCCACCTTCTTCAGGACCCAAAAATAGTAAAATAGATAAATCGTAGAACATCATTGTGGCATGCAGTACAAGTATCATTACTATTATTTCTTATGTTTCAAATTTTATGTAATCATATATCCCACAGTGCACTCTTTCATATGGTATGACGATTAGTCCTAATTTTGCATTCATGCCCTTAGTTAAACAAAAAATACCTTATTTAATTACAGAACTGATAAAACCAATACATTTTGTTTTCACTGAGAGTCAATTTTATCTCTGGCCTTTTTAACTTGCTTTTTTCCTCTTAGTCCCAAGGCATATTACTAATTGGCTACTTTTCTACCAAAAGGATGTTCCCCATGAGTCGTTAGAACTTGCATTCCCATCTTGCTCTTTACTTGTATGATATCGTCCATGGAAAGATCCTGTTGTATTTTGTACTCACTTACTTTCATTGTGCTTGTCAGTTTGGTAAGGTTACGGGCACCTTGTTTGTTTATCTTAAGGAAACATATATTTTTCCATTTTCCGGAGGTCATTACTACTCTTCCAGGATTTGGCGATGCACAATAATTATTCTCTGTTATAGGAACAGGTTTTCAATCCCTATTTCATAGAAAAAGGTTGTAGTATTATAAACCCTCATCTTTATTCTAATATAGTACATTCATCATTTCTTGGGTCTAACTTTCATATCATCTTACTCACCACAAAGCCATCATTAGTCCCTATCAAGCAGGATTCAGGAAGCGCGGGGAGCCACACTGTATGGGGCGGAACTCTGGGGGCACTGTTTGTCTTCTACTAGCTGTAGTCAAGAACAGATTCCTAAGACAAATAATGGGTCTCCCAGTAGGCACCCTACTAATCCCTCTGTGACTAGATTTGGGTATTTCGCCGATCGAAGATGAGGTCGCCTTAAAACCCCTAACTTTTTGGCGAAGACTCTGGGCAACCCCCGAACTAGTATCTTACCAGGCAGAAACAAAGAAGCTTTTATCCTATGCGGGTCTGCTGAAAAAGGTTCCTTAGTTCGCGCATGTGAAGCAAGAGTGTGGAAAGCTCAGTAAACCAACTTTGTGGAGTTCCCCAGGGGCTACCGGCCCCTTGGTTCCTTTAACTTTATTACCAAGGACCTACTGCACCCAAAAGCTCCAAGCCATGCATTCAAACCCCAAACTGGGCACCCTCACAACTCAGTCTCTTACAGTGAAGGATAACTAAGAACTTGAAACCTTTATGGATGATATCCTTCCACAGGTTGCAAGGAAACTGGATGTCCAGTTTAGATATAGCACCTTACCTGTACGTGCTTTTACTAATAAATGGGCTGGGCAGAAAGAGGAGGGGTGTCCAGCATGTAATACACAAGAGGAAACAGAAATGCATGTCTTACTTTTTTGTCCTGGTTATCACAAAGCGAGGCGCTACTGGCTAGTGCAACTTTGCCGGAATCTGGGGTTCGAGCATTGTAGGGAGGCATTTCGGGTTTTTAAATACGATACATCCATACCCATTGTGTTTGCTATTTCACGTTACTTAAATACAATGTGGCGAAGGAGATGGGCTTTTATCGAAAAGGGTAAACAATCATAAATTGCATATCGGCACCTCATTTTTATATAATGTGATCACTATGTGATTAGTTTTTTGGAGATACTTACTTTTTTAATTGTTTCTGTATATATAAGTATTCAGGACGAATGCGATTCTATTGTAAATAGTTTATTTTAACGTATTGATTGAGGTATTGCTGCTATTTTTTATCTGTTTGCCGACTGCACTATATTAACTGATATAATTGCTCCCTGCAGGCCCACTTTTTTGCCTCCCCTCCTCCCACCCCATCTATCTGGCAAAATCTATTAGTGAGTCATAATTAGAAATTGTATTAATTTATGGAGTGTTGTTAAGAATGCTATGAATTCCTTATATATGTCTGTTATTTTGTCTTTTGTGTACACATTTTATGGTCCTAGTGACTGAAATAAAAGTTTTTGAAACGAAACGTATTTATGTACCCTGTATCTCTAGATTTTATTATTGTGCTCTTCTGTGCATTTTCTATTTCACCTTTTTATACCTTTAGGTCCCTAACCAATAGGTAGAATTCATACCAAGTTGACAATCAACTAAATAGAGTTTAATTAAAACCATCCTCTATTTTCACTCCCCGCTTCCCTAAGTGTTTCTCATTGAAACGTGTCCTGACTTGCATGAGATTTTTAAAAAGCTCAGACTGGGCCATATCTAAATTACCTCTCTGTCTCCAAGGAGCTACACTTTATAAATCCCTTTACGATGTTGTAATCCCTCTGACTTAAGGGTACAGTGTACCTCCTCGCTCTGCAATATATTCTGCTATTTGCCTGCTCTGCAAAATTCTGTGCAATCAAGAGGTTTCCCCTGCCTTTAGAACAATATGTCCCATACTTTGTGTAAGCAATGTGTCTCAAACCTAAAACCCTGCCTTAGTGTATACTGCAGAATCACGCTTATCCCCTTATGGCAACTTATCTTTAATCATTGTCTCATTTTCAGAAAGCATAAACAAAGTGTGTATCTTGGGCCATCTTTCAAATAGACCATTCTGGCAGTATTTCCTAGACAGTCAGATCTCAGTGATGGCAGAATACCTTCTGGGCAGGGACAATGCGATAGCGGATTTTCAATCCCGTCATTTCAGAGATTCCAGCCTTTGGAAGCTGGATCAGGAGATATTTGCGTCCCTTCAGGCCTTTGGGGTCCTTTCACGGTGGATCTTTTTGCCTCCAGGCTGGACCACCAACTTCTGAGATTCTTCAGTAGGAGGCCCGACCCTTTGGCGGTGGCCTGACCCTTTGGCGGTGGCCTCAAACGTTTTTCTCCAGGACTGGAGTCTGGAGAGGGGATATGCATTCCCTCCATTCGCGATGATAACAAGGTTGACCGCTCAAGTTCGCAGACAATCTACGGAGCAGGTCCTGATCACCCCTCTGTGGAGGTCTCAAGTATGGTTTCCGGTTCTTCTGGAACTTTCTTGGGATTTTCCAATCCTACTCCCCCACTTTCCACTTCTTCTGACAGACGGAACTCCTCACCCGCTGGTGTCAACAAACTTGTTGTATCTCATTGCATGGAGGATTTTAGGGGTAGATGGCAGACCGCAGACCTTTCGCGAGAAGCTTAGATCCTTATCTCCAAGGCTTGGGCAGACATTACTGTCAAGAGGTACAAATCCGCATGGGACAGATGGTCCCGTTGGTGTGTGCGAAGGGGTGTCGATGCCTTGTTCGCAGATGTGGTCCACGTTGTGAATTTTCTGGCGCACCTTGCCTCTGTCGGCCTGGCCTACCGGTCGATTAACACCTTCAGATCTGCCATCTCCTCTGGTCATGTTCCGGTTAATGGATCTCCTGTGGGGAAACATGCCATGGTCTGCAGACTTTTGCGAGGTATCCAGCTCTCCTTGCCCCCGGAAACTCGCTGTTCGGTATAATGGGACGACAACTTGGTTCTGAATCTTTTTCTATCCTGGCAGCCTAACCGTTTTTTGTCCAGGAAGGAACTTTCTGCGAAATTGGCAATGCTCTTGTGCCTGGTCTCTTGTAGACTAGTTTCGGATGTTCAAGCCCTAGACATCCCCCGGCGTGTGTTCAACCCTAACTGGGTTACTTTCACCCTACTCAGGCGTACCAAGTGCCACACCAGGGTAATTTCTTATCCGGAGTTTCCTGATTCCCCTAAACTCTGTGTGGTGCGTTGCCTCAAGACTTATGAGGAGATGACGGAAGAACTCCGTCCTCCGGGAGAAAGGCAACTCCTGATTGCACTTCGTAAACCGTTCAAGGCAGTTTCCTCCCCGACCAGCGCTAGATGGGTCCGGTGGGTGATGCAAGAGGCTGGTATCAGTCTCCGCCATTTCAGGGCGCACTCGGCAAGAAGTTCCATGGCTTCTAAGACATTTGGCTTGGGTGCCCGTCTGGAGGATATACTCAACGCGGCCGACTGGTCCTCTGATTCTACCTGTAAGAGGTTCTACTTTAAGCTGAGACTTGACATGTCTCAGTTGGTTGTGGGCAAACTTTGAACAAGCATAATCCTCGCCTCCAGTCCTGACATAGAATGACAAATTTCCTAGCTAACGTAACGGAAAGTTTCAATTCTATTAAGGACTCGGAGGCTAGGATTATCCCACCCAGTGCTCCTGGAGGAGGTCCCTCCCCGTACGACAGTAAGTACTGTTATCTTTCAATTGCCTTTGTGGATTTACCACCTGTAGTCGGGCACCACCCATGCGGCAATTGCTCCGTATGTCTGCCACTCCACAGAGATCAATATAGGCACGGATAAACCATGGTCACAAACTCACTTCAGTAACTGCAATAGTGAGAATCGCATATATCTGCTGACCTGTCCTTGCTCCTATCAATATGTAGGAATGACCACCCGCAAGGTGAGGATACGTATGCTCGAACATAAGAGTTCTATTCGCTGTAGGAAAGCCATAACACGCCTCACCAGACATTTTCCTGAGAATCATCACGGTGAATTCGATTTTCACTGGACGGTGTTAGAGAAGCCTTTTATACCATCCCATGTGAGCAACGTCTCCAGATACCTCTTTTTGAGGGAACAAAAATGGATTTTTAAACTTTCCTCTGACATAACAGGGCTTAATGACCAGATACCTTGGAATGCCTTGCAGTGAGTTCTTTGGAAAGTTCTGTTAACAATCTTTGTTGGGAGTCGATTGTAAGGGTTACTGTTTCATAACCTTTCATAAACCTTCAACTATTGTTGTCTCTCTCCACTATGTACTCTTAGAGCACTAGACTCCATCCTACTACCATTTGAAACTACGGGAGCCTCTGTAATAAACCATCTGTCCACTCCATAACCCTGCAACTATTGGGGTCTCCATTCACTGTGTAAACTTAGAGCACAAGACTCCTTCTTACTACCATTTATAAGCATGGGAGCCTTCTGTAATTAGCCATCTGTTTAAATTTAAAATTTAATATTTGAATTTGGACTCCACAATTGATCAGGGCATACATGACCTGGAGTGACACCATGTTACCTAGATACAGATGACATCACACTGTCTAAAACTACCAAAATGGCCGCCAACTTGCCGTTCTGTAGTTTTACATCTTTAGTTTATATCAATGAGGTTTACCTACAATAATGCACAGCTCACAACCTAATACCGGCTTACGCTAGTCATTACCCTTAGATTAATTAGGGTCTGATTGAATGGAACATTGTAGTTCGGTGGCTCAGCTTTCGATTGCCTAATTATTATCACATAAACATCTTTTTTTAATCTTTAGCCGCCCGTGTTTAAACTATACAATAGTTGTATGCCCATTGTTATGTTAGTTCTCTTAGTCATTATGTGTGTCTTCACAGTCCTCATAATAACAGTATCCACAAAACTAGGATGCCGTCGGAACTACAAGCATGGCCGCGGTGACGTCATGCTGTAGTTCCGCGGAATGATCCATACGCCCGGATCTTGTTTTGAGATTAGGTCACGGCGCTGTCCTTACCCACGGTTATTTCTTCACTTAAACTTAAGGAGAAACACAGAATGGACATCTCTTAGACCGAGGAGATATTTTACACAATTGAAAATAGAGTACTTTACTATACTCGTGGGCAAAAGGGGACACGATCGTAAAATAGTCCCCTTCATGCTTTCGCATTTAGACGCTTATCTTTCGCCACACTAACGCCTCCCCCAAGCCTCAGGAAAAGTTTGTGACACCGTAGGACAGGTGAGATAGGACGTACTGTGCCTATTTTAGGGCTTTACAGCGATAAGTGTCCCTTTCTGCTTTTCAACTTGCTTTTTAACTTGCTAACAGGCTAGATCAGGCTAGATTTACCCTAAAAAGATCGACATTTACAGCATAGTTTGACCAATTTTGAGTGTGATAACACAGATATCACGTTTTTGTATGCTTCTGAAGAATTATATGGGTGTTTTTTAATGCCTGTATAAGTGGTAGCGACCAGCGTCTGGGGGTCGCTTGTGCCACTGAATTAAGTTGTGGAACAGTGGATATATTGAGCAGGACAGATAGGCATCGTTAGACTCTACAGATAGAATGGAGCTTGGATGCATTCCCCTGTTTACATACCTTTTGTTCCACAGCGCGGGGCCTCGTATACCTGAGCACAGTCCAGGTGAGGTGAGGTCCAGTCCCCTGTCACTTTGGGTGAGCAATTAATTTTAAATACCTTACAATTTATGTATGAGATGATTGTGAGCATATGTTTTTGGGAAGCGGCGAACGCTCAGTATCTATGTGAGTAATAGTTATGTATCTCCCCTTAGATCACGTTGAGAATCCTGGTGACCAGGAGGATGTGTACATAAATGTAGGTACAGGTTGTATCGTTCCTACTTCCACTTATTTCATTGTCACTGATTAATTTGGAGTGAAAGGTTTGATTTACTTTTCACAGATTTGATACAGTAGCAACACGTTAGAGCAGTGGCCCTGATGAAAGCCAAGGGACGTTTAGCCCATTAGGCAGAAACATGTCGGCCCTAGTAGTGACAGTCATTTTTTCCATACTGTCTTTTGCACTGTTCCTGTTCTTTTAGTTGGGGGATGAGCCTTGTTCCCAATAAAGAGTAGTTTTGACACATCACCCTATTTTAGATTCACCACGTTTGTGTTATGTTGTACTGTCTTTTCACCACTTCCAACCATCACTAACTGGCCAACAATTGATGGCTCACAACACACTCTGGACCTGATCCAGTACTAACATCTTACTGTGTGGCATGGGGTCTAGATGATCTAAAGACCGGCCTGGTCACAGTGTGGACGATCAAATGATATGACTGATTACTTGGTTTGTTTGATGGTTATCCACAATAAGTTGCTCTGGATTTTGTTGACCAGTCCGTGATTACACTTTGTTTTTCTCACACATGTGACTCATACTCTGTTACCCTGTTTAGAGGCAATTATAGCACCCACTGACATAGTGTACTTCATGTCAGTGTGGCCAATTCATTTGGCTGTTAGACCTTACTAGTTCTGTTTTGTTTTTCATGGTATCAGTCTCCGCCATTTCGGGGCGCACTCGGCAAGAGGTTCCATGGCTTCCAAGGCATTTGGCTTGGGTGCCCACCTGGAGCATATACTCAACGCGGCTGACTGGTCCTCTGATTCTACCTTTAAGAGGTTCTACTTTAAGCCAAGACTTGACATGGCTCAGTTGGTTGTGGGCAAACTTTGAACAAGCATAATCCTCGCCTCCAGTCCTGACATAGAATGACAAATTTCCTAGCTAACGTAACAGAAAGTTTAAATTCTATTAAGGACTCGGAGGCGAGGATTACCCCACCCAGTGCTCCTGGAGGAGGTCCCTCCCCGTACGACAGTAAGTACTGTTATCTTTCAATTGCCTATGTGCCTTATGTGGACTGTTCTTGTATGTTCTCACATCATGCTTATCTTGCAGGGTGAGTCGTTTTGACATCCGGTAATACCTCTCTGATTCTTTCAGGTTCGGATGCCAATAAACAGGACAATTGAAGAGGAGAATTGGGCTGCCTCCGTTCTACGAAAGAGGAGGATAGGACACTGACAATGGACTATAGTGTTGCTGGATGGCCCTGATTGGACACTGTTCTCGAGTTTGATGGGTTGATTCATGTATTTTAATTCGACTACTCCTTCCCTATGTTGTTTCTTGTTGCTGCTATGTCAATAAAAGTGAAGAAAGAAGGCATAATCCTCGCCTCCGAGTCCTTAATAGAAATTTTTCATTCAGTCTCTATGTGTATGGTGGCATCTAGTGGTATGTTGGTATACAAAGCCTCGGTATCTAGCATTACCTGCCACTTTCATTCTTTATTAAAGTTTAAAACTTCAATCTTCCTGATCATATTCTTTGTGACAGTGTATAAGATTCCTGTTTAGACTCAAAAAATGGCCTACATATTTACTTAGTGGTTCAGTAAGTGAATTAAGCTGGGAACTGTAGGTCTCATAGGAGGATCTGGCAGGTTCTTAGGAACTTTTGGTAAGCCTTAGAAAGTCTGCATAACTGAATGTTTATTATTCAAATACTTATATTTTTCCTCACATATGAGTCCATCTCCTTTTGCCAGCAAAAACAGATCTCTCACTTTTTTCATCAATATTTCCCAGCTGTTTCCAGGGGACCTTTCAATAATGATTGCTAACTGATAACAAATTAAGTATCCATTTCGGATAATCCTAGGTGTACATAACTGTTATGCCACCCTCTTTAGATGTTGGTGTCACATTCATACTTTCATATTCACTCAAATTCATTAATGTAGTTCAATGATTATATGAAAAATTATTAATTTCCTGGAATTGCCTCTGTAGTATATTATCTAATCATTTTTCTACTACTCTTCATGAGCAATCAGCCTCTTCCCTATCATTTCAATTGAGGGATTAAACGCTGATAGTCCTGACCTACCTTTTAGGCAGTGTATTATAGTCCTTATTCTAAAACATTTTTCTAAAAAAGAATATATATATCAAATCCCTCTCTATGTTACAAAGGTTCACAGGGGCAGTGGGTGCAAAGCTCTGTCCTTTATTCTAACATCTCTTCTTAGTCTTTCTGTAACTTGCTGACAATTTAATAACGGGCCGTCTGTCCTGATAGTACTAGTCCCAATATTTCCTTGCTCTGCATCAACATGAGTCTTGGAATTGTCCCCCATTTTGGTACTGACCCCTCCCTCCGCCTTGGATTTGTCTCCTTTAGTGGCATTATATCAAAAGCTGATCCTCTTTACTTGCAACCTGTTGATATTCTTTAGTGGTACATCCTATGTACTCCTGCCATCCCTCTCTTTCTCCATCTGAATCAGAACTTGTGTGTGAAGTGTCTGAAAAATTAACAACCATCTCTCTTTTCCATCTTCTGTTTGTGACTCTCCCTCGAATTCAACTGTCCTCATTGCAATTTCTTTCTTAGTAATCACTCCCTAAATAGGGATAAACACTTTCCCTACTGTATCTACTGATGTCCTTTCGTAATTGTATACTTTTACATTAATTAAATAATCGTTATACCCCCATATATTTATATTACCCTCTTTAAGCTTTTATTTCACATCCTTCAATGCTGTGCTCTCCTTCAATGTTGTGCTCTCCTTCAATGGTTTCTCAAGTTCTTCTATTTCTTTTTCTCTAACATTATTACCTCCTGAGTAGTCTTAATTACCAAGAGCATCCAACTGCAACTACAGTGATTTGCTGTTAATGACCAAGTCTGTTTGAACTTTAGATTATCTATAAACAATGCAGGTTCATTTTTTTATTTAACATTTGGTATCACCCCACTTTTATTGTATTTGGACAAAATATTGTGTTTTTAATATTGAGAAACAGATATAGTGGAAAAAGTATTGTGACACAAAAATATTGTGATGCAGAAATATCGTCGTCAATAATTTTCTTTTTTTTTTAGGTAATATCGTTTTTGGGTCTCGCTGGCAATGCATCCGCAAGCGGATGCATATGTCCAGCTGGAGACGTATAGCGATCAGTCTGGGGGGAAGGAGGACAAGAGGGTGTACGAGCTTGGATTCGTGTGCGCGAACGCGCACGTCGCGTCCCGCGCCGTACACATGCGCGCGCAGACACACTCGCTCACACACCCCCCTCCCCCACAGTCACACACACACACGCACTCCAAGACACATACACACACACACGCACGCACACACACATACACAGCCCGCCCCCCCCGCACGCGCGCGCGCGCACACACACACATGCGCTGCCCCCCCCCCCAACCCACTCACCGGCTTCCTTCGTGCGGCGGCTCTCAGCTGCAGGGCCCGGCAGCAGGACTCTTCTTCCCTCCTTCGGCACCGGGGCGCAGGGTAGGCTCCTGCCTGCTCCGGTGCTCCAACTCGCGACTCTTCCGTGGGAGGCGGGGTAGGCTCCCGCCCTCCTACTTCCTGTTTCCGGTTGTCGCGCCGGCCTGCCTGACTTCCTGGTCGCAGGCCGGCAGAGTAACGAGGATGTTTGATTTGCGGTATTTATTTATTTAGTTATTTATGCATTTTTATATAGCGCGGACTTTACCCGAAGGCGGTATTTATTTATTTATGTATTTATGCATTTTTATATAGCGCGGACTTTACCCGAAGGCGGTATTTATTTATTTATGTATTTATGCATTTTTATATAGCGCGGACTTTACCCGAAGGCGTCAGAGCGCTTCACATTAGGAACAGAAATGAAACATAATGAGAAACATTACAAAAGAACAGGTTGCAAAAACATAGGTTACTTACATAAGGTAATAGTGACAATTGTGAGCAAACAAAATACATGAGGTAGTAAAAACTATAAGCAACCAAAAATACATGAGGTAGTAAAGGTAATAGTGACAATCGTGAGCAAACAAAATACTTGAGTAAAAATTGTGAGCAACCAAAATACATGAGGTAGTCAAAAGTGCACAAGAGGAAATGAAAGTGACAAGTGTGCAGTTATAAGAGAAAACAGAGTATAATTAGAGGTATAGGCCTGCAATAAGTGCTAGACACTCAGGCTCAGGAACAAGCGTTACATGGGCAAGGTGGCACTTGAGGAAGTATCAAAGGCAAAGACATGTGAGAGGTAGCAGCCGTGTGTTGCAAGGGCAGAGTGGTGTGAGCATGTTACAAAAGGGCACCGAACACCAGTACATGGAAAATACTGCAAAAAGGCAGACCCTCCAATCACAGGCATACACTGGGAAGGCACTTCCATGGTCATGGAAAGTAGAAATTATCAGTAGTGGGAAGTCTTCCTCACAAATAGCAAGAGGACGTGAATTACTTTTGGAGGTGTCTCTGGAGGAGGAGGAGAACTTTGAGGTCCCTTTTGAAGGCCTGGGAGGAGGTGGTGGTCCGGAGCTTTTTTTTGTCCTCTCGCGGTTTGTAAATACAAAACATATTGCATTACAAATGCTATAGGTATCACATTTGCGAAAGTTATAACTATTGGCATTGTAAATGACGAAGCTATTAATTTAGCTATTTAAAAAAAAAGAAACATAAATAAAAACTTTGTCATTTACAATACCAATAGCTCAAACTTTCCTAATGCGAGACCTATTGCATTGCAAATGCTTGTTAAGAATGTTGTTTTTCGCAAACCATGGGACACGATTGAGGCCTGTCTCCGGGGGCTCCTTCCCCTCCCTAAGAAGGTGAAATTGTTACGTTGATTTACAGGATTAGCCCTGATGCTTGCCAAAAAAATTATTACGAAGCGCTGGAAATCTAACATGGCGCCCGTGAGGGCAAGTGGCGTGAGGAGGTTATCAGGTGGGCTGTTGCAGAGAGGGAGGCATTACATTGTGAAGAATATACGGGACTACGAAAACGTCCAATATCCTTAGAATGGGCGCACCTGATAGATCTTTTTAAAGCAGGCACGGGGATGATTTTGAAGATTTGCATATTACAGTGTTGGAAAGCGGTGCAGGCGTCTGATTACTGTCTGAATTGATTGTGTTCCTTATTCCTCACCTTTCCCCTGCACTTCCCTTTCCTTCCTCACCCCTCTCCCTCTCCCTCTCTCTCCCCCTTTCTCTTTACCCCTCTTCCTTCCCTTCCCCTTTAGTTGCAGACCTGACAGTCACCAGGTACGAAAACATCTGATAGGGTGTATTGTCTATGTAGCGGCAACAGTTATTTTTGTTTAGTTTGGGTATTGTTAGGGGTGGGTCTCATTGGGTGGGGGTTACTGGGTACTGCAATTTTCGTCCATATTCATGATTCTACATTATATGCACTTATAAAGAATGCACATTAATATTTTATAATGATATTGCACTTAGTACTGAATGGATCAGTATTCTACATATTGTAACTCTGAATATATATATGGCTAACACTATCTTGTTATAGAAAAATGTGACCAAAAAGTATAATCTTGTTTATGTATAAATAGATATCATCCGAAGTACTCAATAAAAATTTGTGAAAAAAAGAATCTTGCTTTTCTTATCATTTTCAATATTATAGTTGTTAAAAATAATGTTTGAATATTTTAATGTGTTTGAATGCATATTTTAATTTTACATGTTATCATTGTATAATTGTTATTCATTTTTTAAATATAGTTTGTAATGTTAAGTGATTTAGTTTTTTTATTTAATGGCTAATAGTAATTTAGAGTGTTGTAGAGGGTTGTTGGGTTTGTAAGGGGATAGAGTTGGAAGTTAAGTAACAATTATGAATTATTAATTTATAAGTAAGTATGTGATTTATATACATTTGATACTTTATGCAGTATTGATTTATTTTAGTTTTATTTTAGGTGCAGGTTGCTAGGTTTGTAAGGGTATAGGGTGGGAAGTTAATTAAGTAATAATTCAATAACCTTAGTTAATAATTGTTATTAATATTTTAATTGACTCATAATTAAGTAATAATTAATTAACAACTAATTGTTGGTTAATTATTTAATGTATTATTTATCATGTTAATTGTAGTATACTTATTTAGTTAAGCTAATTTTTAGGTATGTGCTGCATGGTTTGTATTGGTATATGGTGGGAAGTCAATTAAGTAGTCATTAAATAATAATTATTTTTAATTGTTAATTAATGTATTGTTTAATTCTTTTAATATATATATATATATATATTTTACGTAAATTAATATTGTTTATAGTAAGAGTTTCACATTTCTTTAAATAAATCACTAGGGTTTTTTAAATGTGTAATATGTTAGAAGTAAAGTACTTTTCTTACTGTTGCACAGACCGGAGTGGGAATAGTAAATGCAACACTTCTGAAGTCCAACACTTTCCCTATTGTAGCACAGACTTAGGTGGGAACAGTAAATCTTACCCCTCTGAAGTCCAACTCTTTCCCTACTATTGCACAGACTGGTATGGGAATAGTAAATCCAATCCCTACAAATTCCAATGCGTTCATTACTGTTGTACAGACTGGAGTGGGAATCCAATGCTTCGACTTGAGTGGGAATAGTATATCTTACCCCCTCCGAAGTCCAACGCTTTTCCTACTGTTGCACAGACTGTAATGGGAATTGTACATGTACAACCCTTTCCCTACTATAGCACAGACTGGTGTGGCGATAGTAAATTTCACCCCTCTGAAGTCCAATGATTTCCCTATTGTTGTATAGACTGGAGTGGGAAAAGTAAATCTGCCCTCCCTCCAAAGTTCAACACTTTCTCAATTGGTTTACAGACTGCAATTGAAAGGTAGAAATAGTAAATTTGATCCCTCCGAAGTCCAATGCTTTTCCTACTCTTGCACAGACTAGAGTAGGAATAGTAAATGTAACCCCTCCAAAGATCAACACTTTCCCTACTGTTGTACAGACTGGAGGGGGAATAGTAAATGTAATCCCTCTGAAGTATAATGCTTTCCTCATTCTTTATAGTATTGTTTTGTAAATGTGCTTTTATGGGTTTTAAATTTGTAATATTTAATGTATTGTCTAAGTTAAGTAATATAGCTGCTGTTTGAGTAATGTTTCATATTATGTTGTACGAATGGCCTAGGAAGGGGGGTGCGCTGGGTGCAGGCCGCCCCGGGTGTCATCACTGAGGCAGGTGACAAAATGACAAAAATATGTGTTTTAAACACACATTTTTGCCAACTTAAAATTATAGGAGCAGCAGTGTGGGCAAATGGGGCTGCACCAGTATATTTAATTCTCATATGTGTATATAGACGATGCTCAACTTCCCGTGACCCATTGCTAAGAAGTAACAAATATAGGAAAAAAATACTTTCTTTTTACATAATCAATTTCTGAAAAGGAGCATACAATTAAACGGGATTCCTTCATCAATTATGCACAAGCAAGTAATTAGACATCTTTCATTCACAAACTACACATAATATTAAGGGATACAAAAAATTCAAGCAAAATAGAGCTCAAGGAGGCTTGAGATTTATTTTTTTCAATTATTCGTAGTCAAATGCATTTAATAACACAGAAGGAGAGAGAAAAGAAAGTTAGGGCTACAAAAAAGTCATTTATGTGTTTGTTAAAATGCAAATTAGATCTCCAAGAGAAGAGTTAGAGTTAGAGAGAAGATATGATTGAATGTGTAAAGACCTTTTTTGCTATAGTTGCTGGAAAAGAGCAGGATAAAGAGATGAATATGAATAAGAATGAGCAGTCAGATGATGAAGATGATTAAATCATAATACTGATAGATCAATTGAGACAGCCAAGACTGATGTAGGGGTTTATAAGTTTGCCTGGGGAGACACATGAATAGTACAGTCTCCTATCGGCAAAGCCTAGTACAAGTGGAAGTGGGGTACTAGAGGATCCGACAGGTTACTTCTGTGAGAACAGTAGTAAAGACACCTCCTAAAGAAATTTGTATCAGAATAAGAAAAAATGGTGATTTGTTACAAGGGAATGTGGATTGAAAAAGTCAATTGAAGTATAATGCTCATGAAATGAGGTATTTGATAAAAGAAGCAGCTAGATGGGCCAATGAAGTTCATGATAAATTAGAAGAATTAGTTGATACCTTGGAAATTCAAATTTGCAAAATGAAAATTATGAAATAGATTTGAGACATGATGAAATCAAAGAAATGGCTTGATTACCTTAAGGACTCATATTAAGGGGCCCATTAGGATATTGGACGGTGGCACCACCACGGTGCTGGCGGGGCGCATATTTCCGCCCGCAAGCAGCTGGAAAGACATCCACCATATTAGTATTGCAAAACATAGGTCGATTCCCGTCTGTCGCGGAGCGACGCGCACCGCCATCAAAGTGCGCCCGCCACCGCAGCGGTGTGAGCCAACGGAGACTTACAGCCGTGGAGAGTGACGTCCACCCCACTCCACAAATTAGGATGGCCCAAACAAGCAGACGCACTGCAGCGGAGACACCGCCTAACCAGAGACAGCAGAAACTCGATAGCAGAGCGCGATACCCGGTCCACACCACTCGGTCACGCCCGCCATGGACCCAGCTCTACATGTGTTCCCGGTGCTCTACCTACTACAGCACTATTATCTCATGGGCCGCCGCGGACGCCGCCATAGGTACCCAACTACACAAGTACAACACACAACACACGGGCTGACACTGGGTCCAAATCCACAACAGACACCCTGCTGGGGGCATCAGCACATCCACAAGGGCACCCACACATGACCCACCTGCCACCAAGACACCCCTCTGCATCCTGGACACACATCGACGGTGAACTTGCAGCAATGTCCCGGTCACGTCACGGCAGAGGTGAATACATGCGTACAATGCAGAAGGCAGGGCCAGTGCAAGGCATGGGCAGGGCACAAACACCCCAGGGACACACCTTCCCCCACCACACATCAACACACCCCATGAAGGCACAGCCAGGTGCCCATCCTGTACACACACATGCACAGCAGCAAGCAAGGTCAATCCGCACCCTGCACCACACAACACAACAAGCAACCAGGGAGACAGCCACTGCAGGAGTGGGTGCACTGGAACACACAACACACAGCACAGTGCCACGCAACACACACACCACACACATGGAAACAAACATGAATACAAGCACCAAAGTAACACATACAAGGAACAAACATACACACAGCCTGCATACTCACACATACATACCACACACTCACACATAGACAACCAACATGTCCACAGCAATGGAGCACAACAAATCAGCAATCCAAAGTGGGATGTACACAAATGGAAGGCCATGGAGACACACAACAAGCATGTGCACATCTCATCCAAGACCAGGAACACAGAACACCTCCCTCACCCCATCAAACCACACATGGCTGCTACAGTCAGTGAAGTCAAACCAGAGCCAACACAGTGCAACAACACAGGGAAGACAGCACGGCATACCAAATAAAGGCACAAGGAAGGAAGGAAGGCCTGGAAGTGTAACTGGGAACAGCCACACATGCATACAACAACCCCACAGGAGTACACACAGGGCCCATATACATACTCCATTACTGACAAACACCAGGAGGAATTTACACACATACCCCCTCACAACAGCAGCACACAACACCAGTGGCACACACACTGAAGGCTGCCAATACTTGCCAGTACATACACACACAAACAAGCACACACCCTGGGTGTAGCCACAAACATGACATACACACAGGGATGCCAGAACAGATGTCTGCCCAAAAACAACACACACAACACAACAGAAACACACACAGAACCCCATCTGAAACAGACATACCCGGTCAACCAAACTGTGGATAGGCAATGGGAGCACAGACACAACAGGAGTGCACAACCCCTCACCCAGGACCAAAACACACACAATATACCACAGATCACACAAGAAGTGCACCATCACAGAACAACACTACCACATCAAACCAACTACAGATGCACATGAAATAAAAACTGAACAAACACTGCAGGACATCAAGGGATATACATCAGGCAATGCCAAGGCCACATACACACAGCACTGTATGCACAACAAGCAGTGTGTGTACACCAAGCATAGCAGTCACACACAGACATGACTGACCCAACCGCAACACAAACAACACAAATCAGGATAGCACAAACACAACAGCACACCCAGGAAGTAAAGCAATACCACAGCCAACACACATACATCCAACACAACAGATGCACCATTCTGGTATACAAGAGCAGAACCATCTTGACCAGAGCACTGGGCAGCATACACAGCTGAAGTGCACATGAGCAATCCTGACTGATTAATAGCACAAGAACATCACACATAAACCATTAGGGCACTGTCCAGAGTGGAACATTTGTCTTGGCCCAAGAACTGCACCACAAAGCACAGTGTCACAAATGAAGTGATGGGGAGGCACACACACATGTAAACCAAGGGTACAGCTAACATCAAAGTGAACTGTCTTGCATGTCAGCAGTCGACATGTAAGGGGTGTACCATACACAAATAGAGGAAGTGCCGACTCACAATGGGTAGGCATAAGTGGAACACATAGGGGATGACATTACATCACACACACCATGCCATACAGGAGGATACAAGGCACCATGTGCCTGCAATGCATGAGAAGCACAACCACAATGGCAGTGTGGACTGGAGCAGCAGGGCTGCACAGTCTACACAAACAGACTCAAGACACATGGATGATCAAACAAACACAACACTGATGTGCAAGTCACACACTCGGCACACTCAAAAGTGACTAAAACAACAAGTAAGAGTTAGACAGAACAGCACGGACACACCAACACACTGCACAGTTCACAACAGACAACTCACACATGTGCCTACAACCACATCCACAGGGCTGACTCCTGGGTGACACATGTGTGTCTTTCATAATCCAAGGGCACACACACACATCCACACCCCCTACAAAGTCACACCCTTCACACTGCACACCTCTTGACTATCCAAGAGCACACATCTCATGTAGGCCATGGGACCAGGACTAAGGGCCATCACAAGATGACCATGCACATACACAGCTGGGCACACATAAAGGAATAACACACATTCATGATGACATTGCCCAGCCTGCATGCAAACCTGTACACAGTATCACACCCTGTGCTGGCAGTGTCCCCCAACCTGACATGTGAACAATGTAGCCAACAATAGCACACCATGAAAAAAAGAACTGCATGACAGGTAAAATTGACACCACAGATAACACAAGTATCAATGTCTGAATGGACCGAAGTCCCTGTCACCCCTGTTAAAAAATGTAATGCAAGTAAAGAGCTTGGCAATGTTGAAGTGACACATAGAGCATGGGGCACAGTCAACCAAATGCACACACCAAAATAACTTTAATCAGCAAGGACACTGACAAAACAGATAACATGAGTAACTGTCTTTATTCACATATTGCACAGATGTGACAGTAGAACAACAGTAGAGAAGAGCAAGGCACAAAATGCTGAGCACATGCAACAGAATCTGCACAGGCAAACTCTAAACAGGAAGGCCAGTGGCCACGGCAAGTACATGAGAGGCTGCACAGGGTAGAGTCCAAAACAGCAGAGCAACAGGGCCAGTGTCAATGGCAGGTTGCACAGCAAGTAAATGAGAGGCTGCACAGGGTAGAGTCCAACACAGCAGAGCAACAGGGCCAGTGTCCATGGCAGGGTGCACAGCGAGTATATGAGAGGCTGCACAGGGGAGAGTCTAACACAGCAAAGCAACAGGGCCAGTGTCCATGGCAGGGTGCACAGCAAGTACATGAGAGGCTGCACAGGGGAGAGACCAACACAGCAGAGCAACAGGGCCAGTGTCCATGGCAGGGTACACAGCGAGTACATGATAGGCTTACCAGGGTAGAGTCCAACACAGCATAGCAACAGGGCCAGTGTCCATGGCAGGGTGCACAGCGAGTACATGAGGGGCTGCACAGGGGAGAGTCCAACACAGCAGAGCAACAGGGTCAGTGTCCATGGCAGGGTGCACAGCGAGTACATAAAGTTAAAGTTAAGGGATTTATAAAGCGCTTGTAGACCAAACGGTTTATTGGCGCTGGAGACGGAAGTATGAGGGGCAGAGAAGCAGACTACTCTGCAAAAGCGCGCAAGAAGAGCCAGGTCTTCAGTTCCTTACGGAAGTCCATATAAGAAGCAGATGTCCTGATGGAAAGGGGTAAAGAATTCCAGAAGGAAGGGGCCAGAAAAGAGAAACTCATGCCACCATGTTTCTTCCTTCTGCAACGGGGGATGTACAAAAGATGTTTAGAAGAAGACCGAAGGTCACGGGTGGGGGTATAAACCTTAAGTTTAGGGCTGTGAAGGCAGGAACAGTGCCAGCTAAGGCTTTAAAGATCAAACAGCCAAGTTTAAAAAAAGAACGTTTAGAGAAAGGTAACCAGTGTAATGCTTTTAAGAGTGAAGTAACATGGTGGTGTTTGGGGAATTTATAAACTAATCTGACAGCCTGGTTGTGAATTAGTTGGAGGCAGCGAAGCTCGTATGCCGGAATACCGGCATACAGGGAATTGCCGTAATCAAGACGTGATATGACCATGGCTAACAAGATGAGTTTCAATGCCGCGTTAGAAACAAAACAAGAATTTTTACGAGAGTGCATGGAGAGATCACTGCTAACTCGGATGCCAAGACTTTTGACAGAAACTGAGGGAGAAGGTGGAAAGCCAAGGGAGGAAGGCCAAGAAGTGGAAGACCAGGGACTGGAGACACCCCCAGTGAGCACAAGCTCGGTCTTATCAGGGTTGAGCTTAAGATGGTTAGCACTCACCCAGTCACTGATGAAAATCATAACTGATTGAAAGTTAAGAACAGAAGGAGAAGAAGAAATATTGAAAATAAGTTGGAGGTCATCGGCGTAATTAAACACCGTGACGTCCAGTTTTTGAAGAGCAGAGATGAGAGGGAGAATGTACAGATTAAAAAGAAGAGGAGAAAGAGAAGACCCTTGGGGAACACCGCAGGTGATAGGACGAGCAGCAGCAGAAAAGCCGGCCAACTGGATGGCCTGCAGACGATTCTCCAAAAACGAGGAGATCCAAGCCAGGGGAGAACCCCAAAGCCCCGCGCCCTTGACACGGTCGATCAGGACGGTATGATCGACCGTGTTAAAGGCAGCTGACAGGTCCAGAAGTACCAAGGCCTGGAAGGAGTTGGCATCGGCTCCACATCTAAGTTCATCCAACACAGAGAGAATGACAGACTCTGTGGAATGCGCAGGGTGAAAGCCTGCCTGATGGAGGTCTAAGAAATGCGTATTCTCAAGGAAGTAGGTTACTCACGCTGTCACATGACTCTCCAGGATTTTACCCAAGAACGGAAGCAAAGTAATGGGGCGAAAATTGCAAGGAGAAGATGGATCGGCTCCCGCCTTCTTCAAGATGGGAATGATTTTAGCCGTTTTGAAGAAGTCGGGAACCGTTCCCGATGAGAGGGGGTTGTTAAGAAGTAAAAGAGGGGGGACCGAGCAGACAGAAAGGACCTCTTTTAGAATATGAGCAGGACAGCTGTTGGAGGGGGAACCAGATTTAACCTTGTTAAGTAAAGAAAGGAAAGTTTCCCTAGATATATGGGGAAACTTATCCAGACAGCCGGAGTTAACAGGAGGGTTCGGACAGCGGAAGTTGGGAGAGGGAATGTTGACTTTATTAGTACTGATTTTGTCAATAAAGTACTGGTTAAGAGAGTTACAGAGGGCTTGAGAGGGGGAAGGTTTGAGAGTAACTCTTGCAGAGGTGGACAAATCGTAGACAATCGAAAAAATGTCTTTAGGCTTGTTAGCGGAGAGAATTTTTTTTTAAGTACAATAATCCAATTTGGCCTGAAGAATAGATTTCTTGTAGTCCTGTAACAGCGTGAGGTACAGTGATTTTAAGATAGGGCAGTACCTGACCCTCCAATGACGTTCAGCCTGCCTAAGAGCCAACTTTTTAGATTTTAGTTCAGGGGTAAACCATCTGTTGGCATCATGAAGGCGGCGGGTCCTAAGGCATTTTAAAGGAGCCAGCTGATCGCTGGCCGAAGCAAGCTAGTTATTGATTGCGGTCGCCTGAGAGTGGAGGGAAAGATCAAGTAGACTAGGACATGAGGATGAGGGGGAGGAGCAGAGAAGGGGTATGTCCACTCGTCCCCAATTTCGGGACCAGGTATTGGAGGGAAGCGAAAGTTTACTGGCCTCCGCAAGATCAAAGGAAAATGAAATAAAGAAATGATCGGACCAGGGGCATGGACTAATGGTGGGGGTGACAATACACAAGTTGACTGACCAGACCTGGCCCAAGATGTGACCGTGAATATGAGTTGGAGAATGCAAATGCTGGGAAAGATTCATGTTACAGAGCAGGTCAGTGAATTCTTTGGAGTGAGAATCCTCCCGTGCATCAGAGGGCCAAAAGTTAAAGTCACCCAACACCAAGAGACGAGAGTTGTTAACGACCAGTGTAGCCAGCAATTCCTCAACTGCTTGACAGAAGAGGGGCATGGTCTGCGGTGGGCAATAAAAGTGCACACATGTTAGAGGAGCAGTGGTGGAGGTAGAATGGACAACGAGAAAATCCACTGTTGCGATAGCGGGAAAGGGCATTGGCAGAAACTGAAATTTGGAATGGATAATTATTGCAACACCACCTCCTGCTTTCCCATCTGGGCGGTCAGAGCGTAGGATGTAATAAGGCTCGGGAATTGCTGCTAAAATGTCAGGGGGAGAATCAGATGAGAGCCATGTTTCAGTAAGAAACAATATATCAGGCTTAACAGTATCTAAAAAAGTAAAAGCAGAGCAACAGGGCCAGTTTCCATGGCAGGGTGCACAGCGAGTACATGAGAGGCTGCACTGGATAGAGTCCAACACAGCAGTGCAATAGGGACAGTATCCATGGCAGGGTGCAAAGCAAGTACATGAGAAGCTGCACAGGCATAAGGCAGAACAGGAAGGCCAGTGGGCATGGCAAAGTGCAGAGTGAGTACATGAGAATCTGCACAGTCAAGGGCAGAACAGCAGTGAATGACAAGGCCAGTGTGCATGGCAAAGTGCAGGGTCAGGACATGAGAAGCTGCACAGTCAAGGGCAGCACAGCAGTGAATGACAAGGGCAGTGGACGTGGCAAAGTGCAGAGTGAGTACATGAAAAGCTGCACAGTCAAGGGCAGAACAACAGTGAATATCAAGGCCAGTGGGCATGGCAAAGTGCAGAGCGAGTACATGAGAATCTGCACAGTCAAGGGCAGAACAGGAAGGCCAGTGGGCATGGCAAAGTGCAGAGTGTGTACATGAGAATCTGCACAGTCAAGGGCAGAACAGCAGTGAATGACAAAGCCAGTGGGCATGGAAAAGTGCAGGGTCAGGACATGAGAAGCTGCACAGTCAAGGGCAGAACAGCAGTGAATGACAATGCCAGTGGGCATGGCAAAGTGCAGAGTCAGTACATGAAAATCTGCACAGTCAAGGGCAGACCAGCAGTGAATGACAAGGCCAGTGGACATGGCAAAGTGCAGAGTCAGTACATGATAATCTGCACAGTCAAGGGCAGAACAGGAAGGCCAGTGGGCATGGCAAAGTGCAGAGTCAGTACATGAGAATCTGCACAGTCAAGGGCAGAACATGAAGGCCAGGGCATGGCAAAGTGCAGATTCAGGACATGAGAAGCTGCACAGTCAAGGGCAGAACAGGAGTGAATGACAAGGGCAGTGGGCATGGCAAAGGTTGGAGTCAGGACATGTGAAACTGCACAGCCAAGGGCAGAACAGGAAGGCCAGTGGGCATGGCAAAGTGCAGAGTGAGTACATGAGAATCTGCACAGTCAAGGGCAGAACAGAAAGGCCAGTGGGCATGGCAAAGTGCAGAGTGAGTACATGAGAATCTGCACAGTCAAGGGCAGAACAGCAGTGAATGACAAGGCCAGTGGGCATGGAAAAGTGCAGGGTCAGGACATGAGATGCTGCACAGTCAAGGGCAGACCAGCAGTGAATGACAAGGCCAGTGGGCATGGCAAAGTGCAGAGTCAGTACATGATAATCTGCACAGTCAAGGGCAGAACAGGAAGGCCAGTGGGCATGGCAAAGTGCAGAGTCAGTACATGAGAATCTGCCCAGTCAAGGGCAGAACAGCAGTGAATGACAAGGCCAGTGGGCATGGCAAAGTGCGAAGTCAGGACATGAGAAGCTGCATAGTCAAGGGCAGAACAGCAGTGAATGTCGAGGCCAGTGGGCATGGCAAAGTGCAGTCAGTACATGAGAATCTGCACAGTCAAGGGCAGAACAGGAAGGCCAGTGGGCATGGCAAAGTGCAGAGTGAGTACATGAGAAGCTGCACAGTCAAGGGCAGAACAGCAGTGAATGTCAAGGCCAGTGGGCATGGCAAAGTGCAGAGACAGGACTTGAGAATATGCGCAATCAAGGACATAACAGCAGTGGATGACAAGGCCAGTGGGCATGGCAAAGTGCAGAGTCAGGACATGATAAGCTGCACAGTCAAGGGCAGAACAGCAGTGAATGACAAGGCCAGTGGGCATGGCAAAGTGCAGATTCAGGACATGAGAATCTGCCCAGTCAAGGGCAGAACAGGAAGGCCAGGGCATGGCAAAGTGCAGATTCAGGACATGAGAAGCTGCACAGTCAAGGGCAGAACAGGAGTGAATGACAAGGGCAGTGGGCATGACAAAGTTTAGAGTCAGGACATGAGAAACTGCACAGCGAAGGGCAGAACAGGAAGGCCAGTGGGCATGACAAAGTGCAGAGTGAGTACATGAGAATCTGCACAGTCAAGGGCAGAACTGCAGTGAATGACAAGGCCAGTGGGCATGGCAAAGTGCAGGGTCAGGACATGAGAAGCTGCACAGTCAAGGGCAGCACAGCAGTGAATGACAAGGTCAGTGGGCGTGGCAAAGTGCAGAGTGAGTACATGAGAAGCTGTACAGTCAAGGGCAGAACAGCAGTGTGAATGACAAGGCCACTGGGCATGGCAAAGTGCAGAGTCAGGAAATGAGAATCTGCAAAGTCAAAGGCAGAACAGCACTGAATGACAAGGCCAGTGGGCATGGCAAAGTGCAGAGTCAGGACATGAGAATCTGCCCAGTCAAGGGCAGAACAGCAGTGAATGACAAGGCCAGTGGGCATGGCAAAGTGCAGAGTGAGTACATGAGGTGAGTACATGAGAATCTGCACAGTCAAGAGCAGAACGGGAAGGCCAGTGGGCATGGCAAAGTGCAGAGTGTGTACATGAGAAACTGCACAGTCAAGGGCAGAACAGCAGAGAATGACCATGCCAGTGGGCATGAAAAAGTGCAGAGTCAGGACGTGAGAAGCTGCACAGTCCAATTTCCAATTTCCAATTTAAAACATTTATAAAGCGCAACGTTCACCGTACGGTTTCTTGGCGCTAATGAAGGTCCGGTAACTGAAGCAGAATAAGCAGTCAAATGACAAGAGTGAGCCAGTTTACACGGAAAAGGCCTGTTTGAAAAGGAACGTTTTGAGGTCTTTCCGAAAAGAGACATAATGAGTGGCAAAGCGTAGGTGGTCGGGAAGGGAGTTCCAAAATGTGGGAGCCAAGATAGAGAAATTGGCTCCACCCCACTTTTTGCGCTTAAAGCGTGGGATTTGAAGGAGAGACTTGGAAGAGGAACGAAGCTTCCTGGAGGGAACGTATTCGCTTATCAGCGAGGAGATGAAGGCAGGGGCAGTGCCTTGGCGGGCCTGAAATGTCATGCAGCCGGTTTTAAAAAGGGAGCGTTCCCTGACAGGAAGCCAATGGAGCTCCCTAAGGAGGGGTGTGGAGTGATGGTAACGTGGGAGGCCATAGATAAGCCGGGCCGCCTGGTTCTGTACCATCTGGAGCCTCCGCAGGCTGTATGCCGGGATGCCGTTGTAAAGGGCATTGGCATAATCCAGCCGCGAAATTACTAGTGCGGCCATGATCAATTTGAGTGCCTGGGGGGAAAAGAAACGGGAAACAGTGCGGATTGTTCGGAGGGTGAGGAAGCAAGAGGAGACTACGGAGCTAATTTGTGATTGAAGGGTAAGATGGTTATTCATTTTGACTCCCAGTGTTTTGACCGTAGCTGATGGTGTGGGGGCGGGACCAAGAGAGGGAGGCCAGAAAAGGGAGTTCCAGGGACTGGACGAACCACCAGTGAGAACCAACTCGGTCTTATCCGGGTTCAATTTGAGGTGGTTGTGGTTCATCCAGTCCCTGATTAAAATCATAATAGACTGGAAATTAGAGACAGAGAGAGAAGAGGAGGATAGGTCAAAGATGAGCTGGAGGTCATCTGCATAATTAAATACAGTGACCTCCAGCTGCTGAAGAGCGAAAATAAGAGGAGAGATGTAAATGTTGAACAGTAGGGGAGAAAGAGAAGAACCCTGGGGGACACCACAGGTGACGGGGAGTGGGGTAGTCGTGAAGTCTCCTAGCCGAACCGCCTGGGTGCGGCCCCTCAGGAAGGAGGAAAGCCAGACCAGGGCTGATCCCTGAATTCCAGCCGCCCTGACACGGGACAGTAAGATGGTGTGGTCCACCGTGTCAAAGGCGGCGGAGAGATCGAGGAGCACCAGCGCCTGGTATTGGTTGTGATCCATTCCCTTCCTGAGGTTATCTAGGACCGATACCACAACTGATTCGGTCGAGTGCCTAGGGCGAAAGCCAGCCTGGCGGGAAGCCAATCCCCCGTTTACCTCTACATGGGCACTGAGTACCGCGGTGACATGGCGCTCCAGCACCTTGCCCAAATAGGGCAGCAGGGAAATGGGGCGGTAATTGGCTGAGATGGACGGGTCAGCGCCAGGCTTCTTCAGGATGGGCACTATGGTGGCTGATTTGAGTGCAGGCGTCACGACTCCCTGGGTCAGGGAACTATTGAGGAAAGTGATGGGGGGTTCGGGACAGAAGGAATAGATTTGTTGCAAAATTCGTGCCGGACAGATATCTGCCGGAGAACCCGATTTTAGTTTAGGGAGAATCGCCAGGAATACTTCCTCAGTGAGGGGGGGAATAGAGGTAAGACAGCATTGAACGGTGGGAGGGGGAGGGTCGATAAAGGCAAACGATGGGGGAGGGATGTTAGCCTTGATGGTTAAAATCTTTTCTAAGAAATAAGTGTTTAGTTGGTCACACAAAGACTGGGATGGGGGAATTTGGGGTGAGGCTCTGTCGGAAAAGGCTAGGTCATTCACTATACCGAAAATCTCCCTGGGTTTATTTTCAGCTGACGTTATTTTAGTTGAAAAATAGGTGGTTTTGGCAGCGAGAATTGCCGTTTTATAATCGGCAAGTGATGAGAGATAAAGGATTTTTATTGAGGGACAATAGTCTTTTCTCCAATGCCTCTCTGCCTGTCGGACGGTCAGTTTAAGCTTTTTTAAGTTGTAGTTAAACCACCTATTTGAGTCCTTGGGTCGACGGGTGGAAATACGACGCAAGGGAGCTTCTGAGTCACAGCCTCCAGCTAGCCAGACATTAATTGCCTCGGCTTGAGAGTCGGATGAGAGGCCAGAAAGGGTCGGGATGGAATTTCGAAGCCGAGAGGTCAAAGAGGGGAGATCAACTCTGTTCCAATTTCGCGACCAGGTGTTTTTGACGTGTGGGACTTTCGACACCGGTTTGATAGAAATGGAAAAGGAAATAAGGGCGTGATCAGACCAGAGACAGGGGGATACCGTCAACGGGGAAACTGGGAGGTTGAGGGACCACACCTGGTCAAGTATGTGACCGTGAGAATGGGTGGGAACAGAAATGTGCGGAACAAAGTTCAGGGAAAGAAAAAATTCTGTAAATTCTTTCGAGGCAGTGCACTCAGAAGGGTCGGAAGGCCAGTAATTGAAGTCACCGAGCACCAGGACCGAAGCGTAATTGACCACCAGGGTGGCCAATAGGTCTTGGAATGCTGGTAAGAACAGAGACGAAGACTGGGGTGGTCGATACATCAGGAGGCATGTGATGGGGGGGGAAAAGGAAAGGGAACGGGCGACAAGGAATTCAGTGGAGGGGATAGGGGGAAAGGAAAGGGTTTGAAAGTTCAAATCGGACCGAGCAATTAATGCCACACCACCGCCTGCCCGTCGGGCGATCAGCACGGAAGGCAACATAGGAAGGGGGGAGGGTGGCCAGGAGAACGGGGAGGGACGAGTCACAGAACCAGGTTTCGGTCAAGAGCAGTATGTCCGGCTTCTCGGAGTCGAGTAGGACAAACAGCTCATGATGGTGTTTGACCGCTGATCTGGTGTTAAGTAAAAGAACAGATAATGAAGGAATAGAGGGGGGGGAATCCGGTAAGGAAGGGAAATGCGACGGTAAGGCCGGCAAAGATGGCGGCAATATTGGGGAAGAGAAAGGGGCAAGCTGTAACGAGGCAATATGCCTACTGATGGATTCTGAGAGTGGCCATTGGCCTTGGAGGGAGGTGATCTCCTCAGAGGAGTAGCAAATAAATTTGGCATGGGGACGTGCCCCTAGCCCCGCCGGGCCGCGGACGGGCGCAGACGGGCTTGCCTTAGGCGCGCCCGCTGCGCACGTCCGCTGCGCGTTCTAGGGTTGCACATTGATATAGGAAATCTTAGGGGCGGGAAGGGGGCGTGGCGTCTAGGTGGGCGTGGCCAGCCGCGATGGAAGCCGGAGGGAGGGGGTCACGTGAGCGCTAGGTCCGCTACACGGCGCCCTCGAAGTACAAAGTGCTGAGGCAGTAGAATGATAAGTTTTTAAAAACACAATAATCACAGTATTACAATGTTAAAGACCGCTACTCCCGGCTTTTCGCCTCAGGAGACTCGGACCAACAGAGCGCTTGCGAGTCAGCGCTTAAGAAGGGCGGGAAGGGGGCGTGGCCTCTAGGTGGGCGTGGCCAGCCGCGATGGAAGCCGGAGGGAGGGGGTCACGTGAGCGCTAGGTCCGCTACACGGCGCCCTCGAAGTACAAAGTGCTGAGGCAGTAGAATGATAAGTTTTTAAAAACACAATAATCACAGTATTACAATGTTAAAAACAGCTACTCCCGGCTTTTCGCCTCAGGAGACTCGGACCAACAGAGCGCTTGCGAGTCAGCGCTTAAGAAGGGCGGGAAGGGGGCGTGGCCTCTAGGTGGGCGTGGCCAGCCGCGATGGAAGCCGGAGGGAGGGGGTCACGTGAGCGCTACGTCCGCTACACGGCGCCCTCAAAGTACAAAGTGCTGAGGCAGTAGAATGATAAGTTTTTAAAAACACAATAATCACAGTATTACAATGTTAAAAACCGCTACTCCCGGCTTTTCGCCTCAGGAGACTCGGACCACAGTCAATGGCAGAACAGCAGTGAATGACAATTCCAGTGGGCATGGCAAAGTGCAGAGTCAGTACATGAAAATCTGCACAGTCAAGGGCAGACCAGCAGTGAATGACAAGGCCAGTGGGCATGGCAAAGTGCAGAGTCAGGACATGAGAATCTGCATAGTCAAGGGCAGAACAGCAGTGAATGGCGCGTCCAGTGGGCAAGGCAAAGTGCAGTCAGTACATGAGAATCTGCACAGTCAAGGGCAGAACAGGAAGGCCAGTGGGCATGGCAAAGTGCAGAGTGAGTACATGAGAAGCTGCACAGTCAAGGGCAGAACAGCAGTGAATGTCAAGGCCAGTGGGCATGGCAAAGTGCAGAGTCAGGACATGATAAGCTGCACAGTCAAGGGCAGAACAGCAGTGAATGACAAGGCCAGTGGGCATGGCAAAGTGCAGATTCAGGTGAAAGACCTTGTAGGCACAAGGTGGATAACCTGAGCACTCCTGTGTGCTAATAAGGCAAATGTTTTCAAATTATAGTATGATTGTTCAAAGTTTTATTCACTTTGTCTTCAATCTTTTGAGTAAAGATATATTTGTTCTTTGACAATTTCAAGCAATTTACATTTCCAAAGTAACCAATTGTCGTAATTTGAAGATATCCATGGTAATCAAAAATTCCAAAATTTACATCATGTACATGGTTGAAATCCCCAATGCATTTCAAGCTGCAAGCTCTTCGTCAGGGGGGTCGATATGTACTGTAAGTAAGAGGAAAAAAGAACGTGTAAGTCAGGAACCGGGTGTGGAACGAGAACTTGACGGTCTTCCAGTGACAGTCATGCAAATGTGATTGGGTCAGAAACGAATTAACAGTGCCGGTAGTGTTGGGTGAAGCAAAACCGATCCATTGTGAAAAACGGACGAATTAAATAACAAAGGAAATTGAGGGGGGAGTGGGGGAAGTATGTTGACTAGGTTTAAAGGTGCAAATTCGGCTTAACTTAGAAAATACGCCCGTGATCAAGAAAAGGATGGGTGGTGTCATGCGAGAAACAGTTCTGAAAACGTACCAAGTTGAGCGTGAAACGAAGTGATTAGACCAGCGGACACCCATGAAAATAAGAAGACCAAAGGGTGAGTAGCTTACCTAAAGAATCAGGGTTAATACGAAATCGTGCCGATGAAAAGACGCCATCCGGTGAACACGGAAGTCGGTGTTAACAATGCGCATGCGTCTATATGCGATGGGATGTGTAAAGATGGAAAACGGGCTAATCCCGTGGAACGCAAACATGAAAAAAAATGGAAAACAGACTGGAGAATGAAGATGACGGAAGAGTGGTGATGTAAACAAGAATAGCAGTGTGCAAGGAAACCGGTGCAAGGAGTGAAAAATGGTACAAAAAAGGAAGCATATGAAAAAATGTGCAATGGAGGATGTGTAATAAGGAATGTGAAGGACAGAATACAAAAATACAAGAAAAGAAAATACAGAATATACAAATGAAAATGCAGTATGTACAAATAAAAAATCTGTACGAAAGAAATGTTCATTAAAATTATGCAGTATGACGATTTAGGTATGCACGCACAAATTGCGAACAGCCAACGTATGCTAGTCTGTGTCAAATAGAATACAGGTTAGAGAAAGCTGCTGTATTCCAAACGTTCGTTGAGACATTTTGGGACGATGGTGCCAAGTTTAAAGATACAAGACAGTTCTCGTTGCAGCAAGTATTTTTTCGGGTCCATGCCTTTCGGTTTTTCAACCACCTCGAGCACTAGAAAGCGTATTTGGCTATTGTTGTGATTAAACTGGGTGAAGTGGGTTGATACACAAGACTTTAAATTTTTGTTGCGGATGTTACTCCTGTGTTCATTAAGTCTCGTCTTTATTTTTCTTTCTGTTTTCCCTACATACGGGAGCCCGCAGGGACATTTCAGAAGATATACCACATTCGTGGTATCACAAGTTGCGTTGGTTTTAAGAGGAATTTGTATTCCAGAGCTGGGATGGTTAATGCAATTGCCTGAAATGATGTTATGACAATTTTGACAATTGTGATAGGGAATTGTTCCTTTGTATATGGTTGGTTCAATAGTGCGTGGTTTAAGGAGTGATCGCAGATTTTTGGATCTTTGGTATGCAAAGATTGGTACTTGGTTGAACAAATTGTTAAAATCAGGTTCTAGTTGTAGTATTTGCCAGTGAGTTTTAATGCTTCTTTTGATAAGATGACTTTTGGTAGAAAATTTGCTGACAAAAACATTGGGTTGACTGCTTGAACTCTGCCTGATTTTTTGTGTCAGTAATGAAGAGCGGTCTATGGGACTGACTCTGGTGTAGGCTGATGTGATGATTTGTTGTGGATATCCCCTCTTGGAAAATGTGTCCATGATGTTGATACTATCCTGTGCCAACGACTCTTCAGTAGAGGCAATTCTTTTCGCTCTTAGCAACTGGGAATAGGGTAAGTGTTTCTTTAGACTGGGTTGGTGGAAACTGGAATAGTGTAAGTAGTTATTTCGGTCTGTGAGTTTGGTAAAAACAGATGTTTCAAGTTTGTTGTCTTTGATGGTAATCTTGACATCTAAGAAAGATATCGTGGAGTGGCTAAAGTTGTGTGTGAATTGGATTCTTTCATTTACACCGTTGAGATGATTGATGGCTTTGGTCAATTGTGCTTCTGTTCCGGTCCATATTAGGAAAATGTCATCAATATAACGATAGTAAATTTGGAGATGATTTTTCCAATGCGGTACAGTAAGAATGTTTTCGGTTTCGTAGTCTTGCATGAAAAGGTTGGCGTATGATGGGGCTGCACAATTGCCCATGGCTACTCCTGAAAGTTGACTGAAAAATTTGGTTTGGTAACTGAAATAGCTATGCATTAGAGTGAATTCAATCAATTCCATGAGAAAAACCTGTAGTTCATGTGGTTTGGTTGTTTTGAGTAGTGCTGCTTCTGCCGCTTGAATGCCAAGATTGTGTGGGATGGAAGTGTATATTGAATTAACGTCTATTGTGTAGAGTAAAACTGGTGTGTGGGGATCGATCTTGATGAGTATGAGTTTGGATAAGAAATCGGTGGTGTCTTGAAGGTAGCTTGCCATTTGTTTCACCGACGGTTGCAAGTGGCGATCAATGTAGGTGCCAATCGGTTTGTGAATGGAATTGCACGTGCTGACGATGGGTCTGAATGGTGGTCTGGTCGGATGTTTGTGGATCTTTGGGATCATGTACAAATATGGAGTGCTGGGATATGCTTTGATGAGATAGTTTCGGTCTTTGGTAGTGATGGTGCCTCTGGATACTGCTTTATCAACGATGGTTTGGAGAACTGCAGCATATTCTTGAGTGGGGTCTGAATATATTTCCACATAGACGTTAGACTCTGTCAAATGGTTGCTCACGCTGTCCAGATAGAATTGGGTGTCCATGATGACCAGCGAGCCGCCCTTGTCAGCAGGGCAGATCATGATCTCATTGTTTGTCGCTAATTGCTTCAATGCAATTTTTTTTGTCTTGTGAGGTTTTGTCTATGTCGAACTGTGGTCTGTTGGATGTTGTCTAAATCTTTTTGTACTAGGGCTTCAAATATGTCAAGAGTTTTATGGCTCACAGGGGCCAAGAAGGTGCTTTTAGGACGTAAATCCATAATGGCGTTGTCTTCAATGGTAGTGGAAGTTGTACACACATTAGAAAAAAAGTGTCGTAATCGTAGAGTACGCATGAAATCGTAAAAACTTACTTGCGACTCAAGATCGTTGGTGTTATAGGTGGGGACAAAGGAGGTCCCTTTTTGCAGGACTTTATTTTGTGTGTTTGAAAGGTTAGTTATGATCAAACTCTGTGGCTCCTCGTTGATTGTGCGATAGGTCGCTGTTGTTCTGTTAAAATGCGTCCGCCGGGATCTCCTGTTGCGTCTGTGCCTACCCCTAAAAAAGGCACCGGTCCAGTGCTTTGAATTGTAGCATGACTAGTAGATGCATCGCTTACGGAAGGTCCACTGGAGGGGATTCCTCCTTGTTGCACTGAAACTGAACGTGGTGTTTGTCTGGCATCTTGTCTGGGTTGACGATTGTATGAGGAACCATCTGAGGAAGATGTTTCGCCTGCGGATGATTTGTTATATTGTGATCTTTGTTGTCTTCTGGCCGCATAGATTTCGGCCCAATTATATACCTCGCCAAGCTTGTAGTCTACTGTATCACGTTTGAACTTACGTAGTTTGCGTTCATTAATCTCTTTTGTATATTTTTCGAGTTGTGTGTTGACGTCTTCCAAAGTTTGACTCAATTCCTCTGGGGTCCATTTGGAGGTCAATTCATCTTTGAGCTGACATGAGAAACTGCACAGCCAAGGGCAGAACAGGAAGGCCAGTGGGCATGGCAAAGTGCAGAGTGAGTACATGAGAATCTGCACAGTCAAGGGCAGAACAGGAAGGCCAGTGGGCCTGGCAAAGTGCAGAGTGAGTACATGAGAAGCTGCACAGTCAAGGGCAGAACAGGAAGGCCAGTGGGCATGGCAAAGTGCAGAGTCAGGACATGAGAAGCTGCACAGTGAGTGTGTTTGACTGTACCCAGCAACACACTCAGGTGTTAAACAATGGGCAGGACTAGCACACCTGTATGAGAGACAGGTGTGTGAGGGGGACTACCACTCACTCTTGGCTGTCAGGCGGACTTGGAGCTGGCTGTGTGTCGGGGACAGCAGGACCACTTAACTGAGGAGAGAGAGGCCCAGGGCTTTCAGTATCTTGGCAAGCTGGAGGCCTGTTTGAACCAGGTGGTGTAGTGGCACATGGAGGTGGAGTCATGCAGACCTGTGACACAGTGTTGGTGGGAGAGGTTTGAGCTGTGCCTTTCCACTTCTTGGGAATTCTAAATGCCTTCCCTGTACTGGGGTTAATGGAAACTGGTGATGACACAACAGGCACACACACCAACAGACCAGCATCAGGTGCAGACACTGGCACTCCCTCTATTGACATGCTGGATCCTGCGGAACGCTTTGTCTGGCTACGCCTCTGGACCACCTTCCCCTGTTTGCCAGGTGTACCCCCTACAGTGCCCTCCTTCCTCTGTTTTACTGGGTTTGGAATGGGAGTCCATATGGTGGGTGAATGTGGCTCTGAGCCCTTCCTAGGTATACCCTTGCCATACAACACCTTCTCAGTGGGCATAGAAACTGCATGCCTAGCTTTGCGTGAAGTTTTAGGGACAGGAGAGTCCTTCCCTGGTGATGCCTCTGAGGCATGTGAGCCTGATGTCTGCTTCATTGCTTTTTGGGCCTTGCTCTACCCTGACGTGCTCTTGTCTTTGCATTCTGGGGTGACTTTGCTCTTCTGTGGGGATGGTGTCTGCGGGTGGGCCCGCTTGGGTTGTGTCTGCTGGGTGCTTCTTGTGCTGTATCATGACTGTGACCCATGGGAACCATGGTCACTATCATCAGATGTGGACACTGACTGGGGGGAGGACAAATGCCCTGGAGCAGCAATGGGAGTATGTGCCTGTTGAAGGGCAGACGTCACTGTGGACGACAAAACCTGGACAGTACGGTGTAGCCCACCCACGTCAGAGTGTATGTCCTCCATGTAGGCAACCACCTGGCCTAATTTTTGTCATGGTCACTGAAGGCGTTGAGCAGGGCTGTCTGGCCCACACAAAGCTGGCGCAGGAGCTCAACAGACTCAGCACTGAGGGCAGCAGGAGGGACAGGGGCAGGGGCAGCGGAGCCAGGTGTGAATGTAACCCGTCCCCTCTTACTGACACGGACAGCAGCAGAGGAAGTGGATGGGAGGGTGGGCACTGGCCGCTGTGTGGTAGAAGATGATGCAGAGTCCCCATTCCCTGTACCTGCCAACATGGATGCATCCCTGCTGGCATCAGATGATGTTGTACTTTGTGTCTCAGGCAGGGATTCCTCCTGCATACTCCGGTCCCCCTCTGATGCGCTGGTGACCCTTGTGTCACTGGGCTCCTGTGCAACTGTAGTGCAATTCAATCAATGCAGGACAGAACATGACTAAATCTATCTGTTGACCACTACACTCTGCAATCACATTGCAGCAACTCACTACATAGACCACAACAATGCCTGTAACCCTGAATATTTGCCATGACTGAGCCATGTTAAGGCCACACAGAACAACACCCTGCCCGTGGATGAAGTCTACCAGACACACAACTTGCTCTGCCCACACCTAGGGACATGATGTGGGCACACCACTTATTGCCACTGACAGACCTTGAGGGAACAGGAGGGGACAACACAGACACCTATTAGAACATGACAGTCCACAACTGCAAGTAGCCCATGCCAAACGCCATGTTGTTCTCTGGAAAAAACACAGTTGATGGACAGAATGTAGAACAATGTCATACATTCACCCCAGTACAAGGATCTGGGCCTAAATCCATCGTTTTGTTGCACTCCACACCACCCTGGGTTAGACACTGGCTATATGCAAATCAGCTATGACCCTGTGCCTCATGGGAACAGTCCAGTCCGAACTACCAAGCCATGTCTTTCCCAGACCGGAATCAAGCATCCAAGGACCGGTTTCTGGCTATCAGCCTTTATTCAGCCTGGATAGCTTGACTCCAGTGGTGTGGAGAGCCTGGGACTCACGTCTGAGCATACCCAGCCCACTCGGGGTGAAAATTGCAAAAAACACAGTTGATGGACAGAATGTAGAACAATGTCATACATTCACCCCAGTACAAGGATCTGGGCCTAAATCCATCGTTTTTTTGCACTCCACACCACCCTGGGTTAGACACTGGCTATATGCAAATCAGCTCTGACCCTGTGCCTCATGGGAACAGTCCAGTCCGAACTACCAAGCCATGTCTTTCCCAGACTGGAATCAAGCATCCAAGGACTGGTTTCTGGCTATCACCCTTCACTCAGCCTGGATAGCTTGACTCCAGTGGTGTGGAGAGCCTGGGACTCACGTCTGAGCATACCAAGCCCACTCGGGGTGAAAATTGCAAAAAACACAGTTGATGGACAGAATGTAGAACAATGTCATACATGCACCCCAGTACAAGGATCTGGGCCTAAATCCATCGTTTTTTTGCACTCCACACCACCCTGGGTTAGACACTGGCTATATGCAAATCAGCTCTGACCCTGTGCCTCATGGGAACAGTCCAGTCCGAACTACCAAGCCATGTCTTTCCCAGACCGGAATCAAGCATCCAAGGACCGGTTTCTGGCTATCAGCCTTCATTCAGCCTGGAACGGTGATGGATTCAACCCAGATCTTTTGACTGGGTGTGAGTGTTTGATTGGTTCAGATGCTCCGTCCATCACCACCCCCTTTTGTACCGCTTTTGGCCGCCATAAGTGTGGCAGGGTATGCTCAGACGTGAGTCCCTTGCTCACTTTGCCACTGGATTTAAGCAAGCCGGGCTGAAGACGGCTGAAATGCCAGAAACCAGTCCTCGAAAGCTTGTTTCCGGTTCAGGGAAGGCATGGCTTGGCAGTTTGGGCTGGACTGTTCCCATGAGGCACAGGGTCAGACTGATTTGCATATGGCCATGTCTGAACTGGGGTGGCTGAGTGGGCTAAAGAACGGTGATGGATTAAACCCAGATCTGTTGACTGGGTGTGAGTGTTTTTTTTTTTTTAAACACTTTATTGAGGCAGAAGGTGCAAACCGCGGTAATAAAGAGAAACATAGCCAGCGTACAGGGTCCTTGCTTATGGCAGTCAAGTAACTTAATCAGCAGATTGATGAGTACAGCAAAATAAACATTCGGGTTGCACCATGAAACATGCAAGATGTTACAGTAGGAACATTTTCTGATAAGGCAACTGAAATACAAAGTAAACATAATCATTCATACAATAAACAAAGAAAGGATAAAAAGGACAATAATAATGAGAACCAGATTGCAAGACCAGCACACTGGACCTTTCAGTATCCCATCAGGCAGCACCGTAGCCAATAACCGCAGCCCGGTAAAGCATTCAAGGAACCTCTCCACTGGGTGTGAGTGTTTGATTGGTTCAGATGCTCCGTCCATCACCACCCCCTTTTGTACCATCACAGGCAAGTGAGCACATTTTTCGCAATAGAAAACATTATCACTCGATCAATGTGCAGGTGGTGGGCCTGGCAGATATGACCATCTCGCATGTGTGTGCCTGTGCCAAATTCTGCGGCTTTGCCCATGACTCCTACGTCCTGAGGAACAGCAATGTGCCCCGGCTGATGGCTAATCTGCTTCCTGAGCGTTCTTGGTTGGTGGGTGAGTATGCCTAGTAGTATGGCGTGCTGGGTGTGTCACCTGCTGCCCTCTGCCTGTGCAACATTGCAATGTGTGTTTGTGATGCCTAGGTGCCTCTGCATATCTCAGTCATCCATTGCTGCTGAGCACACTGGGTAATCCAAGGACCCCCGCTGATATTGGATACAATGCGGCCCATGGCAGGACACGTCGTGTGGTTGAGCATACTTTTGGCCTGCTCAAGTCACGTTTCCGCTGCCTTGACAAATCTGGAGGTCCACTGTCATACTCGCCTGGGAAGGTGTGTAAGATCGTAGTGGCATGCTGCATGCTCCACAACCTGGCCATTAGCAAGCAGATTCCCCTGCTCCTGGATGCAAAAGAACCTGAGTCCAGCGATGAGGACAGTAAAGAGGAGGAAGGAGGTGACATGCGTCAACTGCTCATCACCCGCTACTTCACTTGAAGGTGGGTGACAAAGTACAACATGTACATTGTCTGGTGTGATTGCTATTGTCGTGAAAGGCTATGTGCAAATGGTACAGAATGCCAGATGTAAAGTCGCCTGTGTGTGGATGTGTGACAGTGACATGTAATATGTGAACGTATACGGGACATGTTTGTTGACACTTGTTGCCCATTGTGTTGTCTGCATGTTGGGTAATGTAGATGGTTTGTGTAGTGTAATGTCTGTGATGCCACACTCATACCAGTGAATGTTGTTATGTTGTGTTTCCCTAGGTGCCTCAAATCTATTCATTACTACATACAGTACATCTTTCTGATACATTATGGAGATCTTGAAGACTGTACATCTTGCACTAAAGACAAAGCTGATACAATGAAAGTATGTAAGGTATTTTATTTACAAAGTTGACATGTGAGGGGGCGGGCAGATAAACATGAAGGTGGTGATGGAGCAGTGAGGTGACAGTTATGGTAAATGAGATGAATGAGTGGACACCACATCGATGTGGTTACCCAGTCCAACAGCCATTCCCAAGGCAGTGTGGGGAAGGACAGTCAATGCAGTAGGGAAGATGGTTGCCATCAGGGCTGGCTCAGTGACTGGCGTTTGGCTAATGCTTTGCCTCCAGAGACTCCCAGGCTCTTCTTTGGACGGCCCATTGGTCATTTTGCTGGGGTGGGCCCTGCTGTTGTGCCAGCGGCGTCTGAGGACTCACCCCTCTCAGTGGCCACAGGGGAGGATGGTGAACTGTCATCCTGCAGCACACCAGCGGGGGTGGAGGTGTTGGTTGGGATGCAGGCCTGTCCCTAAGTAACGCTACTTGCTGGCCCATGAGGTCCACCATTTGTCCGATGCGGGTGTCGATGGACCTCATCAGCAGGATGAGCTTGTGTAAGAGTTCATCAGACCGGCCATTTTGTCCCTGGACCTGTTCGTAGGTCCCGATGACTCTGGTGAAGTGGTCCATGGATGGGCTCCCTGGCACACCAGATGGGCCGTCCTCGAGCTCATCATCCTTAAAATCCTGGGAGTCTACATCCGAGAGTCCATGTACCGGGGTGGAGACTGGCTCTGCTGGTCATTGATGTTGTCCTCAGCAGTAAGTTTTTGGTCACCTGTGGATTAGATGGGGAATGGTCAGTGTTGTGCACTCAGCAAGAATTCTGTTAGCTGTGTGGCATCCAGTGTCTGAACACTACACAATTGATTGATCTTCACATCTTTTGCTATGTGCAATACTGTGCCTCATGACATGATGCAGAGGTACATACATTACTCGTACATGTTGTCAGATGTCGATGCATGGCATGCAAATCGTGCTGTGATCATGTTTACTGGGACCAGTTGCCATGTAGGGACCAGCACAAATGAGTTTAAAGGTTCTCTCAATGTTGATTTGTATGCCCTGGCTGACGTCACATCTGGCCATTGTATTGTACTGCATGATTTTGACCTGTAATGTACATGTTTGGATTTATGAGCCCACACATGCTTTCTGTAATTTTACATGCTCCTTGCTGATTGGGCCACATGGTAATGCACTCATCAGTGTGTGCTGTGCATGGTTGTGCACGTTCTTCCTTGTGCATGTCCATTGGTGTGTGACTCTTTGTCATCTGTGACCATTCCCTTTGCTTACCTGTGTGCACACTGTGCGTGTCAAGCGGGGTCGGTGTGCATATTTGTGCATGGAGAGGGCTGGTGTTGGCATATGGCACCATTTCATTGGTGACAGATGTGTGGCTGCACGTACATGCTACCTACCTGTTAGGTGAAGCGGAACAATGCAAAGACTGCTACATGCTTGTGGGTGGGAGGGAGTGATCCATTCTGCTGGGTTGTGGGACAGGGGGCATGGTGGGAGCAGTAGTGCAGGCCTCCCACCCACAAACACCCTGCCTGTGAAGATGGCTACCTACCTGTTAGGTGAGGGTGAATAATACAATGGCTGCAAACTGCTTCTGGGTTGGTGTGGTGTGCTTCATCCTGCTTAGGGGTGGGGCAGGGAGCATGGTGGGAGTAGTGGTACAGGCCTCCCTCCCCCAAGCAGCCCTCCCAGGCAAGATGGCTAACTACCTGTTAGGTGAGGGTGTACAATACAATGGGATTTTGGTTGTGCAAGAAAGTACATATCAGTGTGTTGGTTAACATTTGTTTGTACTTCCCAGCCTCCACTCCCCCGGATACTCCTGTGAGACTCTCAGGTTGCAGTATGGCAAGCACCTTCTCCTCTCATGGTGTGAATGTTTTCTGAGGGATGGGAGGGGCACTGCCAGTCTGGTTAGCCAGCTCCCAGTTCTTGCTCCTCCTCTCTTTGACAACCCTCTTGAGATCATGCCACCGCTTAATGATCTCCTTCTTGGATCGCGGGGTGTTCCCTACAGCATTGACCCTTTGGACTATCCTTTGCCACATTTGGGTCCTTGTGGCTAATTGTGTCTTTTGGACATGGCTACCAAACAGCAGTGGTTCCACTCTGACTATCTCATTTACCATGACTGTCAACTCACTCTCTGTGAATTTGGGCATTTTCTGTGATGCCATGGTGTGTAGTGTGCAAAGTGTTTGTGGGTGCAAGGGTATGGGTGGTGGGTGTGGTGTTTGTGTGTGAGGTGTGTTATGTGCTGGGGGATTGTTGGTGGTGGTGTGTGTGATGTGTTCTCTTGTCTCTCCTGACAGGTCTGGTGTATGCTCTTCTCTTCTGGAGTGTTGCAAAGGATTGTGGTCCGTGAAGGGGCTGGTTTTATACTCAGCGATGTGGGTGTGTCCCAAAGGAGTTTTGCTGTCAGATGTTGTCCTGGAAATTGTATGCTTCTGTTTGGCATTTATTTGTTTCATTGGGATGTGTTTGGTGTATTGGGGGCATGGCTAGTTTGATTTGTGCAATATTTGCCTTTGTTGTGGTGTTTTTGCATCGTCCGCCATGTTTTGTATGGATCGTCCGCTGTGGTGGCTACTCTGCAGCTCTTCCGCAGGCTCTCCCATTCACTCCAGTGTGCAACCACAGCGGTCGGAAACAGCGGATCATACTGCGGGACCATCGGGAATTTCCTAATTTACTGTTCGGTGTCTCCGCTATGCTTGCAGGGGTTGTAGCTTTTGCGCTGCGTTTCCGACCGCCGCGGTCGGTTTTTGATCGTCACCGCCTGAATACTTTTTTTGAGATTGCATTTCCTGGAGAATTGTTTGGTGAGAGTGTAAGGTAGTTACTGGATGGGCGACACAAGAACTAGCTAGACTTGGTCCTAATAATGCACCACCAGCTGAGAGCAGACAAAAATAAGAATATGATTGAATATTTGAAAAAAGCAAGTTTGTGAAAGAGTTATTAATTAGGGAAAGATTTTGAGAATGCACAGGAACCAAAAGGATCAGTGCATTCCTATTATCTGAGATTGATGCATGTTTACAAAAAAAGTCAGATTCGAAAAAACAGAGAAAGATGGAGTTGGTGGTTTTGTTTCTGCTTTATAAATGGATTGAAGTTAGAGATTAGTAATGATTTTCAACAGAGTGAATTGTATTGGCAGACAAAGGGCATTGACAACATGTTGATGTTGATAAAAAATAGTAGTGACTAACGGGCTGATTACGATAGGGGTCGGTTTGATGCCGCCCGTTCTCACAGCTGTCAGGAGACTGCCTGACATGCAAGTGGTGGTCTGACTGCCGCATTGCGATGTGACCGCTGGGCTGGCATCTCAAAGTGCTCCTTTACACGGCGGCTTGTGCTGCAGTCCAGGAAAAGGGCCACAGCACAAGCTGCTGTGCAAAGGGACATGTGGTGCATGGCAGGTGAGTGTGGGCAGTACATGTGCCCCTTGGTCACTATACAGTGACCCACGATGGACGGGGCCCTGTATAGGGCCCCCAAAATCAGTTTCAGACTGTCTTTTCATGAAAAGTCTGTCGGAAAAGGACATCATAATCTGGATGGTGGTACCTGCTTCTGCATTGCCTCCATTTGGGATTTCAATTCCGACAGCCACCCCATCGGGATCAGATGATTGTGTTGTAGGCAGCAGTCTTCTCCCCGACAGCTTGGGGTCCGTCCGCCTGCACTGAAATGCGCCGGTCAGACCAAAGGCCTGTCGGCAGTCCGATTGCCACCACCGGTGGGCTGTCAGTGTGCGGTCCGACCGGCATCATAATCAGAGCCTAAGTTCACAAAGCAGAAGAAGCAAAAGGAGAAGATGATGATCATCCAGACAAAACAGTTGGAGAGAGGGTCAGAGAATTAAATGGGTTCAAAAATGAATTATGAGCAGAATGGAATGAATGTGTAAAATAAATGAGAATGGGATGACTGTAAATGTTGAAAAATAATACAGCGTGCCATTGTTGTGACAGGATTGGACATTGGAAGAGGAAATATATGCAAAATACTAACAGGATTGAGGTCAATTGGATCAAATTCAACAGACACAGAAATCATTTTGAATGTCCATGCCAATAACCCAGGTAATGCAGCTGAACATGAGAAATAAAATATCATATAAAGTAGGATAACAGCAAAAATACTATGATTTTGAATGATGACATTGTAGGAAGTAGTCCACAATGACAGTGTCTGAGGGGAGAGGAAGATTGCTTGTTTGGAGTAATTCTGGAGGTAGACCATAGTAGCCCTTATATAACCCTGAGCATAGCGAAGCACCACGAAGTGGGGGGAAATCTACGCGCACTCACACACTTTGCATAGCCCCACTACGCGCTGCCCGCCTCCCTCCCGCCCTCTTCTAAATGCCCTTAATATAATTTTAAAACATTCTAAAACTAGAAAACGACTTACCTGCCATGCGGCGTCCCTGGGCTCCCTCTTCGTCTTACTGGTATCTCGTGAGTCCCGTGCTCTCCATGCCACTGGAATCAAGCTATCCTGGCTGATGAGGGCTGAAAGCCCGAAACTGGTCCTAGGATGCTTGTTTCCAGTCCAGGGAGGACCTGGCTTGGCAGTTTGGGCTGGACTGTTCCCATGGGGACAGGGCCAAGACTGATTTGCATATGGCTGGGTTCAAACTGGAATGGCATGGTGAGCAAAAAACGTTAGATTGAGGCCCAGGTCTCTGTACTAGGATGAATGTATGATATTGTTCTGAATTCTGTCCATCAACTGCTGTTTTTGCATTTGTCACCCCGAGTGGGACGGGTATGCTCAGACGTGAGTCCCGTGCTCTCCATGCCACTGGAATCAAGCTATCCTGGCTGATGAGGACTGAAAGGCCGAAACCGGTCCTAGGATGCTTGTTTCGAGTCCAGGGAGGACCTGGCTTGGCAGTTTGGGTTGGACCGTTCCCATGGGGCACAGGGTCAAGACTGATTTGCATATGGCTGGGTTCAAACTGGAATGGCATGGTGAGCAAAAAAACGATGGATTGAGGCCCAGATCTCTCTACTGGTGTGAATGTATGAAATTGTTCTGCATTCTGTCCATCAACTGTAGTTTTTGAATTACAAGCAAAGTCAAATGTTCAAGAGAATGGAAATTATGTTTTTTAGAACTGGTACTACCCTGGGTTTGAATAATGTGAATTGTTTCTCTATGTACTCAGTGCAAACATCTTTGAGTGAACTGAGAGATCATCAGAAAGATTCTCCTGACAATGAGAAAAGAAAGTGGGAGATATTAAACTAAAAAAAGAATTACCAAGATGTGTGTTTATATTCAGTGCTGAAATATGTTTGCCAGAATTAATGTTGCAGCGCTTGTGTAAATATTTACATAATCAAACCCAGGCAGGAAGAGATAGTTTGGTTAGGATTTTAAATAATCAGGGTAAGAAAACTGTTCAGTCATGAATCACACTGGCAAATCAGAAGGCCAATTTACAAGGTTGCAGGCAGATTTAATGAGATACCACATTGTAATGGATTAAATATATCCTTTTTTTATAACCAAATGTTTTTACTGTTGGTAATAAACCACAATGCCACAACTGTCGAATTATCTCTTTATGCCACCCAATTGCCCCTTCCCAGGTCTTTTTCACCCAGAGCCCTCCCTCATCTCTCATCCCGTTTATTGATTATCCTGGAATAGTTCCACCAGCTTCTCCATATTTTGTCATGCTTACAGGCGCATGTCCTGGATGTATATATATGGGTTCTTGAAGCTTGGCACACGGGTCCATAGCAGTTGTCTATAGTGAGATACTGGGGCCACTTTGGCAGTCCAATGGCATGACATGTCTCTTTTGGCCAAAAGCGTGGCCATTCCCACCATCGCACGGTCACCTCTGTTGCCACTCAGATCCTCCAGGATCCCCAATAGGCTTGAAAAATATCTTAGTAATTATCTGTTTTCCAAATGGGTGGAAGCGCTTCCCTAAAGGACAGCAGATAGTCTTACAGTTGCCAAATTGTTATTAAGGGAGTTAATACCAAGATTTGACATTCAAACTTCTATTGAGACTGATCGTGATGCACACTTCAAGAATGAACAATTACACATAATCTGTATGGCTTTGAAGATCAAGCAGAGATTTCATTGTAGTTATCGACCACAAACCTCAGGCAGAGTTGAGTGTACAAATGACACTGTCAAAAATAAACTGGCGAAAATGTGTGCTTCATCTGATCTTAAGTTGGCCAATGCTCATCCTTTTGTTTTGATAAACATGAGCAGTGCCCCTGACAGAAACACTGGTTTATCCCCTCACAAGATAGTGATTGGTAGGGCAACAAGACTTGCTCAGGTAGGTTCAGATGCACTAGTTTCAATAACTGAAGACATTGCTCTGGATTAATAAAGATGTGGCTGATATGGTGAAATCTGTCTTTCATCAGGTGAATCCAGCAACAGAAGACCACAAAGATACACCCTGCTATGGACTGAACTCTGGTGATTGGGTGGTCATTTGCAAACATGTTCGTAAAGGCTATATTAGATCTGTCAGCCTTAGATCATCCTTCCCCCACACTTTTGCCTTGCTCCCTTTATTTTTGCTGATCTTGTTTTTGCTGGCTTTAGGACTCAGCACATTTTACCACTGCTGACCAGTGCTAAAGGCACATTCATGTACTCATTCCTTAAAACCTGATAACATTGGCTTATACTCAATTAGCATATTTAATTTACTTATGAGTTCCTAGTAAAGTGGCACTACCTGTACCCAGGGCTTATAAATTAAATGCTACTAGTGGGCCTGCAGCACTGATTGTACCACCCAGTTAAGTAGCCCTTTCAAACATGTCACAGGCCTGCCATTTCAGCCCGTATGGGCAGTTTTAAGCTGCAATTTGGACCTGGCAAAGCAAATCTTTGCAAGGCCCAAACTTTCCTTTTTAATTACTATAAGTCACACCTTGGGTAGGCCCTAAAAAGCCTACAGGAAAGAGAGCAGTGCATTAAAAAAGTTAGATATGTACTTTTAAGATTTATGTCCTGGTAGTGAAAAACTCCTAAATTTGGTTTTCACTACTTCATGGCCTGTTTCTCCCATAGGATAACATTGGAGTTACCTTATTACATTTAATCTGTGGTAACTTCCAAAAGAGAACAGGTAACTTATTCATGTTTGATGTCTTTGGAATTGTTATAAAAAATCCTAACTTATGGTCAAGTCGGATTTTAAATTCAATTTTGAGAATGCTACGTTTAGACAGTTGGTATTTTCCTGCCTTATCCATTTTGTGTCTGCAGGCTAGGTGTAGCTTACAGTTGTGCTTTGTGTATTCCACCTTGTAAGCCACATACAATAGAAAGTTTAGGTGTGCCTGGATGAGACACCACTGGCAGGATTTGAGGGAGGAGCTGGGCCCTGCCCTACTTACACTTGAATAAGCTGCTACCACACAAATGCCTGCATACTGGCTATAGTTAGTCTGGATCAATGGCAAGAAAGGCAGGGCACCTGTGCACTTCAAAGGAAAGCTTCTAGAAGCTTCCCTCACTTCAACGGCACAACTGGGTATACAGATTGAACCTCAGACCCCAATTCTATGTCAGTCCACGGAGGCTCTGATTATGCTTCTCTTTGCTTTACTGCAAACATACAGCAGCCAATGAAAACAACTTTAAACTGCAAACCCCCAGAAGTACAAACCGTCACTGGTATGCACCAATCACCATTAGTCCATATACTGTATATAGTCCATGAAGCACATAATAACTTCCTCTTTCTTTGCTGCTGCAGCAGCGAGTTAAGTGGTTTTTACATTCTATTTCCGATGTGTGATTAACATTTTTCGTATCATTACAAGGCGCGACTGTCGCGCGATTGCTCATGATTATTGGTAGTTGTTAGCGCGCTCGGCGTGCGATAATTATTTAATTATTTGTTGGCCTTTATCTGTTATTGCTTGCTGCGTTGATGGTTGAGCGCTCATGCGCTCGCGTTTCTTTCACGCGTGTTACGTGTTTGTTTCTGCCCGGCTTGGGCGCTGATGGCTTGTTTGTGGAGTGCTCCGGCGCTTAGGGGTCAACACTCCGTTGTGGAGCGGGAGCAGGACAGACGCGCGCTGCGCGCTTGAGGGGGCAGTCCACTTTTTGTTGCCCTGCGGTCCGCGCATGCGCGATCGCCCGCATCGGCCTTTTCATTACCGATCAGGTTTTGGCGCTACTAGGACTGCTTCTGCCTCAGCCCTCAGTCCTCGGTCCTTCGAACGCCCGAGGGGGTAATAGGGGTGGCTCCCTCCACATTGATTTGACTACACTGAGGCATTTGTTGGTGGTCTATAGGTCTCTGTTTAGCTTCCAGTGTCACCCCTGGGCTTCCCCCCCTGAAGTTCCTCCACCCTCCTGAATTACTGAGATGGCGTACTACGCCGAGGAGCCAGATCAGTGGGCTGAATATGCAGATGAGGTGCATTATGATGAGGATGAGCATCAACTGGAGGAACAGCTTGTGGAAGCCCTTGATTTCCACGTCCAGGGTTCAGTGAATAAGGCATTGATTAATGCATTGAAGCCCTTTACTAAACCATTGCTAAATTATGGCAAACGTAAATTTAAGTCACACCATGGTGGACCCTCTCATCACCAGTCTTCGGAGGTGCTTGCCAAGATGGCAGCGAATGTCCTTAATGACCATGGGGGCTATGGGAGTTCTCGTCAGTCTTCTTCTTCTCAATTCCATGAGGATGACACCTCATCCTCCCTACCTGACACTTCAGATTCCGATCAGTCTGAGGCGCCTAAGAAGGCATCTAAGAAAAAGCGCAGATCGCAATCCGTGAATCCTGTTCCTCCCAGCAAGAATTTGCTCTTCAATCCTAATAATATTATATACCCTAGATCCACAGAATGGGTGCCTTGTGTTGAGGTAGCACACTACGTACAGGGCAATATCAGAGAGGGCTTTGAGCACAATGTGCGCTCGGTTCTTAGATCGGAATGTCCCAGGCCGGCCCTCTTGGGTAAGGTGACGGAGATCCCAGAACTGGACCCCAATATGGCCACCTTCCTTAAAAAGTTCTTTAAGGACCACAAGAGGGACAAGCTCCTTGACGTGTGCGGGCCCCTCACGAAGATTTTCGACGCGGCAGTGCAGGCCAAGGAGTGCAACACGCCACTGGATACGACGGAGGTCCTGGTATGGGAGCAGAGGGCTCTCTGCTTTCTGGGAAATGCCAACTGCGCTGTGTCTACGGAACGGCGCCGTTCTTTCCTCATGCGGATCGACCCACAACTTGCAGATATGGCCACTTCGGAGCCTGGGATCATGGCAAATGGCTTGCTCTTTGGAGATAAGTTTGTAAAAGAACTGGGCAAATATGTTTCCACCTTTTTGGCTCTCGACAAGGTCCAGAGCAACATCAAAAAGGTCTTTAACGTGGGCCTTTTTACCAGGGCCGGTCGCAACAGGGGTCGAGCGCCCGGCCATGGCTCCAATCAGGCCTCAAGAGGTTCAGAACAGCGTGGACGTGGGGGCACTCATCGCTCCAACTTTTATCCAACCAGAAATCGTGGGGGTAGAGGCAGAGGCCAGAAAGGAGGATACAGAGGTCACAACAATGACAGAGAAGACACCTCTTATTCAGGTAAACTTTCTTCAGGAGGGAGTGGTCAAAGTAGGGGGTCAGATTCCTGGTTTTGTCCACAGGTGGAGAGCCCTGACAAGCGACCCTTGGATTTTACAGACAGTGAAGGGCTTTCAGATAGAGTTTTACAATACTCCTAGGCAGGCTTACGCTTCTCATCCTCTTCATTTTACCCACGTCGAGAGGTCTTTCATAGACGACAAGGTTACATCCCTGTTGCAGAAAGGGGCTATTGTGCGGACTTCGCCACACGCCCACGGGTTTGCCAGTACGGTGTTTCTCCTCCCCAAAAAAGATCAGGGTTATCGTCTGGTGTTGAATCTCAAAGACTTCAACTCTTGGGTAGTGTATCGCCATTTCAAAATGGAAGGCATACACTTACTCCGGGATTTACTTCTAGAAGGCGATTGGATGGTGCGTCTAGATTTAAAAGACGCCTATTTGGCGGTTCCCGTATTTCCACCCCACAGGCGGTTTCTGCAGTTTCAGTGGGGAGGCGCTTGGCACGAGTACGCCACGCTGCCATTTGGACTTTCGTCCGCCCCTTGGTGCTTCACCAAGCTTCTCAGGCCGGTGGTGCAATTTCTGAGAGAGCGGGGGTCAGGCTTATCATCTACTTAGACGATATCCTGATAATGGCCCAAAGTGTTGCTACAGTTCTTCGTCATCTGGCTCTGACGACGCAGCTCCTTCAGGAGTTGGGTTTCACATCAATGCGGACAAGTCTGTCATGACGCCGTCTTAGTCGATGGAGTTTCTGGGGTTCCAGGTGGACTCAGTCACGGCTCAGCTGTTGTTGCCACTCAAGAAACGAATTGCCATCAAGAAGGAGTTAAGGAAAGCTTTGTCTGCGCAGACTATATCATTGAGGACTTTAGCCAGATTGGTGGGCCTTCTAGCCTCGTCCATCCAGGCTATTTTTCCGGGTCCCCTCCATTACAGGGCACTCCAGAGTTTGAAGATATTACATCTCCGCAAAGGCCTCAGTTATACAGAACAGATTTTGTTGACGCAAGAGGCGAGGACGGAGATATCATGGTGGTTAGAGCACATGGATACGTGGAATGGCAAGGCCTTTTTTGCGTCAGTCCCAGAAATAGTAATCGAGTCGGATGCCAGCAGATGGGGCTGGGGAGCCCGGTGTGGGTCAGTAGAGACAGGGGGCCGTTGGTCCCAGGAGGAGTTGAAACTCCACATAAAGTGTCTGGAACTCTTAGCGGGTTCTTTTGCAATTCGGACTCTGTCACCACTCAAGGCGAGTTGCTGTATACTGCTTCGAATGGACAATGTCTCAGCAGTCCGATATATCAATCGTCTGGGTGGCACGAGGTCACGGTTACTGGTGGAAATAGCCACGGATTTCTGGCATTATTGCCTTCACAATCATATTTGGGTGACAGCAGAGTACATCCCGGGCTGCACCAACGTGGTAGCGGACTGGAATTCTCGCTTCCTCCGGGATTCCGGCGATTGGCATCTCCATCCCCAGGTGTTTCACCATCTCAATGCCAAATGGGGTCCTTGTACAGTGGATCTTTTTGCCTCCAGACTCAATGCACAACTGCCCCAATTTTACAGTTGGCAGCCGGACCCTCTAGCGAGAAACTCGGACGCCTTTCTTCAGTCGTGGACGACGGGTATGCTTTATGCGTTTCCCCCGTTCGCCATGATTCAGAGAACTCTGGCTCAGGCCCGCAGACAGAGGGTGGAGATAATTCTGGTATCTCCATTTTGGAGAGCACCGGCGTGGTTTCCAGTAGCGCTGGCCCTGTCATGTGCCTTCCCAGTGCGACTGCAGTCGTTTCCCGAGATTCTGACCGACCCGCTGGGTCAACCTCATCCGTTGGTCCTTCAGGGTCGGTTGCCTCTTATGGCATGGAGACTTTTTGGAGACGTTGGCAAATTCCGGGAGTTTTGGAAGACAATTTGCATTTTTTGTCCCAGTCCTGGGCCCCATCTACACATAAGCAATATGAGTCTGCTTGGCGTAGATGGGTTAGTTGGTGTGCTGAACGGCAAGGGGATCCCTTGGGATCCGGTATCCATATGATCGTTAACTTCTTGTCTGAAATGGCAAATACAGATCTAGCCTATAGGATGATCGATAATTTCAGATTAGCAATCTCGGCGGGTCATCCGCATGTGGATGGCAAGCCAGTGGGAAAACACCCACTGGTCTGTAAAGTGGTTCGTGGTATCAGACTGGTTAATTCTCCCACTCCGTGGTACTCTCAGCTGTGGGATGTGAATGTGGTTTTACGTTTTATTAAGAATTGGCCGGAGAATGAAGGTCTTTCGCATAAGCAATTATCGGCCAAGCTGACTCTTTTGTTATGTTTGATCTCATGTAGACGTATTTCTGATGTTCGTGCCCTGGACATAGCAGGTAGAGTTTTTACTCCTCCGGGGGTTTCGTTTACCATTTCTAAACGCACTAAGTCTAATTCTAAGTGTATTTCTTATCCTGCATTCCCTCATCACAGTAAACTATGTGTGGTTCAATGTTTGAAATTTTATGAGGACTGTACTCGAGAGTTTAGGACTGATGTTACAGGACAATTGTTGATTTCTTTACAGAAGCCTTTCCGCCCAGTCTCTGCCCCTACGCTGGCCAGGTGGGTCTCTTGGTTATTGCAATTGGCCGGTATTGATACTGCTGCCTTTGGCACCCATTCAGTGAGGGGAGCAATGGCTTCCAAAGCTCTGGCTACAGGTTCCCGCTTAGAGGATATTATGACTGCGGCGGATTGGTCTTCTGATTCTACATTCAAAAATGTTATCATAAATCAATTGTCGATGTTGCTACTAATGTGGTGGGTCAACTTTAAACTAGCATAATCAGAGCCTCCGTGGACTGACATAGAATCAAAAATCTTCTAGGTATCGCGACAGAGAATCTTCGATTCTATTAAGGACAAGGAGGAAAAGATTACCCCACCCATGAAACAGTATTTTGCGACATGACGTTGATTTAGATCATTGTGAATAATGATGTTGACTATGTGTCTTTCTGTGGGTTTCATCCCGCCCATTGTTTTGCTTGTATACCTTTGGTGTATGAGTATTACGACTTCTATTCTCCTTTCAGGAGAACAGAACAAACCGGCATAAGGCATTGATAACAGCGACTCCACGTCTGGAAGATGATGTTCCGTGGTCATGTTGGGACCCTCACCGATGGAGGATTGGAGCTCCAGTGTTTGGCGATCAAGTTTGGACTGTGTTAAAAAGTTTTTTTGCAAAGAAAGAGGAAGTTATTATGTGCTTCATGGACTACATACAGTATATGGACTAATGGTGATTGGTTCATACCAGTGAGGGGGTTGTACTTCCGGGGGTATGCAGTTTAAAGTTGTTTTCATTGGCTGCTTTATGTTTGCAGTAAAGCAAAGAGAAGCATGATCTTCGCCTCCGTGTCCTTATTAGAATTGAAAATTCTCTGTAGCGATAGCTAGAAAATGTTTTACTCTTTATTACACTTCTGGACTTCGGGATACTCTGTCAGGAAAGAGTACTGCCATGTTGCTGAGTGCCACTCTGTTAGGGGAAGTGTGGCTCACCGGTTAGAAGCAGCAGACCCTGAAGCAGAGATCGGCCCCGGACCAGGGTTCAATTCCCGACACGGCAGGGTCTTGGGTAAATGTCCACGGACTCGATAATTCTCGCCAAGGTGCCTACGCTAACCATGGGTCCCACTCTGCAACTCTGGGCAATATCTTGCTTAATCTCACACAACGGCCCCATCAACGCCGGGGATGCCTGGCTTCACCTTGGAGGTGCCCAGGAGGGACCATCTCACAGGGAAAGCCAGGACGAGTTCCCCAGCGGTATAAAGCGCCAGGACACTCCGAGATGGAGTAACAGTGCGCTTTACAAGTATACTTACCTTTATCTTTACCTAGACTACTGCCCTGAAGGACTGCTGCCCTGTTGTGCTGACCTGCTGCCCTCTTCCCTGGGTGAGAAGGCCTGGACCTGCATCTGTTGAACCTAAGACCACCAGAGTGACTCCAAGGGCTTGTTGGCTGGCCTCTTTACTTGAGCCTCAGGGACAGAAGGCTCCAATAACCTTGTCCCCAGCACCCGGGACTCTGTCATTGTGGGTCTACTCTGCCAAGTGGTGTAACTCCAGTTCTTGGCCCTTAAAACTGGGCCTAAAGTGCTCTTCCAGCTTCTGTGGACCCAGCGGAAAGAACAAATCTCCTCTGTTGCACAGTACAGCCCCAAGCAAAACTGACACATCGCTGCTGCCGTGATGATGTTGATCGAACCCATTGAAAAGACCTGCATCGCATTCACAGCCTTTTCCGAATTACCTCTGTAAGGTGCTTCCTCGGCGCAGGCCCTCACATCCCTCGTCGACAGCAGCCTATGCATGCGTGTCAACGGTAGCCTACGCAATGTTGTTGAACTTTTCATCGCAGCTCCTTGGAACAGACTCATCTCCCCACTACACAACACATCCTCTATGTTGGACTTTGCATCTCATGCCCTCGTCAACGCGATCCTCGATGACAATGCAGAACCTCTTATTGCAACCTCACTGCATCTTTGAACCGATGCTCCGGTTCGGCTGTGAGACTTATCTTTAACATGGATCCTTGCAACACTCTGCAAACCAAGATTTAAGGTGCTTTGTTCAGCAGGAATAACTGAGATCCTGAAGCCAGACAAAATTCCATTGTGGTTAACCTGAACTTGTGACTTTGCCCCGGTCCAGGATGACCAGATATCCACAGTTGGTGCTTTGTGGTGCTATTTTCATTGAAATCCTTAAAGCTATATATCTCTGGTTCTACTGATTGGATTTTTGTCATTTGGTCTAGCTTAATTTATTTAACAAATACTTTATTTTTAAACTGGTGTGGGATCCCTTGGTGTTGTATTTTAACTGTCTTACTGTTTGAAAAGTTTCACAGCTACTTTACGCTTTGACTCTGAATTAATAAAATAGAAAAATTGGTTCTCTCTGGGTTTTTAATTGCTTAGAGTGAGCAAGTAGCAACAGCTTACTTACAACACATATCAATGATTTGAGAAGAAAGAGAAAAATAATATAACACACACCAAGATTAGAATTGAATAATCTATTCAGAAAAATAGATTATTCAATTCTAATCTTGGTGTGTATTATATTATTTTTCTCTTCTTTCTCAAATCATCGATATGTGTTGTAAGTAAGCTGTTGATACTTGCTCACTCTAAGCAATTAAAAACCCAGACAGAACCAATTTTTCTATTTTATACGTATACCTAGCTTCTGAGGGACACCGGGTCGCCCCATTACTTTTACCACTTGACTCTGAATTAACCCCATCCATGCTCATGACGAGCTCAGCTCGTCATGCAGCACAGTGCTCGTGTGCTTATGACGAGCTGAGCTCGTCATGACCACACCCGTGTCTATTGTGGTCCAGCACAGCAGAAGAAGAACTCAAGCAGCCAAGAGGTTAAGCCTGACTGCTCTGTGCCAAGCTACCAGGGAGTTGAGCACAGGTTCATTTAGGGTTTGCTTGTGACTTCATCCTGACAAGAATTGTGGTTTCTGCTTGAATAGGGACTTAGCCCCCTCAACCAGCAACCCAATTTCTTACAGGTTGTCTTTACGAATTATGAAGAGGGCCTTTCCAAATAAATTTGATATCAAATATTGCTGTCAAGTGCACAGGTGTACCTCAATGGATCCACGCTGTTCAAACAAAAAGAGTAAGATTAGCTGAAGCAGATGATGAAGCGAAGGATCAAAGTACAAAGTTTGCACAAGATCAATTTTTCAGTCCAAGCCAAGTTTGCAGCACGCATCCATGGAGGGGTGGAGATTTCTCTGTAACCGGTGAAGATAAACTGCAAAAACAAAAGCAAAAGTTTCAGGTGAGCGAGAGTTTAGATGATAAACCTGAAATTAGTGAAATTCAGCTACAGAGTGGTTAAAATGAAGAGCTGTTATAGTGCAAAAGGCAAAGGATCAGTGGCAGCAAGAACAAGTAGTCTCTGACAAAAGCAGTGACAAATTGCAGTTGAAAATAAAAGCGAAATAATCCCTTTCAGAAGAAAGAGATTCACTGTGGAAAAAGCAGACAAACACAAAATGTATCAAAGTGTAAGCCCAAGTTCAAGTCAGAGTTTAGGAGTTGGCTCAAGTCAAGATCCTGAAGAAGACAAAGGGATGAAGTCTATGTTGGAAATTAAAAAGTTGAAGAAATTCCAATCAAGAGAACTTGCGAATGAAAGCATTGTGAGTCAGAAAGAAACTTTAAGAGACAGTTTAATTTAAAAACTAGTGGGAGTGAATCACCAGTTGCTGAAAGATCCACCAGACGAAGAGTTCCAAATTGAAAATATGCCTTGCCTGAGTGGGTACATTTAGCTACAGGATCAGAAGAAGATGTAGTAGATGAAAGTGAAGAGGATTATTTCAGAATAAGCAATGCCAAAACTGTTTTGAAAGTGGTTCAGATCCTGAGACTGAAGCTGAAGAACAGCCACCTTGAAAAGTGAAAGAATGTTTTTTGTAATTTGGTGTGAATCTGTTCCGTAGTTTTGGAGTTATTAAAGAAAAAAGATGTATGTATATCTAGAGACCCAGAGGATCCATGGATGTGACAGATCTCATGGTGAGATCTGATTGGCTGCCACCACTTCAACTGGGAAGTGTTGTGAACAATCTGGAACTCGGTACTCAGCCTGAGTCACAAGAAAAATGAAAAAGAAACTCAAGGGGGAAAGGTAGGATAACCCCGACCCCCTAGGGCTTGTGGAGGAGAATCCGCTGCAAAATATATAGAAAAAAAACAAGTGCAGTCTCCTGCGCTTGATTTTTTAGCCCCATGCCAGGTGGCCCAGGACCTGGGGGGAATTGGTTTTAATATTAGGGGCTTCCCAGGCTGATTTCGGCTCCAGGCACCCCATCCCCAGGAACCGGTTAATATTGAGAAGGGGAGGGGAGCCATGTGCTAGGGGTGAAGTCAAATTGGGTAACGGAAATGTGTCATGTGGCATGCCATTTGATTTGACACAAACTAAACTTGCTGTCTCTAATACCCTTATGTGGCAGGATCGGTGCATTAAATGGGTGTTCCTTTAAATACAACTAACATGACAAAAAGGGGTATTTACACCCAAGCAGATCAAAACCAGCAACCATTCCAGGTACAATGTTACACTGCTGCTGTCCTCATCTCACATTGGAGGCATAATATTGTATGTTGGAACTCAGGAGCTTCAAACTGGGCTAATATGAAATAATACATTTTCTAGTAAAGCAGTAAATGTAAACTGAATCACAGCTAACCATTGCCAACATGTTGGTAGTCAATTACCCTAATCCACAGCTGTGTTAAGTGTTTTGCCTAAGAGCACACAGTTTGATAATGTGGGTAGACTGGGACTAAAACCTACCTCTGCTGGTTTGAAGCTTTGTTGCTAAACCACATCTCTTCCGTGCAACCCATAGTAAACCTTCTAAATAATCACAAATTCACTACAGAACGCCAATGTATGGTCATACTAGTGCTGCATGCATTCCACCAGCAATCTACATTTTTAGGTCTGGGGTTAGCCAAGAGCCTTTGATGTTTTAAAAAAATGTGTGTAAAATATACTTATTTAAAGGGTCATTCAGCCATTATTCTTCATCCATAGGTCACTTTTGTGAGTAAGTCACATTTTGCTTCTGCCCACTACAGTATACAGCATGGGCCAAGCCCACTCCAGCCACTGCATAACTTCACTTTGAGTTACTGCATTTTGCTCTTTCACAAGAAGCACATCTACACACAAGCTAGTTCCCTGCTGTGCCAATGTTTTTGTTTCTAATGTATTACTTTGATGTTCCCTTTGTGTTTAGAGTGTGATGTGACAGCAGGATACTTCATACAGTCAGCCAGGTGATAGCATAGGCCCAGTTTTTAATTTGTAAAAAAAAAAGAAGTGCAGGTGCTGAAAATGTTGCCAAGGAGGCCACAGCTCACTTCTTCCTCCTGAGAGCCCCACTTTCAACACTCTCACTGCCTCAGTCTCTAGCTTCTAACCTTGATCTGTTGTCTGTCCCCTACGGCTTTGCTCTAAGCGTCTATCCTCTCACCTCTCTAATTGTTTTCTATCATCTTTGTCACACCTGGTGTGTTACCTTTTTCCCTGCATTTCTGAATTGCCCTCTATTCATTCTACCCCTGCCCTTTTTCCTCTTCACTTTTATCCATGCTGTGCTCTCTCCCCTCGATCTTGGCTTCTTACGATCACTCTTCTAGCAGTGATTAGCTGTGTTTCCGTTTTATCATTTGTCCGCTTTTTTTCCTCTGTCCTGTCCTCTACATCCTTACGTTCTATCTTCTCTCTTCTTAATGTTCTCTTCTTCACATCATGGCTGCTTTCTCTTTGTATCTGATTTGCCCTCCTTTTCTTCTACTTAGCTCTGTCTTATCTCTCTCCTCTCCTGTTGTTTCTTTCTCCTCTTTACTCCTGCTCTCTCTCTCATCTATAGCACTGCTGCTGCCTGTGACCCCTGTCGTCAGCCTGTACAAGTCCCTGCTGTTTTGAACTCTGCGTTTTCCTGTTGTCTTTCCTAAAGAAGATGATGACATGTGTTTTACTTTCTTACCTACACCGAGTGCAAAAACAAAATGTACACCAAATGAAAATGCTTTTTTTGCATATATTAATCAGTGCAGAATAACTGGGTTATTTGCAGAACAGGTAGCTGCTCGAGCACAGCAGGTGATGTCACTACTAGTGCTGCCTGTAATTAGTAGGCCCAGGGATGGCGACGGCATTGGCATCCACTGCTCAGCTTGCTGTGACCCTGCCTGCTACAGCACAGGCATTGTCCCCAGCCATAATGCTGCCAATGCCGGTAAGTATGGCTGTGGTGCCTACTGGACTCACGCACGCTCAGCAATTACCCTGCTGGGGTGCAGTGCACAGATTCTACAGGTGACGCCATGGCGCACAAAAGTTGTGTTGGGCCACAGCCGCATCGAGCACGTTGAGGATAGCAGCAATGCAGGGCTGCAGGATATGCTACTCTGGCTACACAGCAAGTGGAAGTCCACACTTACTTTCATGTATTCTTCCTCAAGAGTCCTCACTGCCAAGTTCCAAATGCGCTCTGGCAGCTTCCTTGCCTCAACTCTGTCTTGAGCCAGCCCCCAGCTACAATTATCCAATGGGAGGCTTAGACTCAGGCAGTGGCAGGGTGTAGCAGACTTGGGGAATAGAATGTAAGACATAGTTTGTCAATGACTTCTTGGATTTGTAATCGGCGAGATGACATCATCACTAACGTGATGATACACAATCATGCCTGCCTGGACAGGCGTATGCTGGCCTGTCTATGAACATTTACCCGCCAGTCACCATGCAATGTATGTTATTCTTTTTATTTTGAATTTGAACAATTAATATTGAGACCACCAACTGCAGGGTCAGAAATTGTAACTCTGGCCCTGTGAAAGGAGTACAGGTGCTGAGCACCTGACAGCACCTGCTCAAATTAAGCACTGCATAGGCCACATTCCACACTTTCTGAGTTCCTGCCTCTGGCCAATGCTGTTGTAAATTCCTTTTGTAGTGTCCATTATCTGACTGCTGGTATTTCACAGCATAATAGTACGCTCATTTGAACCTGTTCTGTATGAAACTGTCAAAAGCATTAAAATTATTCATGGGAATTCATAAGCAGACAATTCTTCAAAACACGTTTATTCTAGTGTCAATGTCACCAATGGTTATTTAATATACTTTGCCCAGGATGAAAAACAACATTTATCATGTTTAATTTGCAGCACTTGTAGCACTGTAAAAAAATATTTTTTCTCTCATTTTCCATCTTTCTTTTTTTCTTTCTTCCTTCTATCCTTTTTCTTTTGTTCCTAGTTTCCTTTCTTCTTTCATTCTTTCCTTTTTATTGCTTTCCTTTTATCATTTACTCATTCATTCTTTCCTTCTTTCTTTATTTTTTCATTCTATTATTTATCCTTTCCTTATTTTTTGATTTCTGTTTTCTTTTATTCCTTATATCTTTTTTCTTGCTTTTCTTTTTTCGTTCATTTTTCCTTCCATCTTTCTTGTTCTCTTTTTCTTTTATTCTTTCTTTCTTGCTTTATTTCTTTCCCTCTTTCATTCTTTCTTGATGCAATCATTTTTGATTTCATTAATTAATTTTCTCCTTTCTTGCTTTCATTTCTTCTTTCTTGCTTTCATTCCTTCTATCTTACCCCCTTTCTTTATATATATATATATATACATATATATATATATACTCTCACTTTTTTCACTTTCTTTCTTTCCTGATTTCATTGCTGCGGTCTTGCTTGTGTTCCTTCTGTCTTTCTGGCCTTTCTTTCTTTTTTTTCTTCTTTCTGTCTCTTTCCACCTTTTGTTCTTTCTTTCTTGCCTTCTTTCTTTTCTGTCTGTTCTTCCTTCTTTCTTTCCTTTATTCTTACCTTCCTTTTTTCTTTCATTCTTTCTTACCTTCCTTATCTCTTTCTTTTAGTCTTGCCATCTTTCTTTCTTTCTTTCTTGTCTCGTTCTCCTTTTTTCTTGTCTCTTTTATTCTTGCCTTCTTTCTTTCCTTCTCTCCTGCCTTCCTTCCTTGCCTCCTTTTTCTTTCTTTCCTTCTTTCCTTCTCAAAGGCGAGAGGCAGGCAGCCAATGGTACAACAATTGGCTTTTTTAGGTCTGTGTTAACCACGTCCTTTCGCTTTTGCTAAAATCATGTACATGACTTAGTTACTTACCTATGGGGCTCAAATCCATACTTCATCAATTTCTCTGTAGTTGTGTCATTCACATTTTTCTCCTACCGCCGCGCGCATGTATCAAGAGACAATGTGTCACCCCACTTCAGATAGTATCTGACGTCACTGTGAGTTATGGCATGCTTCCCTTGAGGAGCACCTCCACACACAAAGTAGTTCCCTTCAGTGCCAAGCAATATTATAGAATTGTGTGCTTTTTTGAAACCATAAAACATTTTTGCTTTACTCAATGTTTTATTTTTTGATTGAAAAACGCCCACCAACTTTCCAAAAAATAAGATTTTGCAAAGCCATGACAAAACAAAATAAGAATTACCAAAAGTCGAGCAGATAACTCCAGAACGTTTGGCTTTGCCAATGCTTGTTTGATTCTGGGGGCAGGCGGGTGCGAAGCCAGCAGAAAGTGGCGGCAGTGCACTAAGTTTCACATTCACTTTCACCTAATTAAAAAACACAACAACACCCATCTCTACTTTCGACAGGTCTGAATAGCTGAGTAGCTCGTAAAATTGTTTTTATGTATCTAGAACAAGTTGTGCTGCTTTTAGCTATTGTTTATCAGAGTGCATTACCACTTAAATATATTGACAATATCTACTGCAAAGATGAGTGGTTTAATTCGTTTACAAAATGAGTTCAAACGCTAGCTGGCTGTACTGCTGTCAATTTTAAACGGACAGCCTGTGAGACCCAGAATATAAATTCAGTTTAATTTAGAACTCTTTGGAACATCGTGTGCCACATTATTATTTTTTTGTTAGACAAGAAACATTTCCCATGCTCATGATCCGCAGGTCCCTGCAGCCTTTTAGAAAACAATGCTTCCTTGTATCGGACAATTGCACTTATCTTTTCTTTTAATGTGCTCAAGATCAGAGGAAAATGGTCGGAGAAAAACAAAGAGCAACAATGCCATCTAGCGGTAGCTAGCAATATAGAAGTTTTTTTCATTTAATAACTTTTCATTCATGTTTATTTTTTGGGTTATTGTTACTTAATAATTATGAATGTATTCCTTTGCACATATATGTGATGATGCTTTTTTTGCAGTTTTTTTATTAATATAGCTCGAACACTTTACACGAGCAACAGTTATATTACACAAGGACCCATTTAGTGGGAGAGGTGTGGCGCCGCGGCCAGGGCGACTGACGCTGGAATCTGGGGATCAGGGTTCGATCCCCGGCTCCGGCGGCAGGTTAGCCCAGCACCATGCGACTCTGGGCAATAGCTTGCTTAATCTTCCCGACGGCCCCCCAGCGCCTAGAGACCCTAACGGGTGATTGTGCGCTATACAAATGTGGATTATTATTATTAATATTATTATGAGGTGAGGGCCCTAGGCCCGCATTGCTACAGAAAGACACACAGGACACAGTAGTGGGGTGGTACAACTGGCCATGAGCATGTGCGCTCCGCCTCTTTTATTAGATCAGCGTCACCTGACCGGTGACGTCTGTGGTGGGTGGGTGTACAGTGTAACATACACACTTGCCACACTAGAATGCTGACTTCACGTTACTACATCCCTCCCCAACTTGGTGAAAAAAATGTAAACCAAGGACAGCGTCCAAAACCTGTGGGAAAGAAAATATACCACAATTTAACATTGGACTCATGATTTCAAACGAGTCTCTTTGGCTGCTTGCAGCCCGCAGGCAGTGTAGTTACTGCATCCAGGACCATCAGTTTGCTGTAACACGGCTCGCAGTTGTTCGGCGGGTCCAGTCTTCTGTCTGCGCAGCTTGGATGTTGTTCTTAGTCTTGCGTATGCTTCGCTCAACTGATGACGATGAGTAGTTGGAGAGAAGGGTGGATGATATGGGTGTTGTCTGTCTTCTAGCTTCTCCTACTCAGTTCTGGTCTTTGGTGATGTCTCCGGGCCGACTTCGAAGTGTCTCTTGGGAGGTGAAGAGAGTAGGTGCAAACATCCTTCTCACTAGGATGCCCCTCTCGCCGGTGTTCTTCTCTCACAAGAAGTTCCGGGAGGCCCTCTTTGCCAGGCTTCCACTGGACTGGTGCTTTCTGTCGTGTTGCTCCACCATAGCCTTCGGGCCGAGAGTGGGACGCTCCACGAGCCTCACCATTGTGTCCTTAGTTCCACCTGAAGGTTAAGTTGTTGACTCCTTTCCTTGCACACGAGGCTTTTATCCTTGTGGGTTCTGCAGATGTGCAGCTGTGGATCTGTCACCCGTGCAGGACTTGCTGCAACCAGAGTCCCTTGAGGCCTCTGCTTCTTGGGTTGCCACGGGCAGGTGTGGAGTAGTCAGTTCCTCAGCTTCCAGATGCCCGAGTACTCTCGCCATCCAATCTTCTGCTCAACCCCAAAGGTAGATGTCGCCAACAGTCCAGCTTGCTCTCTGCTGCGATCGCCATGTGGATGGATGGCTCGTAGGTAGATGTCTTTGATCTGTGCTGCCGGTGCTCTTGCCAGGCCTTGTCCTCCAATGCACTCAGATGTTCCAGTGCCTGTCACCTTCTTTCTTTTCAGAGTGGCGGCATGCCACTCCGACTTCTTCTTCCTTCTTTTCGCAGTGGCGGCATGCCACTCTGATTTCTTCTTTCTTCTTTTCGCGACGTAACCTGGGCCGATCTCCTTTCATCTTCTCTGGCCAGGCTTCCCCGTGCAGCGCGCGCCCTCTGCAAGTGTCTTCCTGGTCTTGTCCTAGTCCTAGGACACTGTCTTCTTCTCACTCAACTGCCAGAGTTAGCGTTGCGGCCTTCACTTCATCTTCAGTTCTACTCTGCTAACTTGTGGTGTCGAAGTTCGTTGGTCCATGTTTGCGGACCACGCCTTGGTCGAACTTCTTGGACCTCTTGCCAGTCCACTCTGCCAATCTCTGGCAGGTTGGCTTCTTTGTGCGACATCTGGCTGATCGGCTTCTTGGTGCGACCATCTGGCTGGTCGGCTTCTTCTTTTCCCGGGCGACCATCCGACTGGTCAGCTTCATACTTGCTTCTCGGGCGACCATCCGACTGGTCGGCTTCTCCTCCCTGGCGACCAGACTGGGTGGTCGGCTTCTTCCTTCTTTGCGACCAGACTGGGTGGTCGGCTTCTTCCTCCGTGTGACCAGATTGGGTGGTCGGCTTCCTTTTCCATGCGACCAGACCGGGTCGTCGGCTTCTTTTCCCTTGCGACCAGACTGGGTTGTCGGCTTCTTCTTCCAATGCACCAGACTGGGTGGTCGGCTTCTTCCTGTTAGTTTTCATGCTTTTGGTGGTCTGCGCAACCACTTCTTTCTTTCCATCGCAGTTTGCTTGCTTTGGCACATCTCTGGAGGCGCTCTTTGGTTGCTTCAGTGACTTGCTGCTTTGGATGTTTGTCTTGTAGTCTTCTGTTCCTGGAGCGGTAGCCACTGCCTGTGGTGCTGCACACTTGTTGGTGCTGGGTTCCTGAATCACTCGTGTTTATGTTGGTACTCCTGCCTTTAACTGCTGCTGCAGTGACAACCTGTGGCCACCAGGTAAACTGCGCCTTCTGTCTCCGCTGTGTTCAGGGCTCCCTTCCCGCTGTTGATGAGTTCTGCAGCTCCTGTTTCTGTGCTGCCTTTCACCTTAGACGCTCTTCAGGGTTTTCTTGGCACCGTGAGCTGGCTCCTCGCATGCTACCTCCTGCGCTTATTTGTCTTTTGCTCCTTCTGGATGTGCCTGTCCTGGCATTTGGAGCATGTGCGCTGACCTCACCATTGGTGGTGTGTTGCAATTGCTGTCGCTGCGGTGTATGTCTTGTTGCCGCCTTAGTGTAGGCAGCTGCTCTAATTGTGCATGCTTTCTTGCCTTTTGGAGGCTTGCTCCCCTTTTCCAGTCAGCTGGAATAGTTGCCTGTGCTGTTTACGATCCCAGTATATTTGGCCTGTAGCAGCTCCGTCTGTGCTGCCCTATTTTCTTCCAGGCACAAAGTTGCCTCGCAGTCTACGAGCTCATGTCATTTGTATGGCATGTAAAATTGCCGCCAAAGTCTTTCATGGAGTGGGCGCAATGATGGACTTTGTATTGTATGGCACATTTATAGAGCGCAACTGTCACCCCACGGGTATCCTGGCGCTGGCCACTAGATGGCAGTGTTGCCTTGTTTCCAGTGGCGTCCTCGGCTCGTTCCTCTCCGCGTCTTCTGATGCCTTCTCACTTCCTTTGGAGGAATGCCAGTGCAGGCTTTGTTAGATTGCACCAGCTTGTATTATGCTGGTCTGTGTCAGCTCACTTATGATGTACCCGGATTCCATCTTTGAGGTCATCATGCAGTGCACATTGACAGTTTAACCAGCTGCGTCTGGTAGGGATCGTTCTGTGTTTCTCCTGATATTAAGCTTACTTCAAGCAACAATACCGACCACAACCTGATTATTTACAACATTTTTGGCGACGCTCAGACGCAGTGAAGTGGTGAAGGAGGAGATACATTAACACAGAACAAAGAACCTAGCGTGTGAAGAAAACAATTGTGAAAGAGGAATAAAAGCGTATGTAAAGCACGGCAGATGCTTAGCTACAGCACTGTGAGTAATTCTTTTCATATTTTTACTGGTGGGAGTAAGGAACGATTGTGATTTGAGATAATGGAATCAAATGAAATGAAAAGAAAACATCCTGTGATATAAATAAGAATAATTATCACCAACGGCATAATCTAATGAAATATGAGCCATAAATCGGACTGTTATTACATTGGAAAGGAGTTATTTCATTGAAAGTCAAGACGTGAATTGCCCGCAGTGTTTGAAATTCAAAATTCCATGCTGCGCACTAACTCCGTTGTCGCATGAAAAGTCAGCGGAACCGAAAATAGATTATCAATGCAAGCATGGAAGTCGGAGAAGCATAATTGGGGCAAAATGTAATCACAAATATAAAAAAGAATGTGTATATTCAAGATTGAATAAACAGTGAAGCATATTAAAACAACGTTGAAACTGCACGTGGATGGAAGTTACGCATGCAGTCATTGTGAGCGCGAGCAAAAGATAATTGTGTATCGCGTACTCACTCAATCACACACGGCATCTCAATGAATTAACATACCAGTATAATTATAAAGGAAAAGAAAGACATTACTCACTAGGTTGCTGAAGGAAGCTTTCTCACCGGCCCGGTTCGATTTCATAGTGAAGCACCACAAAGCTGACGTACGATTGGTCTATTACAATGGAGGAGTAACGAGTGTTCTTATTGGCTGAGCATATCTGCTGAATTGAGCTGTAATTTAAAGGAAGCTTGAAGTGAAGAAGGACAACGCTGCCATCGTGTGGGAGAATTGTACAATTGATATAACATTATAGTTTAAAAAAAAAAAAGGAAATTTAGCTTGAGAATAATCTGCTTAAAGTGCAAAAGGAAGAATACATAAATATAAGAAGTTGAGATGAATGTCAGCAATGCAATTGCTGTTCCGTCACCTTTCTTGATGGTCCCAGGTGAGCTATCAATAGAATGGGAAGAGTGGATAGAGAGTTTCGAGAATTATTTGGTGGCATTGGACGGCACGAAATTTCCTGCAGTGAGAAAGAGGGCTTTGTTGCTGGGGTCTTTAGGCAAAGAAGGCCAGCACATCTTCAAATATTTACCAGCAGAAGTAAATGCACAAGGAGAAGCGATTGAAGATGTTTATAAAGAAGCAGTAATGAGATTGCAAAAGAAATTTGCGAAGCAGGTCAATGTCGTTATGAGGAGACATAAATTTTATACGCAACCACAACGTGCAAATGAGTCAATAGATGATTTCGTTGTGAGGCTAAGGGAGCTATCTGCAAAATGTGAGTTTTGTCAAATGCAAGACAAAATGATAAGGAATCAATTGATCGTCCAGTGTGCATGCAAGAAGACCCAAGAAAGACTATGGGCCGCAAGTAATCCAACACTGAAGGATGCTATAGCTATAGCAAAGGTGGTGGAAGAATCATAAAAATGCATGAGGGAAATGAAAATCACCGCTAATAAAGAAAAAGTTGAAAAAGTAGCAGTTATGTAGGATGGGAATGATACCGTGAATGCAGTTAAGAGTAAAGCTCAGTCAAGTAATGCTGCAGGTGGAAGGAATTGGCCTCAAAGGCATTGGAGCTAAATCACAGGAAAAGGTGTGGCAAAACAGTGCACAAGATGTGGGAGCACTTATCAAGCAGATTCAAAATTGTGCTTTGCAGTGGGAAAAGACTGTTTAAAGTGTGGGAAAAGAGGACATTTGGCTAGAATGTGTAAACAGCAAACTAGTAAAGTAAATGTAGTGGAAGATATACAATCTACATACAGAGTCATAGTGGTGGACGGTGTACAAGAGGTGGCAGGAGTAGAAGGGGATGAGCGTAGAAGAGTACGTCCTAAAGCTGATTTTGTCATCAATGGAAAGAACGTGTCTCTAATGGTGGATACAGGATCACTTTACACCATTGTTCCTATGGAATTGTTTAAAGAGACTTGGCCTGAGGTAATTTTATCTCAAACGGATGTTGCGTTGAAATCATATCAGGGAAATGTTATTTCTGTCTTAGGATGGGTGGATGCTGATATTCGATTTCAAGATAGAGTGACACAAGGAAAACTGTATGTAGCAGAGGAAGGTCCGCCTATCTTGGGTTGGCCACATCAATTTGATCTAGACATAAAAATTGACCCAAAATCTGATTTTCCAGTTCTGGCCATTCAAAAGTTGAGCTTGGATGATATTTTGCAACAACACAAAAAAAAATTTGATCCAAGGTTGGGTCAATTCAAAGGCTATGAACATGAGATAAAGTTGAGAAAAAATTCTGTGCCAGTCAGACATCTGGCAAGGAGGGTTCCAATAGCCGCAAGAGAAAAAGTAAAAGAAATCATACAACAGTTATTGGATGACAAGGTCATAGAACCTGTGGAGGCCACGGACTGGTTATCTCTGGTCGTTATTACGAAGAAGGCGGATGGTTCACAGAGATTTAGATTTTAGAGTGTTTTTATAGGGGAGTGCCTTCATACTCCGCACGGATCATAAACCATTGTTGAAAGTTTTAGGACCAGGTGGAATTAAGAATTGTTCTGGACGGTTACCTCGGTTGGCAGTGAAATTGCAGGACTTTGGTTGTAAATTTGAGTATTTGCCAGGTTGGAAGAACAGAGTGGCCGATTGTTTGTCGCGTTTACCAGATTGTAAAAATAAAGTTATCGATTTACAGACGGAGGAGGTGGTGGCGAACGTGATGACGTGTTGGAAACTTACGCAGGGGCAATACAAAGAAATATGTGGTATACTCATATGCAGAAGGATGTTGTGTTGTCTGGTGTTGTGAGAATGATCAAAGAGGGTGATGGAGAGAAGGTGCGTTACCAGATGGTATGAGACCTTATGTGAAAATCATAGATGAATTGTCTGGAACTCCTGATGGTACCGTTATGAGGAACGATAAGTTTGTGCCGCCATGTGGTCTACGTAAAGCGGAGGACTCAGAAAGTAGAAACCGGCGCAATAATATACGTGTGGTGGGTCTGCCGGAAAAAACGGAAGGGGATGATATGATCGCCTACTTGGAGAATTGGCTTAAAACTGAGGTAGCCCCGGAGGGCTTGACATCTTTCTTCACGCTTAAGAGGGCACACAGGGTACCGGCGCGACCACCATTGCAGGGCCGACCTCCGCGTCCGGTAGTGGCGCGGCTGCTACATTACAAGGACAGAGACATCCTGATCCAAAAGGCACGCACAGCGGGACCTTTTAAGGTTGACAACGCCACAGTTACTATATTCCCGGATTATACCCAGGATGTACAGAGGCGCAGGGCGTCCTATCTGGCGATCAAGAAAGAACTGCGTGATGAGGGAATACAGTATTCCCTGATATTCCCAGCAAAGCTGAAGGTGATCCTAGATGGCACGACTCATTTTTTCCACACGCCGGAAGAAGCGTGGACATGGTTCGACACATATAAAGCAGGTACGGACTGGCGGTCCCGTGGACAGGCTGCACCTCCAAAGCCTTACTGGATACGCAAGTCCCAGCGGATACGTAAGCGGGCGCAGACTCTGCAAACACAGAAGATGGCCCAAATGGCGTTGGACAAGCAGGGTGCCCTGGCTGCAACGGCAGAGATCACGGGATCCCAAAACACTGGGTCAGGGATGGGCACAGAATCAGATGAGGAAGGGAAAAGGTCAGAAGGAGAACAATCGGAATCAGACAGCACATCGGGACCAGTGGTCACTCCGCGGACGGCGGAAGGAATGTTGGACGAGTGACATGAACACGCGGCCCCTGTGGACCGTGAGTTCTTCTGCTCTGGCTACTAGTAAAACTGAAGCAAGAAATGGTAAGGGGTTCTGCCCACTTAACCCTCCCGTACCTGAGCAGGAGACATCCAAGGATGAAGAAGTAGCAAAAAAAAGGGGGGTACTGAAGGGATTAATCCTTTTTTAATTTTTCAACAAGAAACATCTAAATATCTTGTGAAACACAAATAGAACATTATAAACATATGTAGGAAAATTCATATACACACATATGAGCGGACATCTAGGGAAGCACAACAATCAACAATCTATATACAAATTATCACATATACATCATATACAAATATACAAAACATTTACAATATCAACAAACATTTATCTGTACCCTGAATTCAACAGATATATACCAATATATATACACCGATTTAAGTAAATGCCTCCTCCTAATTTGCAAAGGAGTGCACAACAAAGTGGAGGTCCCAAACGAAAAACACCAGGGGGTTAGAGCATTAACCCAATCTCAAATTGTATAGGTGTAAAACAGAGACAAATCAAATCTTTTTAAGTTGTAACAAGGGACTCCATTCAAACAAAAGGTGTCGACGCAGTCGCGGTCGCGTTTCAGCCAGATGATGTAGGCTTCATCAGGACATGGGTACTCTAATCTTGACGGTCCTGGCCACGCCTAGGTCCGGTATACCTGGTAAGCCCACAGGGCCACCCACACGGGTGGGGTGGGAGCCACTATCTAAACCCAGGTACTGTAAATAATACCTTATATATATACAATATGTCCGCTTGGCAAAAAAGGTAGATTCTCAGCATACGTGGCTTAAATCACAAGGTCTCTCTCAATTATTCGGGTGTCACGACCAAATAGTGTACGCGGCGTTATTCATTTTCCCGCGAGGCGTCGACACCTTTTGTTTGAATGGAGACCCTTGTTACAACTTAAAAAGATTTGATTTGTCTCTGTTTTACACCTATACAATTTGAGATTTGGTTAATGCTCTAACCCCCTGGTGTTTTTCGTTTGGGACCTCAACTTTGTTGTGCACTCCTTTGCAAATTAGGAGGCATTTACTTAAATCGGTGTATATATATTGGTATATATCTGTTGAATTCAGGGTACAGATAAATGTTTGTTGATATTGTAAATGTTTTGTATATTCGTATATGATGTATATGTGATAATTTGTATATAGATTGTTGATTGTTTTGCTTCCCTAGATGTCCGCTCATATGTGTGTATATGAATTTTCCTACATATGTTTATAATGTTCTATTTGTGTTTCACAAGATAATTAGATGTTTCTTGTTGAAAAATTAAAAAAGGATTAATCCCTACTAGTAAAACTGAACCTGGCGACACTTGAACATTTGTACTTTTTGAACTGGTAATTTTTGGGGTCTGTGACGGGCTGGTTTGGGCGGGCGCTGCTCCCTGTTGGGCCAAGTCGCGTTCTCACGGCCCTTAAGGCACACTGTGGTGACTACTGCGGTATAGTGTTGTGAGTGTTGTTGTGAAGTTTGGATGGGGGCTGATAGGTTACTATTGGGTCCTGTTCTGGGGGGGAGGGTTGCAGGGGGTTCATGGGGTGTTATTATCTGGGGGGGTACTGATGGTGTGGGCAAAACTGCTGTGTGTTGGGCGATGATGTGAAGCCGTTGTGATGGGGACATTACGTGATTTGAAATGTATCACATGGAATGTGAGAGGCTTGCATACAATGACAAGGCGCCACAAAGTTCATGCCTACTTGTTGAGGAGGGGAGTCCATGTGGCTCTATTGCAAGAAACTCATCTTACTAAGGTGGAGGGTCTGGCGCTGCAGCGAAGATGGAGGGGGCAAGTCTTAAACACAGCATATTCTGCGTTCGCTAGAGGGGTGCTTATATGGATACGAGCAGGGGTCCCTTTTCAGGCTACGAGGCAGATACTAGATCAGGAGGGCAGATATGCATTGGTAGAAGGTAGGCTCTATGGCAGGGACATTGTGCTATGTAGTGTTTATGCCCCTAATATAGACCAGGCTCGTTTCTTGGCCACCCTGTCGAACGCGCTGGCGTCATACTTGGGTGCACCAGCTGTAATAGGGGGAGATTTCAACGCAATTGCAGACGTGGACATGGATAGGTCGCATCTCCTCTGGCATCTGCCCCGATTAGGAAATTGGCTAAGGCTAGAACTGACTGGCAGGATAAGTGGGGGCTGACTGATGTGTGGCGCACACAGCACCCCTATGACAGGGATTATTCATTCTTTTCCTCCATACATGAACTCCATGTCCGCATTGATGCCATACTGTGTTCTCGCTCGATTGCTCATATGGCGACGTACACTGAGTACCTCGCTAGAACTATTTCTGATCACAATCCACTGTTGATGTCGATAAATTGGGAAAGAGCTAGAACGGCAATCCAGACTTGGCGCTTACGGCCTGATACTCTGGAAGACCAGGCGTTTAGTGCAGAGGTGGGAGAAGGTATTGATAGTTATTTTCGGGAAAACCACAGAACGGCGACCAAGAGAGCGGTTGAGTGGGACGCCTTTAAAGTGGTTATTAGAGGGCTCTGTATCACTAAATATTCAGGGATTAGGAAGACGGTGCTGAATGATGTAGCAAAGGCAGAGAGGGCTCTACGGGACCTGGAACAGCAGAGGCCGGAAAAACCAGCATTGCAGGGGCGGCTGATGGAAGCTAAGGAACTACTGGCTGCGGAGACTGAAAGGCTCCGTGGTTTTGACCACAAAGGGTATCTAGTGAAAGTTCATGTAGAGTGGGATAAAGTTGGTACGCTGTTGGCCAGATTGGCCGACCCAGTGCAGAAGAGTGGGCCGATAATGCGGATAGAGCAGGACACTGGATTGCTGGTTCACACGCAACCGCTGGTTCGCCACTTATTATAAATCCCTGTATAGCAGTAGACAGATGGGTACGGACAAGGACTACTTAGAGGAAGTCCCATTACCGCAGTTGGATAAGGACCAGGCCAAGTTATTGGGGCAAGAAGTGACGTTAGCTAAAATACGCGGTGCAATTAAACACATGGCCCGGAATAAAACACCAGGCCCAGACGGGCTACCTATCGAATTTTACGCCTGATACGTCGACGCATTGGTGCCCCGCTTGCTAGAGGTATGTCGGGCAGCGCTGAAGGAGGGTCGGCTACCATGCTCGATGTGCGAGGCACTGATCATTCCCCTCTTGAAGCCAGGACGCCCGGATGTGGACGTGGCCTCCTATAGGCCACTTTCCATGTTAACTATAAAATCTTGAGCTGGATACTGGCGACCCGACTCCTACCGCATATGACGTCATTAGTTCACGCGGACCAAGCGGGGTTCATCCCCATAAGGTGTACTGCCTTGAATATTCGTCGCTTCCTCCGAGTTCTAGCAGAGAACCAAGGGGGACTGTGCTCCGCAGCGGTTCTCTCTGTGGACATAGAAAAAGCGTTCGACAGCTTGGAGTGGGGTTTTCTCCATAAAGTCCTGAGCCGCTTCGGCCTCGGCGACTAGTTTGTGCAGTGGACAAAGGTGCTGTACACCTCGGCCACGGCCAGGGTGAAACTGGGAGAGGTGATCTCTGACCAATACCCAGTCATGAGAGGGACGAGACGGGGCTGTTCATTGTCACCACTGCTGTTCGCATTGGCGGTGGAACCTCTTGCGGGCCAGGCGCGATCGGGACTATGGTATTAGGGGCTAGTGCACCGGGATACAACACACTATATCTCGTTGTACGCCGACGATTTGCTTCTCTTCCTCCACGATGCGGAGAACGATCTACGTGGGGCTACTTCCCAGCTTTCCCGATTTGGGGTGGTCTCCGGACTCCAGGTGAACTGGAATAAAACATGCCTCTTCCCGACTCGCCGGGATCTGTCTCCGCCCAGGTCCCTAGGAGCGATCACTTGGGAACCTACTTGCCTCACCTACTTGGGGGTGCGGATTTATCACAGTGAAAAGGATTTACTGGAGGGGAACATAGGACGCTGTATTAGAGGACTGAGGGGCTGCATGGAGTTTTGGTCGACGCTCCCCATATCGGTTATGGGCAGAATAGCCTTGCTCAAGATGGTGGCACTTCCCAGACTTCTGTACTATTTTTGTACTTTGCCGATCTGGGTCCCTCCACGAATATTTAAAGAGCTAAGAACGCAGACTGTGGGCTTCATTTGGGGCAGCGGTAGACGACGGGTAGCATTGTCGACACTGATGAGACCCAGACTAGAGGGAGGACTGGCGGTGCCCGACTTTGAGCTCTATTACCTGGCTGCGCAACTGCACGTCCTAACGCAGAATATAGCACGAGAGTATAGGGGACCGGAGGATAGAAGGGGGCTGGGGATACAACGCCACGTCCTGGCCTATATAGTTTCACAACAAAGGCTTGATCTGAGAGACTTGACTGGGGAGGAAAAGACCCTGCGGCTTTGCTGGAATAGCACCCAACGTAAAACGGGCCTTACCCACCCATATGCGCCGGAGATCCCTCTGGGAATGTTGACGGCTCTCCCACATGGGGGGGATTGGACTCCGTTAGCAGACTGGGAGCGGCTAGGTGTACTGATGATGGGAGATTTATACCAGAACGGGGAACTAATGCCCTTCCCTGAATTGCGAGACATATATGGGCTGCCAGAGGGGGATTTCCTGATCCATGCAGCGATCACGACCGCAATTCAAAAGCACTGGAGAACAGGGAGAGCGTAACCTGGGCTAGCACTTGCTTGTCAGTATACTGTGATGGCGGCGGGGACCATTAAAGCGGTTACGTGCCTCCACTCCCGATTGCTCCCTGACGCCCTTAAGACAAGGTGGGAGGAGAGCATAGGTCGCCCGATCCCAGATGTCACGTAGGGCCACATTCTCCAGAGGGCATGGAAGGGCAATAGGAACGCTAGACTCCAGCAAATTCAATATTTCATCCTACACAGGGCCTACCTAACCCCAGGTAAGATCAGGAAATACTTCCGAGTCCAAAATGCGGCATGCCCCAGATGTCGAGAGGAGGGTGTCGAACTGGAGCACATGCTATGGTCCTGCCCACGAATGGAGGGTTATTGGGAAGGCATAGGAGTCCTTTTGAATGCAGTTACAGATAGACAACTTGAATACGATATGGCCACCTGTTTGTTGCACTGGTTCCCACACACAGCTAGGCATAAGGTAACCAGCAAATGTATCGATCTGGGGCTCCTACTGGCTAAACGAGAAATAACATGGCACTGGAAGGCGAAGGAAGGACCCTCATATGCGAGATGGCGTAGGGAATTCTGCAAGTGGGCGGGCTGCGAGAGTATAGTGAGGCTCAGACAGGCTGCCCGCACAGGCAACGAAAAATCACTAGAGGTAGCTAGATCGTGGGAGGCCCTGGTTCAGACGCTGAGGGATTCTCAAACAGCTCATTTTTCACCTTTCCTCTGCCCCCGAGTCTATGTCAAAGGTTAAGTCCATCATGACCTTCATCCAGGACTGGATGAATTTCAACCACCTGAAACTCAACCCCGATAAAACGGAGTTGGTGTTGACAGGTGGTTGCTCCAGTCCTTGGTCCTCCTCCTTTTGGCCCCCCTCATTAGGTCCCCCACCCACTCCTGCCACCTCTGTCAAAACCCTTGGTTTCAAAATCAATAACCAACTCTCCCTACACTCCCAAGTCTCAGCTGTGGTTTCCTCGGCCTTTCTCTCACTCAGGACTATCCGCAGAGTCTCACGATTTTTCGCCCCAGACGCGCTCAAACTAATCCTTCTGGCCATGGTGACATCTCGCCTAGACTATGGCAATGTCCTTTACCATGGCATGCCCGACTACCTTATGAGGCGCCTCCAGCTGGTTCAAAATCAGGCCGCTCGGCTGGTTTTCAACCTCTCTAGATCACACCATGTAACTCCTCTCCTCTTTTCCCTCCACTGGCTCCCTGTCCGGCAGCGCGTCTCATTCAAGCTCGGCTGCACCATCTTTAAAGCCAGGACAGGCTCTGCCCCTTCTTTCATTAATTCGGCAATTCAAACCTATACTCCCTCACGAGACCTCCGATCCTCCGCCCACCACCTTCTCGTGGTTCCCCGCTTCAAACGGAAGAAGTGGGGTGGCTCCAAATTCGCAACCACGGGCCCAGCTTTTTGGAACTCTCTCCCATTGTCCCTCAGAACCTGCACCCAATACCCCCTCTTCCGCAGAGATCTTAAGACCTTTCTTTTCACCCAAGCCTTCCCATCCTAAATCTTCACTTCTCCCCCTTTCCGACCCGCCGAGTAGCTGTTGCCAGTGAGCGCCAAGAAACCGCCAGGTGTACGAGCGCTATATAAATCCCTTCAAATTCAATTCAATTCAAATTCAAACAACAGAAGAGGAGGAATGAGCGCTTAGCATCCATGTGGTAGATATGAATGGTACATGACTTTGCTAGCCCGTTGGAACACTGTTGGGATGAGCTATGAGATTTTGAGGATACCCACACCATCGATTTTGTAACGGGGGGAGGGTGTTGGGGATGAGGAAGGTTGAGTACCAGGACAGGTGGTCTATTGTAGGTAATGACATGCTTTGATACCGGTTTCTTATGGTGATATGCTGTTGCATTGAATTAGTATTGCAGGTTTATCAGTAAGTTGAGTTATGCAATAGGGAATAGTACAGGCGTGTGTGAATAGTGGCTGTTGTGAGTACCTACTTTCGGTATTATGGGGGGCTGTGGGGTGGGGGGACGGGAGAAACGGGAAATGTGGATGCGAAGAATCTTGAGGATTGATTACTATTGCATTTATATTGCCTAATGTCACCCACTACTTTCCTGACTCATGCCGCCCGACCTCCGGGTTGTGGGCTGAATGGCCGTGTGCGACAATTTAATGACATGTGCGTTGCACATGCCGATAACTGGATTGGTGATCGTACTAGATGTATACTGTACTATTCTGCAATAAAAATATATTTAAAAAAATAATAATTTGGTCTACGTAAAAGGTTGATTGGTTTGGCCCATGAAGGTCATATGGGGCAAACCTTGACGGTCAAAAGAATTAAGGCGAATTATTGGTGGCCGAATATGGACGCAGATGTAAAAGAATGGGTGGAGCAGTGTGTAGCTTGTAGAGAGTCAGAGAAGCGCTTAAAAGTGGGTTTGGGAAGTTCAAGAGAACAACAACATATTACCAGTGCGGAGAAGGTATGGGAAAAGGTTTGCATAGATTTTATTGGTCATTTTGCATTTTTGCCACAGTCTCAGAAATTTGCGTTTGTTTTAGTAGATGTAAAATTGAAATGGATTGAAGTTGCTTTTATGAGTTCTGTAACTACTGCAACCACTATTGCTGTTTTGAATGAAATTTTCAAGAGGGAGGGTTTTCCATCCGTTATCTTGTCTGATAACGGCACACAATTGAGACCTTATGAGATGGAAGAATTTTTTAATTCAGTTGGTGTCAAATATTCATGTTGTTCATTGTACAACCCACAGGGTAATGGCTTGGTGGAGCGCATGAATAGAATGGTAAAAGGCACTATGCAGTTGGCTTATAATTCACAAATGAATGTGGGGCATGCTGTTTCTGAGATGTTGTGGGCTTACAGGACAACAATGAACAGTGATTTGGGTTTGAGTCTGTTTGAAATGATGCGTGGTAGAGTGGCAGGGATGAAATTGTTTCCTGCATGGATGCGTGCTAGTAAGAAAACAAAAAAAGGAGATAATTCATCGGAAGAGAAAAGTGATAAGTGTTTTATCAATGTTGGTGATTGGGTTAAGGTTAAATCTGGTCTCAACACTAATTTTCTGAATAAATTCAGAGGACCATTCAAAGTGAAAGCTGTTGGTGGAAATTGGGTAAAATTGATGAATGGACAGACCAGGAATTTGAGGCGAGTTGCTTTATATCAGAGAAAGAATGGAAGGTGTAAGATTGATCTGGAGGGAGAATATGAAAAAGAAGGCGGGTCACCTTGGATGATGATAGATGATCAAGAATTTTGTGGAAATAATGACATTGCGGGATACAGGAGTGCTGTCTTAGATCGGCAGGTGAGACAAGGTGATGATGGAAGGAGAGGAGATGAGTTAGTTGTATCTTCTCGTGTTTTGAGAGATGTTGGGGAAAGAAGAGCTCCTCAGTATCTTAAAGACTACATAGTGTCTGTTTGAAATATTTTCTAATTTTTGTAGCATTTCACTTTTTCATTTGTTTTGTTTATTTCTTTTAACATTTTCTCTTTTTCAGTGTAAGATGGGGAGATATGTTTTATTGCACCAGCTTATATTATGCTGGTCTGTGTCAGCTCACTTATGATGTACCCGGATTCCATCTTTGAGGTCATCATGCAGTGCACATTGACAGTTTAACCAGCTGCGTCTGGTAGGGATCGTTCTGTGTTTCTCCTGATATTAAACTTACTTCAAGCAACAATACCGACCACAACCTGATTATTTCCAACAGGCTTCTCATGACCTGGGCTCGTCCTTCTTACTCTTCCCCCGGGGCAAGGACACTCACAGCCAAGTAGGTGCCTTCCTCTTTGTTCTCCCTGTGTGTGACTTTGCCAGGTTGCTTGTTGACACGCAATTGGGCACACTTCTCTCTGCTGCCACTGTTCACAGGTCCTGCAGCAGTGCTTTCGGTGCTGTGGGGGCCTCTGTAGCGTATGTCTGGGCGGCGCTGCGCACTCACTGCCCTTTGTGGCCCTCTGCCCCACGCAGTAGCCTCAATAACCTCCTTCGCTTCAAAGGCTAGAGCAGCTTCACCCCTCTATGGGTCTCTGCTTATCTCTACCGGCGCTCTGTTACTCCGTGTGGGACCTTCACTGGTCCAGATGTTTGGCATGGTGCTGCTGGCCTCTCGTGGCCATTCCGGCCATCACTGCGGGCCTCGCACTACATCTCCCCCTTTCACCACTGCCACTTAGGAGGTGGGGGCTTCAGTGCATGCTGGCCTTTTCACTCTGCGGGCTGCGCAGGGGTGCTGGTGCCGCTCTCCTCAACTGCGGGCCATACCACGCTGCTCTTCCCGCCCGCAACAGCCGCTCTCTTCTCACGCAGCAAGGAGGTGGGGGAGAGTCAGCGCTATTACCGGAAAATGCTGGCTACGTTTTGGGCAGTGTTAGAGCCTGCGAGAGGGTAACTAACTGATGTATCTAAACTTTGTTTATAGGCTTGATTTGTGACAAGACTGAGAGACAACAAATTCTGGTCTTGAAAAAGGCGGCAATAATAGATGTGACAACCGCCGAAACACGTCGACGCAAAGAAAGCACAATTGAATATTAGCCAAAAGGAGGGTACAAGAATAAATGTTATATTCTGACCACAGGCTATGAATATCAATGTGCCAAATAATTAGACAAGGTTGAGGTCTTTTGTTTTATGTTGTCTCAATGTTTGGATTATGCAGGTCATAATCAATGTACTAGGAAGGGATAATTTGTTTTGAGAATATTGATGTCACAGAATGTTTTTATGATAATTTTTATTGTTAAATAACGAGTACACTCGAGGAATTGAATGATTTACTGTAGCGGAGAGTGTATGAGAAATATGCTGTTTATTGTGCAATAACTGTGTTTTTAATAAATATACCAGGAGACTGGCTAAATAAAATACACGTTTTTAATTTAGTTCAAAAGCGATAGTATGTTTACATGTCAGTTGGTAGTATTGTAGAACATGTGGTAGAAATTTCAACTCTTATTAGACGTTCTAAGGGAATCCTCTCTTTCAAGTCTGGTATAGTACCTCTATTCCCTTAGATGCACTAGGGGTCCCTCTCAAAATCTTTTGATAACATACACACTTGCCACACTAGAATGCTGACTACACGTCACTACACCATTCATATTGGTAGGCACGGGGAGATTAAGTGATTTGCCCAGAATCACAGGATGCTGAGCCGACGCCGAGACTCGAACCGGGTTCCCCAGCACCAACATTGGCAGTTCTGGCCCTTACCCCACATGTCTCTTAAATCAGAAGATGGTGAGCATATATCGGAGTACATCACCGAATGGTTTCAAATAAGGCAGACATTGCCTAATACTGCTCTTGCTCTCATTAAGGAACAGTACAAACAGAGTCCTTTGGGGAATTCTGTGGGCCGTCAGGGTATGTTTTGAGGAATTAATGGACATAATAATGTTCTGATGCACCAAAAACGACAGTAGAATGTAAGGTTCACAGTCAGTCCATTACGTACGCGTTTATGCATGAAGCAGCTATCTTTTACACAACAGGTAGGCTCCCCTTTACCCCATATGCTTTTGGTTTTAATCACAGGGCTATCCAGCGGGGTTTGCAGAAAAGCGTATTCCCTAGGAAAAAGAGGACCTAGGCGCTGAAAGTAGGAGTGCGGGGGTGTTGCAGCACCCCCATAAATAACCATGCCAGAGTTCAGAAGGTGACTGAGCAATGAAGATATCCTTAAATGTTGTGTTTACCTTGTTGCATTTGGTGTCTGTTCAAAAACAAAGGTCACATTTTAGGATGTGTCTTCTAACAAATGCCACTTATTTGGAAACTGATGTTTACTTAGGTGACAATCTTGCTGGGGTACAGGAAGTAAAGTGAAGGGAAAGGCTATAGGATGTCAGTTGTTTTCTAACACCCAAGGACATCTAAACACTTACGAATGAACCATGCCCATATTTCAGCAATTAGAACATTTCAAATGAACCATATTTTTGAAATTCTGAAGTGTGATAGAGACAAAGATTTTATTAGGATCAAAACAAATAAAGACCCTTTACTTGGTGATCGACAAATGATAAATATTTTGCTGACACCCGTTTTTCACACAGTATCTTTTGGGCATAGTTGTGCCAGTCAAACTGCATGTCTATGCACATTTATTGCCCGTTTCCATGGAAATGTGCAGTCTGTAAAGGACAGTGGGTTACCACACCACTGCTTCAAAAATACACCACCGATTACATGACACATATTTACCACTCTTCTGCTGAATTGGTATGGCACATTTGCTAAGATTGTTTTCTGTGTAACGCTTGGAATTATCCCAATCTCTAGGACTTCTGTGATATAACATTAATGGCTGCACCCCCCCCCCCCCTCGGAAAATTGTTCCAGCACCACCGGGAGGAATTTTATGCTTTTTATATTCCTAGCGTTGTCCATGATAAATGTAATAAGATCAGGCATAATAGTCCCAAGCACAAAGAAGAGATCATTAGTGTTACAAATTAAATTGAAAATCTATTATGTATTTTAGTCCAAATTTACAAATTGAATACCATTATAATTTTGTCGCTCATTCAGAGTTTGGATCCCTACCCTGCAATGACAAGCAATTAAATTCTGATTTCCCTGAAGCGTTTAAATGAGGGTAGTAATTTTTTTTTGCTGTGAATATTTGTCTAGAAAAGTGTAAGTACAAAAGTGCCTGACAACCTGCGCTGCAAGCTGGACCCCCATTTTTCATGTCTGTCTAGGAAGTTCCCACTTATCCCTCTGGAGACCCAAACTGAGGACGGGTGCAATAGAGTCATCCCTTGAGTGAGCCCTTAAAGTTGGGGGCCCATTGGTCTTCTATTCATAGTTTTAACCCCTTCGACGCTCATGACGAGCTGGGCTCGTCATGCAGTAGCCTCCTGCTACGCTCATGACGAGCCCAGCTCGTCATGAATGTGCGAGGATCGCGAAATCCCAGCACAGCAGGGGAATTCCCATAGCATCCAAGAGGTTAAAGGACAGCTTCAAATTGCAGCCTTGTAGTGAGCCCGAGCTAGTGGCAGCTGATTAATTTTCAGTGGGCCTTCGAAAACTCAATGGAGCTGCTTGTTTTCACCCCTACAAAATAAAGTCTAGAAGTCTGGTGTGTCATGTCAAGTAAGTAGTAAATATATATATCTATTACATAGATTTAAAAGAGGACCTATTTGCACAACCGAGGAGGCAGTCTAGCTATTAGCCTACTATATTCTTAGAAAACAAGTACAAGTAATGTACATTATTTTACTAGCTTTACCGGCAGTATGGTTATTTCATAATGACAACATTGTGGTCAATATATTATGTCATTGAGGTTTGAAGAATTTTTTTTTTTTATTGAACATGATAAATATTTATGTATTTATATATTTATATATTTTTATGCTTATGATTATGTATTTATACTATCATGCAAACCTACAAAGATGATGTGAATTGTATACTCCATTTTTCACACTATGAAAAAACGACCTGAGTACTATTAAGTTTAAAGCTGGAAAAGAACAGACTGCGTTTTGACTAATGAGTGTGCAAATTTCTTCTATGTCCTTGCCTCAATTTCAATATGGTATAGACATAGCAGTAAGGGTGACAATAAAGGGTTAAAAAAATGCTCCAACCCTGGCATGTGATCAAGCCCTGGGATCAGGGTGAAACTCGTTATGGCGGAGGTGCGGGCGAAAAATAAAATAGCTTCAGCACTACTTTTGGGTCTGCATCCTTTCTTGCTGGCAAAGCGGATTTGGGAACGGGGTTTAGAATATATATATATATATATATATATATATATATATATATATATATATATATATATATATATATATATATATATATATATATATATATATATATATATATATATATATATAGCAAAACAAAGTCACAGCAGTCACGCAGAAAATGACGAGACGAACCCAGGAATAGGTGCTGGTTATTTTATTCTGCTCTCCACCACACCACCATTACGCGTTTCGGCCGGCCTTGATCACATGACAACGTGTAGGGGCGTATGTGCTCCATTTAAAGTGCTAGTGCCAATAGAAAAAAACACTTTCTTTTGCTAGACATAGACAACATACTGTCGTAACTCAGTACTGCATAAATGCAAATAGCCCCAAGCCTGTCAGTTTAGTTCAAAGCTCATAGAAATAGATAGTCTCAAGGGATATTGCTGTATAAATACAGATGTAAATACTGACGGTCACTCATAGAAATACATTATATAAATATATAAATAAATATAACAATAAATATATATAAATATAAATAGTTATAAATATGCATATAAAAATAAATGTGAATTTTGAGCATAAATACAAATATACATGTAATCATAAATATAGCAGCAATTCTATGAGATAACAACATTACTGTACTAATTCATACAAAGTAAATGTTCCTCCGCCATTGTTGATATAAATGAGTGATGTCACTAACCATGTCATGAGTGATGTAATATGTGACGTCATCAGCAGTGCATTGCAGGCGCGCAAGTTATAGTGAGTCCAACTAACTATAACGTGGGAATTTCAATGGTTTTATGTCAGTAAAATTTCCAGCTAACTATAACTGGTGTCAAACCTATGTTTTTTTCAGTGAATTTAATAGGTTTTTTAAATGCTAATTCCTAACTATAACTGGTGTGAAACCTATGGTTTTTTCCAGTGAATTTCAAAGGTTTTTTAATAGCAAATCTCTATAGCTATGAAATATTATATTTTTTATAATGAATTTTATATTGTATATTTATGTAATACTATTTTTTTATGTATATTTTTCCTTTTTTTTTTTTTTGCCCTGGAGCACTCCCGGTGCGCTTCCCGGTGAGCGCACCGGTAAGCGCAGTGTTGCGGCGAGCCCCGGTGCGCGTACCGGTGAGCGTGCCGTTAGCGCTATTGCCGCGAACGAAAACATCATCATGACGTATCGCGTAGCCGCGTGATGCGTCTTATGACGTACGGTGTAAGCGCACCCGGAAGCGCCCGAGCGCATACGATCGCGCAACGTAAGCACGTCGGGTCATGTGACCTGATCAGAACATCGCGCTGCTGCCTGCCTGCCCTGAAAGAGCGCATTCAGCGCCTGGTATCGTTCTGCTGACATCGTAACAATTAATTAATTTAATTAATAGCACACTCGGCGCCTGGTTTCATTTGCCTGCATTATCTCTGTTTATAATTGCTGCGCACTATTGGAAAATTGTGTGGAGAGTGTTTTTAAATAGTTTACCACTCCGGCTGTGTCCCAGTTTCGTTTCAGGGACCGGGCTGCCATTTTAGGCTTGTGTTTACCTGCGTGAGCCCGTGTCTCCTCCCAGCTCCCGCCTCCCAGCTGACCCTCCCACGCTCCGCCTCCTCCACTATCAATATAAGACAGATGACTCAACGCGCAGCGTCCACGCGCTGCGGCCGCGCCGAAGGTGCGCCAAAGGTAAGCCCGTCTACGCCCGTCCGCGCCTGGACCGCGCCCAGAGCCAGACCCCCTGGTCCCCGCTTCACCCACCCCTCCCGCATTACATACAACGCCTCCACCCTCCTATCACTGAACCCCGGCCGACTCCCTAACTGCGCCCAAACAGCACGAGGACACACCCATGGACCCTTCACCTGCCACTCCTGCAAATTCTCCTGCATCAAGACCCACACCAAACCCACAAACACCAAACAGAGATCAAACACCACCCACCTTAAATGCATCCTTCTCAAAACCCGCTCGGTTCACCAACACGCCATCGACCTTTGGAACCTACTCGACACCACTTCTCCAGACATCGCCTTCCTAACAGAAACCTGGATGAATGCCTCTTCAGCTCCAGACACCACCATAGCCATCCCGGACGGCTACAAGATCATCCGTAAGGACCGCTTCAACCAAACAGGAGGAGGCATCGCCATCGTCCACAAGAACACCATCCGCGTCTCAACCAGCTCAGAAGACAATCTCGCTATCGCCGAACACCTTCACTTCCAGATCCACACTGACCCCAAGACCACACTCAGAGGCACCCTCCTCTACAGGCCACCAGGACCCCGTACAAAATTCAGCGAAAACATTACTGACTTCATCACCCCACACGCCCTACCCTCGGAAGAATACATTCTACTGGGAGACCTCAATTTCCATCTGGAAAAGAGCAACGACAGTAACACTACCACCCTTCTGGCCAATCTCGCCAATCTCGGACTCAAACAACTTGTCAACACCCCCCACACACTACGCAGGACACACACTTGACCCTATCTTCACTTCCAGCAAGCATATCTCCTTCACTCACACCACACCCCTCCACTGGACGGACCACAGTTGCATCCACTTCATTTACAACAAGACCACGATCCACAACCACCCTCAACCAACTCTGCGAAGAAATTGGAACAAAATCACCATCGACCAGATCTCCACATCGCTTCTTCAAAAAAAACCCGCCTATTCAACGAACCCTAATCAAGCCGCCATCAACCTCACACAATGGCTAACACAAACCGCCGACAAACTAGCACCCCTGAAAAAACATCAAATCAAACAAGGAAGCAAGAACGCCCCCTGGTTCAACGATGACCTTAAGAAATCCAAGAAGCTCTGTCGTTCCCTTGAGAAAACCTGGAAAAAAGACCCAAACACTATCACCCAAGCCGCCTTCAAAAACGCCACCCGCAAACACCACCAACTAATCCGGACAGCCAAGAAATCAGCACTCAAAGACCGACTAGACAACAACGCCCACAACAGCAAGGAACTTTTCAACATAATCAAAGAATTCACCAACCCCACCGCCAGCTCTAACGACATCACCCCCTCTCAAGTCCTCTGCGACTCCCTCGCCTCATTCTTCCATGACAAAATCGCCGACATTCATAACAGCTTTGACAACCAACCCGTAAACCAGTCCACCCCACTCACCTCCGAACCTGTACCTCCTCCGAATAACCTTTTCGACTGGAACCCAATCACCACAGAAGACACCATTCGCCTGATGAACTCCATCCACTCAGGATCCCCTACAGACCCATGCCCCCATCACATCTTCAACAAAGCAGACTCCATTATCGCACCCCATCTCCGAGACGTCATCAACTGCTCCCTCAACTCCGCCACTTTCCCAGAAAATTGGAAACACGCCGAACTCAGCGCCCTTCTGAAAAAACCCACAGCTGACCCCACCGAACTCAAAAACTACCGCCCCATCTCGCTCCTCCCATTCCCTGCCAAAGTCATCGAGAAAACCGTCAACAGCCAGCTCGCCGCCTTCCTCGAAACCAACAAATCACTCGACTCCTCACAGTCTGGCTTCCGAGCCAAACACAGCACCGAGACCGCCCTCATCGCAGCAACAGACGACATTCGAACACTACTGGACAACGGAGACACAGTGGCCCTCATCCTCCTTGACCTCTTCGCAGCCTTCGACACAGTCTGCCATAGCACCCTGATACAACGCCTCAGAAACATCGGAATTCAAGGAAAAGCATTGGACTGGATCATCTCATTCCTCGCTGGAAGAACTCAGAGAGTCCGCCTCCCCCCTTTTAAGTCAGAGGCCACCGAAGTCATCTGCGGCGTCCCGCAAGGATCATCACTCAGCCCCACCCTCTTCAACGTCTACATGAGCCCCCTCGCAACCATCGCACGTCAACACAACCTCAACATCATCTCCTACGCAGATGACACTCAGCTGATCCTATCACTCACAAAAGACCCAACCACCGCCAAAACCAACCTACATGAAGGGATGAAAGAAGTAGCCGAGTGGATGAAGCACAGCCGTCTGAAATTGAACTCGGACAAAACGGAAGTCCTCATCTTAGGTTCATCCCCTTCCGCCTGGGACGACTCTTGGTGGCCAACGGCCTTAGGAAAAGCCCCCATACCGACGGACCACGCACGGAACCTGGGCATCATCCTGGACTCCTCACTCTCGATGACCAGGCAAGTCAACGCCGTCTCGTCGTCGTGCTTCAACATCCTGCGCATGCTCAAAAAAACATTCCGCTGGATCCCAACCGAAACAAGGAAAACGGTCACCCACGCACTGGTTACAAGCCGACTGGACTACGGAAACACCCTGTACGCTGGTACCACCGCAAAACTGCAGAAAAAACTCCAACGCATCCAAAATGCTTCAGCCAGACTCATACTAGACATCCCCCGCACAGACCACATTTCCGTCCACCTGAAAGACCTTCACTGGCTCCCCGTCAACAAGAGAATAACGTTCCGTCTCCTCACCCACGTACACAAAGCCCTATACGAAATTGGACCTGATTGTCTCAACACGCGCCTTTCCTTTTACACCCCCAACCGCCAGCTGCGTTCGTCCAACCAAGCCCTCGCCGCTGTTCCGCGCATCCACAAAGCCACCATGGGGGGGAAGATCCTTCTCCTACCTAGCGGCCAAAACCTGGAATTCCCTCCCCATCCACCTCCGACTTACTCAAAACCACCTAGCCTTCAGAAAACAGCTTAAAACCTGGATATTCGATAAGTAACCCTCCCCCCCTTCATCAAGCGCCTTGAGACCCTCTGGGTATGTAGTGCGCTATATAAATTTTTTGACTTGACTTGACTTGACCTGAAAATAACACTTTTCATTGGTTCAGAACAGTTTTTTTTTCCAAATGATGAAAGCCCCCCACCTTTTTTCCTCATTCTCACTTTGTACTTTGACTGATGAAGACCTGTTTCTAGTAAGTGAGAAATGGCTACAGTAGCAGCAGGAGCATCTCAGCTACCACCACCACCACCACAAGGACCACCACAACACCACAGTGGTGGTGAAGAAGAAGAGGAGGAGGAGGAGGAGGAGGAGGAGAAAGAGGAGAGGCAGTTCCTGCCTGAAGATAATCCCCCCTATAAACCGAAGGAGCACATTGTGTGGGAGTTTTTTAAAATCCCAAGGGGACTAAAGAAAGTCAATGCGCCAAAAGTGACATGTCTGTTCTGTGGCACTGTACTCTCCAGGGGGACCCCTGCAAAAAAATATTCTTTTGGCAACACCATGATTTGCCATATGCAACGCAGGCACCCAAACAACTATGCTGCGGCAGAGGTCAGAGAACTGACAAGGAACCCTCCCCAATCTTCTCCGAGCTCCTCCAAAAGCAAACAACCCACTCCATCGGGTACAGAGACAAGGGAGATGGTCCCAAAAATCCAACCCCAGTTTGAAGGTTTTAAAATAGTTTGTATATTTTGCAGGACTACAATTTCCTATGGAGAGCAAAGTATAAAACTCATCAACCGTGCTGGAGACAACCACAACTGCAGAAAGAAACCTTAATTTTTTCCTGATTTTTTTTGCTCCAGTTGAGCCGTTTACAATTCCCTGTTTTTTGTTTGTCCCCATAAAAACTACAAAAAAAATATTAAATTGTTCATAAAAGCAAAAAAAAAGTAAAAAAGTTCAAAAAAACAATAAAAAAATATAAAACAACAAAAAGAATTAAGTTCTTTTTAGAACTACCTCCAATTTATAAAAAAATGCTAAATTTTTATAAAACTCTGTCATTCTTTTTTTTCCAGGGTACGCTCCCCGGTACGCTCCCCGGTGCGCATACCGGGTGCTCCCCCGCCCTTTTATGGCCCCCACATGAAACCTAGGGGGTCAGGGGGGGTCTACCCTGCCCCCTTTTGGTCATTTCCCCCTTTGTTTTTGCCACCTCTTGTGTCTCGATCCTACCGAAACACAAGATGGCGGCCGCTCCGGACTGTTTGGAATGTTGACAGACACCCAAGAGCCAATCAGCTTTCCGCCCGCGAACTCGCGTAGCGCGCTGGTGCGCGCCCCGGTGCACGTACCGGGGCGCGCTTATAGATATATATATTTTTTTAACCTAAATTACTCAAAATCCACTGGAGCACATATCTTGAGACATAGCAAAGGCACATTGGGCTACCAGTCCCTACAATTTTGCCAAGTTTGGTGGAAATGCATTCAGCCGTTCGGGCTAAAAGTGAGTCCAACCGCCCTATGGAAATTAACATGGGGAAAACACGTTTTGGGACCCCCCTTTTATCTCGGCCCTGCTTGACTAATCCCCCCCAAACTTTCAGGGAAGGAGCGGAGCGGAGCTGGCCATTTTCTTGGAGAAATTCAGCCAATTCCGTCCATCAACGCCAAAGTTATTCCCAATAGAATGTTGCGGATTTCCTATGGAAACTAGGTCCTAACTATAACTACCTATATATATATTCCATATGCGAGCACCAAACAATTGAAAGCCTCACGTTACGTGCTGAAAGATTTCTTTATTGTCAGCCTGCTGAAGACAAACACGGCAGCTCCCCCAGTTACATAGTTCATGTGCATTGTTGCGCCATACGCCTTTCGAGAAGCCTTTCTCTTTCTCACTGGCTGGGCACAGAGGAAACTCCACAGCCTAAGATGACGTTGCACTAGCAGCGTGGTTTTGAATCTTGCCGCAGTGGGCGTGGTTTTGGTGCATCTTGGTAGTTGCAGTTCAAAAGTTTAAACCCTTTGTGGGAGCCTGTTAATATGATCCTCAATTCAAATAATCCTTTAGTAGGTTCACAGCCAACTCACAGTATAAGTATTCAGCCTTCTGTAAATGCTGCCAACAGTAACACGTAACTCCGTTTACACCACTTACTTTCATCGGTGATATGGTGAAAGATTTCTTTATTGGCAGCCTGCTGAAGACAAACACGGCAGCTGCAACTACCAAGATGCACCGAAACCACGCCCACTGCGGCAAGATTGTTTAGCTCATCAATCTGTTGCTGTAACAAAATACGGTCGCTCTCTGCATATTTCACCGAGATGGTGACCAATTTACGAGAGGATTCTAAGTTACATTCCGCCCATTCGTTGAGCATGTTGGGGTCCGGTTGTTCATAGCTGGGTGCCAGCATAATTCTTAATCCACGAGGGATTCGCCCCACCTCTAGATATCTGCTCAACGACCGGTGCTCCCACCATTTAGCCTGCTCTCTTTTCATCAGTCTTTAAAAATTTTTGTAGTTGTCGCGGAGGTTTGTGCCTCCCTCTCACACAGTATCAGTGTGAACAGTTATGTTAGACTCCCCAGCCGGGGAGTCATCGAAGAGGTCAAGTGCCGCCCCCTATCTACTCCTTAACGCGTCTGCTGACATGGCGGTTAATATCACACTTATATATATATATTGATGTGAACAAGGCAGGTGAGCCAAAACTTGCCATGCGGTAAAAAAAAAAAAATACCCTGAGCTGGATGGCAGAAGCTTACTCCTGTGTGTCGGTGTCCGATTTTTTAAGTCGAAGATCGGAAGTGGTTGAATAGAGAGATCTGCATTGAGTACTGGGGAGGGGTAGCTCCTTGACCTGAATAGGGCTGTGCCTGGCAAGGTGAATGCTGGCTCCACCTCCTACTGTGCGTCTGATGGCAGACCCCCTCTTTCTGAAAGGAAGGATGCAGCCAGGTAAACAAAGTGCTCCAGGCCTGAGCAGAACTAGTTTTGGCTGGGTTCAGTGACTAGAGACTTCTGAGAACAAAGACTTTTGGGGTATAAATATCTGTGCCCAAACCCCTGATTTTGGTATTGCTCCTGGATGTCAAGAAGAACCTCTGTCCGTGTTACTGAAGAAATCTGCAGGAGAGGACTGTCCTGTGCTTGTGTGCTGTTTCTTGGATTGGCCTGCAGTAGTTCCCCTTGGACTTGGAAGAAGAGGGGAAAGGACTTTTGAGAGACTTATTTTGCTAAGCAGTCACCAAAGGGCTAGAAGAGAGCTAGCCTCCTGCTGGAGTCACAGGCACATCTGACTCCCCCACCAGCCTCCTGATTCCTCCCAGCAGGGATTTCTATTTGCAGGTGAGGCTCCTGTGAGTTCCAGGGCCTCTAGTTCTACTACAGAGAAGAGAGTGCTTAAAATCGTCGCTAACGCCGTTTGCGAGCCGCCGCAGCTGAAGAGCGTAAGAAAAATCATCGCGCTGCTGCCGCCGAGAGCCCGCAAAACGAAGTTTATCGCGTCGCACGCTTGCGGGCTGCAAAGTGCTCGCTAACCCCAGAGATCATCGCATCGCACGTTTGCGGGCTTGTCGAAGGCTCGCTAACCCCGGATCATTGCCTCGAAATTAGGGGTGGGCAGAAAACTCCGCTCTGACAGCGTAGTGGATGAAGCCAGCCACCCCTGCTCCCCGGCCCAGTCCCTGCTTCTAAAAGCAGCCAGGCCGTGGAGAGCCTCCCCGGGCCCCGGTGGACCCCCGTCCCCAGCGCCAAGACCCTCGGCTGGCTTGCAGGACGGGGGGCTCACGTACCCCAGGGTCCACCGGACGGAGCTCACGCCCCGGGCTCAGCTTAGCCAGGCCCGAGAGAGCCTCTCCGGCCCTGGTGGACCCCCGTCCCCAGTGCCCGGACCCTCTGATGGCTTGCAGGACGAGGGGCTCATGCACCCCGGGGCCTGCCGGACGGAGCTCAAGCCCTGGGCCGGTCCCAGTTTCCAAACCCTAGCCAGGCCGGGGAGAGCCACCCCGGGACCCGGTGAAGCCCCGTCCCCAGTGGCCGGACCCTCTGATGGCTTGCAGGACGAGGGGCTCATGCACCCCGGGGCCTGCCGGACGGAGCTCAAGCCCCGGGCCGGTCCCAGCTTCCGAACCGTAGCCAGGCCGGGGAGAGCCACCCCGGGCCCCAGTGGACCCCCGTCACCAGCGCCCGGACCCTCTGATGGCTTGCAGGATGGGGGCTCACTCACTCCGGGGCCTGCCAGACAGAGCTCAAGCTCCGGGCCCAGTCTCAGCTTCCGAACCCTTGCCAGGCCAGGGAGAGCCTCCCCGGGCCTCAGTGGACCCCCGTCCCCAGCGCCCAGACCCTCTGATGGCTTGCAGGACGGGGGGCTCACGCACACCGGGGCCTGCCGGACTGAGCTCACCGGGTCGGTCCCAGCTTCCGAACCCTAGCCAGGCCGGGGAGAGCCTCCCCGGGACACAGTGGACCCGCGTCCCCAGCACCCGGACCCTCCGATGGCTTGCAGGACAGGGGGGCTCACGCACCCCAGGGCCTGCCGGGCGGAGCTCAAGCCCTGGTCCGGTCCCAGCTTCCGAGCCCTAGCCAGGCCGGGGAGAGCCTCCCTGGGCCCCGGTGGACCCCTGTCCCTTGCACCCAGACCCTCGGCCGGAACCAAGGAGGGTTAAGCCCAGGCCACATCCTCTCCCCAACGGCCTGCCCAGGGAGCCCATTTTCCTCAACTATTATGCCCTCGGGGGGCGTGGCTAGCAGGCCAACATGGCGGACGGAGTTTGCTAGTGCTCCGGTGCCGCCGGGGGTAGAACGATCCTGTAACCCACACCGGGGGGCTGTTTCTGCCTGAAATCCTGAAGCTCTTCACCCCCGACTGCCCCGCTGAAAATCCTGACACTCTGGCAGCGGAGACCCCGGAGTTACGCCGTGGCTGAGGGTGAGGCCTAATATCACGCTGCAGACCGGGGCCTCGAGTGGCAGAAGTGCCCGGGTAGCGAGGGCCGGAAGGTGACGACACGTCGGAGGCTCCGAGATCGGAGGTGGCCCCCGGAGCAGAGACCCCTACTCCGCGACGGCCGAGGAGAGCGGACGACACCCTGGGACCCCGGGTGCCGGGTGGAAAGGCGGAGACTGCGAAACGGCCCTGTGCGCTGACCTAGGGCTCCGGAACGCGGACGCTGTGGCCCGAGAGCTCCCGCCGATGGTGGCGATCACTGGATGAGGCGCCCCGCTGCCTGGCCTGCCCCCTGCCCGCGAAGATAGACGGTGAGAGGCCCGGAGGAGTGAGAGGGGGGCCTCTGGAGGCCCTGCGCTGGGCGGAGGACCGGGGCCTCGAGAAGCGTTGATGCCCCACGTCCCGAGGACAGCAGACTGGGGAAGGCGGAGGGCCCCCTGGGCTGGAGGCCGGGCCGGCCGAGACACCCTGACTGCCCAGCTACGGAGCAGTGGAGCTGAGGGTGTATGGGCCTACCCCACGAGGCGGGCTGGAGACCGGGGCACCGGAGAGGCCTGAACCGGAACTGATATTGCCCCCGAAGCACCACAACTGCACCAATACCGACCGGGACCCAACTCCGCGTCACCTGTCCATTGCTGGAGGCTCGGGCGGGGTGGCACCCATTGGATCCTGTCACTGTCATTGGCCCCTGACGTTCGCCGGATAGGAGGGAAGGCACAGCACCTCGGGGTGGACGGCGCTGCGGGAGGCCCCGACGCCCCTATCAACTGAGCAGGCCCGGGAGCGCACCACTTCCCGGCGGAGTCGCGGCGACCTTCACCGACTGTCTTGGGCTGGGAGTGCTGGGAGAGGCTGCCGAGAGGGCTACTGGGACGGCAGACGCGCTGCGGACGGCTGGTATTCACCCTGGGACGCGCTCCTACCGCCAACTGGACACCTGGCGCTTACCATGGTGCGCAAAGGCGTGAAGAACACGGAGGGCAAGGAAGGACCGATCATGGGCCCTACTCTGGATGCGGACCCTGGGGGCTCTGCGCCGCTGACCTCCACCCCCTCAGAGAGTCAGCAGGGCGATAAGTTGGACCTTATACTCAAAGAGATCAGGGACTCCAGAGCTGTGATGGAGATGCAGATGGGCACCCTCACCACTAACCTCTCCTTGCTTAAGGCGGACCATGAGAAACTAGCAGACAAAGTTAAGGATCAAGGCCTATCGCTGGCTGAGCTTGCCCCGGCGGTAGCGGAACACACGGACTCTATCCAACTGATCCAGCGTCAAGTCAAAACCCTGATGGAACGCGTAGAGGATGCGGAAGGGCGCAATCGACGCAATAACATTCGCGTTATTGGCCTGCCGGAAAGAAGCGAGGGATCCCGTCCGGCGGAATTCATGGAACAATGGTTCCGAGATAACGTCGCCCCTGAAGGTCTGTCGCCGTTCTTTTGTGTCGAGAGGGCCCATAGGATCCCAACTGGCCAGCCTAAACCGGGACAGACGCCACGTCCGCTCATTGTCCGGGTCCTAAACTACCGGGATAGAGACATGCTGCTAAATCAGGCCAGAATAAAATCGATCATACCGTGGGAGAATAAAAGAATTTCACTGTACCCGGATTACACCACTCAAGTGCAAAAACAGCGTTCGTCATACTACGAGGTGAAACAAACTCCAGAAGGCAAAATTGCGCTACGCCTTACTGTTCCCTGCACGCCTGAAGGTAATCCATGACAAGAAGACCCACTTTTTTGAAAGCCCCACAGATGTGGAGGAATGGATGGAGGTGATGGACATTGAGGAACGACTGGACCCGACACAAGACTCCACGGACGGTGGGTCCAGGGAAAACCAAACTCAGGGGGAAAACGGGAGCGGCGCCCGACGCAATCACCCTAAACAGCGTAAACCGACTGCCCATCAACAAAAGCAGGGACAGGTGGAGGCGGTGGCAGCGGTGGGCTCCTTCAGAGACGACCGAGAGACAATTAACACGGACACTGAGGATAGCACAGTCCACTCGGACTCGGACAACAGTATCCCCTGTGCTCCTACAGCCCTTGGCCGCTGTTTGCTGCCTGTCCCGGCACGGGACCGCCCTTGTTTCCCCCCCCTCCCCTGCCCCTTCCTCTCTCCCCCCCCTTCCCACTGGACGTGATTACATACACCAAACATTCCTGAATGACCTCTCCCGACGGCGCCGTTGAGCCGGCGACTTGACCAGGCATGGCTCCATGGACACGGCCAACGCTTGGCCGACCCCCCAATAGCGTATTCAACGTTACCTGTTTAATTAAAGTTACAAAGTTTATGGTTCGGCACAGCGGAGTTCAGAGGCTGCGCCTCCACAGTTGGGGTTTGGGTTACGGAGGGTACTGTCTCCTGGTTAACTTGGGCGGATCACTCACTAGAACACAGGGGAACACTCCTGGCGACACCTACACGGGGGTATGGCTGAAGTACAAGACACGTATAGGCTGGTCACTGGAATGTGAGAGGGCTAGGGGCAGTGCAGAAGAGACACAGGGTGCATGCTTTCCTGCTGCGACAAAAGGCACATATAGTGTTCCTACAGGAGTCACACATGACACACTCTGAAGCACTCCTGCTGCGGAAGAAATGGAGGGGCACTGTATTCTCTACCACATACTCTGCCTTCTCCAGAGGGGCCACGATATGGGTGCGGCACGGCACTCCATTTGTGGAACTGGAGAGGCGGACTGATGAACAAGGGCGCTATGTGTTGGTGAGGGGCACCTTGGACGGGGAGGTGGTAGTGTTGGGCAGCATATATGCCCCGAATTTCGACCAAGATAAATTCCTAGCTGCCGTGGGCCGGGCACTGACGGACTGGGTAGACGTCCCCTGGATTTTGGGAGGTGACTGGAACATGATCTTAGACGTGACCCTTGACAGATCGCACCCCCCCTTCAGGCGGCAGGGATACATAAACTGTCTGAATGTTTTGGGACATGGCTATGGGGCTGGGGGTTGGCTGACATCTGGCGCACACTGCACCCGACACAAAGAATACTCATGCTACTCCCCTGTACACAACCTGCATACCAGACTAGATAGATTTGTGTGCTCCAACTCAGTCGCGACTAGATGCGACACAGCAGATTACCTTGCTAAAACGTTCTCAGACCACCGGCCGCTAGCGCTTGACCTACACTGGGGTAGAGTACCCTCACCTATCCCTACCTGGAGGCTTAACCCTGCGTTACTTGCGGATGGCCCGTTTCGGTCACATATAGCTGATGCCTTAACTGGTTACTTCGATACAAACTGGGACTCTGCGTCCTCGAACCTAGTGGTATGGGACGCAAGGAAAACTGTAATACGGGGGGCTGCTATAGGCCGATTGGTAGGAGCCAGACAGGAGATCCATAGTAAACTATGCGAAGTGGAGAGGCGCCTGCGTGACCTTGAAAACGCAGGTAGGGATGGACCCTGACCGACAAACTGACCTGCAGCAATGTAATATCGAACACGCTGAACTTCTAGAGACCCTGAGGGTGATGGATTACGGGGCCTATTTGAAACGACAACAGTCAGAGGCAGATAGATCTGGTGCTCTGCTTGCCCGGCTGGTCCGGGAGGCCCCTGAGAGCCCTACGATAACGTCTATCCGGAACGCAGCGGGTGACCTGGTACACACTCAACTGGGAATCAACGCTGTGTTTAAGACCCACCTAGAGAACCTCTATGCTCCCACCTCTGTTGAGGACAGGGACGGAATGACGGAATTCCTGGGGGAACTGGCGCTCCCAGTGCTGGCCCCTGGAATCCAAGCGGCTCTGGCCAGGCCTATAACACAGCAGGAAATAAAGGTAGCAATTCACTCACTTAACCGGGGCAAAACCCCGGGCATGGATGGCCTACCGGGGGAGTTCTATCAAACATATGCTGATGTGCTGGCCCCTGTCCTGGAGAAAATATACGCCATTGCGTACGAGGCGGGCCATCTCCCGGCTACCACCATGCAGGCCTTGGTGATTTCTATCCCGAAACCCGATAGAGACACTCGAGATGTAGGTAACTACAGGCCCCTCTCCATGCTCTCCACGGAGTATAAGAACCTAAGTAAAGCCATTGCCATGAGGATCCAACACCACCTCCCTGGCCTGATCTATACTGATCAATGTGGCTTCCTCCCAGAAAGGAGTACCTCCCAGAACTCGAGGCGGCTCCACGCCCTCATGACGACTACTCCTCACGACCTGCCACACGCTGGCTGTATAGCCCTGGACCTCCGTCAGGCGTTTGATTCCCTGACGTGGAACTTCATGTTCGAAGTCCTGCATCGCTTTGGTTTCCCGGAAGCCCTTATAAAGTGGATCCGCCTCTTATACACGGGTCCGACGGCCAGGGCACGCACGGGGAGACACACATCGGACAGTTATGAAATCCATAGGGGCACCCGAAGGGGCTGCCCACTGTCGCCATTATTGTTTGTGCTGACGCTGGAGCCCCTGGCTATTGCACTTCGCAATAGAGCTGCGGAGGACGGCATACCGGTGGAAGGCACCGACCATATGCTCTCAATATACGCCGACGACATCTTGGTGTTCCTCCGGAACCTGCGAGGAGACCACTCGTCCCTGGCGAATATCTTCAAACGGTTTGAGGTCATATCTGGGCTGGCTATACATCAAGGGAAGTCCCTGGGCTTCTTCTTCCGAGATGGCCAGCGGCCCCCCCTCATACAGTTCGGGACCTACGAAATCCAAGTGGCGCCATCCACTTTTAAATATCTCGGAATACAGGTCTACCGGGACCCGGAGGCCCAAATTGACGGTAATATCCGTAAGGCCATTACTGGCCTCCGAGGCAGCGTAGGCTTCTGGACGTCCTTACCCCTATCGGTAATGGGACGAGTGGCGGTCTCGAAGATGGTCCTGCTTCCCCGCATACTGTATTATTTTGTGAACCTGCCGGTTATGCTCCCGCGTCAGATATTTACCACGCTAAATACATTACTGGTCAACCTCATATGGGGCTCGGGGAGAAGGCGGATCAGCCTTAAAAAACTGCAATTGAACACCAGACAGGGCGGCCTGGGAGTGCCGGACCTGCGCAGCTACTACTATGCCAGCCAACTCCAATGGCTGACCCGGTGGGTGGCGGGCAGGGACTTGCATGAGATCGCTTACACGGCGGACAAATTAGCGCGTGGAGACCTGCACTCCCTCCTCTTACCCAATGCTAGGATCCCTAGAGATTGCCACCCCCTCCTACGCGTGGCCCTGACCTGCTGGAAGAAAGCACTGTCATACTCGACTGGGACCTCCCCGTATGCGGACAATATACCACTGCTGGGACTCCCGACACCACAGGGGACTCTAACACAATGTAGATTACTACCCTGGACGGAGACTGGGGTGGATAGGGTGGGAGACCTGTTCGGTGACGACACCATGCTGGACCACACCTCGTTTGTACTAGCCACGGGAGCACCTTCCCGCTTATACCTATTACACGCCTCGGTGACGCACTATGTGCGGCGGGCCTGGGCCCCACAACAAACGAAACCAGATCAACATGAATTGGTACACCTCTTGTACCACATGGGCACGGGGGGACACCTAGTGAAATGGTTATACGTTGGCATCAGGGAACACGTCCCTTCGCCGATTGCTACACTCAGGGAGACCTGGGCTGAGGACTCGGGGGGAAAACATAACGGACGGGGAGTGGAAAATCATTCTGGGCCATCATAGGCGGGTGTCCAGGAATGTTAAGTTTCAGTTCATACAGGCCATGGTTCTCCACAGAGCTTACCTTACACCCCAGAGGCTACATCGGATGTTCCCTGCCACCGCACATAGCTGCCCGAGATGTCACCAGGACGAAGCACACATTCTCCACATGCTATGGACATGCCCGAAGTTACACACTTACTGGGGAACGATCAAACATACGCTACACTCCATAACTACACTCCAGATCCCTGAGGGAGCCTTACCATGCCTACTGGGGAACAGGAAACGACCCAAGACACGCAAGGCACAACTGAGATTTATGGATCTGGCACTGGTGCTGGCGATCAGGGCACTCACCATGAGATGGAAGTCACCCAGGGCCCCGCAGATAGAAATGTGGCGCAGCGATTTGCTGAAATGGGGCAAAGCAGAATCCGTGGCACTGCGAGACGAGGAGAGCAAGGAACTGCGCAAATATCCTATAGCTCAGGAATGGGATTCAATGTTGATAGAACTGGAGGAGATAGACCTGGACAGTTCGGGAGACACGGTGGGGTGAACTCACATATATGGCGGGAGGGGGCCGAGACTCACGGACACCACTGCGACTCACAAAGGCTAGACCAGACCTAGGGCTTTTACCAAATTCCAAATAAATAGAGTCACCTGACCCGGGTTCTGGAGTGTACAAGTGAGAACAACCAGGAGACAGGGGGTGGGTGGGCGGATGGGAGGGGGGGATCAGTCGGGGCGTGATACTTATGTACGACGCGATCCTGGATTTTACGGACTATATTTGAGAAACATTCGGGATATGCTCTGACAAGCAATTTATAACTAAAATGTACTGCTCCCGCAAGTTAATGGTTATGAACACGGAAAAGACTGATGCATGTAATGATAAGGAAATGTACAGAAATGTATGATATCCTGTAACAGTCACAAATAAAGAGTTTAAAAAAAAAAAAAAACTATTATGCCCTCATGTAGTGGGGGCTTATAGAATTTTGGGGATGGACAAAAATTGGAGTTAGCCTGGCCGCCAACCCGCAGGGCCATCTGGTCACCCAGCCCGCAGGGCCATCTGGTCAACCTGCCCGCAGGGCCCTCTGGTCACCCTGCCCGCAGGGCCCTCTGGTCACCCTGCCCGCAGGGCCCTCTGGTCACCCTGCCAGCGGGGCCATCTGGTTGTGCAGCCAGGTGACCAGATGGCCCGGGACGACCCAGCGCCCAGATGTCCGGCGAAGGTTGCCGGGCGCACCGAGGCAGCCGCTCTGGAGGCTCCTTCCCCGGGTGGCTGCTGCTC